>NC_061490.1:10378353-11026303 GCF_022539355.2 Hippoglossus stenolepis
GGGAGACTGCAAGGTGAGAGGGATAGGTAGGCACAGTGGAGACAGGAGGGGAGAAATCTCTCTCCTCCACCGTTCTAACTTACTGCAGACACACCTGAATACCAGCCAGTCGGTCTCTGTGGTGCCAGTGTTAGTCTGCTCTTCCCTCTACTTCTCTAAAGCTGTTCTTGTTTTATTACTTTGCAGCCATTGAGTGTGTATGCAATGCAGAATGGACAGGTGAGAGGAAAGAGATGGAAATTCACAAAAAAGTTCATAGCAGTTAGAGAAAGTATTTGAACCCACAACATTAGCCAAACCTGTTTGTAGTGTATTTGTGATTGTGACAATTAAAGCCAAAAAAGAACACACACACACACACACACACACATTGTGTATATGTGTGACACAACACCTTTACCTTTACAACATCTCTACACTTAGACATGTTGGCATCAAGACTTAAAAACTACCACATAGAAGAGGAGAAAAATAAATCTATGCTCTTAAAACTTGTTTTGGATGTACACAATGCGCACTCTAACCTGTTATGTTGTCTCTTGATAACATGTTTTCTCGAGATACTTCTCTATACATGTGCCTTAATGTTGATATATGGTGTTACCCTTATTAGAGTATTATTATTTTAACATATACAGTAACTACACAGAGACCTTAAGATAAGTTAGTATTTACGATGGCAATTTTGACTGAACCTGTTCAGACCAACTAGATGTAACATGAGTTCTGTACGTGACTTTATATCTGTATACTATTTTTCTATGTATATGTCGTATATCTACTATGTTACATATTCTGTATTGCTGATACTTCACGTGATTTGTTCAAAATGGATTGTGTAACTGTTTCATTATCACAAGTCTGAGGAGGAGCCTTGTGCATGAAACATCACTGGCAAATAAATTCTTTAACTGGAGCTTTAGGTGTGCGGTTTATTTTTTATTTTTCAAATGTTTTGTTGATCCAGAACCCACCAAAATGATAATTTACTGGATGTACATTTTTACTGTACTATTTTTGTTGTATCTTTTGGCGACACCTTCATTTATTTCCCAATGCATTGTGGTACTGACTACACCTCTTGTTCATGGTGACCCTCTCTTCCCAACCACTGAATCAAGTGCCAATGTTACAAGAACAAATGCTTTGTCCTTCTCACATTGTACAATCTTGTTTGTGAGTCCTTTCACAAGTGCAAGTCATGGAGTAGGCCATCAAGACCAAAATGAATACTCCACCACAAACCTATGTTTTCTCTACAAACAGCCTCTGCCTCTGGCCTTTGAACGGTGGTGCAGACCCAAAAAATTGCATGCGGCTCCTTGGGGCCACTAACAACTAAGAGGTTGAAATATCCATAGAAACTTTAGTTCTCCTGCAGAATTTCTCCATTGTTCACGTAATATATTCTCTGTTCAAAGCAAAACAAACAAAATTTACATAAGATCAGAAATGACTTTTATTCAAAGACATAAGACATTCAGGTTAAGATACAAATATTGAGCCGTATATACATATGAATGTGAGGGATAAGGTCAGGCAGTCTCTCCCTATGGAGTAGCCTGTGAACTGGAGTCGGTGCCAAATGGCCTACACCATACTGTTCTGCCAATCTGTTGGAGCTTGGCTCTAAAATGCACCTGCGGACACTCTGCGGTGCGGTGGTTTATCATTGCTAAGTACTGCACCTCAGTGGGTTTCAGACTTTTCCTTGGGGAGCCACGTTTTCATCATCCTCACTTGTTTGAACCCAGAGCTGATTTTCTAACCCCCTGTATATAGTTGGGAGTATATGGTGACAGTTTTTGTGATCATTTCATGTGCAGTTTTACTCTGTCTGCCGTTATGGAGCCAACTAGTGTGCCCAGTCCTCTGGACACATTAGTTATGGGACTTACAGTGGGAACCATCTCAAATAGAATTACTGAACACATAAAGTCAAATGTCAAGAGTTGTGCACTCACTTTAAATGACTGTTCATCACACTGATGGATTTACTGGGAGGGGGAATCCTGTTTTTATTCTCAAATGAATCTGTTCAGGACTCTGATGGCGGCTATAAAGAATGACATATTTATCTTCGGGCTAGGTGGTTTGACAAGGACAGCCACAGTGAGTTATTACGGCACACAGGACGGGGGCTTCAGTGGAAACTTCACTGTATGTCGTAGCAGTGCCCCGCTGCATTACATTCAAATGACCAGTGCTTTAACGGAGCAATAATGTCCGTTTTGATTTCATATTGTCATTGTTATACAAATGGACATTACGACGAAAATATCCAATAAAAGCTGAACGAAAATATTTGAGCTTGAATGATCAGCCATGCATTGCTTCACTTCCAGTTTCTCGTAACTGACACCGACATCATTATCAAACTGTACACGCTGCACCCTCTGTCCTCAGTGCCTTATTAATAACAAGCACCATTAAAGTTTATCAACCAGCATTTTACTGCTACCTATATCATAAATCCTATCAATGATGATGATATATAACTGTTTGTAGTTTATTATGAATCATATACCGTCATTTTCCATACTGGGCACTGGTAGGTCGTCTGACCTGCTATAAATTATGTCTCCTTAATTAACTGAACTGCACAACAAATACCGCTGTCACTTAGAGAATTAAATATTGACTGTGTATGTATGTTATAGAAATTGGATATGCATTCAATGGAAAAACCTACTTCTCTCTCTCTCTCTCTCTCTCTCTCTCTCTCTCTCTCTCTCTCTCTCTCTCTCTCTATATATATATATATATAAATCAAATCGCTGTTGAACTTGAAATCATACAAAACTCCAGTTCCTGGATACAATACAGTATCTGTGTTGTACTGCAATCGGTAAACAAATATTCCTATATTTAGTCTATCAATAAAGCCACTGAAAGGTGGGACAAGCTTATGTGGTGACTATGATAAACCTCTTATGGCAGATTCAACCCTGTAATGTTAGATCGGTACACATAAATATTTGTATCACGTTTAATGCATTTAAAATTCAAGATTACATTGAACTTAAAATAATGAAAAAAATCCAGTTCCCAGGACACAATGCAGTATCTGTGTTGTTCGGCAATCAGCATGCCTTCATCAACCATTGTACGGTCACTTGTTCTGCCATATTCCCTGTACAGTACATAAACCTATAATTGCTGCCACATACCTACTCCCACGACGGCAAGAGGCAGATTGCGGGGGGGTACGGACATCCCCCAATCTGCCTCATGCTTCAGAAGAATGGTACGTTTGTCATTTATGTATATATTTCAAAGGGCGACTCCTGTAAAGCAATCCACTGGCATTCTTTCCCCTCCTCGCTCGGTTCTGTGGGACCGCTGTGTTGTCTGCCGTGGCATGCGGAGCTGGAGCTGGGGAGTTTAAGTGGATTAATTACCTTTAAGGTCCTTTTGCGTCTTTCATTTCACAGACAGACTCACTGGGGGCTTTTTGAAATGTAGCCCCCCCCCCCACCCCCCTCCCCTTTCCTAATGACATAATCACGTAATTAGGTGATTTTCAAATGGAATCGCCACATAAGTAGGGGGTTAATTTTCCTCCCCGGTCCATTCACCTGATTCGCTGGTGTTTTAGGTCACTGTTCCTACACTGAGGGTTCAGAGGGAGACTATGAGAGGTTACATGACACAACCTCTGAGGGAATGGAGTACCCAATGGTAGCCAGTCTGCAGTCTTTCCATCGTCAAATTACAGTGACTGGATTACTGGATATAAAATGGGATGCATCAAACATTTTAAAAGTGATCACTTTGCTGGCGTGTTTAATTTGAAAATAGATACATGCTCAGCTTATAAAGGTTTTGGCTATCTGAATGTCTAATTTCCTAGAGAATAGTATCCTGGTTCACATTCAAGAGGCAACAGAGAAAGGCAGAGGTAACGCCTGGTTTCCAGAGCAACTGATCTCAAATAAAGATTTCCCCCTCTCTTGGAAATTCTGAGGTGACACGGCTGAGATGCTCTCCTCATTGACTCCAAACACGGGTCCAGTGCTCACAAACACTTGGGCCTACGCGGCGCGGTCTAATGTGCGATGTGAAACAAGACGGTGTCCTTTCGTTCAGTCCACTGTGGGCTTTTGTGAGAACAATCGACAGCTCTCCGCGGCAAGAAGGCGTGAGGAGCGATTCTTTTTCCCTCCCAGCCACAGGAGGAGAAGAAATCAGATAATTAAATGTGAGAAACGGCGTTGAAGAGAGAGAAAAGGGGGATGGACCTTTTCTGCACGGCTACCTTCCTGAGGCTACCTGCTCAGGCGTGGAGCTAGCTAGCGAGCGAGCTAGCCATGGTGGTGGTATATGGCGAGGGCCCTGCAGCGTGGAAACGGTAACGGAGCAGACCGTGACAAAAAGGACGGCACGGCCCCTCAATGCTCCACCTGGCAAACACAGACGGTTGTCAGGGACCGGCAAGTCAGGCATGTCCTCTTCAAGTGGCACCACGTCCATCAGAGCCCACTCTGAATGGGCCCTCTTGCTGTTTGCATGGCCTGAGCTCCAATGATATGCCTCACTCCCCTCTGAAGCTCCATAGACCGGTTTCACTGTCGCAGCGGCGGGAGGAGAGGTGTCGAGCTGAGGCCATTGTTGCAGACAGATAATGGGAGAGAAAGGAAAGTGTTAAAAATGATTGTGTCTCTGTCGGGGCTCTGTGTCCAGATCCGTGGACTGAATCACATCATAATAAGGAAGTGAAGCAGAGCAGGTCGCTTTTTTATTCTCCTTCAACAAGACATGACACAGCGGCCATGTTTGGTCTCCTGGTCAAATATGTTGCCACTGTTGGATTAAGGGAGCTATTGTTGTGAGAGAAAGGGAGGAAAAATAACAGGAGCGAAACAGATGAGTGAATTTCCAACAAAAACACGATACACTACAAAGGTCTAAATGTGTAAAAGCAAGAGTGGAAATTTAAAAATAAAATTCTAAATAATCATTGAAGCAATGCAAAGTAATACTTGAAAAAAACGATTAGAATAAAACATAAACTGTATATAATGTATCAATGTTTCCATGGACCAATGTCATGTTCTTTACAAATCAGATCCCTTTAGAATTGAATTGACTATTTGTAAATGCTGCCAACTGCTATATTAGCCTTTGCATTGCAGGCATCATTATTTTTGAATTAATCCCTTTTTTCAGGGGCAGTATCTGAATCTATTTTATCTGTGTGTCCTGCATGTTTTTTTTTTTTACCACAATGTGATGTACTTGCTCCTGGATCTCACATGAATACAAATTCCTCTGTTAAGGACCAGCGAGAGCAGGGCTTTCTTCACTCTATTGACTGGGAATCTAGTTGTCTCATCTCTCTAAGCAGATGTCTCTCCCCAAGCATCTGTTTGTATTAGTACTGTAATTGCTGGTGATAATAAGCCCATTGATTCAGTATCTAAGGAAATAGTCAATCAGGGCAGCTCATTCGTCTTACTTTTCCTGACAGTTTTCCCCTCTAGCTAAACAGACAGTGCCAGGGCCTGGGCTTTGTTGACTGGATTGGAAAAGCACACTGTGGTGGGTTGGGAATGGCCGGCCTGTCGGCTCTGAGTGAGTGATGGGATTGGTGCAAACACACCGGTGACCCAATGGCCCTTACAGGAGGCCCAGGGTGATAGATGTGTTGATTTGTTTATAGACACCGAAGCCCATTCTCTGTTCCCTCTCTCTTAGGCTACACTTCTCCCTATTTTCTGTTTTTGGTACTCCGCTTCTTGCATGTCCTACACTCTCCATCTCTTTGACTCCCACTGGTTTGTAATGTGACTTGAACTTTGCAGCCAAGCCATTAAAGCATAAACAGGCTGCGGTAGTTGAGACTATTACTGTTTAAACCTTCTGCTACTTTGCAGCTAGAAATCAATAAAATACACCACTAGTCACTTGTTTGAATTGCTTTCACCATGCATCATAAAATATTAAAGTAAGAGTACCTCATAATATGCATGAACATGTGTAATATGTCTGGAAAATGCAGAACTTTTTTGGTCTCACAGTTTATTCAATTCACTGTAGCTGCAGAAAACACCAACTTCCTCAATGTCTTGACAGTTGTTGAGTAAACTTTTTTATGTTGGAGGCACAGTTACCCTCCTATCAAGCAATACATGTTTATATACATATGAAAGAGCAGAAACATCCTGGACTAGTTGATTTTTGGGTGATAACACTCTGTTAATATGTTTAAATATCTTTTAACATTCAATGTCAGAGTGAGAACAGATTGTTTTGACCACAGTTAGTGTGTTGCCATTAGTTTCTCTCCATAAACCAGTAGCAATCTTAAAGGTGAGTGAATTCTAAATACCTTCACACAGTGGAACGAGAGTAAAAGTGAACCGTGTCCTGTGTAGTTAATGATTGTCCCATTCAACGTCCAATGTGTCCAACTCTACGACTTCAGGAGCCGTAATATTGTCAGAAATAAATCACTGAGCGCCGGCCTAAACTAAATGTGTTCATTGGCCGGGGTCAAAGGGCAGAGCCACCCATTACTCTGTACTGCCAAAGGGTCATTATGGCCATGTCAGTGATGTTACAAATGAGACTTTGTGATGAATCTTTTCCCACCACTTCAAACACGCTGGGTCGAATAGATGCTTACAAATGGATGCATGCTAAAGCTGTACAAATCACTTTTGTCCCATTTGATTGTTTATTGTGAAATCACTGGTGTTGCAAAGGAGTTGCTGTTGAAAACTAGTATCTAAGTTTGGCAACAAGTTGTTGTCCTTACTTTAAATTCTCTAATTGAAATGATATGGGATCAACAAACATTGAGTATGTGTATTATTGGACTCAGTATTTATTAAATGGGCAAACGAATGGTGGAAATAGGGAAATAAACCTATTCAGGAAAAGGGTCCTGTGAAAAAAACCGACTCCAACACACACACACACACTCACCCATTCAAACACCTCCACACATACACACAATCACAGGAGAGGAAAGAGGAGAGAGTGGAATTCTTTACGGCCTGTCACAGTGTCAGAAGCAAGTTCACGGTGAGCGTGTCTTATTATGCACGGCATCTGAAAACTGCGGTAAATTAGCAAAACATATGGCGACTTAATGATATCAATGAAGTGGCCATGAGGGCTGCCTAGGAGCAACAAATCTGTTAGATGCGGAGTGGTGTTGCTCCCCATGCCCCACTGTTTCCCTCTGACTGATAGAACAAGCCAACGCTACGTCCATTAAGATCAATACGCCAGCCATTATGATAGTAAAAAGCACATTTACCAGGGTTGTCAGGCTCATTATTGCAAGCAGATGGCAGCCCTTGCACTTACAATTCCAGACAAGGGAGGCAGTGACAAGACTTCAAATTAGAATCTATAATGCTAATGTATGGCCTACTGGTTCAGTGGAGATAAAACTGCATTATACAACACAAGACAATGAGCGCTGGACTGTGAATTCAGGTACAGTACAGCTGTGGGCTGCAAATGCACTTTGTAACCGTAGCTTTTGATATTCTAAAGCAGTTTAACAGCATATACCCAGCCTATAAACTGCATATACATATAGGCTGGGTATAGTACTATGCACAATAACTTTAAATTCTGGTAAATGGTATCAAACTTATGAGTGTTGACCTTAGACTAAGACTTACTGCGTACCTGAGCATCACTGGCATCCTTTTTCACTTTTTTTCCTATATTCAAAAAGATCAGTATTGCAATATGGGTATAACTTACCTGCACTGCTTACAACATGGTGGCAAAAGTAATAGTATATACTATTAATATAAGGTTCATTGTTTTATTTTTTGGGGGATTCAAAGGAAGACCAACTCTTATGGTAAAACCCTTTTAATAGTGATGTGTTTAATCTCATGGTACCTTGTAGGTGTAGACAGGAGCCGGTTTTAAGAAAGTAAAGTTTATTCAAAATAATAGGGGTGAGTCATAGCTTAGAGTACATCCTTAATAGGTCAATAAAAGGGTTTAGCTGTGTGTCATATTAACCCAACATTGTCCTAATAGCCTCTAAATAAAAATCTATAAATAGACGTTTCTAATTAAAGAGCTCAATTTATATGATACCTTTTTGAGAAAATTAACAGTGCTTATCCACTTAATACAAGGGTTATTAGCAGATATAAGTCAGCATACATTTAACAAATAAACGGTAAATAAATCAAGTCCCAAAGATTTCAAAGACAAAAAGAAGCAACAGTTGTAAAAAAGACGATGGATCCCCGGAGGACTGGTTGGGGAGTTGGAGGGAGGAGTCAGCTGTTAAGGGTAAACAGTTTGGTAATCATGTGACCATCTGGAAGGATCCATAAAGACATTAACACTTCATTCACTCTGGACATTACAGACACCTAGAGAAGCCTCACCAGAGCAATAACGCTGTGACAAATTCAGCAACAAGAGATCAGTGTTAAAGAGCACCACAGGGGCCTGGGAAAGACTCTGTCGCTGGGAGGACACACTGTGGCAACCATTAGCATTAGCAATAAACATTAACAGTTTCAGATTTACAGGATAATTGTTTCAAAACTAATTACAGCTCAATGAGTACATTTAATCCCGATTGAATGATGCTGTGTTAACACATGATAACTCACACTGAAATATTACGGGGAACACGTACCCCTCAGACCAGGGAGCCTCCTCTGACTTTCAAGGAAAGTTCGCTCTTGCATCGCGGTCCTAGTTTCCCTTTCAGGAGGAAGTCGGCCCCGCTCTTGTTCATCCCGCTCTCGCTCCCTCTCCCTCCGGACACTCCAAATAGATGGCTAAAAAGAGATCTACTTAAAGCTGTCAGAGATTGTCGGAGCCAACAGCCGGGCCATTCCGCACGACCTACTCCCTGACCTCCTCTTTTCAGGGGTCACTTGTAGGATGCCTCTGGTGGGAGTGCGGGGTAGTCATGCACTGAATGACAATGTATAAACATATGAATCGCTCCCTCTCGGTTGCTCCCCTTGAATAGCCGTTGAAGAGGAGCTTTACAAGATTGCCGGCTTTATCTTAATTTGCAGAGAATGCATGCTCTGCACAAGGACATAAAACAAGAATATTGGAGCGTCTGTTTGCAAAAAAAACACCCTGACAAAAAAGGATTATGTGCTTTTATGCAGATGATATGCTGTTGTATCTCTGAATACATGTTTATTCAGTGGCATCTAGTAAAACACACATGTTAATGAGTTTATTTTTTTTAGAGCTTTTGAATTTTCCAGTGACTTGAGCATCCCTGAGATCTACGAGGCAATAGCGGAAACAATCCCGCAAGCCTAATCATCTGATGTGACCTGTGGTGATCTGACAAGATGTTTAAATTGCATGTTTTCTGTATCAATACAATACTGATTTTACCCGTCATTAAGCCGCTCTAAATCCATAATTGGCGGAGATATTAGTCGGTAATTATTGACCTCATCTCATAGGAGATTTTCAAAATTCACTGAGTTAATATGGCACAAATGATAAATTATTCCATAGCTTTGTGTTAATCATTACAGAGGAGTCATAAGGGCTCGGCCCCAAAGCTCAGTTTTAACATTAATGCCTTACCTCTCATCAATATTAATGGCTGCCTTTAGTAAGGGGCTGGTGTGTGTGTGTGTGTGTGTCTGTGTGTCTGTGAGTGCATGTGTAGGTGGGTGGGGTCTTTAAAAGGAGAAAGGAGGAAGGGAGTGATACAGGATTCTGACTCTGACACTGAAGGTGCATGGCAGCAAATATGTATATAATAAGCTCAGAAGACACATTAACTATCATAATTTAAAATACTTGAGTTACAATAATATCTCAAATATTCCGACCTGTGCTATTCCTACTTTAAAAAAAATACTTTTAAAGAACTTTAAAATTATTTAATTATCTTTTCTTTTTTCTCTCACTCTTTATTTTCCCACTTTAGTGTGTGTTTGTGTGCATACACGCTCTCCAGCAGGAGCCTGCTAATTACTAATTGTGACAGAATTTCATGTACAACATGACCGTCAACCTGAACCTGAGCGAAACAACAGCGAAAAGAGCAGTGACAGAGGGGGTTCTGCAAAAAGTAGAAAAAGAAATCTTAAGATGTCATAAGATCGTGAATAATGAGACCAAAAATGGAGAAACGGAGAAAGACAAACGAGGAGATGAAGAGAAGAAAGGGGGGGAAGAGAAGATGCCGGTTGGCCACTAGTGAGGGGTCCTGAGTTTGACAGATGCTTTTGGTGATGACCATCTGCCCCGAACAGCAGAGGTGCTGAACTGCAGGTTTTAAAGCTGCTCCTTCCGACCGCTCCAAATGAAGCAGAGGAGAGGACCTCTGGACAAAAGGTTGTGCTGAGAGAGGAGCGAGGGCCGTGCCATCGCTGTACAACTTAAATTTATGATGGATGAGATCCGAGGAAAGGTCAGGTGGTGATAAATAGGAGGGCGTTTGTCCCGGGAGGTCATCAATTATGCGGCGGCTTCTAACTTTCGATCTTGCGGGCGAAATGGATCTCTTCTTTGTAAGAAAAGTATCTCTCAGAAAATTGGAGTGTATTAATCAAATTGGTGATGAAGGAGAAGGAGTGGGGGCTGTTAGGAGAAGTTAAACCTGAGCCACGACCCACATCCATGCTGTGTTTTGATGCAGAACTGTGTCCTCAAACAGCATTTACAAGGCGCAGGGCTGCGTTCCCTGAACCAAAACAGAGCTACACCATTGATTTACACAACCGTTCTCAGCGGTGCTATTAGAACATATGAGCCTCTTTCCTGTAATTTATAGTAAGAGTTCACCTACAGCCCATGTCTGAATCACAAGAAAATTCCCATTGAGGACATCTTGACCTCAGGATAACTTGTCTGATTATCCAATTCATATAATATATCTGGTGTGAAATTGTACAATTCGATTATACGTAAGAACACGTGGTATGGGACTCCTCTGTAAAAAAAAACAAAAACGATTAAGATCTGAGGACAAACAAAAAATATACGTTAATAGAGTATATGGCTTATCATAAAAATCATAAAAAATATAGTAAATATGTATTTCTATGTATGAGACATTAATTAAAAAATATAACCGTAACACTGATCTGATGCTGTATGTCACAATAAAATTTGCTAAGAATTTGTGAAGAAGTGCAACATTTTATATGCACTATAAATATTGCAAAAAGTTCAATATGCCCCCCCCCCATGTAGTTTGCCTTTTTCTTATGAACAGTTATCAGTTACCTCTAGCTCTTTATTTATTTCAAAATGTTATCCCCTTTTTTATTACTAAGCACAACATCCAACCAAAGTAAACGTTTCATGAAGTTTGAGTGTTTGTATAAATCACTCCATGTCTTCACAGCTCTTAACAGCCTCTATGTCTTTGATACCTTTCAGAGAAAATAGGTTAAATTCCATCCCAAGGTAATGAAACACAAAAGTCTCTTCTTGAAAGGGCCGAAAGGAACGACAATAAGATCACAGTGGCCGACCTTTGACCGAGGCCGTCGTCCTTTTATCATCACCGTCCTTCCCCTTTTCTTCCCCCTCGGCAAAAAACTGCCGCTCCAGGAAAAGTTATTAGCCCCCCTCTATTGTTTCACCAACTCTGCCCAGTAATGTAGAAAAGATTGAGATGATTATAGGACAAAGTGAGGTAAAAGAGACAAAAAGAAAAGAAAGGGGGGGGAAAGAAGAAGAAGAAGATATGGGTTGATGGGACGGGAAGTAAAAGTCCTAATTCTTTCTTCCTTGGTGGTATATATCAAACCAGAGCAAAAGGGGTAATGGTCTTTTTATTCAGCTGACAAGAAGCCAAGATGTCGAGCCCCCTTCCAATCGATGGCTCTCCATTGTCTCCCTGCTAGCCCACATAGACAAAAAAAACCTTAACTTGAATTATCTGTTACAACCCCAAACAGCTGTTTTTAACACAGTTGAAAAGATAAAGAAATATATTAGCGGGGCCTCTGTAGCAGTGCTGACCCCAATGAAAATGTATTACCCTCGTGCCACCTCTAATTTCAGCCCCCAGCAGCTTTTACTAGCACTATGGGTTTTTAATTGTAGTCCCCCATTGTGTTGTCTGCATAAACTGAGTCATTCATTCTATTTAAATGACCCAGCATGTGAACCATCGTGGTTGTTAAAGGTGAGACATGATACTCATGTTGTTGGAGCGCGAAACAAAAATAGTCAAATTGAGACAAGAACAGAATAGTGGTTTGATATGCACAATTTTGTTTATTTATTTTTTATTATTTATTTAGTGTTTAAGAAATATTTTTCATTTTCATTTTTAAGTGTTTTAAACGAGACAATACATGCAAAAACCAGAAAAGAAAAGTTCGGTCTGGTATTTATGGAGTAGTGTATCACAGGCAGTTTGCTCCAGACCTCTTTAAAAAAAAGAAATATTGAGTGATGGATCAGGAACCACAGCCGTATATTCCCACTGTCACTTTTAATTGTGTTTATCTCACTTCCCCACCTGCTCATAATTCTTTGTTTGCAGGGGGGGACATCTTGATTGTTCGACGCCCTGCAAGAAAACTAACACACAAAAAAACCCAGCTATTAAACCCTGGGTCAACAGTCATATTTTGTATCTGACTTACCATTGCAGTAAAACAACCTCTGTGAAAACCTGAGAGACAAGCCCCACATACAGAAATACCAAATAAAAAGATTCACAATGTATAAAAAAAACCTTCTCGGTTGGTCATGCACTTGAACAAGGGTGTGGAGTGTCGGCCCGGCTGTAATTGTCAACATCCCAACCCCCTTCAAATCAGCAAAAGAAAGGGGTGGTGGTGCAGGGGCTCCACTCCTGCCTCTCTAGTCCCAGGGTATGGTGTAGGGGTCTCCTAAATGTGCCATGTCGTATTGATCCATATGATCCTTCTAAAAAAAACAGCCAGACTAGCACTTACACACCACCCCAGCTGAGTAAGGGCTATTGCTGCGCTACGAAGCTAATCAATTGTCTCTGTATGGAACGGTCTTGTCTTCCGCATGACGATGTCAGTTTTCTCTTACGGGCTTATTTTCCTTTGCAGAGTCGCACTGTAGAAAAGACAAATGAAAGATACTCAGGGATGGGATGGGCTGATTTTATTTTATTTATTTATTTTTGCATTTCAGACAATGTCAAACTTTTTTTTCCCGTGTGTGCAGAACAGTCTGTGCAGAGTTGTGCATGACGACGTTGGAGAACATCCATTTTACAGAATAACTTGCCTCAATGTGCTTTGGTGGCTTTAATATCTAAACAGATAAAGAAATGTAGAATCACATGAATATGAAGGATCTGTTGGCAAAGGACAAGAGTTTGGAGGCGGGAGGCATTCTGCTTTCAATTCCTAGTTTCACCAATCAGGTTAAATCAGGCTTTGGTTGCCCGCAGGTAAACAGTCGCAAAGCAAAAGGGGCGGAACACTTTTACCGAAATGCTTTTTGATTTATTTGCATTCATAAGCAGATAGCTAATAGGAATCAGCCAAAATGACGTCTGGTGCTCAAACACCTACAAAAAGTATCACTGTTTGTGTTTAGTGTAACGCTCGACTCATTTTTATAAAAGAAACTAGTCGGACTGTAAACAGTGAACAGTGAACTGTAGGCGGAGTCTAGGCCCAAATATCCGCTGTTGACACCGGAAAATCCAAAATATCGGTTGTTGCACCCAGAGGCTAATTCGTCGTCAGAGGTCTGGTGGAAAACCTAGTGACAATAATGGGACATGATAAACTGAAAAGAGAAAATAATACTTCCATGTTTTCAGGATGAAATGTATGACTACGAAAGAACAATTATTACTCAATGTGCTGACAGTGGAGTTGGGTCTTATGAAATTAATTTAGTTGACATTTTGAACTTTAACCAAAGCCATGTAAGGCCAAATTAGCGATCCAATATCCTCCCTTTTTTTTTTTTTCTTCCTGCGAGCTACATTTCACTTTCTTCTACTGGAATCTGGGTTTGGTTTTTACAAAAACACCACGCCTTGGCTGCCACAGCTTGCAAAATGAGATGGATTTACTTCAGCTGACTAAAACAATTTCTCGTCTGCGAAGAAATGACAACCAAAACAACTTCTGTTCTGAAATGTGTTATTTCAGCTCGTCAAAACAGATGCAGACAATCCCAACAGAAAACCAAATGGAGCCTGACGGAGAATTCGGTTGACCTCAAAACTTCTTGTGCTGTGTTTGTAATGTTTTGGCCCCGACACACAGGAGATATACTAGTAAGGGTCCGGTCACTGTGTTATCTAACAAGTTTATTTTGAGAGGGGAAACATGGTGATAGAAAAAATGTAAAAAAAAAAATATATAAGACCAGTTTTCGGAACTACATGTCTGCTTTGGAATTGTAAGAACTCGGGTTCACCATGTCCGCCTCATACCTGGACTGTGCAATGCAAGCAGAAGGGTGGGGGGGGGAGGGAGAGGAGATGAAACTCGCTGCTCTCCATTTTTTCTGAAAGCTTATATGTGACCCACTGATGAAAAGTTCTCCCCTCAGAATTAAGTTGAATGTCCAGCGTTATCTCTCTGTTGGAATTTCTCTTATCGCCCAAAGGGAAGCGAGTGACAGATTGATGCAAGTTCTTACCTGAGCCTCCCCACGTACGCTCTATATGTATCCTGCAATGGACAGATACTGTTAGTGCGCTCGGCTATTTTATACTTAGACCTCTCAAAAGCTGTTGAGAGACGGGGGTAAGGGAGATGGTCCCGGGCATCCGTGTGCTTGGGTGGGAGGGGGATTTGGTTTCAAGAGATGTGGGGCTTTGTCTGCGGACCATCATGTTGTTGGACAGCATTCATCCACGTTACAAAGAATGGCAGGGGGCATATTTCACATCTTATTAGTATTTGTTTTCAACGCAGTTTCCTTCCACTGGTTTTTACAACCTGGACAAAGTAGACTTGCGCCCGCAAAAGTGAGCCACCGTGCATGTGTCTGGTTAATGGAAGTATGATTGGGTTGATTATTATGTTTTCAGCAAACGTGGCTTTGATTATTAGTTGTGGTTTTGAATTTTGTCATCATTTGAGAAAGAATTATAAAAGTAAACAAAATTGGCTGCCATATAGAGTCAGTTGTTTGGAAATGGTATGAAAACATGGGATTTTGTCAATAAATAAAAAGGTAAAATATATTTGTTTTCTCTATTTTGCTTTTCGTCCATTAAGCCTTTACTCTTATGATATCTGTGTTCCAGCATCATTAACTAATCACACATGAGCCACGTATGAACCTGGTGCAACCAGTGATGTAGAAATACCTCAGGTCCAAACTCTTGGGATTATTTTATTTCGACTTCATGTCTGGCTCCAATAAAACTTTAACCAATCCAATCCAACAGGGTATCGACACCCAAGCGCTGGAAGCGACTGTTGCCTCAGGTTGACATTTGGATATCCTCAAACGACCCTAAAGGCAGGAAGAGCTGCAGACAGACACATGGTGAACACATTTACACTCGCACAGTCTTTAATAGGGAGCAAAAATCTGTAAATGCTTAGGAACTGGCACGGATGTCAGATTACATTAACACATGACATTAGCATATGCTGCGTATCAGTGTTCTTTGCCGTGTATTACCTATATTAAACTGGCTTTATACAGTATCTGATGTGCTCTGGGTCCCGAGTAAAGCTAGATTTAATCTTTCATATTTGGCAGCTTTATACTTGGAAATAACATGAATTCAAGACTAAGAATTCATTTAATGGTGGATCAAGGCTATATGCATCAAAAAGTAATATCAAGAGAAAGCTCTGGACTTTTCATATTAGCACTATACGTGCAGATAAATAAAACAGCTGTAAATGCTCACTTAACCCATTGGCGGACCATTAAGGAAAGCATTTAAATATTAATACCACAAGATGTCTTGCTCACCTAATGAACTCCACCCAAAATGCTACATTTAACATTTAAGCTATATTTATACGGCCATAGATCTACGAGCAATAACCACGGCTTTAAATTGATTGCTCATGTCCCCAGGTTGCAGAAACTTAAGAAGCGTCCGTCATCCACTTTAAGATGCACTTGAAGCGGCTGTGGGTAACGCCTGATTAGTCAGCCTGCCGGAGCAGCTTCAGACGGCCTTATTCGCTCATAGGAGTGCTGACTGCATGCCCCCGGACCAAGACCACCAATTACTGTATGAGAGGTTATGATCCGAGATGAGTACCTCTGTTTAAAGATGCTCTGGGAGTATATGGATCGTGGCACTTAAGGTCTCTACATCCACAAGTAACTTTATAACCTTTTGTTGAGCCGTGAGTGGAGTTAAACTTCTGACTTGTACATCGTGTGATCCTTCCTTTTAAATGGTGCAATAACTGCGGAGCTTTGTGAGCTCGGTGTAGAGGTGTGGTTTTTTTAAAAAAGGAAGTGTAATGAGAGTTTTAGAGTGCACAGACATGTGTGATATTTGAGAAAACTGCATTAACAGTGATCAAAACTTGACATCCTGACAGTGTATCTCCAACTGAAAGTGAAGTGAGCGCCCACGCTGACCTCTGACCTTACACTAGTCTGAGGAGATCAGAACAGCGGAATACATCTAAAGCTGGGGTGCTGAAGCTGAATCCCTCTCCAGAGCTATCGGAAGGATCTGCCTCCTTCTGCATACCAAGACGGGGCTTTTACCTCGTCTATAATCTGCACCTGCACAGTGTTGTTCTACTCGTGGGCTTATCGGAGGATTCGTACTTTTTTTTTTTTATCATTCACCAGGTGCAGCCAGGACATGGTTTAAGGCAGACAGGGTCTTCTCTTATCGAGAGAATATATCTCAGTGTCTGATGCCAGGGATTCAGAGGGGAAATGACGGCGTTGGGACCTGACGAGATGGATCATGTAAAAGTCTGGTAGTTTGGAGTATTAAGCAAAAGAGAACACACACATTAAGGAGTTGTCATTGTCACATTTAGAGAAACCGTTTTAGCAGCAGCGTAATATAGAAAGTGGGATATAGAAAGTAATTATAGGGAAATGGGGGCGATTCTTTACCTCAGACCTTTAAGTTTACAGACTGATGTGATTAATTAAACATTATTACCACAGCAGAGGTTATGTTTTCATCAGCGTTTGTTATTTAGCAGGTTTACTCAAAAACTACTGGACGGATCAGCACCAAACATGGTGGAAGGATGAGGTGCGCCAGGGAGGAACACATTCAATTGTGGCCTGGATCCGAATCAGGGGGTGGATCCAGGAATTCTTTTTTAACTTTTCAAGACGGGGGAATTTTGCAACAATGTACTTGATTTCTCAGAAAATAATTCAAGGATATTGATTACAAAATCAGACATATTTATGGGACAGATGTCTATGAGTGTGTGCAGTTTTGGTCCCGATCGGGAAAATCATGTATCTGAGGAGAAGACGCTGGTGCTAAATAGAGAATTAAGAGATCTTTAACATCTTTTTTAATAAATGTTTTCTTTTGCTACTTAAAGTCCGAAACTGTAGTTGTTTGTGCATTTTTAATCTTTGCTGTCATCCGTACAAATCTCTGACAACTGTGTGGCCGACTAAATAAAAGTAATTTTAGATGTCCAAACACGGCTTTACAATTTTAGTCCCATCTGACACATCATCCATCTTGATCATATTCAGAGGACACGGAACCTGTAACCTATATTCGAGTGAATCCAGCGGGTCTCTCATGGGCAGAAAAAGTAGAAGGCGAGAGGACAGACTAGCAGAAGGAGATCCATCAGGTGATGTATTACCCTGTAGGCATTGTAATTTGTTATATAAGCTTCATGTAAGCTCAGCAGCAAGATTAAAGACCTCCAGCTCAATGTATCAGTCACCCGTCAACTGCTGGGTCAATTTCCCTTTAACCCTTGTTTTGTGGTTCATAACCCTCTTACAAATATGACACTGTCAATCAAAATGTAGTGGCCGAGCAGTCGCTGACGGCCCGGCTGTCCTCTGCTTTTCTTTTTTTTTTATGGTCATGTTTGAAATCAGCGTGAAAGAGGCCAAAATGATTTGCTCTCTACATTTTTTTCCCCTCTTTATTTTCAGAAGAGTATTTCAAAAATACTCATGTGTTCCTAATAACAGAATTCAATTTAATCCCAAATCCCGTGAATGCATGTCTTTTTACATGCTGTGTGTTCTGTGCACTTTTGGTTTGCCTCCCAGTCAGTCCCCCTTGGATTTGGGAAACAGGCGTCTTGAGAGGCTCAGCAGTCATTAGCAGCCAGCAGACATTGGACGCATTACACATTGTGACATAAATGACTAAATGAATCAGCACATCTATTAAAGGGTGTGTTCCCTCCACGGTGCCACGATACCAAAAGCCCATATTTTGCGCTGAATCCTAATGACTGGCGTAGGTGTGCATTCATCACGGATTATTGGGGACTTAATTTAATTGAGCTGAAGCGATTGCCTGTAAATCACATTACACTGTCATTTCTCTTTACAGCAAAGAGACAAAAGCCCCCGCTGGCTGTGACTTGACAAGACACCAAGGTGGGTGTTCCAGCAGGCGGCTGTATTCCACCCGTCTGAAAGATGGAGTAATGAGGATTAAAGCCGTGCATTTATAATTCAAAAATAACAGCTTTGAATATCAATAATGGAAATGGCTGTGCACACAATGAGAGCTGCTATAATGTTTGATTGTTGTCATCGGATATCTGCTCAAGCTGCCGTTGTAGCTCTTTGTCTAAATCCAGTTAGCATGGTGATAAACTGGGGTCTGATGGTGTTTACTCTGGAGCCGCAGCGCACTGCTGAAGGAATGCTCTTATCGCTGTTATTGCCGCCACTGCTTCGCGCAGTCGGTTAACAAACTGGCCCGGGTTATAAAAAAATAAAAATCAGACCTGACAGTGTTCAGCTCTCTCAGGTGCCTGCAGCCTCATTCCCTCGGCTAATGTCCATCAGTATTGCTCATTATTTAAATGAGATGAATGGGAGATTGTCAGACAGCAGGAGTCGGGTGGCGGTGTTATTTTGACCTATTGTAAATGTCGCAACCTTGCCCCGGTACCTTCGCTTACAGCGGCTGAGGCTGAGGGAGTGCTGCTCGGTGTAAATAATGGCCCTTTGGTGTTCAGTTAATTTTTTTTTTTTACGAGATGCCTCTATAAATCAGCCAGGCTTGGTCCCAACTTCCATTTTTAACACGGATAATTGACACCTGGCTAATTTACAAGGAGCTTGTGAAATAGCAAATTGATAAAAGGGCTCATGTCGATCGCTTGATGCGAATGCGGTGAATATCATACTTCTTGTAGAGCCACGAGGCCACGGCCCATGACGGTGATTACCCTGTCACTGCACGAGCGCTAAGTAATGACATTACACTCGACGGAAAATAATCCACACTGCAAAAACCTAAAAGATAAAAACTTTAAACTCACCCCGAACAGAACGCTTTATGAAGTGAAGGCGGTGTTGTGAACCGCGAAAAAAGCGACACGAAAAGAAACTGCAAAGAAGTGACACTGTGCGGCGTAGGCCCTCTGTATTGAGAGGAGGCCAAGTGTATTGTATCCCATAACCTCCTGTTATTGCCACACAACACAGGCGGCGGTGGCGGCCCCAGCCACTATGATGGAGCACCCTTCTTCTCCTGAGAAAGAATGTTTGCTTACTATTTCATCATCCCCCGGGGCCACAGGAAAATAAGCCCATCAGTTGTCATTGTGACAGGATAAAAATGGAGCCGTCATATTTCAGTAACACAATGCATGCGGCGGGAAAGAGAGAGAGAGAGAGAGAAGAGAGAAGAGAGAGAGAAAGAGAGAGAGGCACCATCAGCCTATCCAGCAAATGAATTATGGACCAGCTCCTTTCTCACGCAAAGACTATAAGTTAATATTATCTCCTCAGGATAATTATAGCAAAGTTCAATTACTGACCCAGCATTACCGTGTGGCCCTGCACTGCGGGTTCTGACACACACTCTTTTTACACATTTATCTTTTCACTCCAACACAGTAAATCTGCATGATGGCAGTGATTTATCTACTGGTGCCCGTTCCTTAGCTCCACGACCATTCTTCTTCACATACAACGATTGGCCGGGGTCCCCAGAGTCCCCTTGAGCTTAATGTAAGCTTTTCTTTTTACACTGTGTTTTCGGACCAATTTGTGTCCCCCCCCCTTTTGTCTTCAATGAATGGGGCAGAGGTCTGGGATTTTGAATTTACTCTACAAGATGTATGACCCGGTGATTGCTGTGCGAGGGGGCTCATGAACTCTACTGCAAATCCTCTGGGTGCACCATAACAACTGCATTGTGTCGGATACTACCCCGAGCTCTTAACAATACCGCTCTGAAAGCACGCATCTCGGATGTTCCGTGTGAAATCCTTGACAGTGACTGCAACTGAAATCAACATGTTGTCTGTTGTCAGCGTGGAGGGCATCTCGCGGGCTCTGTTAGCATTGGGTCGCATCAGTGTCCTTCAGGGCAGAGCCGCGAGCGACCCCAGAGACCTCGTGTCCTCAGGTTCACAGGGATAAAGAGGTGGTCAACGTAAAGGTTCCACTCCGAGGACCTGCAGGTGGAGTTGGTGGTAGTTTTCATTTAGTCACCCTCACTTGCAGCGTAGTATGAAAATAGTCATTACAATTAGCTTTTTTTAAATTTTTTTACAGTTGGCAGAATTACACAAAAACTACTATACAAAATCCAGGAAACTTTCCGTATGGGTCAGGGAGCATTCAGGATGTTTTTCAACAATTCCCTTGATTTCTACGATAACAATTTATTGATCTCGATGAATAGAATCAGACATAGGGAACGGATACTTATGCAACTTGGTGCAAATCCTTTTTGGCCCATGTTCCAACATTCCAACAGAACCCATTCAATTTCGAGTCAGATCTTTTTGTTTCACTGTCTTAAACATTGCAAGATAGGGTGTTTTAGGACATTTTCTATTTCCCATAGAATGAATTTGTGGATCTCTATGATGAAAATTGGGCATATTTAGGGGACTGATATCCATCAATCTTTTGTCAATATTCATTTCCTCCTTACTATATACAAAATCCTTTTTTTTGTTCAAAATGCAAGACTGCAAATGGACAAGATAAACCAGGGTTAGCACTAAAAGATCTGTACGACACCAGATGCATTAAAGAGTTGTACGGAATCCTGACATGTTTCAACATAATCACTTGCATCACACATTAACCGTAGGAACAACTCAGACGATATCTGGTGTGTCACCCATGCTCCTGTGCGACTGCACATTTGTGAAAATTACATCTGAGTGATTAAATAGGAATATCAAATTAGGAGGCATATATTACAGAACAATATGTAAGTCAGCCATTTTGATATCACGCAGTCTCTTACTCCTGGTGTGACATTTGATCTACAGCATATTATATCCCGTACTCTGTACCAGGCTATTTGCATAAGAATTGACTGTCTGCCTACTAAGCAATGGCCTGCTTAAAGACTCAGCTGAAAATGTGTGCGTGTCACGAATATGAACATCTAAATCAAGTCGCGGAAGCCTCGCCCTCATATCCCGCGACAATTATTTGGCAACACGGTGATAGTCACATTCAAACAAATCAAATTTCATTTTTATGAGACACATGTTAAAGAGGTGTACACTTTCAGTAATTATTCTGTAAACTCGGCCCCATATTTTCATGCAAATGTATTAGATAGTGACACGTCAAATATGAAATCCAATTTGTTGGTTATGAAACACATGTAGGGAAGAAATGTGTACACTAATTATTTCTGGGGCATCCTGCTCCCCCAGCCCCCCCAACCCACCCCTACCCATTTCATACACAAACTGAACTGGATATTACATTTGCTTAAAACTCAATCATGAAAAATGAAGACTCGATTTGAAAAATTTTAATAAAGATAAGTTGCTTCTATCATTGAATCAGGGAATGCTAATCGGCGCTTTCATTCGGGTGGCGGCAGATAATGTCACACTAGCTTGAGGCTCTTATTTTGCAATAAAGCATTTACATTCTAATGATTTTATTATAGCTTATACAGGCTGTCAGCGACAGACCAACTGAGCCGCGGCCCCTTCCTCCCAGCCGCTCCCATTCAAATCGGGCTGGCAAATTGTATCAGCTATCAGCTCAGAGTGCTTTTATCAAGCTGGCCCAGTGGCAAGCCAGGGCCCACCACAATGAGATGTCTATTGCTTGAAGAGTCTGTATTTAATCATTTCTGCTCGCCGGTATTGTTCTGCTTACAGTGCATAAATAAGTGCTTCAAATAACCCTGGAGTGCCACTGACAATGAAACAAAGTATCTGTCTTATTTATCTTCCCAGCATTCTTCCCTGCGCCCCCTTGTATGTATATATATATTTATATTTTTTTTTATATTTTCTCTTCCCCTCCACTTTCTTTATTTGCTGCAGGCAATGTTTCTTATTCACTCACCTATCATCTTGGAACAGTCTGAAATTACTCACTGATGAGCAGGAAGCTTTTGAGATAGAGATAACCAAAAAGCACTTTTGAATGGCAAAAAAATCTCCAGTCTCCTGACAAGGCTGAATCACAGAGACGAAAAAAAATGAGATTGGACTGGGGCCAGTTCCTGTGGAAGTGAGGAATTGTTTCATCTTTCTCTTATGGGGAGATGAGCGCAGAATGGCCACGTATTAGCTGACACCACCGTACACCAAGGTCCTCGACCTAGACTACAAAATAGGAGCCATTGTCAGTGTCCTCCAAAAATGACCCATATGCATTTTATGATCGACTACTCATACTTATATAAAATACTCATAAAATTAGGGAAAATAATGTTAAACAAGGCTCGGGAATGAAGGTTAATCATTAAATGAGGCCGTAATTGATATCTACAATGTTAAAGTCAACCATTCACAAGCTCCTTGAAATGACACAGTATATCCTGCCATGGACGTTGACATGAACATAGGTTATTATAAAATACTGATTACATGGTGTTTAAAATTTAGGGAGTGTGAATAATTAGCTACAGACATGAAAGTTGTCCATATTCAAGCTTAACAATCATAACGAACTTGTTACACTGTTAAATGGGTTTCTTATAAAGTCTAAAAATTCTGCAGTTTGAATTTGAGGCCTTAAAAAGTCAGGTGTTTTTTGTTTTGGGAAATGTTTGGCGGTACGCATAGTTTGGAATGTCTCCATGTCTTGTAGTTCTTTCTCAAATATTAACAATGCTGAAATAAAACTACAAATAAGACCAAGGTGGAAGTGATAACTGAGTCTACAAACACCCTGGTCAGAATTTTCTCAGTACACTCAGCTTGGGTGCGAGTTAGACTATGGATACCAACTGTCTGCCTGGAGTTTTGAGGGTTATTCTCAATCAAGCTGCTTTACCTTGTCTTCAATTATAAGGAAGTGTAAATTACTCTCGGGCTTCGATAGTCCTTCATAACCGTCATACTTAACATAGGTCTTAAATTTAATTCATTATGATCTTGAAAGGTCTTAAATTTAACTTGTTGAAACCTAAAATTTTATTGCTACATGTAAATCACTAAAATGGCATACCACCATGCTCTGTGCTTCAGTGGAACCAGTTTTACTTTCTACCGGTGGGGACGAGGACCGAGTGGGTAACAAGATCTGCAGCTCTGTGGGTATGTTTCAGTGAAACTCTGTTTGGTCATGTGCAGCCTGGTGTTACATGAAGCTTAAGTAATGTAAAGCTTTACCAGTGGGAACTATTTCTAGTCCAGATAGGTGGTCCACCTTAAAGAAACATTTCCTTTGGCTAGAAGAAGACTTAAATGTTGTAACGTGCGCATTATTACTAAGGTGCAACAGGTTTTAATAGTACTTTGACCTGGGCTTAATATATAATTAGTCGTACTTCAATTCTGTAGTGTCAGGTTTTCCCCAAATACAATTAAAAAGCAATAATACTTTTTAATATATACATTGGTCTTGTTGCTCTGCTACTAATGTGATAATATCGCTTGGGATTTACCTCTCATGTCGAATCATTGTCATACAATCACGGGTGTCAGTTAAACATTGAGGACAGCAATGACGTGATGCCCTCGTCCGTGTCCTTCTATAGTTTTCAGGTGTTCTGATACAGCGTCTGGCCATGGCTGACTGTTCAGGGTGTATCCATACCCTCAGCAGCGCGGTATTGTGTTCCAAGTTTAACAAGAGTGCTTTGAACTCACTTTGGAGTTGAATCACCTAACCCCAGGGCAGGTTTGTCACCGTAGCCTCATGTATCAACACGAGACAGAGAATGCCTCAGAGGGACTTTGACTAATTGGGGGGGTTAAACCGCTGTTCATGAATCTCTGGCTTGATCCTCTTGAAATATAATGAATCTGGGCAGGTTTTGAAAAGCCAGGAAACAGTTCTTGTGACCTTAGTTGTGAGGCGTTATTCTGGGAGACATGACCGTAAACCCATCCCTCTTCTCCTAGGGCAGTTAAATACCTGCCATTGTGCACCATTGTTCCGTTATTGCTGTTGTCCCTTTTTCTTTCAAACTCAATTCTTTATTTTGGTGTATATTGTTACTCCAGAGGAGCTCTTTTTATCCTGAAGGCAAACATCAAACTAAGAGACAATATCAGCTCCACAAAAGACCTCGAAACCCCATTATGTTTTATTTTTTTCTGCCTCTGCCTCTTTTCTCCCTCTCGTCCAATCTTTAGGAGAGTATCACTATTCTCTCTTGTGTTTAAGAGAAGGTAATTTCAACGTGTTGGAATCTTGTGGTTAAATGATCTCACTGAGCTCATATTTATTTGTTGGAGGAAAAGATCTAAACGAGAACTGCAAGTGGAATAACAATTTTACTTTGAATAGCTGTGAAGACGACAATGACAGTAGTCTGGAGTCAATGGTAAAATGTAGTAGAGTAGCAAGTGATAAGTGCTAGTGCATTCCTTCTCCTTTATTTTTGCTAACATTGGTAATTCCTCATTCAAATACAATTAAATATGTGTGTTTCATTTCCACCTGCAGGTTTCAGTGACAACACCATGAAACCGACAAAAGGGAACCAGCTTTTTTTTCAGGTTTAACAACGTTAATCAAAGTGACCTTGGATGATGGTAAAGTTGTATATTTAAATGCTCCTATGCACTAAAATGACATTTTTTTCATTAAGTGGATTTATATTGATGAATTTGTTACAATGTTTGATGACATCAGATATAAATATAACTTTACTGTGAGCTTAAAGCTTGTTTGGCCATCAGTAAGAACTACCTGAGGTCATTGTATCACTTGCAAACAGCTGGCCTCTCATACATTCCTACCTGTGTGTTAACCTAAACGTTTGCACACATTTACGTTCGGAATCATTACGCGGTTTCAATTTATCCGTCAAGCTCGCTGAGGTAACAGGTAATAAATATAGTCACAACGATAAGCCAACATTTCAGTGGAAGATGAGCGCTTACTTTTAATGTAAAAAAAAAAAATCGTAGGGGGGGAGGGTTTCATTCAACAGACTAATCCACTGTCCTTTCAGTCATTGCATTATTCACTGTGTGTTCATTTCCTGTTGATCAGATTGACTGTTTGATGTATTCCCCCAACTTGACACAATGATGCTGATAAAACACTGGCAAATTTACTTATTCTGCTGACAGACAGCAATTTAGTGGGAAATGAAGTTGTCTTGACGACGATGCCACATTACACACACACCCCGGCAAATAACCTAGTTTGAATAATCACCGCCACTGTCTGTTTAAATGATTTTTATACGCGTTTTTAAAGGAAGCCTTTGATGTGATTTGATATGTGAATACTAATTCCCTGCCCGTGAGAGCGAGGTGGTGGGAAAGTGGGAAATTATTTCAGCGTTATGATGTCAGTCAATCCTCAACCACACCTACCCCATTATTAACTGGTAATGATTGAGCTACTACATCCACTACACTGCCTTCAGTGCTGTAGTGCGCGGCGCATTTGATTTCAAAAAGGCGGCGGATGCTTTAATCTTATTGTTTGCACAGAATATTCAGTTTGGAGGGAAATGTGAATGAGTGTTGTTTCTGTCTTTGCTATGTTTTTCGCTGGAAGAGGAAGAAAGGGTTATAAACCACATCTAAAAAAAAATACCAGGATTATAATACGAGACATACACACACATGTATTTTTGATTAATATATTTTCAATAAATCTTTATATAACAGATAAAAGCAAAATTACAATCTCCATTTTGACATATTAGCACACTGCAAAAACTTCTACTGTCTCTTTTGAAAGCATCAGCTGAGTTCAAAGACAAATGCCCTTGTTATCCCCCCTCCATTCCTCTGTTTTACATAGCACAATGCCCTAATACATGATTTAAGGAGCTTTCACATATCACATGCATTAGGATAATGGAAGGGAATGATAAAACTTTCAGTAGCATTAACATGTGATGCATAAAATAAAGGAATGAGAGAAAAAAAGGTTCAAATAAGACTGTTTAATAAGAAAAAAACTCTGAGCTCTCGGACAGAATGTGCTTGTCACAAAGGGATAACTAGGCTGCCAATCATGCATTATTTATTTGGTTATCACGTTTATTCAGTTTTTCACTTAAGGTGGTAGCACATGTGAGCAGAGATGTTTATAATGAGTGTAGTTAAAAGTCTTTCTTAGAGTGTTGAAGGAAAACACTGATGCATAAAATGTGTGAGTGAGCAGCACTTGTTATGCTGATAAAATTATGCACCCCAACAAAATAACCTTGACTATAAATGTAGGGATTTCCAACCCTGAAATATATATTTTTAATCTTAATATTCTTTTTTTATGATTTGAAATATTCTTATATTTTGAAATTGTATTTTCACAAATGTATTAGATATTTTAATCACATATAATGAATTACAATTCATATTATATATATATATATATATAATAACACATTAAAGATTTAGCCAGGTTTTGCAGTAACTGAGAATTTAACCAGATTGAGTCATATTGTGACATGACTCTAAACTGGTCAGGAGAAAACTTCTCTGTGGGAAACCCATGTGATGAGACCTCTACAAGCATTAGTACTTCATTTAAGGTAGTAGTAGTATCTTGAATATTGATCCGCTGTAGCTTCATTAGCTGGGAACTGACATCTCAGATTGATGTCTCTTTAAACTGGGTCCTGGTCAGGGATACCTGGGGAATCACACTATTGACTTTGGACTGTTTGTGCTGCGAGGCCTCTGGAGACTCTGTGTTAGCTTTAATGGGATCCATCAATTCAGCTTCCCTTTTAATAATTATTGTTTTACCATTCGCAGGAGAATACGGCATCTGAAGTTGTTTACTTATTTATTTATTTTCACCGTTGCCTGGAGACAACACAGACTCTCCTGTATTGGTTTGTGCATAAGGAATTTGCAATTTGGCGGGGGCTGTTTTGGGTTGTTTTTTTTGTTGTTGTTCTTGTTTTTTCTAAGTCCTGACAAGCTCCTCCTTTCAATCTGTTCTTCCGGAGAACAATACACAAGGGACGATTACAAAGAAAAGATAGAATTCCATATGAGTAATCCAGAAATCCCTTTTCAATGATTTGACATCATTAACCTGTTCATTGAAGAGAGAGAACTTGCTTTTCCCAAAGATTAGCATTGCGTAATTGAAAGCGTATACGTCTCTGTGTGAGCGACAATTGATCTTCTTACACTTGATGCCAGGATCGTGTTGTTGGTCTTAACAGTGGCTTTGATTTTCCTCTGGTTTAACACACGGTGACCACAGGAAGTTGAGACACACAAAAGCACAACCTTGCAGACCTTCAAGTTCACCTTGTGCTGTGGGGGGAGGGCGGCGGCGCGCTGCCTCAGACGCTCCTGAAAAGGCGTTGGGGGAGAGAGAGAGAGGATGACAGAGTGATAGAACAAGAGGAAGAGAGGGAGAATTAAGTGATCTTGGTACACGATGAAAAGGAATGCTAATGTTAAGTACATTGATCAGCTGCTCGGCTACAAGCAGCCCACCCTTTGCCCCCTGCGATATCAATACATTGAAAACATCATTTGTATCAGCAGTTGTTTCTTTAATTAAGATCTGGACCCAATCTTTGGTATTGATCCGTGCCATTACCTTATCGACGTGGTCCCGCCGAGCTGACTCAGTGGCTTTTCCCTCTATTGAAATGACGTTGCTCAGGGGGTACAAAGTGCACCGCCGTTTTATGTCATATAAGCAAAGCCGCGTCTTTGTCCGCTGTCCGAACGAGCTATTCAGGGTAAGTGGTACAGAGCGGTATTGACATCCGTTTGTGTCACTTAACAAAATTAAACATGTGGGAAAATAGCCTGCACGACTTGAATTCTTAAGGGGGCCCTGCAGTTGAGTCAAGCGGACATGTGCTAAGCAGCCCGATTTTATTCTAGGGTGATGGTGGTTTCTTTTTAAATGGTACAGGCGAGAGATATATATTCTTAAATATTATCAATTGGCTTTGACGTAGAGAGGGAAAAAATATATAGGGGACTGGGCACTGCAGGATTTCTCTCTCTTCAAAGTATCTTTTCCCAGGAGTCCAGCAATAATCCCCTCTGAAATGGCCTTCAGTGCGGTGTACAGCATTTACTTCATCATCATTAAGAATCCATCCCACAGTCATTACAGTGATTGATACGGCCATTGAAACCTTAAAGGCATATTTTCTATACGGAATATCCCTTTAGTTGGACCTCTTTCCTGTCTGACTGAACAATGACACATTTTCTGTTATCTGGGTTTTAGGGAGCTCATCCCGACATCAGCCAACTCTCGCTTCCCCTCCAGTCTCTCCCCCTCTTTTCTTCTCCCTCTCTGCTTCCCTGCCTTCCTCTGAGGCATCTGCCGAGCCGCCTGCCTGGTGTCTCCTCCCCGATCCAGCCCCTCACATGGCGCGCATTGGTGTAGGAGACGCTCCTGAATCCACAATGCCTCGCTGCGCCTCAGGTGAGGTTTCTTAAGAGCCTGCGCCCGCCACAGCCTCCGTTCAACGTGCATCCAGCCCTGCGTCCCGCTGAATACCGCCAGTCAATCCCACTTGTCTCACCGCATGAAGCAGTCCAGCATCCACCCACCTGATAAAATACACACAGCCCCCTCTCCCTCCCTTCTAAGCCCCTGAAGTGTTAAATATGTTTCCCCCAAGCCCTCAAGGAGCACCCCACATTACACTCCTGAAAAACCCCCAAGAAGAGTTTTTTTTTCTTTTTTTCTTATGGGTGAAAGGATCGGTGGAGGCTTTGCATCTCCATGGGCATTTTCAACAACGCCTGCTTTGCTCCGATTGCAACCACCACAAACAAATCCAATAGCCACCGCTAATCTGATCATCTCATCCACAGCACTTTTCATGCTGGGTTCCTCCCTCAGAACCCCTTGTACTAGTTCCAGTCTGGGAGTGTGTGATAAGACACTGGAAATTTAGTCATCATCTTCGGCGCAAAGGAGCTCAGAGGAGGGATTATGATATTCCTATAACCTTACATTGGATATGGACAGGGGCAGCTCCTAGCACGGATACAATCCTGTACATAGCTGTCTGTCCGGCCCTTTTTCCTCCAAGCTTCATCCCCCCGCTTCTTCCCTTTTTAAAAGGTTGACTCTACAAGATTAGTGCATGCTCGCCGTCATCATGTTAGCAGAGATAGCGAGGAGGAAACATAGTGTTTACTGTTGTTGAATACATTTTTGCCCCCCCCCCCCGATAAGAGGCCCAATAAATATAAACTATTAATTCAGTTTTTTAGTGTATTTGTTTGGGGGAGTAATCTGAGAATGTGCGATTAGTTCGATATGTTTATACTGAAGAGAAGCTCAGAAGGCTTTTTCATGATTGGCCTGCGAAGATAGAGAAGCACTTGAGAACCTGAATATGACAAACATTTGTACCAGTAGATTTTTTTCGGAGATTATTCCAAAACGCTCGCTACACACAAAAATGAGGGACGAGATAAAAATCACTCCCGTTCCCCACAGGCCTAATTTTGCTCAGGTTGGCACATTCAGAAATCTGCACCGCAAAGATGAGTACTGAGATGACTTTTTGGCGTTTGCGGGTGCCAAACAAATCAAAACACCATGTTCACATTTCGCAAGCATGTGTCTCATTTAGTTTGGCAGTTGCATATGACTGTGTAATTATTGTGGATGTCATTCAGAATAGTTTTTGGCTTGGTGGTCATAATTTCAGTGGAAGTGTGTGTACTACATTTGCTGCATTTTTTCGAATGTAACATCTCAGAATCCTTCGTCTGAACTCGCAGGAGCCGCATCAATTACTCCCAGCTCTACTTGGGAACTCATAAACTACTGGCACATGCACTGTCATTTATCCAGCTATTTAGACACCGCGCAATCAAGGACCTGGATAAAACGTGTCAGTGGAAAAACACGGAAAGCTGGAAAACACGGCCGGTGGAATTAAATCAGTTTAGGAGGAGTAATTAAAAAGCGTTTTCAGCCCGATTTAATTCCTGCTCTTGAGTGCTCTGCGCTCGGCTGCGCATTTTACATTATTTCAAAGACTATAAAAATGTTGCTTTAAATAAATAGGATTTGGATGATCTCCTCTGTGGCCTTCACGCACCTTTACAGACTGTTTAGAGAGATCATTAACAAGGGAAGGCATGGACTGCACAGCCTTATATTACAGAGCAAAGCCAAATCAGAAAGAAGAAACGCTGCGCCGGATTCAAACAATGTGACTCATGATAGTACGGGACCTGTACCTCAGGTTTCGCAGCGAGATGGACACACTAAATGGTGTCAGAGGCAGGTAATTATGTAGCAGGCACGCTGTAGAGCAGCTCATCACTGTCACACAGTTCACAGTTTGCCATCTTTTTTCCCTGTGAAACTACTAAGCTGCATCTAATCATGAAAAGAATCCCAGGATATATCTCAGTCCATTAGCGGAGTCACGCTTGCAGTAGAACATCAGTCAGACATTATAATCGCCTGAGCAGCGCTGTGTCGTATATACAGTGAGCTCATTGTTCTGTCACATTTTAAAAGTATATATTAGACATCTCTGACAGGCGGTGTTAAATATTGATTATGATGCGTTTGAAATGTTTTGGCTGTATATTTTAACGCTGCCTTTTTCTCTGTCTCTCTCCGTCTCGCTCTCTCGTTCTAACTCTCTGGTCCTCTTAACAGTGCAGCGAGCTCCTATTTTTTACCTCCTGTGATACAGACTCATTCAAAGTCAGATTAAATTAGGGCAGGGCTGTCTCGCTGAGTTCCAGAGTGACAGAGATGTCCCAAGCTACAGGAAGCAGCAGTTACAGTTCCAACACCACCGCCAACCCCCAGCCAACCCAGCCCCCGCACTTCCCACATCTCCCATCAATATTTCATTAGGTAACCTAAGAAGCAAAGTATAAGTGAACAAGCGCGCGCTCGCACACACACACACTCATCCAGGAGTTCTCAGTCAAACACACACACACTATTCTTTTTCCCCTGTTACTGCCGTATAGGTTTGCTGAGTTTCCGTCTCACCAGACGTGCGAGGAAAGCTAAGCCCCCCACCCACCCACCCCCTCCTTCCTTCTCCTGCTACTCCTCTTCCACTTTCTCCTCATGGAAGATTTAGCTTCCATTCATTTATCCTCATTCAGGATGACAAAAATCAATCATTTCATTCTCTCTGGATGGCTACCCATTAAGAATGGGGACAGAAACTGAAATGAAATACACATTTCCCTCAGCTGATCCCCTCCCGTGATAGATTTGTGTGGCTACAAATGGGTGGAGGTGAGATTTCTGAAGTCAAAATGGAAGTGTTTGTACCATACGTCTTCTAATCACCCTCATTGCGCAGACACCAGGGTGTTGATAATGTTCTTATCTCGGAGTGAATGCATGACAGGTTACTGTAGCAAGCCAACCGTGTCATATAGAATCAGGCTACAAGTCACAAACGGCTCTTAACACCTTGTCAAGGGCTTATACCAAGTACCAGGAGAAAAAAAATACATATGTGTGTAATATAAATAGATTTACTTGTAAGGAAATTCGGTTTTTAATATATTAACATACAGGAATCATGCACTGGACAGATAACGAACGGCAGTTAAACAATATTTCACTGCCAAAACCTGGAGAGTACATGTGAGTGCATCACTTCTGAATGTCGGTTTCCACAGGTTTTCAAATTCAACTTTTCTATTACATAATATGCTAGTTTGTGTTTTACAACAGCTTGTCAATGACTATCCAATAAAAATAATAATAATATATTCAATTATATCAAACTTTTCAAAACATAGCTACACGTGAGTAAAATTATATAAGAATGTAAATGTGTTATAAAATAATAACTAAAGAAATAATAAACACCGAAGATGTGACACTAATTCAACCATGACCTTCTAATACACTAATAAAAACTATAATTAAGTGGAGTTATGTGGAAAAAAATGATAAAAGTACGTTTTAAGCTTTGATTTAAAGAGAATACCAATAGAACGACCCGTGTATTCCTCATTTCCGTCAGGTTATACCTTCAGTTTTATAGATTGTCTGAAGTGTCTGTTCTCTTACTTGAAGGCTTATCCACCAGATCAATATTCCACTGTGGCAGTGATATTATTTCACTTTGAATGAAACTAAGTCGTATCCATTTGACAAAGCTTTTGAATAACATGCATCATGTAGCGGTATTCAACATTGTATCAAAGGAAAATAGGTTTGGGATGTATCGCTGCAAATAATATATAAATGTATTATCGTTGACTGTGAGCTACATGAGAGATTTATTCTTAAGTTTGGGCGTCTCTTTTTCATATTATTCTTCTGACTTGATGTATTCATGGATTCCTGATCTTCTGGAGCACTGATGCATGCAGTGTCAAAAAACGAGATTAAATAAGAATACCTGCTGTTGAAATTGTGATTGTATTGTGTTGTAAATAACATAAATACATATTTTCCATATAAAAATACATCTATAATTTATTTTAAAAACATAAGCGCACACATATATACAGATATTGCAATTCCGGGTCTTGATGTTTTGGGTTTTTTACACTTACCAAACCTGCCGCATCACATCTTCTCTGTTTTCTGACAAACATTTTCATTTGTTGCTAAACCCATGCCGGCTCTTAGAATGGCACGTTCCATTCCTGTTATGTTTCCCGCATTGTTCATTGAAAAAAGGGGACACTGACACAAATTCCACTGTGCGTAATGAAACGTGGTCTAAAACACGACCTGCACGAGAAGAGTAAATGACAAAAGGGAGCAGAAAATTGGCTGCGACTCACACCTGCTCGGAATGATTAAGCTGCAGCGATTTCCCTTTTTTTTTCCTCATCCAACAAATGAGTGCAGTAGTCGACAAAAGGTGTTGATTCAGAGGGCAAATTAAGCCCTGAACAGGCAAGATAATGTGCCTGTGATCAATTAACACAGACACAAGGTGTAGCGGTTTCACTTTGAAACTTTCAGCGCCGGCCAACGGGGCCCCTCTGTGCCTCTCGGCTGAGCAGCACTAATCATTTCTGTGGCGTGCTTCTAAAAGCAGCCCTGAACTCAGAGTATGGATTTTGCCCGGGGACTCTCCCCAGGCAATGAACTGACTAGTCAAACATGTTCACAGCAGCCCTAATCTTACTCTAGGACACTGACTTGACATGAAAGACCATATATCTATAAATTTTTTTTACGCTTTACCTTTGCTGGGTTTCTCTCTCTCTCTCTCTCTCTGTTTTTTTTTTTTTTAATTGGTGCAAAATAAAGAGCGGGTCTCTCACAATAGGGGGAGACCAGGACTGTCTGTGAAGTTGCGGGGTAAAACCTGTGCATTTTATCTCTTTGTACAAGCCGCTGTACATAGATTGAAAGGCGGATGTGCAACAGTTCCGGACTCTGCAGTGGGTTTGATCTCTTTCTCGGTCCGTGTTCTTGTGAAGGACGTCCAATAACTTTTCAAAAAAAACAACAATACATCAGTATGAGCACAACTGCACGATACAGTGCAGTGTTGTGTTCATTAGCCGAAATAGAGAGGGGAAAACAAGGACTATATATTTAGAATAACGAGCGCAGTATTTGCAAAGTCTCACACAAGAGCTGATATGGAGTTCATTAGGCTGCGATCTCCGCAGGGCCGCACATTAAACACGCCACTGGATTGAGTGCAAAGCTTTACATACAGTAGGCACTGTCAGCTTACTGTCACTGTGTTTCCTCGCACGCCCAGTGTGTAAGTATTAATCTTGTTTGAGACAGAATACGCAGGCATAACAGCCGGGCTTAGGTGGGAGGCAGATGATGATATATCTATGAAAGTGTGAAGCTGAAGTAATATGATGTACCTTATAAAAGCTGGCTCCACAGTGAGGGAGCGCCTTAATCCCCCCTCTAAACCACCCTCTCCATCTCTGAGAGGGAGCTGATTCTGCTCTGCTTTGAATCCCCCCCACCCTCTCCTCCTCTCTCTCTCTCTCTCTCTCTCTCTCTTTGGTTTGTCTTGAAGAGAGGGAGATATCTGCCGCTACTATTTTCTTTGAGATTAACTGACTGATGGGCCTCTTCAAAGCACATCATCCACACCATATGGATCGTGGCAGATACAAATCACATATAGGTGTTGGGGCAAAAAGATAACTCTCATAAAACACTCTTGTCTGACAGTGTGTCGGGGTGTGGCCTTCTTACAGCGTTAGGAGCCTTCTAAACTGAGGATTTGTAAATTGTTTGTACAATCGGACTTTGCTCGACAAAAAAAAGTGATGCACGTGTGGAGTGAGAACAGAGGGGAAATTCAATCCAGTCTGTAACCATGGCAGTAAGACCAACATAAGCAGTTCAGTGCATGACACGTGTTCCTACAATGTAAAATGTGGTGTTACTTTTGGCTTTAACAGCCTTTTCTTGAGAGGAAAGTAAACGAACACTTGCTTCTCCTACGAATTCTTGTGTTAACTGCGAGCTAATGATATTATATGGAACCTATGGCCTTGGTAAAACGTATTACATATCTGGGCTTGAATGTATCATGCCATGGATTAAGGTCCAGCCTCTGGAGAACCACAAACCACATTAGCTTGAATTACCAAATTTGAACTTTATGCGCAACGCCCCACACCCACCTAGCAGGGTTTTAGCATTTTATGTGTCATAATCCCCTATTCCCCACCATCATAACCCCCTCCCTGGTCTCTCCTGTGCCGAATGACTATTAGGTTATTGAGAAATTCACCACAGATGTCATCCTTAAGATGAATGTCTCCGTTCTGATGTGTGAGGAATGGAATCCGAGCGGAGCCTGAAAGACGATAGTCAGGAAAAAAGAAAGGAATGGTCAGCTGTGAAAACACGGGCAACGCCAGATAAGGCACTCGAGTTCTGTCCACCTCATGCGAAGCTAGATCCCAAACCTGGAGGAGGTTGTGGGTGCGAAAACAACTTAAAGGTGGTAATTTTCTGCTACCTACACTGCTACGGAAAGAGAAAACAAGAGCATGTTTGCAGGAGTTTGTCTATATTTGTAAGATTGACGTCTTTTACGTTACATACTTTAAGCATTTAAATTCAATATATTAATTTGATAAAAATAATGTCACCATGTAGAAAAGTAAAGAAAAGGTTTATTTATAATGAATAAACTTGAGGAAATATATTTCTCCTATTTTTATGGACTAATTTACACTGGACATGAGTATGAAATATTCAGAATAATCACAACTCAATTGTTAACATTTAAATCAGTCCAAATACTTTCTTCTTCTTCTTCTTCTTCTTCTTCTTCTAACTTTGTTTCCACAGGAAGTGAGTTAGTTCTCAAGTTAGCTCTTATTTATTTATTTATTATTAGTATTATTTTGCATGTACAAAGAAGCCATGTTTACAGTAGTTTCCATTTCAAATTCAAGCTTTCCAGGGTTGGAAAAGGTTGAATAAAGTGGATTTAGTGTGTGTGCGTGTGCGTGCGTGCACATTGTGAACATACAGTGTATACTTGTGTGTGTGTGTGTCTGTGTGTCTGTGCACACATTGTGAACATACAGTATGTGCGTATGTGTGTGTATGTGTGTCTCTGTTCTGTAGCATCAGATGGGAGTTGGGCTCGGTCCCTTTGGGCTGTTTAACAGACATCAGTTGTCCTTTCTTCTTCAGGAAATGGATGCAGCTGATTACTATCTGAGGATTCATAAATTCTTTATGGGCAAGTTGAAGTTATAGGAGCTTATGAATTCAGTCTGTGAGGCGGCCCATGCCAAATACCGTCCCCTCCACCCCACCATCACCCACAATGGCCAAAGACATGAAGGAAGAGTCTGTCTTTATTTCTTAGTCTCTCTCCATTTTCACTCTTCCTTCTTTTTCTTTTTCCCCTCTGTCCTGCTACTGTCTCCTTTCTTAATCTCTTTCACTCTCTCCCCCCATCTCTATATGCTATGAAGTTATTCCTGCAGAATGTACACTGTAAAATTGCCCTTGTTCATCTAATGTTTCCAACCCATCTGCCCCAAAATGGACTCTACAAACAGATAGTAGCCTGCATGTCCCCGAAGGCCATTATCATCCTTTCGGGTGGTTCGCTCTGCGTTTACATTGGGGCTTATCTGCAAATTTGTGAACTTTTACCAAATGTAGTCTGTCCAACAGTTGACGTCCAACATCCTTTTCCACATCAATCACTGTTTTAGTTTCTCCTTTCAAAGCTGTCTGAGGCCTTGATGTTTTTTGTTTTTTTTGCTTTTGCGACTGGATATCCAGAGGCAGCCAAACGCACTGTCCTCTCTGTCTCCCCCTCCATTTCCAAACACTTTTTCCTTGGGTTGTCTTGTGTGGGGTGCTCGCTAACTAAGCCAATCTGGCTACACCCAGGCATGCAGAGGAGTTATCCACCGGTTGGGGCTGTTTATATAAATGAGGACAGTGTGACACCCCAGGGTGTTTCTCACTGGGTACTATTCCTTCAAAAAAAAAAAAACTGAATCTCTCTGTGTCGCTTGCTCCTCAAAGTCCCTCGCCTTGTAAATAGATTTTGATGGATACGCTTTCCTCCTCGCCCTCACACTCGAGGTACAAATAATTCCACCACAGAAGACCAACTACCCACTTCAGTGCAAGTGTACAGAGCACACTGGCAAAAAACAACAACATATAGAATCAAACAGTGGCCACCTACTGGAATATGATCAAAACAAGCGTGGGAACAAAAGTTCGTCTGTGCCTTATACTCTCAGACAGAGATGTATGGATTTTGTATTGCTGATTGGACGACCTTTAACCGGCAGAGTCGGAAGTGCCGTCTTTGAAGTGAGCTTCCTGCTGGGCATAGGTTTGTGCGCATAAACAGTCTCACTGGATCATTGGCTGGGTATCACTTATATGTTTGCTAATGGTTGTTAGGACGAAAAACAACACCTTCCGATGAGCGGGTTCTTTGCAGAAACAGGAATACGGCTTGGAGAGTCAAGCGTGGTGACCGCACAACTGCAAAAAGTAGAAATTTGTGATTGATTTCCAATTGAAAAACATCTTTTTGGTCGCATGTTTCATTCGCTGTTCTAACTCGCAACCATTCTCTGCACTCATCAGATGGATTTTCCGTCAACTTTGATTATTTTGATCGTTTTTTGATGCCATCAGCTCTCCTCTTGCATGGTGCTCTGACTGGGTCTTATCCAATAAATAAGGCTTGTTTTGATCTGCGATTAAAAAGGGCGATGATGTGGAAAGCAGCATTTCTTTTCACGGGAGAAAAGAAAAAAAGGTGTTGAAATAACAGTCTACACAAGAGACCCTCTTTACACCCGCTCCTCTAATGCCGAGCAAGAAGGAAGAGCAGCGCTGCTTGATCTGGCCATGTGTGATGACTCTTGGAGGTCAGACGGGTTAAATGGTATTTGATTAAAATCAGTAGATGGCCAACTCTCTCTCTCTCTCTCGTTCACACACACACACACACACACATGCGCACACACAGATGCACAAATAGACCCACCTCGCCTGGCCTGTTGGGAATAAGGAGAAGAAAATAGCCTTTATTCTGCTCTCTCTCTCTCTCTTGTTGTGGTTGTGGAGGGGGTGTGGAAGAGAAGTGGGCTCTAGGCAAGGGGGTGAAGTCGACCTGTATGTTTTGGCTGGCAAAAAAAAAAAAAGGCTTGCCACTGTTTATCAAGCCACGGCAAATCCAATTAGCCTGTGGCCTGCCTTCCAACCCTATTAACCTGCTCAGCTGTGAGAGCACTCAACAGCTCCTGCCAATATCTCATTTCTCTCAGCCCCTGATAAGATCGGCTCAAGATATTCAGTGGGGTTCACTCCCGCTCCATCTCAGATGCTACAGCTGCCGCCGAGGCTCTAAAACCACAGCATCCGCCCTGATCTCTCCCTCTGTCTCTCTCTCTCTCTGTCCTTCGCTTTCTTTCTCACACTCTCTTTCCTTCATTCTCGTTCTCTGTCTTTCGCCCCTGCTCCTCCGCCATCCACCTGTCACCTCCGTCTCCTCCCGTCTTCCCTCCATTCGCCTCGCTCTTTCTCACCCCCTCCCCCCGCACCTCTTCCTTCATCATACCTCTCTATCTCTCTCTTTCTCCCTCTTTCTCTCTCTCTCTCTCTCTCCTCCGTCATGTAGCTACACCGAGACAACAAAACAACTAGGACAGTAACTTCCAGGCCCATGGCTTGTTTCCTCCCAGACAGCGATCAGGGCGCAGGCCCCACCGTCTGACAGGAGGGGAAACTGATTTTCCTTATCACGGGCTGCCCACAAAGGGCCAGGCCAGACCCGCGTGATTAGCATTCCTTGGTGGAGATGTGTCAGCCCTATTTCTATCACAGAGACAGATTGAGGCTTTCACTCAGACTGGCGACTGAGTGACACATGGCCCTGACCGGGGGGACAACATTGTTATTTGAGTTAAGAAATCAATTTGTATCAAATGTACACTGTAATTTATTTGTTGCCTTTGAAGGGAACCTGGCTAAGATAAATGGGAATGGACTTCTTTCCCCCTCTCCCTTACCTTGAGCCTGAGCCGATAAAGTTCTTGTGAAGCCCATGATAGTTCCCTGCGTCAGAGTAAAAAGTGACAAACATGTTTAAAGTTGCGCAGTGATCTTTAAATCTCAAAAAGAACACCTTGTCGGACATGATAGAACATTTTTACCTCTTCCCTCCCGTCTGTCAGCCGCCTCTGCTGACATACGGCTTTAGTATTTTTGCTGACATTTCGCTTTATCACATACATCTGGCGGCGAATGGAGAAGCGATATTTGTCCTTTTTTTTTAATATATTTTTTTTTTCTCTCACTCGATCCACAGTGAACATCCAAAGCTGTGAGATCAAGATGGTCTTTTTGGGATTAGAAAGATTAATCCCTTTTTTTCATGTCATATTTTAAAGCCTCTGAAACAATATTCATATTCTGTGACATGCATCCTTTTACATGAGAAGAAGCTCTAAAGTCCCGCTGATAAAAACTTGTTTATGCTTTTTGTACAAGGAGCATTTCAGAATATTGACACAGTCGCTATTTATCACTAAAATGAATTATACACGGTGGTGAAGTAACTCTTCACTTCGAATTGGGTTTGTTTGAAAACTGATAACAGAGTATCATCATAAAATATAAACCAGCAACAGTATGAATTCACGTTTATATTATTTATGTTTATTTTTTTAACTGTAGAAAATATAGGGTTAGGGTCTTTTTCCAATCTTTGTGTGTTGTTTTTAAAAATTAACAAATAAAAACAGATTTCTCAGTGTCCTCTACAATCTCCTACATCACAGTACCTTTTTGGATACAGTGTGTACTTGCCTCTTACTTTGTAAACCAAGCGATTGGACAAATATGAGGAGGAAATCTGGTTCCAGTTAGTTTTTACTGCTGCTCCCCTGCTGGCTAAATCTGGGGGACAAACATCTTCCGCATCATCGTGCCATGAGGACTTAACACTCAATCCATTGGGGACCACTTGGAATGGAAAACCTCTCAGCACTTCACAATTATTTTACAGATCGGTGCACATTAACTCTTGCAGGTAATTGCAGCAAGCCCGGCTCTGTGAATAAAAACCAGCGAAGGACACAAAGTGTGCTCTTTTTTTTTTATGCAGCATGGAATCTTTCAGTTAATTCAAATATATGTAATCTGTGTGTACAATCAGTTGGTTTGCTGCATTATCTGGTGCAGCCATGAGTTAAAATTCCCTTAAGTATGCCAGATATTACATTTTCTGTATTTTTCAGCAGAGTAATAGTTTGTTTCCGACAACTACGCACATGTTTTGGCTCCTATTTCTAAAAACACTCATTCAAAAACACCGAGAAGGGAAAGAGGGAGAAGACAAACAAGCAAGAAAGCAAATATGTCTCATGGCTAAAGTATATTTTACTTGCACCGAGAAGAAAAACACTATTCATGTTCATCCATTTGGTTGGAATAAACTCCACGTCCTTTCTGCATCTGAGGCTGGGAATTATGAAGAATAGCAGACTGTCCCATTAACATCAAGAGGGAGTTTAGCATTTCTCAGAAACTGGAGTAAGAGGGGAAAAAAGCAGGTGGCTATCTCTACACATCAAACATATATTAAGCCTCCAGGTTGACCCAGCAATGCTGCTCAGTTTGGATTTTTCAGCGGGCCACAAAGCACAGCCTGTCCTGAATTTCAGTGAAGGGGGGGAAAAGAAAAAAAAAATTAGATATGCAAATGTACTCAAAGGATGCACGATTGAAAAAGGATGCCATATTGCCTCAAAGCCACATACTCTAAAGCTAAACAAGATTAGGAAAATTGAATCATTTCAAAAGCTGTGGGCAGAATGTAAACTGGTTAGCATTCTAATCCTCTGGGCCAGGTGACCAGCTCAGCATGTGTACAAACATACTGTATGAAAAACAAATAAGACGAGAGCCCGCGACTGAACCAAATAATACCTATACCTGAGAAATGCATTAATTTACTTTTTTTCTTTGTGTGACACGTCCTTGCTAGTTTTTTTTTAAATAATATTATTAGAAATCTGGCCTAATTTCCATTCTGCTGTTCCCTTCGCCATATGTTTGTTTTTCCTTTCTAGGGAAGGTCTTGTTTATTTTCCAGCATCTTATATTTTCTCTTTTTATTCCCACAGACATTGCAGACAATAATTAGGTATTTATTTCCTACAATAACAACATTCTTCATATTTATTTGGTTTAAGCTGTTCGACTGTGGGTTTCTGCAGGTTTTGAAGATTCTTAAAGACATTTTTTCGGTTACCCACAAACCCCCCCAAAATAGGCGATTATGGGAAATGAGATAACTAAACACGTCCAGATATACCCACGACATGGCGGTTGTGGTGAGGTTTATGAATAGCAGTATAAATAATTTGTACTTAAAACGGATACAGCGACATATCTTTGCCGTGGGGACGAGATCTGCAAAGGTCATTCAAACAGGAACTGAACTCTCGACCCTCGCAAACTGATAAGTAAACAGGCGACCCTCTAATAAAGTGTCACATTTCAGCTGTTTGTTTTCACAGAAGTCGACAATGTGCTGCGGGAGGATAGCTTAGCATTAGCTTAAACGTTACATGGCCAACAGCTTTGGTGACGTGTTAGCGCACAGAGGGCATCTCTTCAAGCGCTTTGATGGTCTTGGATGTGTACAGTCTTATCGACTGCACTCTGGCTGACCTTTACGCTACGTTCTCAAGGCTCCGCTCTATATTTGTCATATCAACAGCAGAGTGATAGTCTTTCAGTGCTGCTCTCGAATGACATTGTGGGAATCAAATCTTGGGTCAACACTGGAGTTAAAGGTATATTTTGGACACAGCCTGACGCACAAATGTTGCAATGGGCTTCAATTAGACAGACGAGTATCTTTTTTTCACCCTCATGTGGTAAAACGTGTCAAAGAAAACCACCTATTCTTTTCTTTATATTATTTTACACTATTTTCATCACAGAAAGATTTTCACTCTATTATTTTCATATTATTCATATTATTTAAAAAAAACACAGTGAAGCTTTGAGCCTGACGAATGCAGTGACTAGATCTGGCTGGTGTATTCACGCCCTGTCAACAGAGATCTTGTTTGAAGCACTGGGGTCAACAAACTGCTTAATCCCCTCCGTCAGTGGCTCATACTGACAGACTGATAGATGTGCCCAGCTTTGACATCTTTTATGAAACTGCTGCTTTCGAAGGGTTATTTGAGTTCAGTGAGTTAAAATGAAACTGACCAGACACAAGTGAATGGCTGGATGGATTTTTTCTAGATTCAATAAACATGTGTATACTGCAATTTTGACTTGCAGTAAAAACATGTGGGAACACATAATAAAACATAGAGCAACAATTGTAGGGTCTAACAATATTTAAATGATAACGACAAATATTTTTGAAATACAGAAAACTTGTTTTACCTTTGAAGGAAAAGTATTGTATATAGAAAATAACAAATATTATCAAATACAATCTAACAAAATACTTGAAACTCATTTGATTTATTATTATAATTAGCATTGATATGATCACTTTAAAGATCATACTGAGTAACTTGTGTCTTAAATCCCCTCCCTCTACTTCTTATAGAGCGAGGTGTATACCACAGGGTTTAGTCATTGGACCACTGCTGTGCTTTGCTAGTATATAGATAAAGTCCCTAACGCCACGTATAAACTGTTTACGACTTTTTTGAAGAAATCTTTTTCTGGAATGTCAACTGTCTTGTTGATATTAAAATCTATGTTTATGTCCATGTTTATTTGTGTTTTTGTATATTGAACAATTCCACAATTATTGCATTCAATGCTGAATTTGTTAAACAATACTTTTTAATGTGTATATATGTTTAATATATGATCAAATATAATAACATAATACATCACTAGAATATCAGTATCAAGTGTTATAATGATGTAATGTAGCTTGCTTTAGTTTTCTCTAGTTGTTTTAGGTCCCATTTGAATCATTTTATCTATAATAATACATAGTGAATTAATCACACACTAATTTGCAGTGACCTGTATAAAAAGCCTACATAAACTAAACCAAACCAAATATAAATATTCCATTATACCATTTGAAATGTGACTGTGTTTGGGTTCTTTTCAGCCCAGTTTAGCAAATGAATGCAGCTGCCTTTGTACTTTAGCTTTAATAGTTTGCATGGACCAGCTGACACTTTGAAAATGCCAAGTCTCTACAGGACACTGACATTATTCTAGTGGAAGCTTCTAAAGCACGCGGCTATCATAGATCAAGGGAAGTGGGGACACGCAAATAGCAAAATGAAAGGTATGTGATATTTGGAAAGAAATCTATCCCGACTTTGAAAAGGCTCCCAAATGAGTAAATACATAAAATCTGAAATACACTGCGCGACAAATTCTTTTGCACCAGAAGGTCCAAACATGTGTTCACAATCTGTTTCTCAAGTATGTGACAGCGACCTGTCGCACAACTGCTGCCTCCATGACCAAACTGACTTCAGTTTGTAAAAAGCAGAGGGCAACGTTTAGATTCACAAAGTGAGTAAGGGTGACATATGTTTTTGTAACGCGCATAAAATAAATGTGTTGCTCGTCCCTAGGCAACGTGTGAACAAATTCATTTGGCACTAATACAACCAGGATAAGGTAGCATCGTATTTATGCCCCCTGACATGTGGCATTTGGTGATCTATCATTTCCTGGGTCATTCGTTAAGAATGTGGTGGTGTAAACATTTAAAAAGAGACAGACACCTCTTACGTCATTTGCACTACAGATGTCCTCCCAACTAAGAATATGCAGTTTCATTTGCCGCAGTGAAACTTGAGTGAAACATGCACGTTTTAATATGCACACCTAAAAATAATCTGTAGCTCCATAACTACATGGAAATATGACCACGGCCAAACCCCACCAGCACTGGCAGACCACTGCATCCAGCCACCAACCTGTTCGCAGAACTCTGTTAATACCAATATACCATTTCATATATCATGATTGCAAAACCAGAACTTGGTTGTGCTCCACAGAGATTTTGTTCGGCTTTCACAAGAAGGGCTCGGATGCCGTGCTTCTCAGTAGTAATCCTAAAAACAGAATTACTTCTTGTAAGATATTTGGAAAGTCTTCCAGTAAGTATTAAAGGGTGGGATGCTGATGGCGAGGGGCAGAGGTTTCACGGAATCGTTGCCTGCAGAGCCTGCAGTGAAAGTTTGGTCACAGCACATAGCACGGCACGGCGCAGTATACTTCAGTGAAGAGCCAAGAATGTGTGTGTGATAAATCTCGCTCAACCCGGTGCTAAGTGTCACATTGTGTTTATGGTGTGCAGATTGCATACAGCTTGTTTTCTCCGAGGCTTGGGCCAGGGCAGGCGTGCTCTGGCTGCCTGACACACTGACAGACTCCACAGGCAGGCTTTGACTCTAACTAGTATTGTTGAAATGATTTTGTACTTTTCACTACCCGTGTGGCTCAATAGCTCCGCGAGTGGCAACCTGACTGTCTTACCTGGTTGGCTTGATGCCTCACTGCCTGGTAGGTTGAGCGATTGGCTGGCTCGCTGGCTGTCTGAGCGAGGCTGTGTGATATATGATGCGGTTCGGCGTGGTTGCGATTAACGGATTGGCAGAACAGTTGCATCCATTAATAACTCCACCCTATAGGGCTGGAGCAGTCCCAAGCTACACGCTGTTTCTGCACTCGCATCACATTTTTTTCGGGGGGGGGTTAAATTAATAAAGCTAGTTATATGATTTGTAGATTTGTGATTTTGGAAATGAGTTTACTCTTGCATTTGCGAGCGAATATCAATTTTGAATAGAAAAAAAAAAGAATGCATCAGAGGTGTCATCATCACTGCGCCTGGCTGTCACCGAGAGAGAGAGAAATGCACCGTTTCCCTGGGCCGCATATAGATCTCCTTTGAATCTCACCCACTCATCGCTGCAGGGTTTGAAGAATTTAAGTTAATAAACTGGCTCATAAGGCAAGATTAAAGATACCGTGTAATTTGATTAACCGAATGGAAGCGCGAGAGGCCACAGATGAGAAAATAAGCTTTTCCAAGGCCTCATTAAAGGGAACAATCCTGTCAAAACCTCATGGGTGAAATCTTACTGTGAAGATCCTCTCTCGGTGAAAAAAAACAATAATGTTTTCGTGAAGTTCCACCATGTTGACGAAAAGTGGCTGCAGAGGAACATTTTGTAATAATTTACATCCTCAATGAGAAAAGTGTTTCCAGTTGCGGTGGCCGCTCTGACGGGAAACATTCTGTACCTGATCCCTCGCTGTTATTTTAGAAACAAATCGGGCTCAGCCCTCATTGTTCAAACATGATAAATTTGCTTCTTCATTCTTAGTCACCACAAAAAAACTAAACAAATACATCTTGATGATCCAGAAGTGTGACTGATTCCACGGTAAGCACCGGCCCTATTTCATTTGTGTGTTTAACTCATTTTGTTTGAGTGTTCCCCCGCCATTTTAATCCAAGAAAACATCAAGTCAAAGGCATATGCTGTTGTATATAAGATAAGAGATTTTTCATTACACTGCTGATATTGAAAATAAAACCATGTGATGGGGAAATCTCATTTTAAAGTGAGAATGCATTTAAATGGCTGTAAATGAATGTAGTAGCCTAACTCCGGAAAAATGTACCATGTTTATACAAGCATGCATTTAAAACACAACTCGTATCTGCACAGGTTAAACGTATTTTACATTTGTTTGCAGGTGTTCATCTGAGAACTTTATTAAAAATAACATGTGCCAAGTTCCTTCTAATTGCTTTCGAATATGGACACATTTCCAGTGCTGTCTGACTTCATTCCCTCCTCCACATGTGCCAGGAGATCAAGATTAGCCGTCTGCAGAATGAAAACCCAGGAAGTTCACCTGCTCGCCCTTGATATTACGCTGGAAATATAAAATCCATTCCCAGATTTAGACATCTCTCGCCACCAAAAAAAATGTTCTATTCTGTCTGGAGCCACAGTCTGCCTGTCTGCGCCGCCGTCCCTTTATGGCTCAAACTAGATGTCTCAGTTATTGGGATGAAGAAATCCCTGTCGGTGGACATTCCGGGGAGAATCCCCCCCTTTTTCTCACTCTCAGCGAGGTGAGGTTAATTTATATTTCTCAAACCTGTTCCTTTCTCCTTAGAAATGGATTCAGTTGAAGTGTTGGCGCCGGATCGTTATCGGCGTGCTATCATTCCGCCGGGACAGCCCAGCCATCATCACAAATGGCCGTTTTTCAGCGGAATAAAACATATGAATTAAACTTCATAAGCTTATCTGGTCTTTGATATGTAGAAAGCCCAAGGTTTATTTCCACATTAATCCCCACACCCGTCTATTGCTTTGGCTCTTTGATGCATGAAGGTGGGTTTAGAAACTGGAATCTGCCAGGTATATATAACTCCATGTTTTACCCATCGCTTGAGCTTCAGGCCCTCTCTTCTCCCCCTCTCTCTGTCTCTCTCTCTCACTCTCTCACACACACACACACAGTGGTTTTCCCTAAGAATTTCATTACAAAAGGCAGCCATATGCATTGAAATACTGCCGGCAAGCAGGGGTCATGTAGCCCGATACTGAATTTCCCTTGCCTTTGTGCAATCTTAATTGTCTGTCATTTCTGTCTGCAGCCCCGTCTGTGCGTGCTCCAAATAAAACCTATGGAAACATGAAAGGTGGAGCACTGCCCTCACTTTCATCAAGGGATCGCTTACCGGGCCTTGCCGTGGCTACCCCGGGCTTGTGTTACGTACCTCATAAAAGTAGCTCTTGTTTCACCGATGCACTGCCCCATCTGGGCACTGGGCTAATCTGTCAAGCCGAGCTCCCAGGCAAATTCTTCTGCGGCGTAATAGACACTGCTACAAACTCCGCTCCCTCTCTCCTCCGCTCGTTTCACCCCTCATTTCGGCGGAGGGCTCCCCTGATGCCCTCTGATGCTGCTGACAGTTGGAGCTGAGGCTGGATGCCACGGTGAATTTATATTGTGCTACTGCATCTGTCATTGTTTTCGCCGAGGTGTTGACCTCCACGCGTCCTCTTCGGGCTGTTTGCCTCAGTTCTGCAACTCCAAGCAAAACAGATACCTACAACTTGGTTGATCGAAAGGGGGGGATATACGTGCCGCAGAGACCCTTTCCTCCTCTTTTGATAGTTGGTGCAAAACTTTGACAGGCGGGTTGGAAACCTCTGGGGAATTAGGTCACAGAGGGATGGGAGAGAGATGGAGGTCTCAGGGGAGTTGGGCTGTTTCTATAGCCAGAGCTGCATCACTGCCACAACAGCATGCAGTCAAAGATGGGGAACGCTCTTTAAACTGTAACCTATCTCGTGTCCTTCATACTTCACCGCAACATCATTTTGATCCTCTACACCTTGATCTCACTGTCAGTTCCACCTCCTGCTGCCATTTCTCATCTAAAATCTCTTTATTTGTATAAATGTGCATGGAAAGCCCTCCATGTAGGACATTATCGCTTTGTAAGGAAACTTCTCCGAACATTCACTCAATGTATTGATCGCTCACTTTCCGCTATAGCCGCTGATATCTTACAGTAACGCTTATTCTTCCTTATCTAGCACTGAGGGCATCAAGGCAGATACTGTATGAGTGGGACAGAAACAGTGACAAACCCTGTGCTCTCCGAAGGCTCGCCCGTCACATGGGCCACGAACGGAGCTGGAAAGTGACTGCATTGAGTTTATTATACTCTATACTGCTCTTAAAGCCGAGGATGGCGGATATTTCCCCCCTTTTTTTTAAAGTGTTATCACTCGGAGCTGTCGACTCACCGGGAAGCCTGACAGCTCCAGCCCGCTGAGACACGGAGTGGCCTCGCTGTGTCTTCTGCTCGCTAACGACAGACAGGCGGGACAGCCGTGCTACTCCACCATTCTTCTCCTCGTAACGCAGAGTGGCACGGACCTTTCCGCCTGCTTATTTATGGACGTAATGCCCTTTTTTTCAGTGTTTAACTCAAATTGTAGAACTTTTTACGTGTATACTATTCACGGCAATGGAGAGAATCTCCAAGACATGTAAAATTATTTTCTGAATGAATAAAGAATATGTCCCACCACGGCCTTGTACAACCTGACAACCTCTTGACGTGATTGATGTAGATACTTTCATCTTTTTTCCCTCCCCCCCAGGGTGATGATGCATTACTGTATATCCATGACTTCTAGAAAACCCCAAATCTCAACTTTAGACAGGTTTACCTATGGCCATAAATTGTGTAAAAATGTTGTATATACATGTGCAAATGTTTACTGATACGTGCACATAGAGGTGGTGTTCAAGCACCGGCCCTTTTGGCCTCTGACTAATTCAGTCCCCTTTTGGGAAACATTTAAAAAATTGTATTTTTCTAAATTCATTTCGATTTTTTTAACGTGATAGCATCAATCCTCTAATAGAAACATGTTGTAATGCCCAAAAACTGCATTTGAAAATTCTGTAAGAGCACACAAGTTCCTGCCCCTCCCTCTTCCACTTCCCTTATCCAAGCCACCACATTTTATGCATAAGAATCAAGCACCCTGCAGAACTGCATCACGGTTACGTTTGTTGTGAATGTAAGCATCGCAATGCATACCCTGTGGGTACGTTGTACATACGCTACTATATGTACACCATATATTATTGTTATTATTGGACATCCTCTTGTGTAGGGATACTTTAATGAAAAAAAATGTTATTTAAAGATGCACTACTGTATGTAACTTCATTTTACTGTCTATACAAATCCCTGGGGACAAGTCTTACTCTAAATCAAACCCAGTGTGCATGGCTCACCCGAAATGCACCCAAACCGAAACAGATCGTGGTTTCAGCTTAACTTTATATTTTCGTGATCTGGTTTCTCTTGTCTTTGTTTTGTTTTTCTCTATCGCTTAGTGTGTCCATATTGTCTGTTTATGTAAGCACAAGTGTGTGAATAAGAGGTTAAAATAGATAGATGGATAGATAACATAAATAATATAGAAAATACATGAAAACCCCCCCAAATACCTTTACTTTGAAAACTTTCCCACGACTCATCACCTCAATCATTATGCTAATTCCGCTCTGTTATTTATGCGTAAACGAATTCTCTTGTCTCAGCCCGGGGTCAATGTTCAGCTAAAGGCCTCAGCCATGTGTAGTAAAGTAAACCAAGCTCTGGTGTTGTATATAGAGGGGCTCTGTAATGTTCATTATGCTTAACAACACACCAAGTTGAGAGTTAAGCTCTTCTCACATTCCAGGCCAGTTATTAGTCAGCATTACGGTTTATTTGTCCAAAGGTAAGATAAACCAGAATGCTCTCGGCCCGCCTGCTCCGGACCTGCAACACTGACTGGTTTGTTTGAACAGAGGGAAGTGCTCTCTTATGACAAATAGTACAATAACAGACGATAATGCATACACGGCCCCCAAAACCAGATAGTGCCACTGTCGAGCTGTGACTGGGAATTATAAGACATTCACGTTTTTTAGGTGCACTTTGAAGTTGTGGTTTTTGGCATTGGAAACAGAGCATTTATCACATGTGTTAACCGAGGATGCATTGTATCAGTGAAAGCCGAGATCCCAACATGGGTCTTTTTTTTTTGCCTGGGAAATATTTAAAATGAGATTGAAACTGGAGAGCACTTAATGAGCTAAAAGTATTGCCGCAGCTTTCCATCAAACAAGTTGTACTTTAAAAAGGTATTCTAATTCATCATACAGTACCCCACCCCGGCCTTTAACTTCATACATGTAAGTTTTTTCGCCAGCAGCTGCGTCTGCTGCGCCGTCTGAACCGTGTTTTCTTCTATAGAACACCACATGTTCTTAACCTTAAAGCCAACAGCACATGACAGTCTCCATGTATGTGAGCTCTTCCCCCCATGCAGCCACATGCATACACTTAACTAATCAGGGCATGCAACCACAGTCACATTAGGTACATGTAACCTCAGTGGGTCAAATTTGTCTCCCAAGAAATTAAATCTGCACAAGTGTCTATGCTGTAATATCCTGCCAGTGGTCATATCAACTTCATTTTTTCTTTCTTTTTCTTCTTTAGAGGACAGCGCCCTCCTTACAACTATAGGATTGTGTTTCAGTTTTGACTTTTGAGGGAGTGTGACTGCTGCTGTCCGTCCGAATACGAATCCAAACACTTGACAAAGAGTTGGTAAACATGTCTTGTGGAGTTTTGAATTGCGGAGAAATGTATGCATCGACCACAAGCATTTCTTTTTCTTTTTTTAAAAAAACATAATCCCTTCGATTATCACAGCAAATAAACAAGTTAAGTGTAAGGTGTGACACGCACGCACGCACAACCGCACGGATCGTCAAACAAACCAAGCCACCCGCGATTCCGCCCATTTGCTGCGAGTGCGTAAATGTTTTTAATTAGCGAGGAGCTGTGGTGTTCCCTCTGTGACTGCTTACGGCCTGCCCATCACACTCACTTCCTGATGTGTCCTGAGGATGAACTTCGAGAAAAACATGGATAGGAAAAAAAAAAAAAAAGGCATCTTCTTCTTAACCAAAACCAGCCTACAGTGTGGCAGCTTGCGGGCCGCCTGCTGCTGCACAGAACATTCCCATCACAATCATGTTCAATTGTCCCCTAATTGTCCTCTTCTCTCTCCGCAGAAGAAGTTGCTGACATGAGAAATTAGGCAATCAGGATGGCATTAGTGCACGAGTGGAGGGACCGAGGCATGGTTATACTATAATGCATAGGCCCCATTGGGGGTGCAAATAAGCAGGAAAATGCTTGCGTCTCCCTTTGAAGTGATGGCCGCTCCCAAATTAAACTCTTAGTCACACTGCTATCAAAAGGATATGGTTGTTAGCAGTGCCCTGCTCTGATCTGCAGCACACTTCTGGATCTTATTACAATGTGGCTTCTGATTGATGCCCTTTAGGGTGGATCATTGTGAGTAAACATCCATATTCCTGTCCTTTTTCACGAGGCTGTCGCAGAGGAATGGTGAAATTACGGGTTATTACTCCAGAATTCACGCGGTTGCGGAAGAGAAACGTGCAGGGTAATTTGATCAGTTATCAAGAAATAAAATGTTTCTTTAATATTGTTGTATTTTGATGTGAATTCCTTTATATTATCAGCATTACAGTTTCTCATAAATATATAACTTACTTGTTTTTTGAAAGCTGAGTTTATTTGTTTTGCTGACATCATTTGCTAAAGCATGTACCTTTAATGACCAAAAATAAGAACGGAGCTAAAATAGCACTTGTGGGTAAAACTTTTGATGAAACAATTACAAAATACCCAGAGGAAAAAAAAAGAGATAATGATAAAAGGAAGTAAGCTGTATCCAAATAAACTGGGTCAGGTATAGCACTCTGTGGAGAAAGAAAAAAAAAAGGGGGAGAAAAGTTCCCCCAAAACCTCTCCTGGGGATTCAATGAGATTACCCCCCAAAAAGATTGAATTAGTTTGGCCAACAGAAGGAAGAAATGCTAGAAACTTAATGGCAAATAACAAGCTTGTGACAATTCATCAGGAGGCTTCACAGAGGGGAGGGCTCCGGTGGAATGCCGGAGACGGGACCTTTCCCCTGTGCTATGTTATTCTAACAAACAATGTCAATGAGATGGCATCCTACCTCTCACCAATTTGCATGGTTGTCAGAGGAGTGAAAGCCAGTTTAAAGGTACATCCTTTATGTGCCGGAGAAAGGATTAGGGCCAGCCCCACAAAGAGGCTTTGATTTCCCTGCAAATATGTATAAGAAGTTTGGCTGAGAAAAGTGAGTTTTCAAAGCTGCAACTTTTTAGCAGCTTTTTTTTTCTCTCCTCCATCTCTCTCTATCACTCTCTCCCTCTCTTTCTCTCTCTGTCTCTCAGCTGGCATGTGTGTGAGCTCAAAAAAGAAACTTGACTGATGAAAGTTCACCGTCGTGCATGTGTGAGTTTAATATAACACGATGTTTCGAACTAAAAACTGTTGTAAACTTAATTCCAGGAAAGATTTTTTTTAAAATGACAAAATGAACTGGTATTCATTTGCTTTATGCTGAAATCATGGAGGATAATTATGAGGTGTCAACTTTTGGTTTAAGGAGGCACGGCATGGAAATTATTTAAAATTTCAAGATAAATTTCCAAAGTTGTATTTAAAGTATAATTCATCCTGTGGCACTCCTTTCTTTTTCAGTTTTCCTTCTTGGTTTTCTTTCTTTCTTTTTTAGTTTTCTTTCTTTCTTTTTGTTAGTTTCGTGTTGTTTCAGGGTCTCGGACTGAAAACGCCTGCACCACTCAGTTCAATGATCGACACGCTGATCCCACGTAAACACAAGGAGCACGCCATATGCACTTATAGGGAATGGGGTTAGAGTGCAGCCCTCATTAGCATGTATAAACTCCCTGTGTCAAGAGGTCGCCTTTGACCCGAACACACAAACTCCTGCTCGAAACATGGCCGACACGGAGCGCATCTGTGTGGGTGAGGGAGGTACACAACACTGTAAAGGTAGATTGAAATCCATCATTGGCTTCTACGTCATTCTCCATAATATCCAACAAAAACAAATAGCGAGTTTTGCTTTTCACTTGAAATCAATATTGATTTCATATTATATAGACAACCATACATTAATCATTTACTAAACACAAAAATCCTTAAACTGCAAGCTACAAAGCAAAAAGACCCATTTCTATTTGCATCTAATGGTGCCGTCACTGTACTGAATAATTAAGTAAGTAAGTCAATAAGTTTATTTTCCTCTACCCACTAGTCTGCATTGCTGTATAGATGGAAGTTATGTTGCAGTAAAATGGATTTGTATGACCACTTATGGCTGCACCGACACTTGCTTACAGCAGACTTACAGAAATCCCTCACTGTCCGAGGGCTGCTTCACAACTTTAAGTCACTTAATCGATTGATGGCTACATGGTATCAGGATTTCCAACAACTCCAGTTGACATTATAGGGTTTACACACACACACACACACACACACACACACACACACACACACACACACACAAACACACAAAACACTGCTTCATGCTCAAAAAAGATCACCGGAGAGGCGATGTCCCTTCGGTGGCAGTCCAGCACAATGTGTTCCAGTTCACTTTCATCATGTTGTACCAGCTGAACATGGTGTAGCTTTCAGCCCTGCCCTGTGGGAAACCAGCCTGTCTTTTCTCTCGCTGTGTGTGTTTGTGTGTGTGTGTGTGTGTGTGTCAACGAGCATGTGTGTGTGCGCGAGAGAGAGAGAGAGAGAGAGAGTGAGAGATGCTGTTGGAGCTGTGTTGTCCCGAGCTTTCAGCGACACAAACTCCCTGTCCTCGGGCCTCCAGCGTGGATTGGCCACAGAGACTCTGTGTGGCATGCTCGGATGAATGCTACCCCTGATTCTCGACCAAAATGCCACCAATGCGACCCCTAAAGCATGTCTGTTGGGCCGCGCCGGGCTGCCAAGAGGGGGCCACTCTCTGCAATTTCTTGTTCTACTTCTCCATCTTTCTTCCTTTCTTTTCTTCTCCCTTTTCTCCGCTCATTCTGTGTCTTTACAGGCAAACAAAGCGAGTGTCGGCCTGAAAGCCATGCGATGTGTCTACAACCCCCTCCCAACTTCTTTCACGGAGAAATCCTCCTTCCTTCTACAGTCTCCTTCCTTCCGTCCTTCTCTCCTTCCTTCCTTTCTCCATTTGCTGACAGATGAACCCAGGCATACTGTAAAATCACAAACATTTAAAAAGTACGAATACGCCATATGGCCTCACACATCGTATACACACTGTATCCTTTACCCTGCTGTGGTTAATGAGCCTCACGGCCGACATGGGAACCTTCCTCTTTAGAGGCTCTAGTTAAACTGCTCCCCTCTGTGCATGTTTATAGGTCAAACCATGAAACTTGATCATATCTTCTAATAATGGCGACTCTTTTGTTTATATCACATGACAGAGTCAGCATTGACACTACAGCTGACTGGATCCAACAGTAGTCCACCAGTAAATGGCTCCCCTGTATTTGTTAGATGACAGTATACAGCCTGAGACTCTTGCTAATGTAATCACACTTCGTTGAGGTTTTGCTAATGAATTTCGTTTTTCTTCGTTCTCATCTTCGCCCCCCTCCCCCCCGAGTTCCTGTCGAAACAGCTGTCTGGCATATAATACGCTCCTCTGTGACTTGTGTCAACAGGTTTACGAAAATAACAATGTTCTCATTGTTTAGATAGGCCGCCGCTCTGAGACGTTCTGAATCTTGAGCTGTTGACGTTCTTGAATACTTTATGATATGAATTCCCCCCCCCCCCCAAGGTGACTGAATGCGACCTAATAACAAGTGCCCTTATTTTTGTAAATATACATGACAAATTCTGGCGTTAAACTCGATCCCCACTCTCCACCGTGCGTTTGGTCTTGGCACAATAAATCATGGCACTAAATAATATAAATGGAAACAAGAATAATACACGAGAATAATACACGAGAGGTTTTGTTCCGCGTCACAAGTTAATGGTGTAATCTAATTAGAGGATTTTTTTTAATTCGAGAAAGAGGATTTTAATCACAGTGTGAGTCAGACAGGCATTTTGGGGCCTGGCTGCCTTTCAAACCCTTATAGAGATCCCTTAAGACCAACAGTACACTATGTGTGGCTCATGTGCAACTCTGAGTCTAGCCGTAGTGAACAAATACATCTTTTATTTACTTTTCACCATTTTTAAATTTCCACAGAGCAGCAGCTGTGGTCATCCTGCCACTTCACCAATTATTACTTAAAGGCCAAATGTTGCCGAGCCCAGGGGACTCGAATCTAAACAAACTCCAGGTTTCCATTTTCAAGCAGCCTTAGCGAAGAGGATGGGAAAGTCTGAATTAAATATCTCCTTTCAGATGTCTGGTTTGTTTACATTTTGTTTCCCCGTGTATTCCTCTGGGGACGCTTGGAAATGGTAATAATGTCAAGAAGTGCTATGTCTTTAATGACTCAGGCGAGGAGGAGCTTGCCTCCAAAATGTCCATGTAAAACCAGCGCTGTGCCTGCAGGTCTGTGTGTGTGTGTGTGTATGAAAAGCCTAATCAGTTCTGAAGCTGATACGTAGGTAAAATAAATGAGACTTCAAACAAAGTAAAGTAGTCCTCGAGGGATGAGAACGAGGCACAAAGGGAGACGCACTCTGTGTGACATACGCAATGTTTCATCTGTGAGGAACACCAGAGAGCCGCGGCCTGTTTAACATAAACTCAGAGAGGTTGGATTTGTTTGGTGTCAAATCTAGTAAATAATTAGCTGATTCAGAGCAGTGTGGGGTCCTTCACAGAGCTCACCTCAAGGCCACAATAACATAACAGATGTAAACACCTATGGGAGTCAAGAATGTGTGGGGCGAAATTGGAAATGTGGACAGGTTCCTATATGTTTTTCTTTTCTTTTTAAGTACACATTTGTAGTTTATTTCTCTTAATTTTATGGAAGTAAACTGTATTTTTCTATTTTTTTTTTTTTAATGAAGAAAAACTGTTGTTGGCAAGAGGCTCCTGTTTGACTGTCTGCTTCAAGGTTATATCCCTTCAAGTCCACATTTTGGAAAGTTCTTGTTTGACACCTCTTCAGTTATTTTCATGAATGATCTACAGACTGTATAACTACATATACTATTTGTAGTTAGTATGAAGGGAGCCATCTGCAACTTACTTGCTCTACGTTAAGAGTTAAACATGAACAAATTAAGAAACCAATTGCCTTGAAAAAGGTGAGTAAATATAAATATTAGTATATTAAGTTGTCGTTGAACTTTATATTCAAGTTTTTCAAACTTAAAAATGTAAAATTAAATGAACTAGTGATTTTAGTTGAAGTAAAGTAAGTAACTGTGATTTAGTTGGTTAGTTGTGTTTTCTCAGTCTAATAAATCAGGAAATATTCAATCTAGTCAAATAGCTTGAATTTTGTTTTCATTGTAATCCACGATGACATTAACTTCCAGTATAATTTGTTTGGATTCTGATTTAGAAAAGTGAAGAACTCAAGCAGAGAGGGTGGAATATACCTTATTTAAATGGTAGAAACCATGTAGGTTTTCAACAAACCTATTCTGGGTGTTACTAACGCTGGAATCATGCATTGCATCGCTTAACGTTAGCTATGTTTGTCCCATGTGATTGTTGTCGTTATGACAATCACGTCTGCAGCCCGTGTCGGGCACGCCCTCCATCAAGTGATGACGTAACACAGACGTGTCGAGTCCAGCGTAAATGTGCACAAAGCTCCGTTATGGTACCAAAATGCGTCCTAAACAACAGCCACAATGAAAAGAAGTGAAATACTACCGGCACATGCCAAGTAACATCTAGCTATAATATCTCAGAACACAACTTAACTTACGTGTGTTAACATTGACTCAGAACATGCTGGGGCTACATCTATACCACTGCGTTTTCCTTTAGGAGGCTCCGCTCATCCACCCCCAACACACAACAATACCAATGTTGAATGTTCCTTTACTCTTCCAATGCACATGTGCACCACTGAGCCCTTATTCACTCCAGCAACACAAGTCCAGTTCACCCAAGTGAATGTAGTTGTATTCCTGTTTTAGGCAAAACAAGTACATTACTGACATTATATGAGTTGAATAAACTGAAAAATAATTAAAGAACACTATTGTAACCTAAAAACTTTAACTTTATCGCCTTTCACAGAGGTAGCCTATATCTCTCTTAACTCTTTTTTTCTAAATATAACCTTGTGGGCCCTTTTCAAGCTGTAATTGTTTATCCCTGTTATTTTTATTCTTGTCTTCCATGATAACTGCAGAATGACTGGACCCAATTATAGTGAAGCCACAAGCACAGAAACCAGACAATGGCACAAGTTCCGTGCAAATTCGTAGCTGTTTGCCAAAGCTGGTGGAGTCACCGCCTGCTCGATCGGGAGTGAAATCGGTCCTCAGAAATCTCTCTGCTTAACCAAACATTATCTGTTGGTGATTATCTAGCACCACTGCTGAGGTAGTGTGATCCAGTGCACAGAAGTGGCCCCGGGGAGCCCTCCCTTTTTCAAGAACTAATGTTTGCAATCATTTAGGGGCGTCCGCGGAAAGCATACAGGAGACACTGGCGTATGTTTGTCTCCGTTCTGAGGATTGTGGTTAAGCTGAAGCTCATCTGGCAGCCTTATGGGCTGCTCATCCTCACTGAAGCTCCTGTTGTTCCTTCCCCTCCTGTCCTCTCCCACTATCACACTTCTTCTCCCCCCCCCTTCTTTATCATCCCCTGATTATTTAATCGCTTTCTTTCTCTCATACACTCTAACATTGCTTTTGTTGCTTTGTCCAACTTTCTCCTCATTCTACGCTCTCAACACGTCCTCTCCGCTTTCGTGCAGCCACTCATCGAATCAGTTGTCTCTGGTCGTACATGTCATCCGCTGGTATGTGCTGATGGCTGAGTTTTCATGGGGCTTTCATGTGTGCATCATGTGTAGCAATGGCTGGAATAGGATGTAGCTGGAGTAAATCAATTTGTCATATGAGTCAAATCTGCTGAGTGCATAGGTTCATGAGCAGGTTTTGTGGCTCTTCTTCGGTCTTCTCTCACATCACGATTTCAGCATGTTCCAAATGGCCCCAGTGATCCACTGCTGTATTATATTTAGAGAGAGGAGGAACATCAACATCGCCAATATCTTTCTTTTGAGCTGGTCCTCTTCTGCTTTTATTCAAGGCCAACTCATTACCTGAGCTTCTCATCTGATTGACAGAAAGACATAATGGTCCAACTCGGCACTGATGTCGCTTCCAGAAGAAATACATGAGTCGAACGATATTAAGTCTTTCATTCTAAATTGATGTGCTTCCCATTTGGAAAAAAAACATGTGACACCAACTCATTTAGTAAAACTGCTGCTATCAATGCACTCTAGGCAATAAGAAGAGAGAGAGGACTGTAAACATTGTAATCTGAAAGTATTGTTGCAGAGAGCCGGGCTTTTTCAAAATATTTAAAATGAACGCTGCCCAGTCCTTAGAAATTAGAGAGATTCATGCGACTTTACACATGTGAATGCTAGGAAAAGGCACAAGCAGGGAAATGAGATGAAGGACACAGAGGTTGAATCACTATGACAAGGAAAGAATGCATTGGAAAGTGAGGGTGCTGTGGTTTGGGTAATGGGGCGGCATCTACATCTGTTTCCAACTTCACAGAACTGGGATTTAGTCTCAGCTCATGCAAAGATGTTTTTTTGCGCTAAGTTATCATTTTTTTGCAAAACTCTTTTTTATTCAACCATAACAAAAACTTTGGGTTAGAGCAAACCAAAATTATTTCCGTCGCTTAAATGTAACCCTCAACTTAACTCTTACCGCTCCACTAAACTTTAGTTTTAACTGCTTCTGTCACAAAGAGGTGAACTGTCCTTGTGAACTCAAATTCAATGAGGTTTTCAACAGCATTTGCTTGTTTTGTTATTTTCATGCAAAAACTACTGGACCGATTGTCACGAAACTAATGCTGCGAGATTGTTTTGATTTCTCAGAGAATAATCCATGGATCTTGATGAAAAAGCCTTGTTTAAGGAACTGATATCTATTGAAGTGTAACTTGGTGTGGATCCAAATAAAAATTCAGATCTATAGTGGATTTATATTTGGTTTCTTAGGGGGACTGTTGGGCCTTGGTGGAGGTATGCTCTCTACAGAGTGACCTTCTAGGTTTCATTCAGGAATCAAAGTTGCTGCAAAACATACAATTGTAAGATAATTGACACAAGTTCTTACATGTTTTTACTGTTAAATCCAGACCTAATCTTCTCTGGAATTTATTTATTTAATGTGGCAACAAAGAAGCATTGATCACATTTGGCTACTGGTCATTAAACACAGTTTTAGTGTGGGCAGTTTGAAAATCTGTTTGCTTCTCTTGTGTTCAGGTCCTTGTTAACAGGTTCGAAACATGCTACAACAATCTAAACCCCCAGGGATTCAGATTTAACTTTCAAGGTAAACTGACTGAATGTAGGTACGTCACAAAGTCACAAATTCATTATAGCCTCTTGTTCTGAAGTCTCTCCCCACATTAAGGTTTCATAGCGGAAGAAAAGTGCCTTTGATAAAGTTCAGCAAATTATTGTGACAGAAGCTCTGTTTGATCTCACTGCAGGACTTAGTAAACACAGCTAATACCAGCACCAGGTAGGACCCCAACACTAAGTGACTAGCACACACACACATGTGCAAAAGAAAACACAGCTGAGGAGGAAATGGCCTCCTGGGGTTTTCAGCTGGACCATGTTTATTTTCCTCCCATGGTGCACCAGGGCGAAGTTGCTTAACAGAAGGCCGGGGTTCCTGCGGGGCTCTGTATAATGTACTGTGTGTGTGTGTGTGTGTGTGTAGCTGTTTGCAGCCATGTGTGTGCATATGTGGCTGGTGGCATTATCATTACTGTAATGCATGGGCAAAATGTGAGTGCATGTTTACAGTCAGTCAAAGGTTTCGTGGGGGAGGTGTGTCATATTCTTTTTTTTCCTGTTTATTGTAAAAGGTTACATTCAGTCAAGCCTATCGTATGTGGCTGTAGACAAATAACTGGTGAAGTCGAGAGAGCAGAGGCTGAACTTGGGGCCTGAGTGTTGGATAAACGTTTGGTTTTCCCCGCTGCCTGTGTCTGGATTATGAAGGGCAGATATACGGCTCTTCAGAGTGTGCCAATTAACAGCCACAGCAGCGGCCGCCACACAGGAGGGCCCCTCATAAAGACTCACCCTATGGTGTAAGCCCTGCCACTTCCAAGTGCTTTATCCGGGGCCGAGCCCATACACACAGCTGTTAAACTGGCAGGTTTTTAAGCAGCCCCAGCATCGCCGAAAGGGCCCAGGAGTTCATAAAGATTTTCTCAGCAAGTGCTTTCCCAAGGAAAGAGAGAGGGAGAGAGATGAGAGGAGGGAGACGGACAGAGAGGGAGGGCGGGAGGGAGGGAGGGAGGGTGAGCGAGGAGACCGGGGCAATCAAGGGGCAGACCTTGCTCAGAGACAAGATCGAGCTACCACGCTTCCTGCCTTCATCCCTCTCTCTGTCCCTCTATCTATCCATCTCTCCTTCCGTTCTTGAATGCCCTCTTCCCTCATTCTCTCTCTTTTTCTTCATGTGAAGAACCAGTGATTGCGATGGCGAGCAAGCCAACAACAGGCAGGGGGTGGCCTGCTGAGGACTTGGAAGTTGGGATAAGTCCAATCGTCCAAGCCACTGACACTCCTGCCTGCCACATACCAACTGCTGGCATTTGAACAGCTTTGATACATATTTTAAAGGCTGCAGTGCATCAGAACTGTACTAATCTTAGTTAAAAGGCGAGGCACCATATACCGTTTTTTTTTTCCTCCTGCACAGAGGCCCAGCGGCTCGTGCTGCAAATTGCTGGGATGGAAGGACACACAAGCTGTGCATGAATCGACAGGGTTATGACATTTTAAAGATGAGGATATATGTAGTCATTGGCCAATGTGTACAGATGAAAGCAACATGGAAGTCCTACCTCTCCAGTGATTAGATGTTTTACAAACATATTTTATTGCATAACTGTTGCTCAAGACAATAATATATATACTGTATACCTACCTACTTATTCCACAAACATCTTTCTCTCTGTCTTTCTGTCAGTATGTGGAACGCATATCTCGCAAACCATTTATAATATCGACTTCACACTTGGCATGTGTATTAAAAACTTTACCAGAAATTGCTTTGTCAAATTTTGTATGATTTTAGACATGTGATCGATTCAGTAATAATAAAAAAATGTATAAACAGGCGTCAGTGGGTGACAGGGCAATGTGCCTTTATTCTGCGGACTGAGTTGAACACATCTTCTTCTACGCCCCTTGGAAAAACAACGGCAACGGTCGACAACTGGGTCACACCGTGGGTCGAAATCGCCACCAGATCATTTGGATGATTTGGTTAGTTTTCTTCAAAGTAAAAGCACAACAATCTTCTTGTTGCTGCAATGCTTCACACCGAGCCGAGTTACAGAGCTTTTGTGTTAAAAACTTGTTAACTTCAGTTAAGTAAATCATTCATAAATACATATAAACCACACATGTAAACAATAATAAAGCAAATTCTGTTCCATTTAATTAAACACATTGGCTGTAAAATCTTCACTGCAGATAAACAGGTAGGATAAACACAACGTTTTTTCAACTTCACTCTGCACCATAGACTGTTTATAAAAAGCTCTGCACACAAACATTACAAAGTGACAGTTTATTATAGAACCGTTTGAGGAGGACTCACTAATGACAAGGAATAATTCTGAAGCAGATCCGGAGCATTACCACAGACCAAGAGAACAGAACATTCCAAACTGGCAGGTGTAGAACGGGCACTGGTGTTTTAAAATGTTCCAAAAAGATGCAAGCAATGGTGTTAAAGACAACTTGTGCATTAACTTTTAATTTACCATACTTGATCAGGATTTAGTTGCGTTATTGCCACGTAGCTAAAGCCTTTATTGCATGCTGCATGAAGGAGCCCAGTGTTCAGGGCTGCTGTGACAGTGGAGGGATGTGGACTGAACTGTTTAGCGTGCTAGAATTTGTTTGACCAAGCTGTGCGAGTGTGTGTGCATGACGGCATATGCACCCATGTGTGGATGTCCGAACATGTCCATAACATGCGTGTTTGTGAGCATATATTGTACAGCGTGTGTGTGTGTGTATACACCAAAATGACCCCCATGCATTTGTGCGCATGCGTCGGTGCCCTGGCAGCCTTGGGTCCACTTGCCATTGTTCCTGCTGACTGAAGCACAGATAAAGCAGTGGAAACCGAGCTGACCACATGCTCGACAGTATTGGCCACAGATGTGCCCACACAGATCACAGAGAAAACGTGATGGCATTTCCTCAAGATGTGGATGTGTATTTTTAAACTTTGATGTGAACATGATTTGCCATGAAAAAATGCTTTGTTCGTATGATTCACATGGTCTCAATAACGGAGCTCATACATATTGTATGCCTCTCCAGAACTTTTTTCCGCGTCTCCGCTATAGTGTACGTTTATCTCAGGACGGTAAGTCGGCAGAATGAGTTCTCTTTTCTGGTAAAGAAAAACAGTGCACATTGTCGAACATCACTTTGACGTGAGGATAACGTGTGTGGAACTTCAGTGGCTGAGACAGTTGGTATCACAGTGGTATCAACACAATAAGATACTCTGTACTTCGAGGTCAGGTCCTGACCACGGGCTCCCTATTTGAATACATTAGCCAAGCAGTTAAAAGCCATTATGTGATTTAATAAACAAAATCAAACAAACGCTAACATCTAAAGTCTGTGGAACACATGCAACATCTTAAGACCGTGTAGATGGATATTTTTGTTGGCAGCCAACCAACACTTTCTGTTCTATCTTCAGTAGTGTAATAGTTTTCTTCTCCATCAAAGCCCATTTTCTTATCCACGCTACCTTATCTGAACTGTCGCTCCCTCTCTTGTGGCCATAAAGACATTTTCTTCTTCTGAAAGTTGCCTTTATGGATGAATCTATTACCAAAGCTTAAATAACCCGACAAAAATCCTATGACTTTGTATAAAAAATACATAACTTTTATCTTCATATTGTACATTTATAAAGCAGCCTAATAGTATTTATATTTCTATCTTATTTATTCTATGTTTCTACTCTTTTATTTCTTACTACATGTTCCCCTTGTGCTGCTTCTTCCTTGTGCTGCTGTGTCAGCTTTGAATTTCCTCCACAGAAGATCAGTAAAGGTAAATCTTTTTTTTACTTAATCTAATATCATATAAATCTGTTTGGAACATGATTTGAATTGATTCATTAGTAATTTCACATGTTTAAATAAACCTTGTCTCCACTGAATGGCATTATTTATATATTATTGTATACGTTTGATCCATGGCTTTGTGCTTCTAACATTCAGGAATCTATGCAGACTTCCCTTAAAACGATTTCCTGAAAAAACTCACCGTGGTAAAAACTTCTCCTTTCCCACATCATTTTGCCTGACATGCATTAACAGCAGCGGCTGTTATGGCAGATAGCTCTGCAGTTAATATTTGACATATCGAGCTTCTGTTGAAACTCCCAACATTCTGTGCCCGTCCCTGGCTAACGTTACATGGGCTAGTGTACGAGGGAATGGCAGGTGTGAAGAAAGACCCCTCCGGTTCAGGCAGAGGGGAAAGGTATCACTGCTGGATACTCAGGCTGTTGACTGGCCTGTCCCGCTGAGTTCAGGTTTGCGTGAAGTGATAGTTCCAACACATTGTGTTCTTGTTCTGCTCTTCTTCTGTTTCAGCTCTGGCAGGTGACCCAGCATTGGGTGTACTGGCTGCTGTACTCTGGGTGACAGCTTTTGACATTGTAATTGTCTGCTTTGGGCAAAGGGGGGGTGGAGGGTGTCATACGTCTTACGTTTCCTTTCAGTAGAAATTATTGATAACTGGCTGTGAGAGGTGGTGTTGGTGTCACTAACCTGGTTTGAGCAAGTCTTGATTGATGATAGTAATTTGGGTTTACATGAAATTCAGGAACTACAGTGAAAATGATCAGGAATTGAACAATTATCAAACATCTGGTGTAAATATTGAGCGTGTGGCTTTTCATTAGGAGCCTTCAAAGTTAAAATATGTTGTTGATAATCCAAATGTACTCACATGTTTTGTTTCACTAACTATTTCATCATGCTACAGCGAAACCAAAATAAAAATATAGCACATGGAAGAAATAACTAGAAATAGTGAGTTCATATTTAACTGAGTTTAACGCAACAGTTTTACAGATGTCACTTTTTTTAAATGTAAAAATATATATATTATTATTATTATTATTATTATTATTTTTATTATTATTGTTATTATTGGTAGTAGAAGTTCATGTTTCAGTAGTATTCATAATTATAATAATTACATAATAATAAACTAATATTGTACAATGTAATAATTGTTGTTTAATATTTTTGATTTCAAAATATTTTATATCCGTTTAAAATTAGGGGTATTTTTTTTTAAATTATTATTATTATTATTGTTGTTCTTGTTAATTGTATTTTTTACTCTCCATGCACATGATTTATTATGAGATATGTATATAAGTATACCTGTATATATTGACATACATTGTGAGTGTGTAGAACAGGTCTCTGTATACACTCTTCAATTGCACAGCTGCAGCAAATACTCATGCACAGTCAGTGAGCAGACAGCTTCTGCCACAGTGCAAAGAGGGAAAGGAAGGGAGAGCGGGGCAGAGAGAGAGAGAGAGAGAGAGAGTTGGACAGAGAGGGAAGAAGAGATTTCACATTCGCAGGGACGAGGATGGTGAGTTGCATTTGATATCACCTTCTGCGCTGCACATGTGCTGCGAGAGTTCAGAGGGAGCGAGCGAGGGAGAGCGACGGAGAGAAGCATCCTCTACTAAATGGAAATTCCTGTGCTTCAGCCACAGCTGCAGTGTGACACTTCAGATGGCCGCGCTTCCCTTTGTACAGCCCCCTGGAATTAGCCCAAACCACAATGGCATCACATCAGAAAAGCAGACAGGAAAATCAGACTTTATTATCTATCGCTGTGGAAATATTTGTGCAGGGAGGAAAAGGGGGCACGAGGCCCTTGGCTTCTCTACTATGTCAACCTGCATTTTATTACTGTTACACACACACACACACGCAACTGTCTTTAAATAAGTGTCAGCGAACCCACTGCTACGATACCTGTGCTCCTGGATGGCTTGGCACAGCACTGAAATGTAAACACGGGTACACTTATCATTTTCCTTTCCTCTTCTTTCAGTCAGTTAGGCATGACATGTTACAATTGTACGTTTTTTTTTTTTTTTTACTTGGTGCAGAGAAATGAGTTGTAATGTCAAGCTGAACCCGCACACTGAGGGAACATTGTTCAACTAGTGCTGGGAAACAAACTCGGTGCTAACGAAGAGAAGTACAATCGCAGGGAATAAAACTTTCCATCAAATTGTGTTTGGGGAGGGGGATTCACTTCAAAGAGATCCCAGCACCAGCGCTGTCTGTCTGATTTACGTTTTTCAAGTACATGCCAAATGTAAAAACCCCAATTTTGAGGAGTGTATAATTACAGGGAGAGAATGAGCGACTATAAATACCCCCATCATTACTAGTTCTTCCTGAAGAACATGATCCATACTGAAGGATAATTAAGGCAAAAAATATTTCTGATCCTCCAACAGCCTGTACCAGGAATGAGCGCACAAGTATAGAGAGAGAGTGAGAGAGAGAGGGGAGGGGGTCACAAGGCGTTCTCCCCTAAATATAGTTGTGTTCTGGTAGAGCTGCTATGTGCGGATACTTCAGGAAAACTCAAGACAGACAAGCTTTAATTGGTTTGTGAAGTCATTAATGGAGCAGAAGCATAACTCGAGAACATGTGTGTGTGTGTGTGTGTGTGTGTGTGTTGGACCCTGTCATTGCCCTTTAAACAACAACAGACACATGGAAATAACTTTGATCAACAAACATGTAGCAAACAAGAAGATAATAATGAACCTCCATGTTCAGCTGAGGTCTCTTAAAATAGAACATTTCAACTAGGATACATCAGATTTGAGGATAATATTTCGACATTAGGCCAGCTAATTAGTGCCCCAATATCTGGCACCGTGCTTCCAGTTCCGATCCAAATAAGCATATTGTCCTCGTAGCAGACGAGTGAAAGAGCCGATCTGTGTGTTCCTCACTCAGAGTCGGAAAGAATGTTCGACTGAGACGGAGACAAACTTTACTCTCCTCCTCTCCCTGCCTGGCTTTGTTATCCCCTTCCCTCTCTTTCTTGCCCGATCAAAACGCAAGAATGTCGCTTTGAATGGCCAAATGAAAGAAAACCAGGCAAACAAGAGCGAGAGACCGTGTTTATTTCTAGTGTTGTCTGTGAACCGGGCCAGGGTTTTTGTGTCGGCAGGGGTCTGCACGGGTTGTCGAGAGTTGTTGCTGAACCGGCAGCGAGTCAGTCAGCCAGCCAGTTGTCAGGCAAGTACCGGCTCCTTGTTGCTATTTGTGTTCGAGTGTAGCCGTGCCGAAGAGCCACTCTCCCTGCGTTTTCCCCCCCGTTTCCAACCAAATTCTGCAACCCCTTCCTGCGGCAGGAATCGTGTCTTACAGCAGCCTCTCGCTGCTGGAATGAAAAGTCCTGCAGCTGAGGCTTTCGTCCCCCTTCCCCTGCCATTGTGTTGCCGAAACAAGGGAGCAAAGTAGTCAGCTAAACAAAGTGCAGCGGGGTCTGATGGTGGCCCTGCTGCGGCTGATGCTGCTGGGCTCCAGTGACTTGTTTTCTGCTTGTTGTTGTGCGTTTTCCCCCCTCGGCTGTGGGCCGGGGTCGGGGCCCGGGACGGCTTTTGTGTCAGCGCTCGACCAATGCTGCTCTCGTGAAACTAGATAAATGGATTAGAGGGGGGGCATATATGGGTGGGCATCTTCTGAGAAAAGACAACAGAGAGGTTGGAGGGGAAGCAGGGGTTGGAGGAAGAGGAGGGTGAGGGGATAGGAAGAGGCAAAGACATTTGTGTTGTTGGACTACAAGGGGTCGGGCCTGTTGTAAGAATAGCCTGCTTCTGCCAAAAAAGACAAGACAGTGATAAACTTTCCTCCACATGCAGTCACCTCGCTCCCCCCCCCCTCACACCATCCCTTTCACACACACACACACACACACTGCACAAACTGTCACCACGCACAATTCACCATTAAAATGAATGGATTGCCACAGTGTGATACGTCTCAGTTGCATGGGGGAGATGGTACTTGCTCGCCAACAAAAGGCCGTGGTGTTATGGAGGGGGGCCGCAGCCTGTGACAGAATGCTAAATTGTTTTAGGGTCAACAACTTATTGTCTTTGCATGAGCTAGATTTACATATCTCCCAAGTGGGACTCAGCACTCGAATCTCTTGAAGCCTCTCTGGGAGTTGCAGCCCTTTGAAAGGTGGCTTTAAAAAGTTTGGATGATTTGTTTATTTTTTTACTTTAAAACAGCAAAATTAACCTAATTTTATTCAAGCAGTGAGTCAAATTATGTATTATTTAATGCACAGTAATTTTAAAATTGTAATGATCTTATCACTATAACCATTATGGGGCAATTACCATGCTACAAGCATTGTTTACTGTGCCTAACAGTGGCTGTGGTGTTTTGAAAATCTGATAATATCATGTATTTACCTCTCTAATCCCAAGGAGCATTATTATTTAGCTCTATATTTACATTTAATTCATTTATCTGCTGTTCTTCCCTTTCTTTTCTTTTCTGTCCTTTAATTTCATGGTCTTTATTTGCTCTCCCTCCCCATCGTGGCCCAGGGGCGTGCAGGGGGAAGAGGAGAAAATGGCTGGAAGTGACAGGCCTAATTATCAGCTCCAACTCCCGCTCATTACCCATTAGACAATCCCACTGTACATCCACTTACTAAATGAATAATTTTGTATATATTACGGGAACACAATATTATGGCCCGCAGCTAACGCCTCGGTGCTGCAACCCCACGCTGTTCCAGTACAAAAGGAATAAATGGGACACCGAGAGGTTATTTAATTTTAGCCCCCAAAAGCCAGCTCATGAGAGGATGTCATGTGCAAATGGAGCAGGGAGGGAGGGAAGGAAGGAGGGAAGGGAATATGAATTTTACACACCTGCCTCTTCTTTTTTTTTTCCTCCTCCACAGCAATATTAAAATCATTATTGCCAAAGCACGTGTTGTAGCATTAAGTGAAATTCACAAAAGTCAGATATGAAATTCCAATTTTGCAATGACAGAGGGCGGAACTCGTTGTCCCATCATGCACTGCAAAATGCTGCAGCACAGAAAAAAGAAAAGGGAAAGAAAAGAAACCAAGATGACTGTTAAAGTTAATATTGGCACATTCATATTAAATATCCCCAACTACCCTGCAATCAATCACTGATTTCCTTTGCGCTCTGTTTGAACTGTACCAGAAGCCTCTTGCTTTTTTTAAATTTTTTTTTTAATTTCGCACATAATGACGCACAGTTTATGTTGTTGGTCCAACAGTGTTAATGTAAGTGTGTAAAAGCGCAATGACCCCGCTGCGGTCAACAAAACCTTCAGTGACCTTTTAGTTAATTTTTCAACACGCTCCTCACTGTTTAGCGAAGTGACACAGATTTATGCGCCCCCTGTGCCACACACACACACACACACACACACACACACACACACACACACACACACACACACACACACACACACGACCTAGTCAACGTTTACCAAGCATTAAAAAAGGAACAGAGAAAATAAATCACCTTTGTCCCCTTTGCACGTTGCTGTGACGTTTAAATCCCGTGCAATAATTTGTAATGACTTAATTTGGAAGTTAAGTTGAGCAGGGAAATTATTTATTGCAGATCTTAAAACGAAAGATCATTTTGGCACGTAACGAAAAAAATTCATTTTTGTTTTATAATATTTTATGTGAAATGAGTGTAATCATATTCCCATAAATAAAGGGATTTCTATTCGAATTCCTTTAAAACCTGCAATAGCACAATACAGTTAAGTGCCACGTGTTTAAATCAAACTATAGAACACACACTTCATTGTGTGTGATGATACAGTTTAAGCACATTGATTTATAGCTGCTGGGAAGGTGAGCGCCGACTCAAGTGGAAGCGAGCTATATCCCTCGCCTATAGAGGTCGCTGTGATATTGCAAAACAGACGTGCACAAGTCACTCCACAGGTTTAGGCCACTCACAGCATTCATGCTCTGGAACAGCTCACTTCGCAGCTCAGTGGGATTCACAAAGGTGCACTAACTGAGGGGGGATATTTTCTCAGGTTATACTAAAGTTATTTTTTATAAAGAACGAAGTGAGTAATTGATTTTAACCAGAACAAAAAAAACGAGGAAAGGCTTTGGCCCTGGGTAAAATTGAGATCAATTTCATTTTAAAGGAAATTGTGAATATGTTTTTATTATTTTTTATTTTCCTGTAATTTGCATGCTCCTGCAAATTTGGAATAAAACGAGAAAATAAAAAAACAAAGGCCGCATCATTTCCCACCACAGCTAATCATGGCACTTTCCTTTATTTAAACCCCATTAGGCCGTCGCGATAAATCAATATTTGGTTTTGGTCACCGATTGAGGAGCAGAGAAGCAGGTTTTGCAGGCTAATGATCACTATCAGCCTTGGAGCAGACAGGACCCCCCCCCTTTAAAAAAAACTCACTGACCCACAGGCTCCACAATGCCAGCCTCCCCCTCCTCATCCCAAAGAGAGAGAGAGGGGAAAAAATATTAATAATTTATCTTCGAATCGACTTCTCTCCCTGACAGATTAGATTTTAACCATTTGATTTTGTTTGGACTGGGCGTTCCCATATTATTACTTAATGACCTTCCCAGCTGCTCCTGTCCATTTTCTGTCACCAGCAACCATCTGGACACTTATTAGCACCTCAATGCATCCACGCCGCTTTCCCCCCAAACTTGAATAAAATTAAGCCTGGCTGCAGACTGCCAATACATGTAGTTTGTTTTCTGTCCCATTCCCACCACCCCTGGAAGAAGAAAACAGAAAATAAGCATCTAATAATAATAGCAATAATAATGCACACTCTAATGCATTCTCTATAATTTCATTTAGTTTATTAGGCAAAATATACGATCTGGACAAATTCCTTCAACGCTTCCTATTTACAAATTTAAATCACTTGGTATTTACATTAAAGGAAGGACACCAAAAAACACAAGATAGAGACAAAAAAATAATAATTATAATAATTATAATTATAATAATAATAAAGTAAAAAGCCTACCAAAAAAAAAAAATATCCCAGCCTGCCTGGGTCAAAGTGGAGAGAGAGAGAGAGAGAGAGAGAGAGAGAGTAACATTATAGGCGCGATTATAGGCTACACAACAATAGAGGAAGTAATCCATCCATCCACAGGATATTACCAAATTACGCCATTTGTTCTGTACCGACTGGATGCTACGCTGCATTATTATTTCTCATTGTCCTCTTTTTTTCTCAGGGAGTGTAAAGTCTCTTTTTTTGTCTCTGTTTTTCTTGTCTTGTGTGTTGGAGGGTTTTTTTTTTTTCAATCTCGGGGAAAAAAAGAAAAGAGAAAATGTCTTGATCAAGCCGAGGAGAGAGCAGTGAGGACGCGTTGCGTGGCGTCTGGTGGACTCCTGGCGCTGGAAGGCAGAGAGGATCTGCGTGGGGAATAAAAAACAGAGGAGGTGGGTGAATGGAGAGCCTCCGTGTTTGGACAGCGGGCTTCAATATGCAACTCAAGTGGGTGGATGAATGGCTGAGCAGTTTGGATTTGAAACACACTGCAGCAGCTCCCCCCCAATTCCAACATAATAATAACAATAATGATAATTAGATAATAATAAACACAATAAGGATAATAACAATCACAATAATTATAATTATCATCATCATAAATAATAAATAATTTCGAGTGTGTGAAGCCAGGAAATTAAAACATTTTTTGCTCGATCATTTTCAATAATTATAATAACTTAAATACCTTTTTTTAAAATAGGACTGTTGCATTATTAGAGGGAGTATTTTGTAGGACTTGAAACTGAGGTAAAGGTTTTTTTTTCTACCCGCTTCCCTTTTCTGTGAGAGCGCTCCCCTGGGCTCCGGCTCTCCCATGGGTCTTTAGGGAAAGCACACAGCCCAGACAGAGCCCGTTTTACTCGGTGACTTGATAAGTAGCCACACTCTCCCCAGAGGGGAGGAATTAAAGGGGGGTGTGGGATGGGAGTCAAGACCCCTGTCACCCGCAAAGCAAACTGTGCTTTATTTGTCTTTGTTTATTTTTATTTCTTTACGTGTCATTCTAATTATAAAAGCTGTTGCATGCAGGGGAAAAAAAAAAAAACTAAATTTCCTATAAATTCAGCAGTTAGCTTGGTTTGCATCCCCTAAAATAATATTATTTATTTTCGAATATTAACTGAGGTTATAATTTAATTCAAATGCTGGCCCTTTCCTTCTATCCATAATCGTGCTTCATTTTAATAATTTTAATCCCTCACATTATGCATATTACAGGAGAAAGGTGCATTGTCTAAATCCGTATAAATGTCTAATAATGCAAAGATCACAAGGTTTGATTTAATCATTTGATTTAAATCTGGTAATTTTTTTTTATTCCAACAATCAACAAGAGCAAACAAGGCTTGGATAAACGTTGTCTCACCTGTCATGGATGGGTCGAAAGGAAGACTTCAGGATCTGTGTTGGAGGTGAAACAGACCTTACACCGTTTTCATGGTCTAGAAAAGGAAACGAGCAAAAACACTTGTCAGTACTGGTGCTCTGGATTAATTATACAGGCTTTTATTTTTATAAAAAAAATTTCTCACACATGATCATGTTGAAGCTAAACTGAACCCTGTGTTGTTGTGTACGTAGGAACTGATTTTAGTGCCCATGCGCTTTTACGCACGTCTGTGCAATACTTATAAATATGATAATCAGAGGCTACATAAATGAGAAACAGGTAGGACCAGGACAAATAACACACACATATTTCATATTTTAAAATTAGCGTGCATTTTACTGGCGTGTGATATTTGTGTGCATGTGGACAGACTGTGTTCCTACCTATGTGTTTGGGACTGTGGGTCTCTCGTGGGGCCTTGCTGTCATTGCTGAGCGCTGCTGCAGCTGCTACCGGAGACACCACCACCGACGTCGGCTGCTGCTGCTGCTGCTGCAAGTGGTGGTTGTGGTGGTGGTGATGGTGCTGGTTTACTCCCAGAAACGACCGCACGTTGAGCAGGGAGTTCTGGCCCAGGAAAGCCCCGTTCGTCCAGTTGTGGAACTTTCCAATCTGGCAAGTGTACAGTCCGTGGCTGGGGAGGAAGGCCGGGTGGGTTTGGATCTGGTGGTGGGGGGCTGACGGGTGAGTGGTGGCCGCGGGGCCACAGGGGGACGAGGGTTTCTGGGATGAAGTGTCGGGGCTAGTGGCGGTCTCTGCTAGAGACCAGATCTTAGGCTTGTTGTTGGACGGGAGAGGAAAGCTCCCGGATCTGTCCGGAGACAAAACTCTAGTCGTGTTGTTGTTGTTGCCGTCCGAGCTCTCCTTACTCCCTGCGTGAACTGAAATTGTGCTCTTCGATTTGTCAAAGGCCTCGTGGGCCTGCAGGGCGAAGGCCCGTCTTTTCTCCAAGCTGTCCAACTCTCCCCCCGCACCCACACCGCCCCTGTGCTCCCTGCTGCCCTCCGTCGATTTATCGTCATCGTCCTCGTTGCTCTGATCCCCGTCGTTGTCGTCGATCTTGTCGATGTCAATGCTCTCCAAATCGATCTCCTCCTCGTCTTCGTTCTTCTCCGCCTCGTCCCCGCTGCCGAACAAGTTCTCCTCCCCGTCCTCTTTGCTCCTGCCCCAGGTCACCTTGTTCTCCTTCTTGAGCCTCCTCCTGGCGTTGGCGAACCAGGTGGAGACCTGCGTCAGCGTCATCTTGGTGATGATGGCCAGCATGATCTTCTCGCCCTTGGTCGGGTACGGGTTTTTCCTGTGCTCGTTGAGCCAGGCCTTCAGGGTGCTGGTGCTCTCCCGGGTGGCGTTCTTGGGCCTGGCCGGGTCCCCGTACTGGAACTGACCGTATGGGTAGAAGGCAGGTGAGGTGTGGGCTGCGAAGCTGCCAGGGTGCACGCCAGGACTGTCCTTCAGCTCATACTGGGACCCCTTGAAAAATGCAAGATGATGTGTTATTACAATTTGGCAATTAATCATTTTTTCCCCCAACAGAATGAAAAAGCACGTGGTTTGATTAAACCCCCCCCACGCCACACACACACACACACACACACACACACACACACACACACACACTCGTGCATTCTGGACATTATCTGCAATCCACACGAGTGACATGGCTGCTATTAAAAAAATCCTAGAGTACAGTTGCACCTGACTCTGGGCTTTCCACAAATAAGCTTCTCAACTTGCACAGCGGCACACGAGGCCCCGCGACACCTGCGCCCGCACAGCCACTCACCGTGAGCCGCAGCCCTTTTATTAGCAGACATTTTTCACACATGTCAGTCTAATAAGGGAACAAACAGCGAACAGGACAAGAGAAGGCCCGTCTCATTCTTGGTGAGCGCGCACATCGCATGCAAATCGCCAGCTTTCGTGCGTACCTGCCAAAACTCCCCCCACCACCACCACCCCCTTTCTCCCCTCTCTCCACTCTCCTCAAGTTATATGTCAAAGCAAGTTTGAAGGCCTAAGTTAAGTTTGCCCCAGCACGCATCATTTATTAATCCTCCCTGTCGTCGTTTCCACTTGATTCTGACACCGCAGCACTCACACACACACATATCGACCAGTTCCAGGAACATCCACACATGCTTGGATTTATTTATTTCTTTTGGATAATGGCCCTTGCTGTTGTTTTGAAGCTTTAGCGCAGTAGTTGGTGTCTATGCGGGCCCGATGCTCGCATTAGCCAACACATTAACACACTGCAAGTTAATCATTATCACCAGGGGGATGTTTTTAGGTCAGAGAAAGTCGGACAATTCTTCATTCGGCAACAGACATAAACCCCCACGTGTAATTTAGTGAGATGCTATTATAGCTCGGCTGTACTGCAGCACAGACTAAACAAAGATTCAAGTTAATAGCACATTTATAGCAGGATATATTTAAATTTAAATAGAGAATATAACGATCTCATTAAAAAAAAAAAACCTAGCCGGGATACAAGACTGAGCAGAAACTTTCTTTTTTTTTTAATGGTGCGTAAACACGCAGATGCACGTTTTTCTTCGTCAGTAAAATTAATTTAAACTTTGTAATCAATCATTCTTACACTATAATAATTATTATTTGGCTGCTGTGTATTACAATTATGCTCTTCTTTATTTCTGGCCTTATTCTTCCTTCTGATTTTCTTTGTTGTCTGGGGCCAAACTTTTCACAAGTTAACTAAACCAAACAAGACACTGATCTGCCCAAAATCAAGCGTATATATAAACTGAAATTTAATAAAACACATAAAAATGAAGTCATATTAAATTGTTTAGATATTCGCCTATTTCTTTTGGTTCGGTAGCTCACATTGTAGTCTACGGTTATTGTTTTCTTTGTATGGGAAAGTCAAGCGTGCGAGTCCTCAAACACGGAACAGAAGAAAACAGAAATATGTCCTTACCATTTGTGAGAAAAGAGCCAGGTCCGCGCTGGTGTAAGGTAAGAAAGCGCTGTAGTTGTGCGCGTACGGGTTGGCGTACATGCCCAACACCGAACTGACCGCCGCCGCGGTGGCGGAAGGACTACCCCCGATTTCGGAGCTCCCTCCGCGGGACGAAGACGTAAGCACTCCCGGTCTCTCGCCCCCGTACACCGCCTGGGAGGCACTTAAGTACTGCGGGTAGCCTAGCTGGGGGAAAGACATCTCCTCCGCCGAAACTGTGGCACAGCCTGTATCGTCCGACAAACTGTGCGTAAAAAGACCAAAAACAAGTGTGTGTGGTGGAAGGGGGAAAAAAAAGAAAAAGAAAAAAAGGAACCCAGAGGAGTCGAGGGAAAGTGTTCAAGCCAAAGTCACAGCTACTGGAGACATACAGCGGTATGTGCCGTCAAAACAAGCCCGCTCTTAAATCTCGGCTTCCTCTCTCTTTTTCTCGCGCAAAGTCCGCTGGATGTGATCTGATCAACAATTGCGCTCCGACTGACGCGCCTGGCCCTGAGGTCTCCGGGCTGATCTCTCAGATACAATTTGAAGTTGATGCTTTGATTGGCATCCCCTACTTGAGCCTGCAAGCTCCTCCTCGTTTGGAGCAATGTGGATAATGTGAATATGGAGTGAAGCACATTGGCTGGGGCCTCTCTCTCTCTCTCTCTCTATCTCTCTTCTCCCCCACCTTCTCTCCCTCTCTCTCTCTCTCCTCTCCTCTCCTCTCCTCTCTCTCTCTCTCTCTCTCTCCGTGTTTGGACTTATTGTATGTTAAATGTTCAAGCATTAGAGTCCATTCACCGAAGGCTTTGATTGTTGTATGACAACCTGTCTACAAGATTTTACAGCTGTCCGACACAGGAGGAAGTAAACCCGTCAGAAGAAGGAACTAACTTTTGAATAGATTTAAATTGTGGGCTAATTAAAAACGGAAGAACTGTTTCTGCGCGGAGGATTTAATATTTGGTACCAAAGACTTATGGTGCGTTTATTTAATAGTGACTAATTTACTCCAAAAAAGTGTCTTTGTTCAAGTTGAGTTTATTCTTTGTAAAGTCCTTGTCTTCATTTAATACCAAAACTGGTATCCTACTTGTTATAGCAACATTATATTTATGTGGACGATATATTAATTAAAAGAAACGTTTTAATAAAATTAACAAATACAATTAAGCTTCATATTTCAGCTATGCAACGCGCCATAATTTCATGACGCACGTTTTCCCCAAAAATCCAAACTGCACCGATCTTTCCACATCATTTATTGATTATGTAGCTTTTATTGACTTCTGTTTTGCCTCCCTTTGATTTCTTCAGAAAAGGTTTTATCAGCCAACTTCTCCCTCCCTCTCTTTTCCTCACCCTCTTTCCCCCATCTGCACGCGCGCTCCGTATGTGTGTGTGTGTGTGTGTGTGTTTGAGAAAGAGTGTGTGTGTGTGTGTGTGGATTTAAACCAGATTGTTGTTGTCCCTTATTGCAACAGCACAGCCACTTCACGTCTCCTTGTTTGGAGAGAATAGGGATGAGGAAAACTCCAACATGGATCAGGTCCCTGTGCAAGGGACAAGCTGTTATCCATGTACATTTCTACGCAGCTAATTTTAAAGCAAGTGACGTGGCAGCACTTTCAGCACTTGTGCTCAAAAAGAAAATGAGAATGAAGAATAATTTAGCCGTCATAGTGAAATAAACCTGTTCATAAATTGATCCTAAAAGACATTTTATTTTTTATTTTTCTTATAAATTAGACTTTAGGAAATAATAATAATTCCACAAGAGTTGAATTTGAAAATAAAAATGAATCTGTTGCTGTAGCTTCTGGTCGCCTCTTCTGAAACAAATTTCCAGCTCGGAGGAAGAAAATAGTCCGTTTTTCTGTCCACTTGTGACCTGCAGCCGCGTGGCTCAAAGGAGGAGGAGGAGGAGGAGGGTTGTTGTCCGTGTTTTAACATTTCTATTTTTATTTGATTAGATTCTTATATCGCCCAAGCACCTCAACGTGCAGGGCTCGGGGTGGAGTGGAGTGGGGTAGGGGGGTGGGGGGGTTATTCTGTAGATCTAGATTTAATGCCTTAACGACTGGAAGCCCAAGAAGTCAGTATAGATTTTGATCTGCACCAGATGGCTCCGAGTGGATATTGCCCGAGCTGAAGCGCCGAGGATCTGTTAGAAAAAAAAAAATATCTGAGGGGCACTGATGGTAATCTGGGTAACACATCAGAAAGGAGGGGAGGAATGGCAATTGTGATAACCCGGTGGAAATGTGCGCATGTGAGGGGGGACTAGATGTGATGGTCGTGGTGTTGGAGAGGGGGGCGGTGAGGACACTGGAAATATCTCTCAATAGAAATGAAAGAAGTATAAAAAAATAAAAGAAAGAATTATAAGACCAGTAGTAAAGTAAAGGTGCGTGACAATGTATTATTATTATTAATAATATTATGAATAATAATAATAATTTACTAATATTGTTATTTCTTAATTTTTTTCTCACAATGGAACCTTTTCCCCTTATTTTTGAAGAGCAAGTTGACTCCTGGTAAACAGTGACAAGTGTTGAGGGCAATAAACCATTACCGTTAACTGATTTATTGGGTCTTGTTAAACTCTCATTACCACCACAAGCTCCTCAGCTTCCACCCAGAGAGAGAGAGAGAGAGAGAGAGAGAGAGAGAGAGAGAGAGAGAGAGAGGGGGATAGAGAGAGCATGTCAAACTTTGTTCCGGCTCCTCTCGCCGCGTCCATGAAGCTATTTTTTTTCCCCCAAACACGTTGACTTCTAATGCACTGCCTGGAAACAGATGTGCATTCAACATCTGTATCTGTCCATGACGCGCGTTTACGCACACGCGTCTGCACGCACACGTATACATCCGTCATGACTTAAGAATTTTGAAATAGTCTCTCTCTCTCTCTCTTGAAAGAAGGTCCCCAGGCTTCTCATATCAGATTAGTTTAATCATGTAAATCTACAGGAGCCTCTTCATAAGCTGTTCTGCCTCGGCCACATTCTACTGATTCACTCAGGTGGAAAAAAAAATCCTGTCACCATGTCATCTTTAAATTGAGATTTTTTTTTTAGATTAAATGCTTAATTATAATAGAGATGTGATAATATTGTTTAGATGTTACTGATGCATTATGTAAAATGACTGGGCCACATCCACCCAAACTTCCACCTACAAAATCTGAAAAGAAGATAGAAAATATAATCTCTATCCTTCTCTTCAATGTAATTAAATAATAATTACTCTGTTCGACGATAGAAATCGTCATTTTATAAAGTAGAAATACAACTTTCATTAACAGAACACACACACACACTTTGAGCATTTGTCTGGTATAAAAACAATACCCTATCATTACAGACAGGCCAGTAAAGCTAACACCATTCTACAGAGGTCTGTCAAAACACATATGGCAGCACTTTGCAAACCACATCCATATATATTAGTTTTTATAATTACTGTGCAAGTTTTGTCAATTTGTTTGTCCTCGAAAAGACGCAGGCGTGTTTGTCATAAATATTTTAACAAAAACAACGTCCTCTTGTAAGAAAATGTATATTTTGCTCCATCAACATCTTATTTTTTCTAAAACATATATTTTCTTAACTATTGATTAAAACTTCAACCGTAAAAGTGTGTTAAATAAATTGCTGTTGCTCTGGAAAAAAAACATTGTTTATGTCAGTTAGGCATTTTAAAGCTAAGATGTCCGTCAGGTTCTGGTTGTCATAGTCTTGTAATCTAACCTGTTTATGTTTAAAATCTATGCGTGCTTGTTCTCGGGCCTCTCAGACCCCTTGAAGCCAACGACACGCAGGCCTGAACGATTCCAGTCGAATTGAAAGAGAGTGAACCTGCATTACAAAAACACGGGTTATGTTGACAGTTGGCTACCACCGCAGAGGTCAAGGGTGTCTCTGTGAACTAATAACTGTGGTGAAAGATACTCCTTTCCTGCCTCTGGGAGTGCCAAAGTTGAGGAAAGGTTAAGAATCTGCAGAATGTCCCTTTTGTGCTTTTTCTCACAGATTATCAAATTAAGTGTTGAAACCAAAACTCCTTCTCCCCCTGGAGGGAGGAGATTAGATGAATATAACTGATACCAACGGACCATCACAACTGTTCAGCCGACCTCTTCCCTTTAACATCGCACACACAAAACACTCACACGCGCTCAGCTCCGGTTTATACTCCCCGAACTGCGTCAGAGCAACTCGCCTATTTAGCGAGTTAGAGTCGCAGGACCACTGGTGTTACTGTGAGACATTTGATACGCAGACAACTGCACCACACCTATAGGTAAGGAAACTAGGAATTTCCTGGATAATAAAAGAGGTCTATTCTGGGTCCTAGAAGGTCAAGACGTTACGCAGTTGACAGCTAAACACTTGGAGGGGAGGTGCTCTTCACTTCTGACATGACAGAGAGCTTCTGGACGATAAACACCGGCCGAGTGAAAGGTGTTTCACTGCAGTTAGGTGGGCAGTTCACTTTCACTGTACACGTGAGTACACGACAAGAACAGGGTGATAATTGATTTGACTTCAGATGACTGGTTTTCTTATTCATATTATTCAAATGTCTGTCTGTTTCAGGCCCCATTGAGGATTATTGAGGTAATGACACCTTTAAATAAATGTGCATTCACCTACTTTTCTTTTTTAAAGTATCCAATACATGTTTTTTTTATGATTTAACCATTGCATATCTCTCTAACTTTTTTATATATATTTCCACATAGGAAAGAGTAAACAATTGTATTAGTGAAAAAATAGCTGTGAATCGAGAGAAAAAGAAAACAATTCAAGTCCTTAAAGTTAGAAGTGAGTGATACAGTGTGAGGTTCTGAGTTGTCACCTTTCACCCTTTTTACCCTTTCTGGTAAGTTTTTGTATACATTTGTTGCAAATGCAGTCTTCTTGAAATGATCAACTGATTTGTTTTTTTCAAGTATGTTTCTGTAACAAACTTGCAAACTGCAGGGCTGTGGCACTGGGGTTTAAGTTTGAGCAGAAATACATTGTGGTTAATGTTTAAAAAACTTTGGTTTTGGTTAAATGTTTGAAGCAAACACGTAGTTCACTTGGCAGCTACGTCTCTTAAGTATCCTCACTGTGCTGATAAAAAGCATATTCCAGGAGGTATTACATTTCATTCAAAACATATTTGCTGATGGTATTACTCGTGTATTTAAATGTCAGTTGTGTTTGTGGGAGACAGGGTTGAAATAAGTTCATGCCGGTGCATTTAAGGTGACTGACACTCAGCAGAGTACAACACTGTCCTGCACTGTTCTTCCAGCTGGAGCAGCAACACGCTGCCACCACTGCTGCCGAAGGCACATGAAATAAAAACAAGACCAAACACTATGAGCAGAGCAGGTGTTACCTCATCATGATCAAGTGTTATCATGATGAAGTAGTTCATCCAAACTTCCTAAAGTTCAGTGCTGAAGTGCAGGAGAAACACAGCACTTCATTATTGTTGACAAGTTTCTTTTAACTCGTTCTAGCTTCTGACTGCATACCACGCAAACGACAAGAGCCAAGGATCTGACTTTTCTCCTCCCTGAGGGCATACTCAGGGGTGGGTAATGAACGAGTGGGCCCAGATTTTGATGTGGTTAGGGGCCAAGGGGAGAGAAATGTGAGAAGGGGTGTTAATTGTTTTGGCTCTTTACTGGGGAAACATATCAACATTAGATCTAATGGAGGTTAAAGACTCTCATTGCCATAGGGGCTGGAGCTAATGAATAGCTATAGCTAGCCAATGAGAGAGACAGGGAGGGAGAGAGGGAGCAGGAAGAGAAAAAAAAGGCGATGCAACATTCACTGGCCTTTAAGATGTTTTAACTGCACTAAGCTGAGTGTTTTATTGAGCTTCTGACCCAAGAGGATTAACATGAAGAAGTTGTGAAAGTATTTTTCACGAGTTTTTTCTACTTTTCTGCTCCAGTATTTACACTGTGAGTGACCTGAAACCATAAGTTTTGAGAAAAAAAAAACGTTTTCAAAATCTCCCAATTTCAAGTAGTATCATCATCATAATATGATTATTGAATATGAAAGCTGCCTAATTTAATACCTGCCGCGTAAATATTCACAAAAACTGTGCAAGTCAGCGTACAGGACTGTATAATTTAATTAACCATTCTGGCATTTCCCAGACTAATTCCATTACTTGGTATTAAACTTCCCCCGTGAAACAATCAACTGATTTCCTGTAAGCCATAGCACTCCCAGTCTATACTGTACGTGCACATACGCACAATTCACTTGCAGATGTATGCAAAGTACAGTAAACGTGTGATACATACGAGAATGACTCTAAACAAAGAGAACACTGATATCAAAGTCCTCTCCTTGTCCCACATATAATGTTATGCTAAATCAGACTAACGGGAGGCTCAGACACTGGTTCGAAACACTAGCGTAAAAGATATTCATAAGAGTTAGTTTCCCGTTTCAGATGTTTATTTGCTTCTTCAGAAATGGTGAAAAAAAAAAGAAAATGGGAGCATGCAAATCCGCTTTCAGATGATACAATTCCCACGTTTATTTATCAACAGAGTTAATTGAATTTTAAGGAACGGCCTTCTTAGGGGGAGAAAAAAAAGATTTTTGTACACTGAAGTATTCTTTTGAAACTGCACCCCTTGATAGTGATAGACTCATAGATGAAATAATCAACAGACAGCATGACAAATGGAATTTCAATGAGGCTGTTTTTTTCATCCGTTATCATGTTGTGCTGCGTTTTGCTTTGGTGCGTCTTTGTACGAACTTTTGATAGTTGTCAAAACCTGCTGTTTTTGTGTGTTGCCGGACCCGCTCCCCAGGATGCCTCGGCCTCTCACGCCGTATAACACTCCTATCACCTTGATCACTGATCAGACTGACTCTAGCTCAGTCGCTTTGGGATGTCACTTGTACTTATATTTATGTTTCGGAGTGTTGCAGTGGTTACCAACACAGAAAATAAATAAGAGAAATATTGGAAAGAAAATACATTGCTGTCCAGTGTGGCTGCGTTTTTGGCAGAAAACACAATATATTTATTTCCATCATTACACCGGTAGACAAATAACATTCCAGTAGCATATCCAACCAATATTTGTCACAGGATATTGTTCTTGACGTCTGTGGGGCCACAAACTACTATTTGAATTTAGATTATTTATGTCATCATGGCCTCTGAGCAGGCTAACCAGTGGTCCTGCCCTCTAGCCGTGGGTGTTATGGGGTCACAGATGAAAACAGCAGTCTGTCAAATTCACTTATGTAGTAATGTGTTATAGACACACAGCGAACCGGGGAGGGGAGGGGGGGAGACGGAGAACAAACACCCTAAAAGAAAACAGGGCTCCAAGAGGGTTTAAAGGCTACTGGTGTACTAGATTAGCTCTTTGTGGCACAGATTAGATCTTCCCATGTGGCCGACCAAGTGCAAACTACATGGAATCTTCTTTTTTCTCTGTTTAGACAACCATGACAAACCTGGAGACCAGCTGAAACAAGACTAGCATATGGCTCAGGACATGGCTGGACTGTGAATGGCCAATATAAGAAATGGAGGACGTAGCTTTGTGGTGGGATCACTGTAAACAACAATTTACAGTGGAAAGTAGCAGTTCTGCCTGGTGTCGGCTGCTCTCGGCTATTTATCTGTATGCTTCTCTCCTACTCTCCGTGCTCACATATACAGCATTTTAATTCAGTCAAATTCAATAACGATAAATAAAGATGTTTACTTTTACATGTTTTTCAGTTTCTCTAGACATTTTTGGACAGGAAATAGTGAATGAAATGTGGCCCATTAAGATAACATGCTAACTAGCATTCACTTCCGGCATTTGCATTTTCTGCCCTCCTGAAATCATAATATTACAACCATGATGTTGCTCGACCACCAACTGAAAGACGAAGGCTCTGCTGCGATTTCAGCTGCATTTAAAATGATCAATCACAGAGAAAGCTATAAGCTCACTCATGTGTCAGGTGCTGTGCGTTCAGTTGAATGACATGTACAGAGACGTGTGCCGAGGGAAAAGTCCAACCTCTTGATCGCAGGGCAAGGCTAGCACCTAGGTTTGTCGCTAGGTGCTTGGTTGAATCGTGAGTGGTGTGAAACTGCACAGAGTTGGCTATAAACCTCTCAGCCAATGGGGAAAGTCCAACATTTAGCCGGCCGACCAATGGCATAAGATACTGTACGTGTGATGGAGAATAAAACCTAGTTGTGTCATTTGGTGATGCTCAAGACATTGTTTTAGCTTGAAGAACTTTAATAATATAAAGACCAGGAACGGTACTTTCTGGCTTTCTCCAAACATTACCAACTACATCAGCACAATTTATTGCCGTTTAATCCATGAACTTCCTGGAGCCTTGTTTTCACCATGGTTGTCATGCAGGCAACCAGCCGAGTAACCATAAATTTAAAGCATCTGTCCGAGAACTAATCTGTTTTATGGCCTCGCTGTAACAACACAGTGTGTCTTTTTACTTCTTGTTTTTTTGCATAGATTATATGAACAGAATAATAGATAATATATAATACTTCAGAAATGCAGCAGATTTTTTGAATGACAATGGAAGAAAGTCTTTATTGCAGAAATGGCTCTTGATGAGAAAATGAATCAAAATTCCGGTCACTCACTGCGAATCTAATCCCATGTAAGTGGACCATTAATTATATTTTTCACATCTCCAGAAGGAAGATAACCTGTACACTCTGATGTGGAGGATGCTGAGCAGCCAATTCAAGTTAACTTTTTATGATTTTCCTTTAACACGCAAGATATGTCTGATAGAAAGTGCGTACTGTGGAGGGCCTCACCTTCTGTTCTAAGAGCAGCGCTGGTGTGGGTGGCAGGTTGCGCCGCGGCTTTTTACATCACGCCCATGTTAAAGCATCATTGATCCCAGCTGGAAAAAAAAAAGAGAAAGAAAACCAATCTGGACAATGAAGTTCAATAACAACTGACTCCCGTCTCAAAAGGGGGCCAGCTGAACTGGCGCGGTGTAATGCTTTAGCATTAGTGGCACTCAGCTGTTTCTGCCAAACACTGGGCCACACCATGAAATCTCTTGTTAAGAAGAGAGAAATAGTGTTCGCCTTGTAATTGAACCATTTTATACCCCCATCCTCACCCCCTCCCCTTTCTCCACCTTCTTTCCTCTCTGTCCCATCCTGCTCGTCACCATTTGTTTTCCGTTCAAACCGTCTTAACACACACACACACACACACACACACACACACACACACACACACACACACACACACTCCTTTTGTATGAGCAGCAGTACCCATCAAAATCTGGATCGATCCCCCGGTGTCATTGTGTGAGGAGGTTATTTATGTGGGCATCCAATCTGCACCTGCCGTTGTGTTTGAGCAGGAGGGGAACATGGCCAGAGTTTGTTAACAGCGAAAGGGGAAACATCAAAAGCCGAGAGAGGGAGAGAGGTAGAGAGAGAGGGCAGAAAGAAGGGAGAGAGAGAGAGAGAGAGAGAGAGAGGAGGGGAAGAGCAGCCACCTCCGAGCCCCATGAGTATCCACCAGCTCGCTGCCTCGTCTCTCGTGAAATGAGCACTTTCACAGTCAGTTAGTCTTTAAGTAATAGATATATTGAGTTCATCCCTTGTAACGTTAGACAACTAATTTATTATTATTTTTTTCCCCCCTCAGCCTTCGCGGCTCCCCTTCTCACCCCGCCCCCTCCCCTCTCCATGTCCTCCCCTCTGTGTCCCCCTTTTCCCCTCCGCTCCCCATCAACACAGGATTATGAAGGTTAAATAAACTCTGTGAAAATGAATGAGTATTGCCACCGACCAACTCCCCTCCCACCCGACAGCAATCAAAACCAGCACCTCCACCACCACCACCACCACCCTCTTTCTCTCTCCACCCTCCGCTCTCATCGCCTGGAAAAAAAAAAGAAAGAGAGGGAAAAAAACACACAGAACTCCAGCCCAGGCTATCTGGCGGCAGAATGAATGATCCTATTTATGTTAATGCATACATGAACGTTACACAGGTTTTTCCCCTGATAAGGCGATAGGTTAATGAAATGCTCATTTCATTTTACCAGTTGTTTTCTCTGTGAAGTTCCGATAAGTAGCAAACCAATGAAGCTTGTAATTACAATCTTACAGAAACCCGGCCAATCTGTGTATAAATCTCACCATCCAATTACAAGATGTAATAATTTTGCAGTCAAGCTGGTAATGAGGTCTAATACTCATGCATGTGATAATCCCCCCTGGATGCTGACTCTATCAGATGTTAGCTTTGTAATTATATGAGCTTGAGAAAAAAAAAAATCATTATTTCATGTTCAAGTAGAAAATGAGGTTGGTGGGAAGTTAATTTTCTCTATGCTCTGTGAAGCGTAGACAAGAATTTAATGATTTAATTACAGTTGTTAGCCCTTTTTTGCGAGAGGCTTAAATTGAGCTAAGCATTTTTCATAGCCCCCGACATCAAGAGTCGGCGAGCATCAAAGATTTTGACAGCATACAAAGTGATGAGCAGGCCCAGTGGCCCTGACATTTTTTTTTCATACTCGTCCTGTTTGCCAGAAACAAAACCTCTCCTTTCCTTTCCTTTCTTTTCATTTCCTTTCTTCTCATCTCCCGTCCTCTCCTCTCCTCTCCTCATCGTCAGGGTAACCACAGCCCGGGGACGGCCGACCTGCTGGATAAAGGCAACATCAACAAATATTAACCGCTCTGGCTTTCACCACCGGCAGCTAATCCACTGTATGTGAATTTGTCATATCAGATTACTATGACAGTCATGGTGCAGCGCAGAATGGAAAGCATCCTCCTGCATCCTCAAAAGGACAATATAGTTTTACTCCCCACCTCCTTTGAATTTCAAAACAGCCTGTGAGTGGTGTCTGTAGTCCTCTGATTTCCATACAGCCTTTATATGAGAGAAAGGAACTGTAAATACATTCCTCAGAGTAATCCCTAGAAAGAGGAATGGCTGCTTTTGGTACTTTAAAAAGTGCTTTGAGCAACGTAATTCAACTTCATAGTAGCAGCGGCGACTTGGTGGTGCAGTGGTGTGAGTGTGTCATTGATCCTTTTATCAGGTTTTTGGATACTGATTGAGATTTTAATTACTTATTTGGGCTCTGGAAGTTGGCACGAGAAAAAAGGGTGAAGTTGAATGATTTGTGATGATGTAATAGTTCATATTTATGACAGATGACATATTTGCAAATCAAAGATTATAATCCAAGACGGTGAGTGTAAATGTAAATGTATATATATGTGTGTCTGTGAGGTAATGTTGGTGTAGTGTAAGTTACTTTTTGGTTACTAAATATATTGTTTAGTTACTTTTTAGTTACTAAACATTTAGTTTCTATTGAAATGCAGTTTGGGTTATGGTTATACTTACTTTCACATACATGTTATACTCCGCCTATAAAACTGAGTCTTGATAAATAACGTGTCTAGGCTTCATCTAATTATTATTTCCATTATAAATACCCATCACAACAAGAGAGCATATTGACACAACTAAATAACTTCCCCCATTTTTCTAAATGTTAACATTTTAATCCAAAAAGTCTAAGAAAAGTAACAAATGTTCATATTTGAGAAGCTAAAAAAGGTAATATATTTAGAAAAAATGCCTAATATTGACTTAAACAATTTATAAATGATCAAAGTTATTGATTGGCTAATCAATAAATTGGTTTTGATCCAGATCTGTTATTGTTGGCCTATAAGTGCAATCTTAGTATTTGTTCATATTTACCCTGAAACACACAAAACAGAGTTTATTTGTGTCTGTACATGTTTTACTAGCGTATCTTAACCGCTGTTTTGAAAACTGTCTTCAAAACAAATTGTACCTTACACATTACACCTCTATAGTTTCACTTTTCTTCATGAGGCATTTAAAAACAAATTAGCTGTATTGATATTACACTCCCTCTCCTCTCCCTCCCTCGTCCAGCAGTCCACACTTCCTCTTCTGACCTTTTTTAATCCCCCCCAGCCCACGGAGTCCTTTCTCTGTGCTTGGCCATGTCCTGTTAAACAAGGAACGTGTTGCGGTGTTGTGACCCACAATCACCGGCAGCTTCACGGCAGGTTTTGCAGGCCTTTTTTCTGCTCCGGTGTCCAGTCTGCCTCCATCTGCCACTGCCTCGCCACAGTCCCACCGGGGCAGAAGGGGCTAATTCTGCAGTCAATTAGCAGAAGGGCCGCTTTTGTTCTCTCGCTGGCTCCCATGGGCCCTATCTGCTTCAGTGCTCGCTCACTCTCGCTCCGTTTCGATGGCTCTCACTTTCTGTCTCATTTATTTGTCCACGGTGCTCTATCTCTCTCTGGCTGTGTAATTTCTTGTTTCATTTCCACTCCTTTCTCTTCCCTGCTCCCTTCCTTTGTATCTTCATTGACTCCATCGTATCGTCTTCATGTCTCTATCGTTCCTCTTTCTCTCTCTGACGTATATACTCTTTGAGGTATTAAATGTCTGCCTGCCATATTTCTCCTCCCAGCCCACCCTATAGCTGAGTGACCTTTGTGACATTGTTGGCCAAACGCTGTCTGTGGCAATCATGGGCCATAAAAGAGATGGAATTATGGGTAAATATTGCCAGACAGATTTTGATACATTGTATCATAAACACTGGCGATTAGTCTAAATGGCAAACATTAAACAGCAGGCTACGTAAGTTAACATGCTGTACGTGTGTGTGTATGATTTCTGTGATGTCTTTTTTTTATATTATAGCTTATCCATCATATTAATCACTTCAGTTTAACACAGGAATTGAGTTTAAAACTTTTTAAAGTGCTTTAAATCGTTTTAGATTTGCCTGTCTTCACAATTACAACATGCACAATGATTTACCGTATAACATATTTATGTTTCATTTTGAAATAAGGAGACATTACATTTAAAGACAAATATTAATTGCACCCCAAGCCCTCTAGTATCAGAAAAAAAACAGAAAGGGAAAAAAGGAAATATCAGTGTAAAATAAATAATCATTCTTCTCCCTGTGTCTTTTGATCGATGCGGCCCCCTGTGGGTCTCACCCTGCTGTTGTCCCTGTGGCTCTACCTGGCCCTACTGAGCTGTACCTGTCTCAAGTTAATAAATCATTTTGGCATTATAAAATATTCAAAGGAGAGGGTGGTGGCGGTGTGGGGGGAGATCAGGCTAGGCCAGGGTTAAAGAATTTCTTAAATTTTCATGGCACGCCAGCCTGATCCACATTCACCGCCCCCCTTCGGCTGATTCGTGTCCCTGTGTGTACGTGTGTGTGTGTGTGTGTGTGTGTGTGTGTGTGACTGGGGTTGGGGAAGATCTCCTGTGTCACTCTAATAGTGTAGAATTACACTTGTATCAGTGTCACTAGCATATGGGGTCTATGTATACCCTTAGGCCCATCACACTCCCTTCCACCTTCCACTGTCATGGCATTTAAAATGATACCATTTGGGCAAAGCTAGTTTTGACAGGAAAAGTGAAAAGCTGTGTGTTTCCCTCCTTAGCCTGACGACAGAGCCGCTACCACCGGGGGCCCCTGCCACAGAGCAGCCAATCAAATGATATTTTACAGGATAATGATGGAAAGTAGCTTCGCCTCCTCGCCTCCTCGGCGACTGCTCTCTCTCTCTCTCTCTCTCTCTCTCTCTCTCTCTCTCTCTCTCTCTTTTTTCCTCCTTTGCCTTTTTCTTCTCTCTGTCCCTGACTCTCAGTTTTTCCTCTGTCTCTCCCCCTCTCTACCCTGTCTCCTGTCCTGTGAGATGTAACTGATAGTCAGAGTGAGGATGACATCTCTTAAAGCAATCAACACTTTTGACAGACTGTACTAATGCAGTGTTATGAGTCGATTTGAGGTTACCTAACTTTATTTTTTTTAAGTGTGGGGGCTTTCGACAAAAACTTGGTCATAAAAGTGAAGTCTGATCTCAAATCATGATGCATGATCTTAGGAACTACTTATCTGTCAACCACTATTACTACTACTTTGGATGTTTTCTGCTTAAATGCTCTGATGACCTATTTTTGGGGTGGCTGTGGCACAGGAGGTGCATAGGGTCGTCCACTCACTAGAAGTCACGTTTCGATCCCTGTCTGCTCCATCCAAAGTGTCCTTGGGAAGATGCTGAACCCTACATTGCACCTGACTGCTGCCCCAACAGTGTGTGAAGGGTGTGTAATACAGAAGCGCTGTATGAATGTGTGTGTGAATGGTTGAATGTGACTTGAACTGAAAAGCTCCATATAAATACAGTCAATTTACCATGTTCTTTATCAGCATCCTACATGAAACAGCTTTATTTTTACATTAGTGATCTCTGTTTTTACTTCTTTGTTTTACTTTTACTTCAAGTAAACTCTTTTTAATGGCTTAACATAGGTGGGCTCAGTTGGACAATGTGATATCATGTAACTTCATGAACTAATCAGGATTTTGCAATATATAAACCAGACTCCCAAGACCGCTGGTGGGTTGACTGGTCAATTAGATCGGATCAAACCACACAGTTACTGTCCTGAGGTTTTGAGTGTTTTTCAGTCTGTTTTAAGGCTGCAAATGTGTCAAAATACCTGGACCCATCTTTCATTGTATTAATTCACTCATCACAAAGGTCTGCATCATCCTGCTAAGCTCTGTTGTGGAAACTCAAATATGTTGAAGTGGACATTCCTGGTATTTTACTCTGTAATGTGAATACAGCAGCTCTGCTGGGTAACTGTTGATGACTGTGACAGAAAGACATTGTCCCAAAGTTTTTCATACAGTTTGGCCATCAAGGCCAATGTCAGCTTCATTGGTTATTTTCTATTAAAGTAGTGCAGTGCCCATTATAAACCTGCCTGTTTGAAATGGGCTGTTTGTTTGGTCTGTGCTTTTGCTGCTGTTTTCTTTCTGAAATTGCAAGAGAACTGTTCACCTGTTTATTAGAAGTTCGGTGAAAGTTCAGCTCAGTACGAAGAATACTGAACAGGAGAATCGGATGTTCTCATTGCCATGAATGCGCCTCGCTTAGTTGATGAGTCCAAGCCGCCACTGCTACAGAGCGCTGTTCACCTTTTTAAACAAAGTTAATTTTATATTTAACATATTACGTGTTTTGCATTTCTTTACACATATCACAAATGATGAGAGGGAAACCAATGGTGTATTATGTATTTCATTTAAAAAAATTATAATTTGTCTGGTAATGTGGTGAACACTGCTGTGTGTGAGGATCTGGCAGTAAAACAAGAGGACTATGAAATGAACTATTCTGTCCTTTGCTGTATCAAACAGCTTGTAAAGGCCTGAGGTAGGTTAGCTTCACAAAGGTTAAACAGCAAATGAAATAGTGATGAATTCGCGGATAGAGACCAATTAAAGCTTCCTGCACTGCTCTGCCATCTCTCCCTCTGTCCCCCCCCCCATCTGCCTCCCACAACCTTCTCTCCCTCACTTTTCTCCTTCCTCTCATACTTCTTTGTTTAACCTTTTAGCATCTCTTGATCTTCTCTTTGGCTCTGCCCATGCCTCATATAGCTACTCATCCTTAACCCCATCCATCCATCCATCCATCCATCCATCCATCCATCCATCCATCCATCCATCCATCCATCCATCCCAGATAGCATATGGATGTAGACCACTTCAGGCTATGATGCAGCACTTCTGGCCCTCTTGAGGCCCGGCCAAACGGAGGTCAGCCTATTGTCCCCACTTGTAAAATAGCAAATATGGCCCAAATATCTCAAATCAAATGTTGGCAAGGTGTAATCTGGATATGAACCTAAAGTGGCCCATGTAGTGGTGACCCGAATAACACAAAACAGTTTCCAAATCTGACAAACAGGAGTGGAACACCCCAAGTGCCATCATTTCACGTGGTATGGTCAATGGTCTGTATTTATATTGTGCTTCTCTAGTCCAGATGAGCACTCAAAGCGCTTTACAGTTTTACATTCACCCATTCGCACACACATTCATACAGTGCATCTATGTGCAGCACTTCCTCTACGAGAAGGGGCAATTTGGGGTTCAGTGTCTTGCCCAAGGACGGCATGCGGAAAGGGGATGACTGGGATCGAACCGCCAACCTTCCTGTTAGAGGACGACCTCTAACCCCTGAGCCACAGCATCCTGTGGGCTGTAGACCAAATCTGGGCCAAAACTGTTTTGTTCTCCGTCCATCCTGACATCACTTGAAGACAGTGCTCTGGCTGGCTGTGTCACTTCCACAGTGTGGGAGAGAGGGTGATAGCGAGGGAGGAAGAGTTCAAAGAGCTCCTCTTTTTGCCAACTGAATCTTTGGCACAAAAGGTTTTCAAGAGGCCAGGGTGCATTCATTGATATGTGGCCACCCTTCCCTTTTTAATTTACTACACCTCAAATACAAAAAATAATGCAGTGTTGTGGATAGAGAGAGCACCAGTTTTATGTTGTACTTTCCTGTGAATATTATGATTATATATGACAAAAACAAAGGGATCCATATGAATAACAATCTAAATACATCTTCCATGTGTATGATAACTTTTATCATTGCTTGTTAGAGATGTCATCAACACAGAATTTTCTTTGCATGTCTGAGAGCAGCTCGTCTCAATCTTAAGCAGCCGCGTCTCCTGAATTTCCAGCCCCTACCTCACACTGGCCATCACTGCTTTACTGTCACTGACAAACATACAAGGGACCACATACACACACACAATATTGCAATATTGATATGTTTTTCCTTCTTATCTCTTCATATCTTGTCCCCCTTTTCTGCCAGGCTACAGTCTGACCTCTGTGAAATCCCTAATATATGCCAGTAATTGCACATCAAACCTCAATGCATTATTTCAACCCCAAACTCTCCCTCATCCAACACACACAGACGGGAGTGCACAAATACGTACGCACACAGTGCCTTCTCTCATGCAAACACATATATAAATTTTGTAATTGCATGTGCATATACAAGCACACATGCATAGATTCGAATGGCAGCTCGCAGGCCTTATTTTCGTGTGTATGCACACACAAACACACAACGCGGCTCGCTGGCCCGCCGATGGTTTGGGACTCATGTATTTTGATGATATGAAAGTTGACCACATTTACATGCAAATCGAAGTTCCAGATTAACATGGTCCGCGTGCCAGCGCGAGGGAAGACTGCATGGTAATATGCTATTATGGCTTTTAAATACATTTACCAGTGTTTTGAGGCAGAATTAGCATGGTCCGAGCACAAGGAAATCATGTCGGTGTGATAGCAATTTAGTTTTCCAATTGGGAATACAATTTCATCAGGTTCAACTGTCGTTTCTAATAATGACTCAGGTTGTGCTCACTAAATTGAAGATTCTTTTTTTTTTTCCTCACAGTTTTGTTCCAACCTTGGTGGATGAAAGAACAAGCACAGTGTTAACAGAGGCTCTTGCAGCTCAGGCATCGCTGTACAGAATACTATTTACAACCTCTGTGTTTAAAACAGTGAATGGCAAGTGTGTCTGTTTTGTATTTCTTTTAAGTTTCTGTTTTGAAAATAACTAGCTTGTTCTTTCAACTTAAGAAAGAAAAATCGGTGTTGTCATTGGACGATAAAGTGAAAATGACTCTTTGGCACCAGCCAGAGTTCTTGTCTTCTTCCCAGCTAAAGAGCACATTTGCATATTCCAACATAAAGCATAATCTCGTCCGCACTCGTCAAATCATTGTTTGTCAGTCCGAGCAAAATGTCAATCACCTCACCCAAAAACGATCCTGACAGCTAAATACAGATCTCAATTTTCATGCAGAGAATTCATTACTTATGAATAATAAATGCCAAAATAGTCTGCTTAATCTTTGCATTTTTCTTGCTTCGTATTATTTTCAGAATCATGAATTTCAATACGAAGACTGTTGAGGGGGAAAAAAAACTCAGGGGTTCTAGTTGTCGAGAAATGATTAGACTGTAGATTGACCCAAAAGGATAAACTGAATGCTCTCTACTGTTATAAGTCTTGTTTATCATCTTTGCGTTTAATTAATGTATTCAACTGTACCACGGTTTGATCTCCTTTGAGCACATGCAAACATGAGAGACATAAGGAAGCATAAAGGCAGGCGAAAGGAAAAAAACAAAAAACAGACTTCATCCTTGAGTGTTAGACTTGTGATGTATTTCCTTAAAATTTTCCCCACTCAAGAAAAACAAATAATTAACAGCCCCATGGGACATAACACACAAATAGAATAATGTATTTGTGTCAGTCAAATGCCGTTCCATAGCTGGGGAAAGAAAACATAATAAATGAATATGAAATACGTAAACAGGGTCCGGATACCATCCAATTAATAAATACCATTTTTATCGTGTCTTCTGGGGACTAAAATATTTTTTTTGAAAAATCGCAGCATGCCTTTTGGCGTCCTTGTCAATTTATGTAAACAGCCTGCAAACATTCAAGGGGCGAAGACCACAGCGAGATCATAGATTATTAATGGAGTTTGAAAATAACAAAAGCTGCGTCAGCTTCATCCTGTGCTGCGGTGTCAATGGCACCCGGTCACTAAATGGCACAGAATGGTCGCTGTACACCACAGATTTATTCCTTGGTGTTAGCTAAGCTGCGAAATTCGAGGTCTGACCAAGACCTACAAGAGCTCAAGTGGCGAGGGAAGAACGTTAGAATAACCTTTATCTTTATTCAGGCTGTGATGTGTTGACGGTCTGCTAATTTGACTCTGCTTGGAGGAGAGTGGGGGAGTGGCTGCAGGACTAAGTAGGCCAGAAATATTAGGCCTTTGACATCAAGGATCAATTCCACTCTCAGCAAGGGAGAGAGAAAAGAGGACTATGGCGACGCATGCCCCCTCTCATTAGCTGACCGTGGGGGAGCGAAGGCGTTAACTTGGCTTCTCCTCCGGGACTCTAAATGGGTCCAGGGCCACTGCTGATTGGGGGGGGGGACTTCACAAGCACAGAAGTGGGTTCAGTATTGAGTTAGGATAACTTTGTTTTCCTCATCAGACCGGCCGGGTTGCAAAGCCAAACTCATGCAGGGAGACAAAGTGGTGATACAAGAAACAAATAGTGTAGTTATGCAAATTAAAATCCACTCAACACACGCACATGCATTATGATAAAAAAACAAAAAACAACAACAACACAGTAAGTGCACCTCACAGCGGTTCAGGAAACAAAATTACACTCTTTAGTTAATTAATCTCATACACCCTGTCATTAAACGTCCAGGCAGCTCGGAAACGTTAGCCGACAAATAGGCTGCTTTGACTAGCAAGGTGGAGATAAAGGGTTGAGATAATGAGGGACTAATCATCTGCATCAGTTAAGTCCATCAGGCCTAATTTCCCTAAAAACAAAATAGTGTACACACGGAGCTAATCTCCACCTTTTATTTATTAATTTCCCATCTAGAGGTTCAGCGCCGCGCTAATAAGGCGTACGCACGCAGCCGTTCAAGCATGCATCGTAGCCCCCTCCTTTCACACACACACACACACACACCGATTAAAAGGTGTTATGAGCCATGGACTGCGGAACAAAGAGGAAGCGACTGTAAGTAGATAAAGAGTACACTCATAAGGAGATGCAGCTCTTAGGATAATTAGGCTGCTGGGGCTTTACTCGAGGAGTTTTTTTTCATATTTCTTAACCCTTTCCTTCACCTCACTGCTGAGTTTGTTTCTCTCTTGAAGCCATTCAGGTACGGCATAGCCACGTACCCCACATCGTAGCCTACACTGTAAAGGGCGTGCAGCTCCCGAGAAATGCAACAACTAGTTCCAGCGACGCAGGACGCACCGTCTATGATTGGTCTGTTTGACTGCTCCTCCATGTCACTCTCCTTCTGCTCTAATTGGTTCACCGGTCTTAGACACCATCTCCTTGGTCGTCTTCCCTATTTTATGTTGCAATAATTTCAGTAAAAATAATTGTTGGTCAACACATATTAGCTCCAGCTTCAATATGAACTTCTCAGTCTGTTGCCATTGATTGAAGTAATCTCCAACTATATCTACTGGTGGTTTAAATGCTGAGGGACCCTGACACACCTGCTCAGAAATGTACAGTAAATGTTCACAGAGTGAAGGATCTGCGTCAATGCACACAGACCTATAAACCAGACCTTTGGCCCTAAAGCCCCTTTTTCGAATGGTCAGAAAACCCACTATAACCCAGTAACATCTGTTTTTCGTCTGGAATGGGACAGGATGAAATCGGCATTCACTCTTGAGTTTATTTACTCTGCTGTAGACATGGGCTTTTGTCGTCTCTGGCACCGATCAGCAGTGATGCAAACTGGGTGAACGAGCTAATTTCTTCCTCTTCTTCTTGATTTTTAAAGTTTGGACGCTGATGCTGCGTTATTTCAATGCAGTGTCATGATGTGCATTGATCTTTCAGGCATTGATGCGTAAATACCCATAATTTTGTGTACTTATTGTTTTTTACATCATGTGAACAACGTGCAACAGCATTTTTTTCCTTCATATTGTGCAAATTGCAACACTGACAACACAGCCAGGGATGGAGCTTCTAAGTTTCTGGCAAATTCCTGATGTTGAACATGACTCAGCGGGGGAAAAAACTGACAGACATCTCCTCTACTGGCCATGGGAAATTTGTTAATTGCTTTTTCTCTTGGGTTTACCCGCTAAAAAAAACCTACATATACCCACTAATTCTGGTGTTGGAGAGGTTGGCCTATAACTCCCTGTCCCCTCCACTCCTGTCCATTCTTTTCCTGCAGTGTTAAATACTGCATAAAACATTGGTGCATGCATGAGTATGTGTAAACGGTTGTATGCTTTAGAGTGTAAATAGTTTTCATTGCACTCTGACTGGAGTAAGTCGAACAGATGAACATGACATATTGCTAATTGACACTTGAAGCTCTCAGGCCCAACTGTAGAGAACAGCGCGTACAACCAGCTGCATATTAGACAAATTCTCATACATGCCTAAATACTTACAAAATCTGACCTCGGTAGTTGCCCATTGTATTAATAACCAATTATTTGCACCAGTTACAGCATAGTAGTTATAAGGAGGGAGGCATTTGCCTGTCTCAAGTGCTCTAATTGGCAAAACTAGTGGCTCTCAGAGGTCCGCGCCGTCTTTGTTAAACTGTCAGATTTGCAGTGATAAAGAGTCAGAGAGAGCGAGATGGAGAGAGAGAGCAACAGCCCTCCACTGGCATGAGATGTCTACCGTCTATCGCAACAGATTTTTTAAACTTTCATGGCCTCCCGTCCGGCCTCTTTGCCAGCTGCGTCTCCGAACACTCCACTGTCGACGTAAGAGAACACTCAAGATTGTGTCGGTCCTGAATTAATAATGTGACGTTAATTAATTAAGACACAACACTCCCTCAATACTGTTTACTTCCGAGAAGAAAAGCAAGACCTGAAATATGAACGTGTTGTGTCATTTATTGGCAAGCGCCGTCCGAGTTTATTGAAATGCACTTGTGGACGTGTCTCACCTCATCCATCAAACGACTCCTGCAATCTCTTATTAAAAAGTATGCATGGTGCAGCTTATTTCTTTAAAGATTAGAGGGTTTCTATTTAACTTGAAACAGATGTTAAACATTAGAGCCAATCTCCTTTTAAAAAGAAAAGTGGATGGGTAGCTAACACTTTTTGATCCAGTAGGACAGTGTAATGCCAGATATTTTATGTTTGAGGTGAAGGGAAGAGAAGAGTAGAGAAGAATAAGCAACATGGACTCACATTAACCATTAGAAAGCTGCATGGACCACCAAAGGCCCAGAGAGCACAGCTAATATGACACCCCAAGGCCTAATCTTCTTAGTGGGGTAGGATAAAATGAGTATCCATTACGGAATCAACCTCCATCCCAACCCTCTCTCTCCCCCATGTTACCGCCGCTACTGCTCCAACCCTTCTTCCTCTACACGCCCCCCTTCCACCCATCCAACCCCCCTCCCCGCCTTCCCTTTGGAGCAAATGCTAGCATCGATAGCCAGCAGTGAGACAATTGGCTGACTCGGGGCCCTAATCAGGTATTAGCCACTAAAGCTGTAAGGGAAGGCTGCTAATCTCCATACTCACTTCATCTGTAGGGGCAAGGGCCCAGCAGCTTGCTTTCCCCCGGCCCGGGCCTAGATCAAAGATGCCTGCTAGAAATCAGATTAGAGTAAAGAAGGGTGGAGAGAGGGTGCAGGGTGCGAAGGCCACAGATCTTTGAGACCTCCCTCCACCTTTCCTCCTTTAAAAGCTTTTTGCATAATCATGGAGGTGACTTTAGCAACCCCCCCCACTCAAAAAGCCTCTTAGCCGCAGATGAGACAAAAACATTAAGGGGTGGAAAGAGTGAAAAGGAGAAAGGTAATGTCCTTCATGACTTAAAACTGTATAGTAACGTTAATTTGCCTTTTAAGCCTATTCTAGCTGAAGTACCCACAAATGTAGTGTGATGTTCTAACACACAGTCGCAAAACCGACTGGTGGTGGTTGTAGTGTTGGTGATGTGTGGGTCAGGGTTGTGTTATTTATAACTTCCCTTTTATTGATAACGCAAGGAATGAAAACATTAATGAATAAGCAAATAAGTAAAAAGTTTGTATTTGTCAGTTTGAACCAAAGATGGATGATGTGTCTCCACTTCCTCCTACTAAACAGAAATTAAGCATTCCTGTATACCAAAGCTGCCATCTTGAGCCAATGGAGTCATTTGGAGCCAGTGTGTGCAGTAGCAAGCACAACCAATCATGAGTCAGTAATGATGTTCCACCCCCTTTTCATAGCATTAAATAACTACTTTAAACCAAACTTAGTGGAATAATGAACACTTGAGTGAACATCAATTTGACAAGAACTACCAAAAATGCCAGAAAGCATATATGAGATAAATATATTTGAGGCGTATTTTGTCTTTTTAGTTTGGCTCAAGTCCCATCAACTAACATGGAGCAGGCGGTATATATGGCCTCTACTGTAGTCAGCCACCAGGTGCCGATCAAATGCTTTGGCTTCACATTTGGGGAGATGTCATGTCGTCCATCTTTAGATACAGTCTATGGTTTGAACTTTGTCCACTGATTGTCGCTGAAGCCAAGTTCATCAGGATCTTTAACAGTTTACTTTTGTGTCTTTCTACTCAATTTAAATATACATCTAGTCACAAGCTGTTTTAGGTTGTAACCACGATACATACTCCTCATATCATCGAGCTTCTCGCACCACCCTTTGCAGAGATGTGCAGAAGAACATCGTGGTTTCACTTCCAGGATGTGACCAGGGCTGTGGAGAGAGCTGGCTATCAATGCACATGGTTGTCTTCTGTAGCCCCTAAGTAAAACCCCGGGGTTAAGATATGTATAGCATAAAAGCCCCAGAGTTAAGATATACATAGCAGTAGAAATGTTCCTATTGCTATACTAAAAGTTTTGTCACTCGAAAACAGGTAACTTCTTTAAAGAGTATGTTACTGTTAGAGTATAACTTTTCTATAGCTTGGTTGAAAATACTTCCCTCAACACCAGGTGAGACAGACTCTCTTTCATGTGTTTTATTAATCAGATTGGGAAACCCACCGGTGTTCTTCATGACAATTACGACTAAGGAGGAATGCTTTGTCCTTGTCTTTCTTCATCGTCCGAGAACCAACGGTGGAATTTCTTCTCCTCAGTGTGTGGGACCACTTTTGGACAATGGAGACTGTCATTGAACTATGCATCTTGGGTGAGTAGCCCACTGCTGCTCAGTTGAGCGAAGACATCATCTGTGTGGCTCTGAGGTACCACACACACACACCCACACATGGCATCTGAGCTGCACACAGACCTGCAACAGGGTTTCATTTGTGGTTTATTGCCGGCTTTTGTTTCTATTTTCTGTGGGTCCACTAATGTCAAAGCTAAATTGTTTAGCCTTGGAATGGTGAATTGTTGTTGATTTAGTGTTTCTTTAAGGTTTTATTCAGAAGAAATACCAGTAACAGGTGTTGAAAACTCCTATCAAAGTTGAGAGGTAAACTCAGATGTTAAATCTTGTGGTTTAATGGTGCCTTGATAACGTTCCAACAGATTAAAGAGTACTTGCTAATTTCATTTTTGAATTTGGCTTAACTGAGAAAAGGGCTAGTGCACATTTCATTTTCTTCTTTGTTGTATTACTCCTGCTGTATAGAAGTAAAGGGTTATTGAGCAATACAATTAAAGGGTTTTATTTACACATTCACTTTAAAACATGTAAAACTTCCGTAAGATCTACTTCAGTACTTACTATTAAAGGGTAATATAAGGTGAAATGTTTGTTTGATCAAAGGACGTGGGGCGCTGTATCTCATGACAGGTGTTTCATAAAAAGCGTTACACATCTACCGTAGCGTCACCACGGGAGAGTAAAAACAAAGATGTTTACGGCCCAGGCAGGATGAAGCCAGCTTTAAGTTCTATATTGTTTTTTCAGTGGCCACTGCAGGGCACCAGTTCACCTTGCTTTGACATTTTTTAAGTCTGCTACTTCACACTCACACACACTACTCTCTCTCTCTCTCAGACACACACACACACACACACACACACACACACACACACACAGACACATGCTCTTGTAAAGTGCACGGCTATTGTTATTGACTGGAGTACATTGGGTTCACACTTCTCCGTGATGGATTCTGGGGTGGCGGTGGTCCTTTAATTGTGAAGGCTGCTGCCTGAGTGGAGCAGCAAAGTGTCAGGGGAGTTCTGCCGTGTCGCCTCTTGAGTGTGGTCAAGGGCAAGCTTCCGCTGGAACCTCAGACAAACACACATACACACAGACACACATACAGACACACAAATAACATACACAACTATGTATAATACTGAACATAAGTAGGCCTACTGAACATATGTAGAAAAAAAATATATGATAACGAATGTTATGGTGTAAAATGTTTCTGACTGTTACTTCTGCTGTTTCCTTGCTATTTTATTTCCCTTTATTTTCTCAATTCAAGTAAACCAATTTGAGAATAGCCATCTAATTTCCATACAGTGCTTTCTGTTGGACAAAATTGCAATTTACAGTATCTTAAAACCAATAGCATGGCTCACAGAGGTACTGCATGATCATTAACTGCACAGATAAAAAAAAACACAGGCTAAAGCTCACCAATATGCACACAGTTCCTGCAGTCTCCACGGAGGACAGCCTGTCCTTAGCGAAGCAGACAAATGTTAATTCCCTTCAGTGAGCACAGGTCTGACCTCCAGACTTCTTGAGGAGAGCGCACACACTCACACACACAGACACACACACACACACACAGTCCTCTCAGAAGGTCACAGAGCAGATGACACCAGCCTGTTCCCTGTTTCACTTCGATTGGCCCATCTTTTCTCCTTCATTACCGCACACAGCTGTGAATAAGAGAGTGTGTGTGTGTGTGTGTGTGTGTGTGTGTCTGTTTCCCCTAGTCTCTGAAATGGCTAAGTGCTGTTAGTGCAGTTTTTATCAGTGAGGCCACTGCTGAGACTCAGGGGAACAGACCGGGGCTATCTCTCTCTGCCGGGCCTGAAAATTGATATTGAACATGGAGGAGGAGTTGGAGAGAAATCTCACTTGCTGGTAGCAATTAGCTAAAAAGGGATTTGCAACTCTGTGATTCATCACACCAGAGATCGAAGCCATTTAAAGACATTTTTTTCCACTCCTTTACCCCACTCCTTACTCGCTCACCTCCTCTCAGGCTGCGCCTCCTTCAGCCCACTTACATGACAGTGCGATATTTCCTTTTCAGGGTTTATTTCTCCCCACTGAAAACCTGCAGTGTGCCGATGCACAAACACACTCTTTGATTTGACTGGCTGTGTGTACATACCTAACACCAGGGTGCTAAACTGATGCAAGGCCACTGTTGGTTTGCTTTGAGAGTTGGCAACGCTGCGTGACACACTGTCAACAGCACGGCAAGGGAAACGCATTCGCTAAAGGGAGGAGAAACGGCACAGGTTGAACAAACTTTCTATCACCGACTTGAGGCTTCTTATTTATGGCACTGGGGACCTGTTGAGCTGTGTTTACACTGTGTCCTTCACAAATACTTTGAGCAAACCGCCAACTTCAGGATATGAGGTTGAAGTAGTAAAACACACCCCTGCCACTACGCTGTGGAAGTTTGTGTTACAGTGAGAAAGAAGAGCCACATTCACTCCACTTTGTTATCTTTACAGCTTAATGTTTGGAGTGATGGAGAAAGTCTGTTTTGCCTTTTCAAACATGGACTTAATGAAACTCACACACGCCGGACTCAGAGAATGTGTGCAATGCCGAGTCATTTGGACTCTGTGTTTATGCAAGTGGTGGAGATGAGGTCAAAATTAACTCAGGGTGAGGGCAAACTCTCGCCGGACAGCAAGTATGTGTCTTATTCATTTGCACAACAATGTTTGTGTTAACTCAGAGCGAAAAATTGAATTTCTTAAATATGACATGCTCATATTTCAATGGCCATGACTGAAGAAATGTTTGTAAGTATATTCGACCCTCTGAAAACTAACGTCCAGCAGACGGCACCTAATTGGTGAGATTGTTGTTTACATTATTCTGTTTTAATTGAACTAAATTAAAAGCTATAATAGCTAGAACATCCGTTTTTTTGTGTTAACTAAGATCTCTGTCTTTCGCCTAATCCCATTGTTCACTTGTGATGACATCATAACATTTTGTGAGGTGGTGAAAAACGTGATGACAATGCATGGTGGTGCCAGACAGTGGTGGGAAAGGAGCGGAGAAGAATGGGCATATCTCAAAAGCAAAAAACTACATTGTTCAAATAACTTATGGAGTGAAATATTTTGTTTATGTTTATATATTTAGAAATATTTTGTATTTCTTAGACATTTGTAACCCAAATTTTGTACTTTTATCATTTTCTACAGTTTATTGACTTACATAACCTTTTAGCTGAATGTTTCGTTATATGAATTATTTAAAAATACTCCAAAAAAAGACATCATAGCAAAAATGTATATTGAAATCAACAATTGAAATCTCTTATACAAGAGGAACAGAGTAGATAATGGAAAAGACAATAAAATATAAACATCATACTGTGCATACACTAAACTATTTACTAACCACTCACATTTTTGTTATACAACGACAGGTAAGATTGCCACATATTGTAACAGCAGTTAAATGAACACATGCATAGTCCTCTAACAGGGCTAAACAAATATAACCAGTCGTGACTCTACCCAGTGCTACAAAGTTATAAACAAAGCCTTCAGTGCCAAATTAAACAGCAGGTTTGCCAGTAATGTATAATGGGCTTCGCATCTGTAGATCTAGAAGAACAACTGGTATTTTTCTTTTCCAGAAGTCTGAGCCTTACTCTCAGACTTCTTTTACTGAGAGTAAAATAAGTCTGTATCATAAAAGTAATTTCCATGATGACATGATGTTAAAATGTGTAAAAGGGGCTGGTGTAAATTGATACAGACTAGAGAACAGATGTAGTAGTAGAGAGAACCTCCGCGGACAGGGGGTGTGGGGAGTGTTAATGTGAAAAGATCCACATCCAGATGTGAGTCGTGATGTCGGGGGGGAAATCAGCACCCTTGTAGCGGCTGATCTCTGATGTCCGGCGGCCGAGTGTATAGTGTCCACCTGTGAGACTGTACTCCTTCAAAAACACAACAAACCAAAGCGGTTTCTTAGTTATTATAACTGGAGCTAAGGAAGAAATGACGTGATGTAGTGTGAAGAGCGATAAAGTGTGTGATAGGAGGAAGTTGAGAAGGATGCGTTAACAAAACAATGGACTAGAGACACAAGACAGTTGCTCATTTCGCTTGTGAAACTGATCCATGACCATCCTATTAAAGTTACCATGGTGACAAAGGGCCTCTACCCAAACCTCTACCCTAATCCAAACCACCTTCTTTCCCTAAACCCAATTTACCATATGTGTCTTAATTCAGGGGTTGCATCTTCAGATTTATTGAATCACACTGACGAGACAAGACTGACCCATTTCAATGGCTTCAAGTGTGGCTGAAAAATGGGATCTCTCACCCACGAGCAACAAAGGCCCCAATGAATTGATCCTTCTCTGGTGAACCTAACCATCCATTGCACTTGGAGACAAACTGCTTTTCAGAGAGATAAAGGTGGCAGCAAGCAATGAGGCCAAAATGTCCAATGGCTACACTTTTAAATGTAGGTATCAGGATTCAACTCAACCAAACAGTTAACAGTGTGTTTAAAAACAAGGGGCATTAAAACTTTCTCGTCAGTGTCCAACTGCAGCTCTGTTGCTAGGCTACAGCGGTTTGGATAGGACAAGCTGGGGATGCAGATCATTGAAATCCTCAGTAGACCAGACCGTCTCATTTCAGCTCGGCCTTTACACTCTACATGACAAGTTCACCTCCTACGTGGGCTGGGTGAACCACATGCTCCCAAGGAGGTGGGACCTGATTCAGGACACAGCTCATGACTGTTCCACAATCTTAATAACGCGTATATCATGGTTACCTATGACCCATGTGAACTTAACTTTTCTTGTTGCCACCTGCCAAAGTACAGCACGTGTTGGCTTAGTTTGGACACACTTTCCTTCTCATTGACATAAATCCCTCTGTTTTAGATGGTGTGTTGAAAAGAAAGAGTGGAGCTTGGAACGATTCCTTGGACCAGATGTTTAGGATGAGATTAACATTGGTTCCAGCACCAGAGAAGCAGAAAGAAGTAGTAGTAGTATTCAGCTTTACTGTCTTGTACCAGCAGTTCATGGTGGAATATTTGAGTATGAAAATAGAGATTTCTAAAATAGAGATTTTCATACTGGGGTAAAAATAGAGTGAGATTCTTAGTCACAATATGAGTTGATAATCAGTTATCCTAAGTTTTGGTGTAACAATACAAACAAATTAGCACGTCTAGTTTTGTGGCATTTCCTGTTTCTCCAGGTCAAGAAATCTATGACCCTTGTACTCATACAACCCATTAAAGTCGTTGGGTACCCCCTCAAACGGGGTAATTTCTTTGTTAGTATATCCTGTATATTTTAACTTAGCACAGGCATCACCAAGCAGAAATCTCACTTACTTTTCCACACACATTCCTCATAAAGCCCATACAGGCAGGCGGGGAGCCAGTTAACCTCTACAGTTTAAAACCGGAGCTTTAGCCATTAACGGAGCTGGAGATGACAGATGAGTTCATGTGCCATGCAAGCAACCCAAGACAATGGCTGTAGCCCGATGACAGATTGCCTGACCGTAACCCATTTTATGTTAAACTCATTCTTGCTGTTCAATTTCACAAGTGTAATTTTGTTGGGCCGCGGATGCATTGTCCTCGGCGGTGGGTGAGGCGCTGGGGTGTGCTCTCAAACTCACAATCCCCACCTCTGGTAATGATTCCCCCGCTCTATTCTATTGTATTGTTTTCTGCATAATCAGGTTGGTAGTCAAGGGTTTGGGTGACACAGCCATCTGTCAAGTTCATTTGCTCTGCGAAATGCAAAGGAATAATGGCTGATCCTGTGGGAGCCTATCTGTTATCAAATAGGAGAGGTGCCCCCTGTTTATGGCGCTGCTCCACCTTACAGCAGAATGTGATTGTGCTGGCATCCACACAGACACACACACACACACACACACACGTAAGCAAGAACAAACAGATAAATGTGAATTCACATGTGCCTCTTTTACACAAGCCTGTGGAGACAAAGGACACACACGGTATGGGCCTGGCACACACTCACATGTACGATTGTGCATGCTTAACTTGATCCGCTCATCTCACTCTAGTGTAGTTGTATAGGCATCCTGTGTTATCAAATCTATAATTCAGTTAACACTGTGAGCTGTTGTCCATCTGGAGCTCAGCGCCAGCTGTTTGTCTGACGACTCAAAGTGTGTGTGATGGGAGAGTGGCATGTGTTTGCTGACGTTCGGTGCAAAGACACATGTAACAGTCATCTGCAGCTGTGTGTTTGTGCATTTTTATGCTATGCCTACTTGCATACAGTAGGATTTTGGTGTCACTTTTTAACCCGTTATCTGATTGTCCTGGTAACCATGCCTCCATAAATGTGCACCCGGACCACATCCTCACTTTAAAACCTTGTAATAAAATAGAGATCAAACTTAAGGATGCTATATCAGGAAATACAGAACAGGGATAACAAGTTGACAACAATGTAAACATAGACAACCAGAAAAAACATGTCAGAAGAGAACTGCATAGAGTATAACATCACTGCATTATGGTACAGTTTAGCAAATGAGAATGATCATAATCAGGCCACATCCATACTTATATGTTTTCATTTTAAAATCTAGTTTTAAAACCAAACACTCTCAGTCCACACAAGCGTTTTAGCTCTGCATCACTAATAAACCCTGACCATACCAACACGCCTGGAAATGTGTATCACGTGACTAGTCACATATGCTGGGCATGTACATGTTGCGGTAAACAGGAAGCAGATTAAGTACTCTGCAGTTGGTTGCTTAGTTAAAGAAAACTACGAGAGAAACAATAATGGTGAAAAGAAAAAAGAAAAAAAAAATGGTTTTGCCCGTCCAGATCACAACACATCCGAGTTTTCAAACTAAAAACGTTTCCTAACTTCTCAGTTTCAGGTACTCAAAAACTCAGTTGCCTAAAAGGTATCCTGTGCTCATTGGCGACCCTAGAACTGAGATCAAGCTGAGAGGCAGATTCGCATTATAAATAAAAGTAATGTGAAGGAAATATGTATCAATCAGAGCCACTGTTATGATTTGACCTTAAAAATAAATGCATTAAAATTCTGAAGTGCTAATTATAATGAAGAGAAACACCATAAGTACGTTTTTCAATTTTATTTAGTCCTACATAGCTTTACTATTACATTATTACGTGTATGTATGCCATGAAACCCCTCACCATCATTATGAATACATATTGGTACAAGAGCACTTCCATAATTCTACACCTTGATTCAGAGGATAAAACTAGTTAAAGTACAAAAACTGTGAACATTAAGATCGGCATCGAGCCGTATGTGGGTAAAACCATCAGACGCAGAAACACGGGTCTTAGATGTGAAACCAGAGACCAAAACAAACACAACAGTAGTAAACTCAAACTGTATTTCACAGTGTAAGGCAGACAGAAAGATTAAAGCAGACTCGGTAGGTTTCAGATCGCATCGATGTTAACTTCAAATGAGCGAGCAACCCCAGGGGAGCGAAATCTGAAAGAAGCACAAAAAGTGCACAGTATGAACTCTGATCGGAGGGCAGCTTCTTGTCAGCACCTCAATTCTGTTTGCTTTCTTTGGCAAAGTATTGATTCAGCTTCGCACTGAAGTCAGCAACCGGGCCCATTGGCAGTTCACTGGTCATCAGACACAAGCACCGCCAGTGTATTTGCTGGATGCAGTGGATGTTTGAGAGAGTGGTCAGGTAAGATAACAGTCATCTCTGAGTCTCACACAGGAAACTGCTTTGATTGACAGTGAGCTGATTGTGATAAAGTCATTTCTGAGTATTCACTTTTACATATAATCTTCTGTCACTATGACAGAGTATTAGGGCCATATGAAGAAAAAGAAACTCAGAGATTTTGAGAATACAGTTATAATATTACGAAAAATAAAGTAATTTAATGAAAATGTCATAATATTATGAGAATAAAGGGGCAAAAAAGCTTCCTTTAGCAAATAAGCAGCAAGGAGGACCTGTGATCACAGGAGTTCCTCTACTGGATCCAAACTCTTGATTATCAATCTCCTTGTTTCTTGAGAAACTGCAAAACACACTAATATTACGACTAATAATATAATGACTTTATTCCTATAAATATACTTTTTTTTCTCATAATATTACGACTTTATGATCTGTTATTTTCCCTTTGAGTGACCCTAATATGCCATCGTATGTCACAGTTCCTAATTTGCCCATGAAAGAAACAGCACTTCATATATTTATTTATGTATATCACATTTATGTATCCTGTAGCATTTAAACCATATCCACTACTGTACAATCCCTCAGGAAGGAACCATTAAAAAACTTGATGTCTTTTAATCCAGAAATGTATGATGATAATAAGCTTCACCTTCAGCAAACACAACATTTGACTTACCTTTTCATCTTGGTAATTTCTTCAATATATTCCCGCAGCATTGCTTTGGTTCTGCTAAATTATCTCAATTTGGATTTAGCATTGTTGATACTTTTTACAAATCATGTTTTGCATGTTCAGAAGCCTGTATAGGACTATAATATTTTTTGCCAAGTTCACAGGCTGCAAGTGTGAGGTGAATGAAGCACCATTAGAATAAATTCACTTTACTGAGTTCCAAGCAAGGATTACTCGATGAATTAGAATCACACGTGAACCTTTTTTTCATCTAAACCACCGGCCTCAGTTTCTCTCTGTGCTCCATGACCCTCTTTTCTGGTGTCCCCTCCGCCCCCTCGCTCCACTCTCCGCTCTCTCACCTAACCCATTATTCCATAGCTTGTGTGAAAAGGGTAATCGCTCAAATCATTCAAAGGCAACTATCTGTGTTTGACACTGGGGAGCATAACCATCATCACAAGCAGCCGCTAATGGCTCTCTCTGGATCCAGCAAAAGCGGTCCGCCGCTCAGCCTAGTGCGGCGCAGCGCAGCAGGGCCAAATGCTGTGGGCACTACAGTGCTGCAGTCGAGGCCAAATTTTACCCTAATGAATTTGGACCTTGCCAGGTTATTGCAAAAGGCAGCCACGGCCATCCAATACCCTCCTAGATGATCTGAAGCGACTCCCGTGGTCACCGTTCCTGCCAGGGAGCCCAGTGCCATGTGGAAATGAGGGTGGGGGTGTGATGGTGGGGTGGCTGTTTTTGTCTTTGGCAGCCGTCTGCTCAGCTCAAGCGTTCATTCCTGCACACACACACACACACACACACACACACATATAGCAGCCTTGCTACAACCAAACGCAGGCATGCGCACGTATCTGCACTTGCCCACACTCATGCACACAAACAAAAGGGGACAACTTCGTGCGCACAAGCTCTCATGCACACACACACTCACACACACTTCCAAACACTGGCACAGTAGCTGTAATGAAGCCTGAAGAAAATGGCACGATATCCGATTATTTCCAGTGTTCGAATTTGGAGAGAACGTGTGTTTTTTTCCCACTGATGCACAATGAACATATTGATTTTTTTCCCCCTTCTAAATTGCTTGGAAGCTTTTGCATATTGTATATTGAGCTCGAGTCCAGTCCACATTGAAGTGCACTGCTTTTATGGGTTCTGGGAGCGATTTGAGAGGCTATGAGAGAGACTGGAAATCCGTTTGTTAGCACTAATTTCTGCATGCATTTTCCTTGTAGAAAGCAGATTTTAGGCAGATGCCTATTTAGCAACCAGATTTGTTCAACTAGCCAAATGCTGAAAGCTAAAAAACTCACAGGCCCTGCATGAAAGAAGAACGGCTTCCTCTGCTTCCAACATGACTTTATTAAAATGGAAACAAATGCCATCATTACACAGTGTGAGCGTCCGGCTAATTTATACAAACCATTCTTTCTCTAATTTCCACTGGACTTTTATGTGTCTACCATCCACCTTCTATTCCTCTAATTCCCACACCTATTTTCCTCCGTCCTCCACCATCTCAAATACACACACACACACACTGTGCTCACCTCCCTGCCTGTTTTCCTCTGTCCAATATGCTCAAGGCCCCCCAGCTGTGTTACAGGTAGCGAAAGTCTCCTTCAATTAGACATAATCATCACTCACGGTCAATGACTGCGCTAAAGGCTAACTTCCAGTCTATGAGGGGGCCTTCGCATCTAATGCACTGATTCGGCTTGTCTCGGCCAACTTCTCTGTCTGCTGAAACCAAAGCAATTTATTCGTCGCCCAAGGCTCTTTTGGCAACAGCCAGTTGAGCAAGCTAACAGAGAGACTGATAGAGAGACATGAGGGGGGGGGGAGAGAGAGAGAGAGCATGAAGAAGGGGGAAAGAGCTAGTGAGGAGGACTCTCTCGTTTTTCTCTCTCTGAGATACAATTTAATCAGAGACATCTGTGTGCAGGCAGGCGGCTTTTCCCTCGGAGGAGACTTAGACAGAGTCTTAGTTAGGGAGGCTGTGTTTGAAGTGCAGGGGAATTATCACTTTCTTCCAATAACAGTGCCAGAGATGGAGAGAGAGAGAGAGAGAGAGGAACGGAGAGCGTAGAAAAACAGAGAACCTACTTAATCTGCTTCATCCCGGTGCGCCGGGGTGTGCTCCGGACACACGAGAACCAAATCCAATCACCAGACAGGAAAAGGCCCACAGCTGACCAATCAAGTTACCACCTCGCCGGCCAAAGGGACGAGGCCAGAGGAAATTAAATACTGGTAATAGGTTTTAAAGCAGGGGGGTGGAGCAGGGAACGTGTGTGCGTCTCATCAGTAAGACTAACAATAAGCTACTCTGTCATGCTAAATCATTACAGCTTAACAAAAGGCTAAATTATAAGCAAGAGCAACACATTTAAAAGTGTTCAGCGCAGCACAAAACCATCTGATTATTAATAGCAGGCATTTTTATTGTCCCATTTTATTTCCTCGACAACTCATCACTCAAGCGTCGGATCTTAATTGCCGTGAGTCGAGGCTCAGAAATGCAACATGACGTGTCCTGTTGGTTCGTTCAGTTCCATCCTGGAGACGACATTCTGCCCAGAGTGGCCGAGCTGTGAAGAGACATAATCTGGGTGAAGTCTGAGAGGGAAGCGATAACCGCACAAGTGTGGGGCAAGAAGGTTAAAAGGAAAGATAGTTCTTGTCATCGGTTGCTTTGCTAAAGGGCAAGAGATGTGCCGAAGCTCGGTGTATGTGAGTGTGAGTGCTTTTCAGGTGGAAGACGAGCGCACGTGTACTCTTATAATTTCCCTGTGTGTGTGTGTGTGTGTGTGTGTGTGTGTGTGTGTGTGTGTGTGGGTCCGTGTCCTCATCCCTCCTCGGTATCTTAAAATAGTCAAGTGATGGAAGCTTGGCGGAGATAGACACCCTGAGCAGTTTGGAGTCACAGTTCAACAAGGCGGAGTGTCGCCAGACAGCACCGTCATCACTGTCACATCAAAGGGACGGAGTATTTTAAAAGCACTGACGGCTCTCTGCCCTCTTTGACGAATTGTGTAAGATAAACTTCACGATAACTGGAAGAATTACGCAACCAATGTAAACTTGCCGCTTCAGAAATCCAAACACTGGGAGTCTTTTTTCTTTTTCCTTTAAGTGTTCTCTCGAGTGTGGTCTTTGGCAATTTGGCAGTAAAAGTGGCCGTAAAAGAGGCAAACGAAAATTCAAAGTTAGGGCTTATACAAGTGTGCTCATGACCTCATTATTAAAGCAAAAATCAAACAAAGAGAAGCAATAACTCACGTTATTTCTGACATATAGCGACCTGTAAATAAGCTGAATGGGCCATTTAAGATGTAGAGTGTAATCCTGTGAAAGTGAAGGCTGCTCGGGGGCGCAGATGAGTTACAAAGTGAGTGGTTAATCAATCAATCAGGCAGATTGTTACATTCACTTGAATCATAACAGACACATGCCAAACAATGATGATGTCTGCCTCTCGCAAACACACACAGAATGCACAGCAATTGCACACACACAGACACACACACACAGACACACACACACACACACACACACACACACACACACACACACACACCACCCTGTGATTACAGCTTGGGAAAGTAGTAATTTAGTCCAAGATTACAATCTATCAGGCTGCCTGGGGCCAGACTCTGAGAAGTGTCTGTCTAAATGACACTTTAATAAGATGCCGTCAAACACACAAAAGGTACAGGCACACATGCAGGTACATGCTCATGTAGGCTTACTAGTAGCCATGTTACACACACACAGACACACTGAGGCACAAACACACAATCACATTTAAGCCTGCACGCACGGGTTACTGCAAACACACACAAACAAGGAAAAGAAATCAACAAACTTGCAGAAAAAGGAATGCACACTTTTATACATGCATGACGGCACACACACACACACACATACGAGCTCCAAAGATGGCATCTAGACTGATTACTTTTATCACTCGCTGTGTGTCAGCCATGCATCATTTCAGATGAACGCTCCTCTCTCTCTCTCCGTGCTTGACAGTGGATAAATGCAAATGAAGTTGTTGTGAAGCAGACCTCATGCAGCAAAATGAATAATGTTTCTTAGTTTTATTTTTTATTTCTTTCAGACACTTGAGATTTTCAAGGCTCCGCAGCTTAATTTCCTATTTTTAACCACCTTGATTAAACAAGTTGTTGCCTGAGCGATTTCATGTCTTCTTCTTGTCGAAGAGCAAATGTCACCTGCACAAGTTCTTCCAACAAGTTAAATTCAGATGACCAACTAATGAGTGTAAAGATATGTATTCTGCATGATGCTGAAAATAAATATATGTTTAACTGCACAAATAACATCCAGTAAATTAAACCTCAGTAAACAAAAGACAAAAAGACGACAACTACCAAGCAATTACTGTGAAGGACAATTTATCAAGCAGCCATCTCAGACTTCAAAAGTGTTCCTTCGCCTACACCAGCACATGTTTTACATATTTTACCTTGCCTAACAACCAGTTGTTAGATTTGTAATGTTAATGTGAGTCATTTCAATTCAATCACTTCTACTCATAGCATAGCTGACAGTGCCAAAGAGGCATGTGGTTCACAATAACTGCTGTTTGCGTAGCAGTGAATGGCACATATTTTATTATTTACCTGTAGAGCCACTTGGGAGCTCAGCACTGGGGCAAAGAGGTGCATGAATATGTTTCAAATGCAACAAAAAAAATACAAGAACTTTGTTATCTTATCATGTGAGCCGTGTGTCCACTCTCTGTGCTTCAATAAGACTCCGGCAAGTGGAATCAATTCAACCCCGGAGAAGTTCAAATATTTACCCCGGAGGGATCGACAGACCAAAACAGATCAAATGAAAACTCGCTAATGACTAAAAGAACACACGCACGGAAGAAAATCAGGTTAGTGGTGTGATGTAAGAATTGTTTTCCTTTCTTTCGCAGCCGCCATCTACAATACCATCAAGTCAGTGAGTAATCGAAACTAATCTAAAACCCACAATTTAATCACAACGAAGTGATTCAGTTCAGCGTAAACACCTGTTTAAAGTAGTGTGAGTCAGCCGAAAGCTTCAAACGGCAAGAAATACAAATAACCGTTCCCAAAATCCCAAACCTTGCTTTGACACCAGCGATGAGTAATCGTCTCTTGCAATCAGCTCTGCTGTCTTTTTTTTTCTCGTCAGCAGGGTGGTGTGGTGATAATAGAGAGGCCTCCTTTCAGTGGGAACACCGAGGCTTATTGGCCGCTTGTGAAAACAAGCTTTTGTTTTGTCCTGGAGTGTGAATCTCATGGCAGCTCCCTCTAACAATAGGAGAGGTTTTCTGTGGAGAATCAAGAACCATCTTTATAAAACGCGAGAAATCTCTCTCTCTCTCTCTCTCTCTCTGTCTGTCTGTGATCCGTCTGTCTCGAGAACCATTCATCCCGTCGATTCTAGACTTCGCAGGTGTGTTGCTGGGGGCCAGAGGAAGTGCAGTGGCAAGTTGGTGCAATTAATACATCAATCTACTAATTCCAGAAATCTGTCTGTACGTGGCTCACATATCTGAAGAGCCGTTGTGGCTTCACACTTGGCATGTGAACTGTTAGGGGCCCAAGTAAGTGCAGTGTCGAAATCGGTGAAATTCAGACACGTGATATGTTCAATATAAAAAAAAAAAAGAAAACAGAACAGACAGGCAACACCTCTCTGTAGCACTGGCAGCTGGAACTCATCAACATAACTGACGCTGTGGATCATAACAACAGTGCTCTTACAACAGTGGGCGAGTTTACAACAACGACAACAGATTTTACAGTTTAAGGTTCTTAGTCGGACTGAGTCGAGCTTCACTGAACTTTGAATAAACAGGTGAACAGCTCTTTGTGCAGCAGCGGGGGTGCAGCTTAGGGTTCTGTGGAGACCAGCAGTCAGTCTTTGCTTTGCCGTGGCTCAATAACTGCAGGTCATTGAAGCTGCAACCAGCTTCACCACAGGCCAAACAAGCGGACCATTCCAAATAGGCATGTTCAATATGGGCACTGGACTAAATTTGAATAAATGGGTGAACAGTAACAGTAACAGGAACTGGGACTATTCCACATAAGTGATGTTGCCCAGTCCAAAGTAGACCACCGTTTCTCTGGAGATGTATCTGATCCTTCAAAAAGAAAACTCACCCACAGTCATCTCAAGTTGTTTTTTAGACAGATACACCACCAACGTGGTTCTCTGTAAGTTCTGCTAATAGGAAAAGTCTAATCCCAGCAGTGCAAGTGAGCAAGGGAAAGCAGCAGTTTGTCAAGACGGCAGAAAGACAGCACAGCACTCTGGGTCCTGTTTAGTGTTTTTAAAACTGTGGAATGTGTTAATAGTAGTTCAAGTTTCATTTTCTAAATGTTTGTGTGTCACCAGTAATTTTTGAATCACTGCTGTGACCTAAAAAAACCCTCACCCATGATCAGTTAAAGTGTGGGAGTCACAGATCCAACCTTGTAGTTCTGTAACATTTGCAAATTGGAAACATCTTATAACAGCATCAATATCAGGATCATCAACACGAGGAGCAGACTTCGTGAACAGTTTCTATTCACAACTGATTTTCTAAACGTTTCTTCATTAGCCCCATGTGTATTCATGCCCTGTTCCTGCACCTTGCAGCACATAATGTTGTTGTTAAGCCTTTTTTTATATTTTCTGTTTGGTTTAACCATTGCAGTGTAAAATATGAAGTATTTTCTAGGAGCAATTCTCATGAAAGCTGCAACCAGCATAACCACAGGTCAAGGAAAAGGCCCCATCCCAGACAGGTATTTCAACAATGGGGATTGCACAAGTAATAATATTATTATGTTATACATGTGCTTTTCCAGAAAAAAAATAATTACAAAACAATGTGCACAGTTTTAAGTACACAAATAAAATAAATGAGAGCACAATAAGATCACAGATCCTACAGTCTAAAATGTATGACAGTATTTAGTTTTCATTAGCTTGGCACTGAGTGAGTAAACTCGAGCATGTTTACAATGAATCTTAATCAATTTGAAATAGTGTATAAATCACCCAGGATGAGTCGGGATCACCCGCACTGTGAAGCCTGGGTTTCCTATGGAGCGCACACACATGCACACACACTGATGCAACTAAAAACACATTATACACACACACACACACTCACCCACCACCACTATATTTTCTTTCTTCCACAGTCTTTTCTTCTGCTGTCAGCAGGATGCAGGGAGGCCCACACTCTCCCTCTCTTTATCTCTCTCTCTCTCTCCCTCGCTCCTCTCCTCTGTCTCCCCACCACTCAGATATTCATGGCCACATCTGGGACAGTTTAATGAGTTAATGCCAGTTAATTACTCACTCCGGTGCGGCTGACCGACCAAACTCCGCTCTCCCCTTTTTCTTTTTTTTTTTGCTCTCTCTCTTTATCGCTAACTCTGCCTCTCTGTCTCTCTCTCTCCCTCTCTCTCCTTCACCACTGATTAATGGCAGAAAGAGAATAAGAGGAAGGGAAAGAGGAGCAATCAGCATCTACTGCCATCATCAACATTACTGGTGTCTGGCTGCATTAAAGCTGGGCGAGAGAAAAGGCTGGGTAGTGTGTGTGTGTGTTTTGGGCTGCCGAGACAGGAGACTGTTACACCACTAATTGAATAGAGATGATTCCATTATCAAGCAGTTTGTTTGAGTGAGGAAGCCAGTTAGTTATCAGCTGTGGAAAAGAGAGAGACACACTCGGCTGCTGTTTTTTTTTTCCTTGCGCTGCTTAATAGAGAAAGAAAGAAGATGGCAAAGGGCGAGCAAGAAGTAGAGATAGCACACACGCGGTAAAGCCACTCTTGATTATGAGATCACTCATTGACCACAACTGAGCTGACCGAGATACACACACACACACACACACACACACACACACGAGAGAGAGACGGACAGGGAGAGATCAGTTTTATCAAATTCATTGTGTGAAATTCCACCCTCTCAAATCACACAAATTGATCTTAATTGCATCTAAACAATAACAACAGCTGCTATAAAAGCACACAGTTTATTCTAATCTCATCCCAGTGGGAAAAGAAGAAGAAAAATAGATACAAGGACAGCTATTAAAGTTTGGATGGAATTTGCCGCTCCACTTAACAGACGCTTTGGTATCTTGCAGTAACTCCAGTTCCTGCGTGCAGAGATGAAACTGTATTAAGATTTATGATAAGAAAACAAAAGGATCGAGCAGCGGGGAGATGGATCAAACTATTCTTTCTTTTTTTCCCCTTTTTATTTTTCCTGTCTTGCAATTTGTCTGAGGGCTCCAGACCCAGTAATTTATCACCTTTGGTTTTACAGCCATCGATTTCACCCCTAGTGACCTCTTGCTCCCAGCAGTAGCCTTTGAGTTGGAGTGTGTGTGTGTGTGTGTGTGTGTGTGCGCAGAGAGTGTATTTATAAATCAGCACGTGAGTAAAGGAAATGTGTGTGTGTGTGTGTGTGCTGTGCAGGAACTATCCAGTGCACAGGCTGTTTTTTGTTATTTTTTCAATTCAGCACTGAAAGGTCAGCTGTAGTTTAAAAAGGATGGCCCGTGGTCAGAACAATACACCAGGAGAATCCTTCCATGTGTTTGTGTGTGCGCGCACGTGTGCACATGCTCATGCGAGTGTGTGTAAACAAGGGAGATTTCATGAATTGATACATATGGAGACCTATCACAAATAAGGTAATTACCTTGATATTTAAATCAGATTTCTCTTTATATAAACTCTTGTACCCATTTTCTTTCTTAAAATTGTCTTCATTACGTCATCAGCCAAAAGGACAATTATATACGGACACAACGCAGAAAGTAACATATATATCTATTTCTATATACATTTATTTTTATATAAACCTGAGTGCCTGATTAAGTGACCATGCGCGGGTGCCGCCCCGATTATGTGATTAGTGGGTCTGTGTTTATGTGCATGTGTAGGTGGGTCTGTGTGTTTTTGTGTACCCACTGTGTATACAGGCTGACTCATGTTTGTTTGTTGTAGCAGTGGTTGCTACTCTCAATTTACGTGGCACTGGTGGGTGTATGGTGAGAGCTTGAAGTTGACACTCTCATTTTACCACTGAGGAAAAGTAGTCAGGGAAGAGTAAAAGGAGTGAGGTCAAACAGCGAAGAGGGGAGCGGGTGAGAGTGGAAAGAGAAACAGCCGGGAAAGGAAATGGTTGCAAATTAAAGGATAGAATAGAAAAGAAAGAAAAGTCAGTATTTCTTACAAAACAAACGTCTGATTCAGTGTCAACTGCTGCACAAATGCTTCCATTTATCATCTTGTAGGCCACAGCTTTTTGGTTCCTTTTGTTGTTGACATCATGTTTCCTCTGTTTTCTTCCAAAATACTGGAGTTCAGACTTGAAATTTTGCAAACTGACACAAGTCTGTGCACTGGAGCACTGCACACAAATCCTCTTATCACTCTTATCTGCAGTTTATCTGTGCAGGGCTAATACATTTGTGTCATCAACTGCTCACATATTCAGTATTTGTATGTGATTCCATGCAAGGTTCGACAGAAGTTTGAATTCGTGGAAGGTGACTTTTGCTTCTAGTTTACTGCTGCTTTAAGAGACTGTGAGGATTCAAAGAGCAGAAAAAGGCTTCAAAACAAAACAGACAAAGACAAAAAGAAAGGAAATTAATGACCCCCCCAGTATATTGTCCCCTTTGTGCTGTGGGAAAACAAAAGAATGCCAAGTTAAAAAACAATGTACGAGGACAAAGGGAAGAAAACAGAAGAGGAGGGAACTGAAATAATGAAAAAAGAGAGACCATGACCATCAATACAAGGTTGTAAATTCCACAAAACATTAACTTCATTACATGGCAATTACTAGCTGCAAGTGACAAAACAGGAAATTTCCCTCTCTCCTCACTATTTAGCGAGCCACTTCTCTGGAGCACGTATTTGTGTTTTTGTTGAGGGAAGGTCTAACACGTATTTCAAATGAAACAGGCTGTGTGACACACGAGCGCTCGCCAAGCTTAGACCCAAAGCTGTCTTCATTGGCAAAGACAGTACAGTCTGCGGGAAAGACTGAACTTCCGAGAATGTTGCGCAGTTTAGATTCAGAGTAAAAATGTTTTCCCCCCGAATTTCATTTTAACTTGAAATGCGAACATTTCAAAACAGGTGGCCACCCAGAGGAGGAAAGGGAAGGTTTTTTTAAAAACTTTTTTCTTCCCCTTAGCGTCAGTTGGAGGAAAAGAAAAGTTCCTTATCCCTTTATATGACAGCCAGTCATTAAAAAATAAATAAATAACAGTAAGAATTCATTACTTCCCAAAATGGTGCAGCACAGGTGTCGCAGTCATGGAAAGCTGCATACAGCACAAAGATATTAAGGCTCCGTGCTGTGAGCTGTAGCGGAGTGGCCCAGGAATGACCTTTCTCTGATATTTATTAAAGATAAGCAGGGAGTGTCGGGATAAGACAGGAGTTAGTGTTCAGATCTGATACACTTGTTATTATGTTTGACGCTAATGCTATGACTCAATGATAAACACAAGTTAAATAATGTGTGCTTAAACACTGACACGGAGAAGTGGCACTCTCGCTGCTCTTTGATGGTGAAAGCCGCACTTTGATGTGTCGCACTGTATATGTTGTGTGTAGGTGGAGAGAGGGAAAGACAAATCTCAATAGAGAGGAAAAACAAGCCGCAGAGCCGGCCCGAGGCATAAGCGATCTAAGCGGCTGCTTCGGGGCCACTAGAGGGCCCCCAAGAGCCCTTGAAATGGATACAAATACGCAATAATGTTTTAACGAACTGGCAAGTTAATACTACTGGTTTACTCGCATGCGCACTGTAGCGATACGTAGTTACGCACTGTGCAACCACGGTCAGTTAATCTGTGTACGTATTTGCCACGAGCTCCGCAGCCGCTTAGCATCGCCTGCTGATAGTTCGCAGGTGATGCATTTAGGGGACTTTAGGAAGCTACGTAACTACAAATAGCTTCAGGCGATGCATTAAGAAACATCTGTAGCTGGGTAAACTACAGAGAATATCCTGGGCTACACCATTGTTATTATTATTTTGTAAGGCAGAGTCGTGGATAGATTAAAGCACTTTGGCTGTGCACTTAACACAAAAGCCTGACTCCACCTCACATCTGCTTTCTGCCACAATTATTCAAATGTCTCCACCAGTTCACTGCTTTCACTGAACACAGTGTTTATGTCGTTCTGGATTCATTATGGCCCTAACAACCAAAGCACTACCTTAAAGGATAGCCATTGCATCTTTATTAAAAAAGGGGCCATTTTATTTAATCTATTTTATGTTTTTTATGACTGTGGGAGATTAATTGCTTGTACCATTAAAGTAATAAAAAGCTGATTTGGTAATTTAGGTCAACATTATTTATTTTTGGCCATCTGTCTGACAGAAGTCATGTGTGTCCTTGTGTGTGTACTTAAAAACCATGGAAGCATAAAGGCTGGCATCGGTATGAGCAACACAGCTACAAATAATAAAACTGACAATGGGTGTGTTAGATTTACAGCGTGTGACACATCAAGCATTGAAAATAGTCAATAATATTGGTGGCACCGAGGCAGTGGGGGCCCCCAAATCAAATTCTGCCCAGTAAAGGCTAGGGCCGGCTCTGTCAATGTATATTCTACCATCAACCATCAAGCATGGATTAACAGTTGTATTAGTTGTACTCTCTCCTCAATGTGCAGTAGGCCTGGAGTTTGTGATCCCTGCTGCACTGTGACAGATTTTCATTGTTACCTCTAATTGACATTGTGATTAATAACAGCAAAGATCTAGTTCATGCTGTGCGACAGGGGAGTTTGTTTTCCCTTCTTTTATACAGCAGTAGACATATTGTAATATAGGTGCTGTTATTGTTCCTATACCTGATGTGGTATGTGACGCGTGTTGAAGATTCAGGGTTACGGAATGTTATCTTGCTACCTGAACCACGTAGGTGTCACATTTTCAGTTCCAGTTGTGTCCTTGTGTCCTTGTTGTTGTGGTCGCTCACTAGCACTGGTGTGGAATTGAAAAGTTAATCTGCAGTGGAGTTAAAGCGTTCCTCAGGCTGTACAAATTCAAACTTCCACAGTAAAGAAATAAAAAGTGTAATCCCTCCTCCTGCAGGTTGACATCCTAATATCCCTGTTGGTGGAATCTAACATATATATATAATGTAATAAATGTGTTGTAATATAATGTAAATACAGCTGCTCATTTAAATTTAACACTGAAGATTCATATTAGTGATACAGAATACGATCAGCAATTAAATTATGATAGGTCTTTATCTATCCACATGGGCAATGTGACAATCACGCAAAAATGAATGCATCAATTATTACATTATTTTGAAATGGGCCATTCTGAATTGTGAGTACTTTATAAATAACTTTACTTTCTTATATTGTGAAGATAATAATACTTTTGTACCATTATTTAAAAAAGTTAAATACATAATGTCACTTAGTCACACAAAGGTATTGCTGCATTCATCAAAGCAAACATTTATGAGTAGGCTGCTACATAAATGCTAACATGCTGCTTCAGTCAATCATCTGTTCATGAGATGGAAAGACTATTTTAGAAACACGTACTACTTGTTTCACCCATTCCATTCACAGCACGCAGATAACAGCACTTACTGGAAGTTACCTGAGGGGGTATTCCTCATGTTACCCGCACCTCCAGCCCTTTAGTCGAGCTGACGCCTTCCCGATCATCTTCACTGGACCCAGCCCCAAAAATGGACGTCAACCTCAGTCCTTCTCCTGGTGAGAAAGCAAACAAACCTGTCAAATGTCCTCAATGCACTTTGTAGCACTCAGTTATACAAACACTTCTGGTGAGTTCAGGACTAAGGGACATGTTGGACATAAACAAAACCTGTTTAACCTGAACTCATAAGATGATGTCAGGTCTTTTTTTGTAAGATTATTAATACAAAAACAAGCACTGCTACTAGTTTCTATGTGAGCGGAGTGAGGGCATGTGGAATCCCCACTGTCCAGGTTAAACAATACGGTGTCAAATACTGAGACAAGATAATTATAGCTGTGAGACGGTGTGAACTCAGGGCACACACAGAGAGAACCCCTTATTAAGAGCTGTGTAATTAGGTGTCAAGTAGTGTGTGAATGCTGTCTTATCTGTCATCTGTGCTGCTGCTTCAAATAATTAGTGAATTACATTTTTTGGGAGACAATGGTTCCTGCAGGGAAAGGTCAAACTAAATTCCTTCACTGGAGATTCTGAGAGAGCTAATGGTGCTTTACATTGCAACACTGCACTGTATCAGTTTCCTGCGTCGCCAGTCGACGTAAAGTATTTCTGACATCAACATTGTCAAAAGTAATCCACTAATCAATCACTTAATTAATTATCTTGGTGAATAATTGATCACATCTCGGAACACACTTCTTCTCTGATGTTTTTTGAAACATGGCGTTGTGGGAAAACCACGGGGGCACTAATATATACATTGCTTTAATCAGGCTTTTGATCTTCAGTACAATTCTGCGATAAGTCAATTAAAACTAGGCCTGCCAAAAATGAATTATGCAATAAGTTTATTAAAACATTTATCAGCTTGGCTTATTATAAATGGATGACTTCCAGTGGAAGACAGGCAGATGAGATGAACAAGTCATCAGATTGGCTTCTTCTCCATCCCTCTCATTCGACTTGGTTGTTTACCATTTTGCATGCAGATTGTTTTTGATTATGGAGCCCTATATAGTCCACTGCCTTTTTTTGTGTGTGTCTCATTTGGACTGCACCCGGTCGAGTCGGTGAGAGTTTCTGACATCACGAAAATGGCAGCCGGGGATGTGAAAAGTCATCCTGTCCTTCATCGTCTGTTTTTATCTCCACATCCCCTCCTGTTTACTTATCAGTATCCGACAAATCCAGATTTGGCCCTAACAGACTGTGGGGCTCGGTACCGTCCTCGGGGCGTGTTGGGGTGTCAGGGAGCACGCAAATGCCCCGACGCCTTGAGGAATTGTCAGTGAAAATGCTCCCCCCGAATCAATCTCTCATGGGCCTCATGAGACACGAGTTTGGATATAAGAAAATAAACACGAAGACGATACATGGTTATAGCACTAGAGAGCTTTAAATGGGCTTTCATGCAGGTTAGGCGATAGTAAGTGACCAAAGTAGAACAGTATTATTAAGAGTGATGATTGAGATGGATTCTGTCCTTCAGGTCTTTTTCCACTACATTTGCTTTGATATTTCACATTATAAACCATTAGTGTTTCTCTCTCGTTCTCTCCGTATCTTGTAATTTTCCGTGGTTTCGGTGATGCTACAAGGCGAATATTGTGCAAATTCTAAAGAGAGGGATTTAGCAATAGAAAGTTCCTTCTGATGCCTCCAGCAAACAACACATAAGTCCACAATGCTCAAGGTACAACAGAAATCTCAGGGGTTAGGGGCGGCTGCGACTTAATTAAAAGGTTCAAGTGGAGACGAACAAAAAAAATAGGAGGGAGACGGGGCAGACACAAACAAAACGCAGGGACAATTATTTTGTACGAGTTTTCCTCTGTCTCTGTTTATGTGATTCTTCTGGGCATTTTGGAACCTGTTGACACAGATTATTCAGGTGGAGGCCTGAGGGGCTGGCTGAGGGCGCTAAGCCGGGCCAGTGTGCACATCTCAGCGCTTCTCTGGAATGGCTGCCAGCTCCGTCTGCTCGGCTGTGATAATGGAGCCTCCATTCCCCTCTCTGTGTTGTGTGGAAATGTTTCCATTAGCCTTTGACAAGAAAAGTCCTCTCTGCAATTTAGTCCATCTTTTATGTCCATCTTGTTTCTTCCAGCATGCAGATTTTATGCCTGCCTCCCTCTCTCCCGCTCGGTCTCGCTCGCTAGTTTTTGCCGCCTGCTACACACCCCTCAAGCGCTGCTGGGATGCTGGGGTGAGATAAAGAAAAGGCCCCGCTCTGAGCAGGTTCAAGTGTTTTGCTTTTTTTTATATCAATGACCTTTTTTTGTGGGTTGTAAACACAAGGGATAAACTACGCTTTTGACAGAGGCTCTTCCAATTCAAATCCTGCTCTCCCTCACTAGCCATTTGAAAACAAGCACTTTGATGGATGGGTTTAGTGTGACAGAATCATAACACATTGCCGTTTGAATGGTATCCTTGTTTTCCAAATGTGCTCACGTCCATTGACACAAGCACATCTGGAAATTCTGATGTGACCTTTATTTGCATTACTAAGCTCATCAAATTTGAACAATAATTCACACATCCAGCTGAAACTAATGTGAGATATTTTGGCAAGCGCCTGAGATGAGTGTAATGCAAATCTCATGTCTTTTTGTAGCACAAATAGGAGCGGCGGCCAAAAGACTAACAGCTAGGCAATAATTCAGTCAGATGTGGAATACACTTATAGCACAGTGGGGAGAGACGGCAAGAGATGGAGCGAGAGAGAGAGAGATGTGAGGAGGCCATACAAAGGCTAAAGCCATTCAGCCTGGCGCAGGAATCTGGACCGGTTAGCCAGCATGAGACAAATTGTGGCCCTCAGAGAGTCCGTGAATTAAGTTGCTTACAGTGGAAGGCTTCCTGAATCCCCGTCTGCCTAAAAGTACGGTATATGATTGTTGAATTATATGAAACATAACATGAGATTGAGATTGGGCGTAAAATGAGGTGGCCAGGATGCTTGGAAATGTGGTTTGGAGACTGTCATAGAGCATGGGGGGAAACGGAAAGTGGTTCAGTGTTTTTGCAGGGAACCTTTGAGTTGATGAGCATATGAGAAGGTAGAGAAATCAGACCAGTTGCAATTTTCCATCTCCATGCGCCTCTCGAACTTTGTGCTGACACCTTGAGTTCCTGCACTAAGTTTTAATTAAAACTCTTATTTAAAGAAATTTACACAGTCCTCCCTATATTGTGATAACAGTACTATACTGTACACAGTCTGCACACTTCATTTTTATAATTTCTGAGGAACCACTACTAAGGGATGCATAAGGTTGGTAAGAATGGGTGATCCTGTCCCTGTGTGTGAGCCAGTATGCCAATTCAAACCTCAGTATATATATTACAGTGCTCCATGCACGACACAGACTATCATAATAACAGTAATAATTGAAAAAGGATTCTTTTGTTTTACTTCATGATATACAGTATTTACATATATACAGTTTGCTAGATTTCCATGGCAAGCACATATTGCACATTACATCATGACACTCATGCAGTTGTCTGTTCTTCAGTGTCAGTTATTTATTATTAAATGTCAGCTCCTCTCTGTAGCTTAGTGTGAATGTATGTTTTATTTAATTTGACCCTTCTAAGGCTTCAGTCTGATCTGCATTCTCATATATGACTAAACCCCAAAGTAGTAAATATATATTCATACATAAATTGCCAATACAACAAGCAGCCAGTAACAAAGCATGGAAGAGTTATTCTACCTCAAACTACTACTATAATAATAATAATTATAATAATAAAGGACTTTTCTTACATAGCCCTTTTCTTGAAAATGTCACAAAGTTCTTAACAAGGAGTAAAATCAAAACATTAAAGATCTGACAGATAATAAAAGACAGGTGACTAAAAGGACAAATGCCACATACGAGATAAATCAGTAAAAATGAATGAAACAAAATCAAAAATAATAAAAACACTGAATAAATGCAAACAAACTAACATCATAACAATCATAAACTTCTAATAAAATAAGTATCCAAGGAGATGCGTATGTCTTACGGACAAGTGGTGCACTTTAGATATTGCTGAACATCTGAAGGGTCTTCACCAAACCACTATAGAAAGTGAAGGTTCTGGTTGTCAGGCATGGAGGATCGAATGTGTGCATGTGTGTATTTCCATATGTATCTAGGCCGAACAGCAGGAAGTGCCAAGTGATTGACAGACTTCTCTCATTTCCTCGAGGGCAAGGTTGCATGTGTTGTTGCATCAGGTGACTGCAACAGTGAGACTGAAGACCATATGAAATCCATTAACCCTTTGCTGTTATTATTTACCAGCCCTCTGAAACCGCCAAATGAGGGTCGCATATCTACAAATGCAGCCAGCATGTCACATGCGCCCTATCTCTCTGTATCACTAGTGTTTGTGCATCATCCCTCATCAAAGCGAGTGTGTGATATTAATGTGGCTCAGAGCATGTGATAAAATATGCAGGGATGTGGGTGACAAACACACAAAGCGGCCCCCGATTGTTGTGGTGCATTAAAACCGCTTTCAACAGGGGGAAGTGAGCTCGGAATATCAGTTTACATTAATGTGAACAAATAAGTTGTCTCCGGGATTGCATTTGAGTTCAATTCTCAAAACTCCAATTTCAGTAATATGCTGATTTACTGATCCACTAGCAATTGCACTTCTCTGAGGGACTGGTGCAGGAAACCATTCTTAAAATCTGAAACTGGTCTTTTACTGGCCCTTTGTCATTGAAAACCAGAGAGTGTGTGAGTATTGTTCAAAGTTATCGTGCCCTGGAACAGATGTGCCGCCTTTTCCGGTCTTGTGGAGCTTGCCCAGTCACACTTAATAGACATCCACGGTCACATACACTTCACAAGTGTTTGTAGGGTAAGTGCTGGATTTCACCGAGTGTTAAAAGCTTAATCCATCCAAATGTGTGAAACTGAGAAATATTTTGTTTACACCAGAGGGAGAAAATTGACTGAGGTTTGGTGTCAGGCACTTTGCTTTGCCATAAGATGTTGGGGTCGATAACGTGACCCCTCATAATGATTTAACTTTCAGCCAACTGTTAAAGAGAAGCCCACATCTACAGTAAACGGCTGAGCCGATGTATTAGACCACCGCATGATGCTGTAAACAACGAACACCATTCGATCACTATATGCCTGAGTGACAGTTGTGACTTTGAGTCTCAAACTGAAACAAAGGATTGGCTGTCGTGGAGCACAAATTGTTGTGGACATAATGTAGAATTACTGCTGTAAGCTTAGTTGATGCAGTGGCATGAGCATCGTGATTGCAAGCACAGCAGAGCACAGGCAAGGCAGAGGGGATTTCGGGCATGTTTGCTGGAGAGTTTATGGATTTGTCATTGGAAAAGACCAGATCTCCATGTTCCAGACTCTATACCGCATCAATTTGATTCCAAATAAGACCCCCGCATCGGCCCCCGTTCCTTATCAGCGAACATGTCCACGTCGGTCTCCAAGATTTAGCCACGGCTAAATTCCTCCGTATTTAGGCTGGCTGAATGATATGGACATCTACGTAGTTCCAATAGCTGCAGGCAGCGCCTCTTGAATAGCATTTTGTACATAAGCTTTAGCTTACTAGCCAAGGATACCAGGCCAATGCCTTATCCCTGTTAACAGAGACCCTTCTAAGACAGGATTAGTGGGGGAGATAGTCAGTGACAAGGGGGGACGGTCCATCTCCTGGGAAGCACCACCGCTAACTCAACCGTAATTGCATTTGTTTAGATAAGGAGATCACAGCAGAATCGAGTACTATGTTAGCCCAACAATGCAATGTGATTTTGAATTCATGGCATCACAATATGTGGAGAGCTGACGTCCATAAAGACAATGTTTGGAGTTTGTCTCCATTCGAGCTCGGCTGTCTTTTCTTTCATTTCCCTTCAGCCATAGAAAATCATGTGTAATTATTCCCTGTAAAATGATCACCTGTATCATAGAAAATACAGATTCAGTCACATCACGCAGGAATGAATTAACTCTGGTGTTAGGCCCGTACTGTATATGTGCAGGTCAGTGAGTGAGTTTTCCCTCTGTGAAATAACGTGAACACAGACAGTGAGTGAGATACTGTAGATGGAGGGAAAAAAAACAAAAAGCAACCTGACTTTCAGGTGTGACCTTCCACTCGTCTCCTACTCTCCCATCCCTTTATGGGTTAACCATCCTTAATGCTTTATGTATGCCTTGTGTGACACTCTTTGCATAAATGATACGAAATAATTGGGATTTATAAATTATTCATTGTGTATTAATGCAGGTGAAATGGCTTTTTGGCTTGGACTGCTGTCTGTCGTTCAGAAAATAAAAGAGGAGGAGGTGGGGTATCATAGATACTTCGCCTGGAAAAAAATATAAATACCCCCCCACAGAAATATTTGCAATCAAAATGCATGAGCCATACATGGTCAGTGCAGGAGCGGCACTGGCATTCTTACTGGTTTTCTTTCTCATAAACAACGGACAATAAAGTCGGTTGAACTCTCAGTTGAGGTAAAGATTTACTTGTGTGCACCTTTCCAACTCCATAAATGCATATTTTTATGTCATATTTTTGGGGTTGGTTTATGTGCTATAAGTATTTGTTTTTGACACCTTTATAACAGCTTTTCTCTAAGGCCACATTCGCATCATACGTTTTCCCCATGCACGTGAATGCTGTAGCTCTGCGTAATCCCCATCCATACTAACACAACTGAAAATTAATGTCACATGACCATTCTTGCACACTGGGCATGTGCGTGCCGGTGTGAACAGGAAGCAGATTGTCTGCTCTGCAGCCGGTTGTTCACCTACAGAAAATACTACAAACAAGAAATAACAATAGAGAAAAGTGAGATGATGGATTTCTTTTCTTGGACTGAAGACCAGGAGGAACGGTTGGTGTTTACAACATTTCACCTTCACCGCCGACAGTCGAGTAATGAGTGATAAGAAGCATAAGGAAGTGAATGCAGGTGATCGCTTTATTAAACGTCTCAATTTAAGTTCTTACAACAACACAGCCCCGGAGTGGTGTGTTTAAAGAAACATAGTTCGGATGTAGTCTAGAAGTAATAGCTTCTATAAGATAAGCGACACAGTGGTTGATCCTTATGCTAATGGTTATCCTCAGTCTGACTGGCTGAAGGCCTATAGTGAGTGATTGGATGCTCCATATGAAGTGTCTCCATTCATGACACAAGTGTGCCAGTTTCACATATGAAGAGCATAGCAGGAGATTGTCTGGGTTAGACGTGTTCACAGCTACGGGTAAATGTCATAACATTTAGGAGAAGGTTTCTTGGCGTCTATGTAAAGCAGGACATGACATAAATTCAGCCCTTATCACAAAAAGCTTGCATGTGTTGTTGTCTTTCCAATGGGACCTTTTTATTCATATTCTTTTTTAGTTTTTTTGTTTGGCATTGATATTTTCCTGCTGTATTCTCACAGCTTTACAAATATTTGGCCATTTTTAAGGGTTATTGCTAAAATTAAGTCAGAGTTTTGTAGCAGTATGTGATCCATCAGTAGCACAGACCTGCAGCTCTACAGCGACATCATAAATATATGAAAAACAAGAAACAGTCTGAAATGAGCAAGAGGAACAGGTTTTCAAACAATGCATTTTTTAACATGTTTCTAATATCCCTAACCGATTGCTCCTGCTCTTTTTCTACTTGGTGAAACAACATCTCCTGACCTGCACACTGCTCCGTCATCCCTGACTCGGTCCTGAGCCTGTGCAAAGTCTTCTGTTCCCCTATTCTTGTCCTAAATGCCTTGCATGATATCATAATTACAGGGCTCCCGTGACCTTACCTTAACACGTACTGACCCAAGCATTTGAAACCGGGAGCTTGGGAAGCTCGAACTATGTCGAGTGATAAAGAGGGACCCGGCTCCTTCCCCGGGCCCTGGGTTTGAGTGCGACATAATATTTCTTTTGGCAGGGGTCACGGGTGACTTGACGTACATCATCACTAACTTATTAGATCTTGAGGCAATTAGCTGAAAACAAACAGGCCAGACAGACCGGCTATTGAGTTGCCCGAACAGGGAGAAAATAGCCCATGGCGCTCAGTCATTTCAGAGCCGCATCAAAGAGGAGTCCGTGGCATCAACAGAAAGAAAGAAACACATTGTTGCGGTGTAACGCCTATACAGTACTGGGGGCTTAGCGCATTTATTTTTCCACTGATTCAGGTTACAGACCCAACTTGCCCCAGTATAATAGGGTGGTGGAGAAAACTTTTCACCTGAACACTATACGCAATGTGCGGCATGGTTAGTTTAGGATTAAAAATCCACTTAGGCCCGTTCCCCTGACATGGGAAGTCAAGCCTGTAGATTATAATGCGGGGGCCAAACCTCAGTCTGTGTCTGGGGTCAAGGGGACATCTTGATGTGCAGTGCCGTGATGACTGCAACAAGTCTTGGCAACAGAAATCTTACACCGCCCTGCTTTTCTCACAGGGGCAGATATCACTTCCTCACATAATTGTCCACAATAATTACAAATTGTCTCTTGAGTTGCCCTCGGACAGGACACAATGAACGTTTCCCCCGGCAGAATCTTTTTAAATAGCTATGAGGATTTTTTTTCTCCCCCCAGACTTAAATGATATATTAAATCTTGATGAGATGGAAGGTGGGAAACCAAAAAAAAGTGTTTCCAAGGTGCAGTGCAGGAAAAGGAAGAGAGCAGCACGTTTGCTTTTTCTCACACATACAGTATGTTGAATGCCTACAGTGTGGGTGTCGTGCACCTGTGCACAGTTATCCCACAGTTGCTGCGTCGATGTTTGATCTCCGTTCAGATCCTCGGCGAGTGCGAGACGTCCTCGCCACATATCAATTATTCCACAATTTAACAACAGACAGACGTTTGAGAAACAAAAGCCACTTTCATCAGCCTCTCGGAGGTGGAGACAAGGGGAAGAAAAATGGGAGTCTCTTTGGCTTTTTCAGACTTATCGGTTTCATGTGAATGGCCACTGGAATGCCAAGATTTTAGTCTGCCTTTTTCCCACCAGATTTCTTTCTTTTTCGCCGTCTTTTCTTTTTTTTTTCTTCAATTTGTTCATCATTCCCTCCTAAAGGATCTGGTTCCTGGACATGATATGCCAAATTACCTGCTGTATCAGTTGTGCCGCTGGCGATGCATTGTAAGCTTGTAAATTCCGCACAAAAACTCTCGGAGGGATTTGCCTCGCCGCTGTCACTAACTTCATTGTCTTTGGAAAGTGGCGGGACCAAAGAGACGCCCTCAGAAGTTGAGAGCTTAGGCCTGGTATTATCATAACAGAATGACTACGAGCGCTGGCAAGACGAGGAGCTGTTGCGAATCGAGGGTCTCGGAGGAGATTTGATCAGGGTAATTATTCATGTCTCAGACCCAAACTTGTCATTTTATTAGTCTCGTACAAAGGGCAACCTTTTCATGTGTCTTATACCCTGGACACAGTAGTTCACGACAGTTAAAATACTCATGTTAACATTGCAGAAAAGTCAGACATGAGACACTACTGTACATTTTAATGTTAAGGCCATGAAGCCTGTAACTTAGTGGGCATTATGAAACTGATCCAGCCGCGGATATCATGTTGTGACATCCTCTGCTACACTATCTCCGCTCGCAGATGCTTTTCAACCTATGAATCATTGCTCCACGCCATCGTACATTAGAAGACAGGTTACTGTACCATCTGTAGCCCACTTGGATAAAGCCACTGTAGAGGCTGCACTTTTTATGGGGGGGGACATCCTTACTGCAAAGCTCCTTCACTTTTATCCTTTCTGGAAAAAGGGGAAGATCAGTTTTGCTGGTCAGTGAGTAAAATAAATGACACACACAAAAAACAGCCAAACTGGAAAAGTAGTAGTTTTAGAAAGTGCCAAATAGTTGAGGGGCTGGAAACTTGTAGTACAAATAATGTAGAAAACAGGAATCTCCAGTGCGCACCCCTGGTTATACTTTAATATTCCCCTCAGTTTCTTATTATAATAAAGTTTAAGTATGTATATAAACCACAGTGCTTAATGATGATAGCACTTTGTTCTCCTTAAGGAATTGCCTCTATTGGATGTCTCATTAATCATGGTTGTGCTTACAGTTTATTAGGGTTGGATGGATTGTTTCTTTTTTTGGATACTCTCCAACAACATACTAACAAAGCAGCGAGACTGGGGGTCTGCATTATGTAATTGCACCCTAGTGTTGCTATTCAGCTTTTATGTTCAGCAGTGGATGTGGCTAATATCCTTCACAATATCACTATACAAAGCTGCTTAACGCAACTCCCATGCTGCAACACTTAAGGAAATTAAGTCTTAATTAGTCTGTATTTCTAATAGAAATTAGCAGAGGTCGATATAAATACCATAGTGATTTAGAATGGATAATACTGAGCGGTTACATACGCTGTGTTTGTTCCTGTTAAGGATCCCTGACACATATATTTAACCTCGTTCTAGTAAGTAATGTACTGAGCATGTCTCAGCATTAATTTGTAATTGCATACATTTCACTCTGTATGTTTGATTGCAGGCTCATGACCTGACATGTAAGCTAACACACACTGGAAAAGTTAACACGTAAAGCTCATGTTGTGCAGAAATAATAAATAGTTTTCCCAGTTTCCCTCATTAGACAGCACCTGACGTGAACTCTACCAATCTAAGAGACCAGAAAATAAAATATAATAAATGTTAATAGATAAATAAATAAATAGATAGATCCACAGGGACATAAGGAGGCTGAGGTCAAAATTAAGGTGAGTGAGAGAGAAGTGAGTCAAGTAAAAACATCCAATAATAACAGGTAAAATTACTCTTATTGATAACACAATCATAATATAATATATAAATAAAATATAATAAAATAGATGTAAATGTTTTTCAGCATCAGGCTGAAATAATAAAACTAAAATAATCCATATGATAACTTTTTCAACAAAAGCATTTTCTAGAAAGGTATGCAAGACTTATTTATTTTTTTTTTTTTTTGCGAATGATTTATAACATCATAAATATCTGTCATCAGTATGTGGACATGTTGCCAACTGTTCGCAAAGGACAAAGCCAAATGGCTCCAAGTCACCACACACTGTATGAGCAGATGTTTAACACACTGAACAGCAAGTTAGCCAGCTAAGCTGCAGTGTAGCATTCTGCTCCCTGTGAACTCTGCGCTGTACAAATTATCATTTATAGTCAAACTTATTGTTTGCAGCTCATTGTATCCTTGTGTTTCAACAGTTTCACCGGATCGGAACAACTGTCGCAGAGTTTACATGTCTGAAAATAATGATAGTAAAAAAAAATCTGAATAATTAACACAAAACAAAAGTTGTCTCCAAACAGCAGTGAGATGCAGTGTGTTTATTTCAATGTTTTTTCCAATCCATCTCAGCAAACTGCACATTTACGGAGCCTCTTTGTTCAAATAGTTACTTTGCATGTCTCCAGATGATTTGGAGTCAGTGATAAAACAGTCTGTGGTGGTGCAGCGGGAAACAACGGCGACGCTCGCTGCTTCACATTAAGTATCATCACTGAGGTCTCATCTTAAGACTTGTGTGAGCCTCGCTGGAGTGTTTATCTGGTGGCTGTGTGTGTGTAGAGGTGGATGATCTCACGGGGGCTGCTGGGTAGGTGGTGGGGTTGGGGCTGGGGCCTCATTGCCTATGCATGACGGTGTTGTAGGAAGATTAGAATAACACTGACTGTATTCTGTAAATGAAGAAGAGAAGCAAGGGAAGCCTCAGGAGTCCATTATGGATTTTAATAATACATCAAGGTAGTGTAACTGAATAACCGATCTCAGAGGGAAGAGGGGAGACAAATACACACGTGACGTTTGGCTAATATTACAATATGAATTATGAAAACAAAAAAGGGACTTTTAGTTTGTATCCTCTTTCTACTTTTATTCATCTTTAGGCATTTTTTTGTTTCTGTTTTTTTCTTGTGCCTTTTTTCCCCCTCCAACTTCCTCCTGAATCCACAACACGGTGTAAACAAATAAAAGTGGAGGAAAAACAGTTTGGCATCTCTGTAGATTAATTAATGTGCCTGCGACTTGGCATCACCGGGTGAAAATTATGTGCATAAATAATATCACTAATTAAAAAGATGCAGATTAACATGCAAATAATGTTAATGAGGATCTGCAATTCCGGAGTGTATTCGCATAACATCAACAATTTAATGTGTTGGAAGGACTGTGTTTGCATTACATTAATAAAATTCAAAGACCCGTGCATAGAAAATTCTGTCGGAGTCTGTGTTTCCACTTGTGAGTTGTAAATTTTGTGGGCAGTAACAGCCACTTCTTTGGCAGATGCAAAAGTTATTATCTCAAAGGCTGAAGTGGTGCCATGAGCCAGTACGACCAGCTGTTAGCGAGCGGCCAGCCAGAAAAGCACTAAGACAATTAACTGTATTAGTTGTCGGGCTCCGCTGTTTATTTTCTCTCAGATTAATTTCACATGGCTGAACCAGAAATCTGCCCGAGATGGGGGAACAGACAGAAAACAAACAAAAACACTCCAACTGGGAGCAAACACGCGGAAATCCGGCTGCCCCTCCTGTACCTAACAAATGCTGTAGAGAAATACTTGTGGATATGCTATCAACAGTGTCTGATATGTTTCATGTGTGTTTGCAGCAGGGCGACATAAAAAGAGACAGATTATCTCATCGAGTGATATCATTTCAACACTTGTACAAAGTTTAGATCTTGGAAGGAGACCCTACTTACAGCTCATCCCAAAAAAAACAAATCGCGTACAAGCATGAAAAAAGAAAAAGAAAGAGACCCTCAGTCTGTGGACTTAATGGATTTCACAGTAGAAATGAAACGACAAACTTGAGTGAGCGCACCTCTTCCTGTGGGGCAAATGTCTGCCGGATTTGGATCGTTACCTGAAGAATAAACAAGGCCTGCTCTTAACAAGGAAAAATACTGCCCGTGTCTATCAACACAGTGTCAAGCAGGGGGGAAAAGGAAAGGCTCTCCAGTCTGCAGTGATATGCATCGACTGTCCTCAAGAGGACATTTCCACAAACCCCGTTCATGTCATAATGGAGGACGGCTCAGAGCCTGTTCAGGTCACAGCGGGCAGGAACCCTGCAACAATGACATTTATCATAGATGGTAAAATGGGCCCTTTTCTTTCTTATAGATTCACAATTTGAACATACAATGGGCTTTATAGACTTAATATCTTCATGGGAAATGACAAGTGGGCACGAATATCGTCGCTGAAAAAAAAGGGCAGATATAATGACATCAATTTGTGTACGTTGTAACTATTACTTTACTGCTTCCTTATGCAACAGAACTATAACTCAACAAATGATGACAATTGTTTTTCACTCATTCGTGTGCAATCCATCCCAGTAACTCACGGCTCAGTACTAAATCATATCACTGTCCATATCTCAAATAGCAGTTGTTTCCTTGCTCTCGCCATGGCGTGCGTGACATGGACTCATGACAAGCAGAACATCGGATTCTAATAAAGCCATGTTTATTGTGAAACCGCTGCACATTTATGACATTAAAATGCAAGCAGCTGCGTAACATAAATCTAAAATTATAGATTTTAACGTTTGCCCTCCTTTCTTTCGACCGGGTGTAAAAAATGGGATATCGGGATACACATTTTTCATGCCGTTCAAAGTTTGCGCGCAATCGCTCGTAAATAAGCGACGTCTGTGCAGTGTATGTACAGTGACCGAATGTAGCTGCGTAACAGTTCTGTCCCAAAGTTACAAAAAGGTTAACTGTCCACATTGTGTCGGCCGTCGTGTCTCTGCCCCGTGTGTGAGGAGGATGTGGGGCCTGCTAAAATATTCAGGCAAACGATAGCTTCTCAGGACATACGGTTTGTATTATGCTTGGCATTGACTGTGCTACAGTGTGATATTCTGAGAGGAAAGAGGAGAGGGAGGAAAAAAAAAAGAAAGCGAGAGAAACACAATGACCTCTTCAGCTGGGCACGGCCCTAGCAGCTGGCCAATAACTTAGACAGGGCCTTGTAATATGCTTGCTTTGGGCTGCGGGGGGAACTGCACAGGCAACACATAAAAATATGACAAGCAGATGATGGATTAGGGTCATAAGTCTCAGTTCAGCCGTACAAACAAAACATCATGATCGTGTGTTACGACAATACGGTTAATAGACAGAAATTAGCAGATGTTGATTGCAGCCGAGATACTGTCAGCATACCAACAGGCTGGGCTGGAGTGGCTGGGGTGATACATGGAGCCAGGGAGACCCCCCGCTCATGGCATGTGTAAAAACACAACCACAGATCTGCCCTATTTTTTTTTATGTTTCAAAAACTGTGTTCTTTAGTCCGTCCCATGATACCCTCAGCCTGGTGCAGACTGACCTGTCCGTGTAAACCACAAACTTTCAGGGAAAAAAAAAGATTAAAAAAATACCAAAGAGCGGAGTGTTTTTTGATCTGCCATGGCGCCGTTTCAAAGTTGTCAGGGAGGGAACCTGTTCCGATGTAATGGTTCGGGGTTTTTATGTTCTCCTCTCATAGCCTAAGGTGAAATGCACATTTCATCAAGGTTATGGAGGGCTGCTGTAGTACTCGCTCCCCTCATGAATGCAAAGTTGGCTTTGCCTCTCTGAAGACTTCCAGAGAGATTTGAATGCTCGACTACAAAGAACTTGTTAGAGCGGAGCTTGGCAGATAATTAAATTCAACCCTCCCAGTATCTCAGTGCTGGACAGGGAGGCTGAAATTTCCCTAAAAATTAATTGCTGGCTCCCAGAACTTGTTGATTATTCCCATTGTTGTGTTTCCTCTGGTGTTGTTGTTGTTGTTGTGTTTTTCTGTTCTGCCTTGTTTGTACATTTCCAAAAGCGACGTCTGTAAATGTGAGTCGAAAAATATTCTTCTTTTTTCCTATCTATTTATATTTTTTTACATAGTGATATAAAATAATAAAGCGGATATTAGCAAGCAAGTTAAGAATATCATTTAAATTTTCTTTTATCCATCTCATTCACAATGTGTAAAAATATTATAACAAATTGAGAATATTAGTTTTAGCCGCTATTAGAGGTTTTCAACTTGCAGGCAAAACCATCACACCATCACATCAGCAGAGGACATGGACATTTCCTAATGGCTGAACTGACTGTTTAAATATTCCTGGATTGTACTCGGCTCAGAAAAAAGAGAAGAGGAGAAAAAAAGAAAAGTAACAAGTGATCTTCTGTTCCGCAAAAAAGATGATCATTTACAAATCTCAATTCACTGGCAATTAAATAAACCCATCCATTCAGCTTTAACTAATATAGAATTAATAGCACTCACAATGACCAAATTATTTTCTAACTCCAGACAGACAAAAGAGAGAGAGAGGGAGAGGGAGAGGGAGAAAATTAAATCGCAATTATCATAAAATCCATCATTGTAATTCACACGGGCGGAGTGTTGCAGTGTTTGGATAGGTAATGATTTTCTAATATGAGAAGGCAATTTGCATAAATAGCCCGGAGATGGGTTATCGTCGTCATCATCATCATCATTTTCGATTCCGCACAATTACGATCCCTGCACTATATATCAGAGCTCACAGCTATGTAAAACCACAGCACTAATTAATAAGCCATTTACAGACTAGCAGATAGTTACAGTTGGTCCTGCTGATGACCTTAGTGAAGATGAGCCGTCTCAGAAGTGCCTGTGTGTAACTACAAACATAATGATGTGCCAGGAGGGAATCATTAAAAATAATTTACACAAGCCTTCATTTACCCAGATCTTTTGATAGCACGCTTCCCCCGGTGTTTAGATCCGTGGCACAGAACCTCCTCACCATTTGGAAAGTGCCGGCCGGGGGAACGAGCGGGGATACCTAAGTGGTTAATTAAGAGCTGTTGGGGCGCCGGGAGAGCCTCCTGAAAAATCTCTCTGATGTCTGCCGTGTCAAGTGTCTCTCCCAGACTGAGCAGCGAGAGGTGGCTGCCACACTAGGCTAATTACTGGGGAAGGCAGGGAGCAGCTGAGGAGAGGAGAGGGGCCCCTATAAATGAATCGCTCTCTCCAAGAATCCCTGCATTTGCACACACACACACACACACACATATATAATACAGATACACACACACATATGCCCAGTGGCACGCAAATATTTGGGCAATCAAAAACGTTTAGAGCCTAGTTTCAAGGCTGGCGGCTCCAGCGAGCACAAAGCGGGGGTATCAGGAGGGCGCTCGGTCTGCGAGGCGTGTGAAGGGGTTAACTACACCTGGGTGAGGATGATGCTCTGACAGAGAGGAAGGTGTGTTTTGGTAGCAAGTGCATGGACAGACGAGAGAGAGGGAGGAGTGTGTGTGTGTGTGTGGGGGTTGTCGAACAATAGGCATGTTACTGAGATGATATGATGAAACAAGCTGCTCATACAAAGTCTCGCTACCGTAGCTCAGCTAATGGTGTCATTCTCTCCTTAATTGTCTTATCTGCGGATTAAGTTCACCACCATGGCTGCACGGTATGCATGCACACATACTATGATTAATCCATAATGTGTACTTTAAAGAGAGGAATAAAAGACACAGAAGAAGAAGAAAATAGAAGCGAAAAAAACATGTTTTTTTATTGCTTTAGCGTCCGTGTTACTCGTGTTAAATATACAGATGATTGCACTGATGGGCAGTGGATATTAAGTGTCTTGTGTAGTATTTTAAATCAAATAATAAAAGCAAAATAAAATAACATTCCTGCTCCTCATTCCTACTTAATGCCTTGATTACGAATTTGCACCTTCCCCCAACCCAACACTACAAAATGCCAAGAAGGAAGTGTACCAAATATGTCCCCTTTAATCTGCAGAATTCCCCACTGTGGTGTCAAAATTCTGTTCAAATGAAAGTGCTGCCAGGGAGAAAGGGGCTGAACAATGCTGCGGGATGTGGGCAATAGCTGCCGTGAAAAGCCTATGCTGATCATGATACGTTGGACCGGGCCCTTGAATGCGCTTGGCTCTTTCCTCCTTCTTTCCCTCTCCGCCTCCCTCTCTCTTTCTCCCTCCGACTCCAGACCATCCTACAGAGGGAGTGGAGGGAGGAAAAGGGCTAGCCGGGGGAAAGACAGACAATAAGGGTTTTAAAGCTCCGGAGCTGCCTACAGCAAAGCCGCTTTCCAGGCAGCGCCGAGCCAGGCAGCCGCCACCAAGCCAAGCGCTCCAGCCACATCAGCCATGACAGAAGGCTGGCAGAACAATCATCTTAACAATATGGCTGTGGCGCTGACCCCCACACTGAAATGGCGCTATCGCTCCAACTATGGCTGGTGGTATGGCTGGCTTGCCACTGGCGCTAATAGCTCAACAGTGAGCCAGGCCTTGGACCAGGGCTGGTTGGTTGTGATGGGACTGTTACAGGCTCGCTTTGGTTGTCGAGGAATGTTAAGTCCCGAAAGCTGAGGCAGAACAAGTTGGTGTGGTTGATGATCATTGACATAAACAAGATAATGACTGATGAGCATCACAGTGGTGCAATTTTGGTGACGGAAAATGTTGATGGTCATCATTTCAGGAGGTCAACTTATATGAGCAGTTTATATAAAAAGCTTCTTTTGGAATTATGAAAACATACCATTACTATTATGAACTGGAATTTCCCTCAAGGCCCAAAATTTCCCCTTAAATTCAGTCAAGCTGCACCAAATTGCACACACCCATAGATATACTCCCCCTAAATATGCCAGATTTGTTTTCCATCAAGATTCCTGCATTATCCCCTGGGACGTTGGTGAAAATGCCAAAAAGAAAGCAATAAAAAACAAATTCCTGGATCTGCCCCTTCAAACAGACCCGTTCCAAATTTGAATGCTTTCTTTCTCGGCCCATGTCCCATCCTTTCACCAAGTTTCATGTAAATCCATTCAGTAGTTTTTGCAAAATCATGCTGACAAACAAACAAACCAAACAAACCAACAAACAAATTGACAGGGGTGAAAACATGCCCTCTCTAGCAGAGGTAAAATTATACATCCTTTTTCCCGAATGAGGACATTTACTGATTTTAATCCCGTTTACTTAATTATTTCTAAACTACTCTGAGGAGGCTGCTGACATTATTCCATAGTGACTTCTAACAGTTAAAATACATAAATGCAATGTCATGCTGAACCACATCCAGGAGACGTGTAGGGACCCCAACGTGCAGGCGCGTGATCCGTGTTTGGTCCTGACCTGTAGATTTAGGAACACTGCATTAAAGCTAACCCTCACCAAATGACTGTGTGCCTCCATATAATCAGTTGCTTTATAAGAAAAGTAGGAGTCGGACTTCACAGCTCCAATTATGTGCAACTGCAAATCCCTAAATGTTCTAAAATACCCAGACCTTGCAGTTATCACAGAAATACTATAATCATTTTAATTGACCTGGCTACTTCTATCAAGCCAGAAACCTGGTTATACCTTTGTGAGCTGGCAAGCCATCAATTATATGTTTCGCTATGGAGTAAGCGTTTCTTTTCTTTTTTTGAGAATGCTTGAGGATTAGAGGAGAAACAAACATGCTATTAAACGATTTCCGCTTGTGTGTATTGTACTTTAAAGGCACTTTAGTACTTTCCTTTACATTTTTAAGCAACACACTGAGGAGAGATAAATGTCCTGCAGTCGGTAGAAATGTCACCTCCATGTGAAAGGGTTGGGAATGAAATGTCATATCTCAGTACAATAACTGTATGCAAAGCAGAAGCATACGAATGACCACATATGATTTAGTCTTTGACTGTAATTCAAAATAAACACTATGGCTATTGTAACCTCAGCAGGACCATATCAACACAGTTTTCAATAAATGCATTGAGACAAAAAAAGAATCTGTCAAAGAATCGTATGCTGTTGATGCACTGAACTAAAAAAAGAAAAGTGGACTTCCGTCCTTCCTCTGGACCTTTATTCTCCCTATAATTTCATAGGATTTGTGTAAAACACCGTTGCCCGCAGACTTGTTGTATTATTTGAGTCAAAAACAGATATTTGCACCGAGGCTGAAGTCCCCAGACTGAAAATGAGAGGTGTAAGAAGGCCTGGCGGGGCCCCAGGGCGTGGGCACTGTCGCCAGTGTTCTCAGCACTACACACTCAAACATACACTATACACACTCAAAACCGGAAAGGAAGGCGTGTGTGTGTTTATGTGGACATAGGGATGCTGTGCACAAAGGATTAAAGCTGCAAAACAAACACACACAAGCGCACACACACGTAAAAACGCAATATCTTAGTTGTGTGACCAGGGTTAGATTTTGTTTTTTAAAGTTTTTTTGGAAACTACCTGTGAATTTTGTATTTTATTTTGTTCAGACAAAAAGGTAGAATGGGGTTTGAATAAGGGAAAGTGCTACAACTGAGGCCATAACACGCCTCAAGCAACAGTTTTATCCAGAGTTGTGTCTAAACACCATTTGGTAACTACGCATTTTCCAGTTCACCGACTCCAGAAACCAGCGATTTTAAATCCGTCACCATGTACAGTCTGCCATCGCACCCCCTCTCTCTCCTCATTCGATCATTTCACCACATAATGAACCATCTCCAGGAATACGGAAGACTTGTAAGTATCGCACACGCTCATGGTTTTTTTGTATTTGCATTCCACTCACTTTCTCCCCCCCTTGTTTTTAATGAGATGAAAATGAAGGATTTCACTTTTAATGCCACATTTTCATGCCTGCCACGCTTCACGCAGCCCTGCGAATAAACATTGGTATCAATAGTTGGCCAGAAAGTAGTGCCATAAAGGCTGCCATGAAATTTGTTTATCTAGCTGCTGAATTGTATTCAGCTGGGGATATATGGCATAATAATGCAAGAACTGTGGGCTCTGTAATTAAGTCTGTCTTCAGATGCTTTCGAAGCAATTCATTAACACAGTCTCTCAGCTGAGATGCAGAAAGTAATGCCATTCATTACATGATGGAAGTTAATTTATTAAATAATGTTTTTAAGTTTTTCGACTAACCAAGGATAACTTTTTTCCCTCCAGTTTGTTATAATTAATATTTCTCATTATGAGTTTTGCAATACAATAATTGGTGTTCCGGAGTAAAGTCATTAAAAGCGGCGCAACGCTTTTGAGCCACACTTTGAGATTGTTTTCAAGAACATTTTGGAATACGAGGTCCCTTTCTTCATCTTCTCACATAGACACTCTTCATATGTTTTTTGTACATATTACAGGACTACACATTAAGTTAGGGGAGCTAAGATGTTGTCCCATATCTTTGTTAAACTACTAGAGTGATACAATTTCACAGTGATGGCCATGGTGTGCAGGATTCCCGTTTGGGTGGAGCAACAATGTGGAAGCAGTTCACACCAGCAGTGTGAAGTCTTTAATAAAGGTGTTAACTGTAGATGGCAGTCTGACCTCTGCTAGAGATAAACAGTAGGTCTTGTTGCAACATGAGGAAAGGATCAGTTTTGTACAGGTCGAGTAAGTTGCACTCTGATGCTTCTTGGATGAAAAAAGTGGCTGTTTGAGATTGTTTTGTGAGGAGCCACCTGATCTCCACTGGTCAATGTAACCAGTCTGCTCCAATCTTGGTGTGATATCACATTCTGCGGGGATGATACCCTTGTGCACGAGTCATAGCATGAGTGTTGGGATGTTTACACGAGTAGACAAGGGAATACAGCAAATTCCACCACAAACAAAATGACTGGTGCAACTTTGTTTGACTCACTGCAGCATTATAAATTTTAAGTATGTTCTACAAAAACAAAACATGATGAAGGCTTGTCGGTCAGGTTGAGGTTTACCCGAACCATAACACATGCAATAATTGCAAGATAAAGCACATATTAAAGCACGTCGTCGAGTATTCTCATGGTGATGCACAGTCAAAAAGGCCCTTTTCCCTTCTTACATTTTGGACACTTTTCAATTTGCCGCAGAGGCTTAGCCAACTTTAAAGTGCCTACAAATTATGAAATGAGGCTTTTGCCCCTATTGCGCTCTTGCCAGTTGGCTGCCTATGGCAACGCATTCAAAGCTAAAAGTTGGATTTTCAAAGCCGGGCCAATTAAAGGATATGAAAAACAACATAATTTAAACTGTGATCGTTTGGCAGAACCTTGGAGTGAACAGTGGCCCCTGTAATGGCCCATCTAAGGGCGCTTCTGACGGCTCTGGAGGGACACTAAACATTTCACAAACAGAGAGGGAGAGCGAGAGAGAGGAACCTGTTATTTGCATCTGCATCATGCTCTTTTTGCATCTGATGGACTTTCTGGGTCAGCAGTGAGAAAATAATTATCTGTATATTGTATAACACACACACACACAAACACACACACACGTCTAAACACACGTTTTTATGAGGTGCTTCAAGAAGATAAAAAAAAAAATCCACTGGCTAGTAAAAACAAACAAACAGTAAAGATAATGCCATGGCTAGATGCATGTCAGTGATCTAAAGCCTACTTTAAGGAGAGGAGGCTCACACTCATTCCTTGACAAAACAGTCATCTTATTTACAAGGCTCAGAATAACCCTACGCAAATGTCGAAAAGAGGAATAAAGAGAGGAGGGGAAGAAAATAATTAGCATATTAATCTTTTTTATGCCGTCATCTCTCAGGTCCAGGAGACTGGCGGTGTAATTTAAATCTAAATGCTTCTCCTGGCATTAGAATTCATTTTAGATGGGTCAATTGTTCCATAATAAAGGGATAGAAGGTGTACTTCATGCAAGAGATTTATGTTTGCCATTTGTTCATATTCATGTGCTACTGAATACCCCTCAATTCAAATGGTGATGGCAGCTCATATCAGTCGAGCTCCAGACCTACAGATCACTAACCGGCAGCAATGAATTTCATTTGCGGAGGACAAAAAGAGAGAGAGGGAGGGAGGGAGGGAAGAAGAGGGAGAGCGAGAGCGAGAGGAAGAGGGAGAGAGAGAGGGAGAGAGAGAGAGGGAGAGAGGGAGAGAGATAGAGAGAGAGGGAGAGAGAGAGAGAGGGAGAGAGAGAGAGATGGGGGGGATCAGCTCCCCAACACAGTTTATTGATTTTTTTTTTTTCCTGCTCGACAGAAAGCCTGTATAACAGCTCTATTGCCCTCATAATGATTAGTGACAAAAGTTTAATTAAGCAATTATGAAGCCAATAATAGAGTTGTCTGGTTTGCTTAGCTTTAGACTGTTTAAGACTTATCTCCCTCTCACACATCACAGCAGCTGGAATGTGCTTGAAGAGATTAATGCCGCGAGAACACAGATGCCCACTTTAATACGGCGCCATGATGCCGTTTGAATGAAGTTGAGAACACAAGCTTCTCTTTATCAAATTACAAGTCTGCTTTTCATGAATATGGAGGAAAAAAGGGAGGGAAGGGGGGACTCAGCTATGGCTTCAAGGTGTAATTATAAAGACATACAACAGAAAGACACACAATTCCATTTTAGTAATCTTCCTGTTTGAAATATGCATGATAATGTATTACTGAATAAAGACTTACAATGTTGTAAGAGGCTTTGGCATTTTACATTTCCTGGGACAATTGGATATTTCTCGATGTTCCTTAGCGTTATATTCGATCCCCCACCTCTCCCTTTTGTTTCGGGATCTTTTATTTTTTATTTTTTCCTCTGAAAATTGATTAGATTATCTCTCCTCTCCACACAGGCTGCAACAAATGAGTGAGGTTCCCAGATACAAACTTCCAAGTTGATGCCATTTGTCCACGTAGATAAATCTGTGTGACACATGGTTGATATAGCGGCAATTTACATAGATTTCCAAAAGGGGATATTCAAGATAATGTGCCGAGCAAATACCAAACAAAGTATGAGCGCCTTGGTTATTGAAGATTTTTGGTACTTTTTCATAAACAACACTGGTTTTAAATCTTGAAAATGTTTCCAAACCCAATCTATTGGCTTCCCAGAGCTCCACACTAACTCATTCTCACTGCACAGCTTATTAATTACCCAGACATTACTCAATGTTATGCACCATGTAGGCACATCTACCCATTTTTATTGCAATGTCACTTAATCTCTAAAAGGAATTATTTGTTGAATTAAAAAGCTCCGATTTGCAGAGCAGATGCAGTATGAGTGGACTTGGAGAAAAAAAAAAGCCGTAGATGCGGCATGAAAGACTTCTACTAAATCGTCTATAAAAAGTCCTCGGTCCTCTTGAGCTTATCCACATTTACTATGAGCACAGCAACACAAAGTTGTGCGCTGTGACGGCCCTAAATCCTGGAGGAAGCGCACAAGCAAACAAGCTGAACATAGGCTGCCGTTAGTATTACAGCATATCCAGTATTTATATGTCCTGAAATAAAACTATTATAAGAAGGGAATCTTAGACGGCTCTGGGACATGTTTACACCATTTTAGATAATGCCCGCGCTTGCTCTACATATTGAATCACAGATTAGTCCAATATCAAGTACAGTACTGCGTGTCTGTATAAAAGGAGGTCAAACGCAGTTGGATTTAATGGGTTTTCTCACAGTGGTGTTTGAGTTGTAGATACTTTTTCTACATGGACCCAGCCCTTTGCAAAGTGGTGTGAAGTAGAGAAATGGGCCTGAGCTACAGGGTTAAGTCTGAGAAACAGCTTGCACATGCACATGCACATGAAAGATTTACTATCTCTACACATTTGAAGTGATGTTACGGAAGCTTGGAAACTTTACAACAACGTGGATCCAAATGCAAATGTCCCTGTATGTTTACAAATACTGTTCGTATGGCTAACACACGTGTGTTTGCATCCACTCCAATGCAATATTCTCCTTTAAAGACTGTTGAATACTGGGGTTAAATCTCTAAATCTGAATTTCATCCCTCCTCAAGGTCGAGGTCACCTCAGGTCTCCCAGGATGTCTCCCTCTCAGCTGGGTGTGCCACGGCGAGAAGAAGACACCGCTCACTGACAAACAAAAAAAAACCCAACAGAAAGCAAAACAGAAACAAGGGAAGGCAGAATAAGCGCGAGGCAATAAACCCGAACATCCCACAGCACATGCTGCGTTGTGGGATGTTGTGCTCTCTCTTTTTCCTTTTCCTCTCCTCTCCCCCTGGCTTCCGAGGACAATGAGATGACATGCTGAAGGTGGGACTGCATCTGGCATCATATTTAAACAGGGCTGCCACATCTCAGGAACACGGGTCGTTGCCAGATTGCAGGCTAATTAAGGAGCTTCTTGGATGACCATCAGTGCCTGTCGGTGGGCAAGGTAGCGGGCTGAGCCGTGCTCCGCCACGCTCCCACTGCGAGGCCTTGAAAAGACGAATGGCCACTGAAACCCCCACGGGACCTCATAATGCTACATATTTTCCTCCAAAACAAAAGATGTCCCTTATGGGATTGCGAGTTCCCTTTTTTTGCCTTTATCCCCCCCTCCCCTTTTCAAACAAGTGTAAATTACCTTGCCTTTTGGGTTTGTCTTCAAGTGGCCTGTCCACACACATTAGCCAATTGTCGCTAAAATAAATAGGCACTAAAATATGTGTTTCACAGATGCTAGCAGCTAAATGCAATAATTAGCAGTGATATAATGTGCTGTGAAGGTTATTTAATGACTTTGTCCTCTAATTTTGCAATAAATGATTATTTTGTATAATTAAAGGAAGGAAATGTGATGAAATTACGGGCTTGGCTTCAGGGGGAAAATGACCATTAAGCTGTTATTGCGTCGACAGATAATCACCCCGCTTACTACTCGGATGATAGCGTTTTCTGCGGGTACAGTTTGACTTGCTATTAATTGTGCTGTAAAAGTTCTGCCTTAGCAAGGAGGGCTCAAGTGAGAAGCCTCTCCATTGTTTTTGCATTTGGCATAATGCCTGTTTATGACAGGCGATATAACATAGCAAAGCGCGGCCGGTTTGACAGCGAGTGGGAAGCCGGAATTGTTTACTTGACTTCATTTCTTTTTCCCCCACTTGCTGCCTTTATTTCGTGCCAGTGTGAGAAAAGCGGACGGGAACAAGATGTGGTGGAAAAATGCAGCAGGCTGGCTGCTCGGCTAATAAGATGCCCATCATGCTAGCTGGCGCCGCTGATTTGTGTCTCCCTCTAACTCCCTCCATGATTACATTCTAAGAAGCCCCGCCTCCCCTCCCTGTCCCTCTCCTCCCCCCTTCCCCCCCGATCCTCGTCTTGTTACGTGGCATTAATGACACTTCAGTCATTGTGGCTTTCAAGCAGAGACCTTCCACGGCGAACAGAGAGTTGACATTTCCTGACATTTTCCCAACTAATTACAGTACAAATAATTAAGCATGTTCCTCTATGTAACAAATGAAGGCGAAAGCCGTCTGTCAGCCCGGGCCATGATTGATGACACTCCGGGAGACTTTATCTGATGGGTCCTGCCACGAGGTACAGAGGAGGCAAATTTATTAGAACGAACAATGCAAATTTAGAGTCATCTCATCCAGTTATGCGCCGAGGCAATATCCGTGTCAAGGTGAATGTGACAATGAAAGCAAAATATTAGCATTTTGTGCAGCGGGCTGAAGGGGAAATCAGAGCAGGGAGATGACAGGCCTAATTATTTCGGCTCACACAGGCCAGGACAGCTGTTTCTGGTGTCCTGAACAAGCCTGTCACACAGGTAACCAAATAGGGTCTGCGTATGAGCCTCTGTATTCGACACTCGGCGGATGTGTCTGCCACTAATGACCAATGCTAATGTCGCTGCCATGTCTCTAAAAACGGAAAGAAAAAATGTGGAGGTGTCATCGAGCTGTTCTTTTTTTTTATCAGTCAACATTTTTCTACATAATTATGTGTTTTTAGAATTAATGCCTGAATGTCACCTATTGGCCACCCACATATTCTGTACACTATTTTTTTTTTTTCTTCTATTATTGTAAACGAAGGCGCACACACACAAACACACACATAGGAGACAAAATAAGGTTAACATTTAAACTTGTTTGTTTTTAAAATCATTGCATTTAAAGAGAAGCCACAGGAAGGTATTTTTGTGTTTGTATATAGATAATTGATCCACATTTAATCCTTTCTTATAAGAAATAATTTGCACTACATTTATAAATAATTCAAACATATGTGACGCAGTTGTTCAATATGTCAAAAGTAAGACACTAGCACGAACAATGCTAATATTTGAAGGCACCTGTGATCAAATGTGCAATTGACTGCCAGCGTGCACTCATCTCTGGATTAAACAACAGTCTAATTGAAGCTTTCTCCAATAAACCCACATGCACAGATGAAACAAATAGGTGTTAAGGTCAAGTATGAGTGATGTTGTAAAAAAAAAAAAAAAAAGAAAAGAAAGTGCATCTTTAATAGTTAATGTTTAACACAAGTATTTTGTGGCAAACGCTCTGCTCCCTCTGCATTCGAGAGCCACGTGTGATATATGAACCAACAATGAACAATAGGTTAGGCTTTTATGCTACCAAATAGCAATATGTTGTCTGCATACATCTGCGCTTTGGGGAATACAAAGGTTACCGCCCACACTCATAATGAATCTGGAATTTGTACTCCAGGGCAGCCTCACAATGGCTCTTAAGGGGCAGGCAAATCCGGATGGGTTTGGAGAAAATCTACACGGGGATCAAAGTTTGCTGCTTAGTGGCTCGCTGGCTGGCTCGGAACAGATGGGCGTCGGAGGCACTATGAGCCCATTGAGATTCAGGATCCAAAGTGGCTGCTGCTGCTCTGTACACACAGGCAGATGACGCCTTTGTGTCAGTGGATTGCCGATATGCATTTATGTAGGTAGGGAGGGATGTGGGCTTTTTTTTTTTTTCTCTTCTCTCTTTTGGCTTCTGACTGCAGAAGTGAAGCAAAGAGACAAAGCAGCAGGGAAACAGGAGTTGGTTTAAAGCCGAGTGTGTTTGGGGATTCACTCGCACAGGTTGGTTAAAAATATGCAAAGTTTCATATTCCTTGGTTTTAAGCATTGTAATTGAGTTTGTGTATCTTAAATGAAAACAACAAGCACCCTTTGTACACTTTGCCACAGCTTCTTTTCGCTTTGTTTAGTCTCTTAAACACCACAATTAGACACAGCTTTGTAGGCTATACAATACTCCACTGTATATACACCCTTTACTTATTTAGAAAATCAATTACGTTGCCCCCGTGCTGTACACTTTTTATTGTTGTTATATAGAGGTTGAAACATATTACAAAAGCAAAAAACGGTGGGTTCATCTCTTTTGATTGTACAATCGCCTACACTGAATTGTAATAAATTAAAATCCCACAGAGGCACATTATAATTTTGAGCTGACAATGATCAGCCCACGTTTAGTGTTTCGCCCTTTTTTTCTCAAAATATTTTAAAGAGCAGAGTTAAACAGTGTCACAACTTTCTGAAGCTTAAATCCTGATTGTAACAAATATGACAGCATTGGATACAAAACAACACACACACACACACACGATATGGAGTAGAACAGATACACACAGTTCGGCCTGCACATTTGTGCAACCGCGTTAGAAAAAAAACAGATAAAAAAAGTTTTTTACACACATAAACATATATTAAATCAAAAATAATTGTATTGGAGATATATTAATAGCAAGCAGTACGGACCAAACCATGTGAATGAATTCCGGTACACTCTAAATATTTCAGCCCCAGATGTCAGGGCAGCGGCGTCGCTTTCATGTTGAACGCGGTGACGTCGCAGCTCTCTCGGTTCACTGTTGTCAGATTTCAAATGCCATGAAGTTGAACAGGGTTCAGAAACAGCCCGACTTCCTCCTTCCAACGCGGCAATTAGTTCCTACAACACAGAATGACAGTGCTTCAACTGACGAGGGGAGGGGGGGAAAAAAAGGAACGCTTTTTAATGATGTAAAACAGGTTTAACATTTTCTGTTGTGGAGACATTAGTGATCTTCGACAGTGGCCCTCCAGAACACGGAGCTTTTTGTTCCTGCTGTGCGCTGAAATACTAATTTAGCAGGACGATTATTTCATCATCTCTTTTAATTTCTTTCCTGGGAATAATTTCATGGTTGATCGAAAGTTTTTTTTTTTTTTACACTCCATGGATGATTTCATTCATGTGTACTGTTGTCTTGTTTCAGTTCGACAACAATTCTTTGCATGTTGAATTTCATCTCTAGATTCATTAATATTCATCTGAAAAGATAATGTTGATTTTGCAAACATTCCCGTACCCAGGTAAAGATAAATGTGACCTATAGAACAAATTAAATCTTTGGATTTTTTGTTATGGCCTCTATGGTGTGTGCAGACGGGTAGCCAACATAGATCACTCAGGTGACTCTGCTAAATGACTATAAATGTTCCTGTTGGAATTCTATGATACTGAAAAATGTGTAATTATGAAGCAGGGCGGTATTCAGCACTCCATCATGTTATGGTTGGAAAAAAAGAAAGACAGACAGGGTGAAAGCTGGAGAGAGAGAGAGAGAGAGAAAGCCTCAGGGGCTCGCATTTAACCTGCCCACCAATCCCAATCAATGTCATTACTCCTTTCCACTCCATTTTATCAGCTCCTGGAGACTGTAGTTTCCTACAAGTGACCATTGTACGGCACTCTATGAAACAGTCACAGGGCTAATGGGATGAGATGCAAAGAATTATAAATGCTGACAGTAAATCATATTACATCCCTAATAAGCATTAACTGGATAACTGGGTCAAAGCTGTATTATCTTAATTGATTTTTCTAAAGAAACCTGACAGTGAAATGTCAATGCTTGAATATTTCTTCATGCATCATTAAAACAAGATTGGCTTTTAACAAAAGGGTGTGGGTGGGGGGTTGGGGGGGTTCCTTTGGGCTGAATTGATTCTTGCTCGGGGCTGCCTTGCACAAGTAAGTGTATTACATAAAAATCTATACAGGATATTAAAACAACACCCATTCTGCGAGACAGTTACAATTAAAAGCTGACACCCGCCCATGCCTTTTTTGTGTCTGCCACCGCCGCCTGCCAACAAAATGCATCTCAGCCCCTGCGACTCGCCGCAGTCAATGAGGGGACTGTATAAACGCCCAGAAAGCTTATGTTAGCTGGGTAATAGAGCTGTTGCTTCCTGAACAGTGACAGCCAAGGTTTCCTGCCAAGCACAACTCGGCTACCAAGACTTTCATGGCACTGATATCCTCTTTGAAATGGAGCTGAAGAGAAAAATATGAAAAACGCTGGTCTCGATATAAGACAGGAGACAGAACTGCCTCAGATGTATAGATTTTTGATGAAACCTTTAAAACTGAGTCAAGACTCTGAGATATTTTATGATAAAACTATATTTGTGGTATTTAAGGCTTTTAAATGCCCTTCTGAACAAAGTTGATGATGTGAATTTAAAGTCTTAAAATTTCAAAGGTATAATAAATACCATGTATAAATTATTAAATAATTATACACAATTATTGAATGAGAGGTACCTTTAACGTGGCTTAGAAGAAGAAAGTCCAGAATTTAAATATGTGGCATATCTGGTTTTAATAAGTTACAAAAACATAAAATAAAATAAATGAATGTAGAGAGTTTTTTCACTCCATAGCTCCCTGTCAATTATAAATCATATTTGTTTTCCTTGTCATGTATTTACTAGCCCTGTTTATAACAGCTCTCAACAGATTTTAGCAACACGATCTGAGCCTGATGCTAGCCGTCGGCTCCATATTATCCCAGAGTTGGTAGCTTCGCTATCCACTATATTCTGTCAAACATCTGAGACTCGCTGTCCATAAGAACCGACTTGTGATCTGAGGATTAATGCAAAAGTGTCTGCTTGTTCGTGCTGCTATAACTCATGGTCAAAACGTCAGCAGAAACGGCCTTATGCTGAGGGCATGTGAAAACATTCGTTGCATCATCAACCCGCATCTCGGGCGAAATTCAATCGGATATCTGTGACCAGACTCGGGGGAAGGGGGGGATGCTTTATGTATAAAGTTACCGCACCTTGGTGGGATGGGTCCTATTCTGAGAGCTCTCAAAGATAGTAGGGTCTGTGTGTGTGTGTGTGTGTGTGTGTGTGTGTGTGTGTGTGTGTGTGTGTGTGTGTGTGTGTGCGGGAAATGGCTGGCGTGGGGAGCGGGTTGGACTGGGTCAGTTGGCACGACCGCAGAGCAAATGCTGGGAATAAATCAGTCTCACTGACATGGTGCCTCTCATCAAGTGACATCCCGCGGTGTCCCCATCAGTTACAAACTAATAAAGACGTATGGGGGGGAAACAGAAGCGATCACAGCAGATGCCAAGGTGAAATGCATCCAGTGTCTGGAGAGATGTGTCAGCTCTGAGAAGTCCATCAAGAACGATTACCAATGTCACTGCTTTTTAAATCCGGGGCCGTTACAGCACAGAAGCCTTTTCATTTGCAATTGAACAAATGCTACTTTAAAAACTATTTGAAACAATCATAAATTAAAGGGGGAAAAGGCAGCTTGACCCAGTGCAGTACAAAAGTTCTGTGAGTGCAATCATAGCTTATTATTTTATTATTCAGATTATAGTATCTTGTCATACAAACCAGGCCAAATTCAATGATTAAAATATACTTATTTCACAACAAAATACTCACAGAGTTAGCATGCATAACTCTACTATTGTATATGTATAAATCATTCTGGTTTATTTATATTAATTTTATTTCTATTATAATAATTGAGTGACCCATTAAACTGCAATTAATGGTTTATTCCAACACCTTAGGCTTGTCTCTTAAAGTGTGTGTGCATGCGTGTGTGTGTGTGTGTGTGTAAGAGAGAGAGAGAGAGAGACAGAGAGGAGGAGCTATGTGGGTATGTGGAACGATGTAATATTCATGAAAGTCCTGCTGGAAGTTGTCTTCACTGAGCTCCTGTAAAACACCACACACACACACACACACACACAATCACACACTGAGCGGGGCAGTCCGGTGGTGCTCACCTGACATCTGCATATGCCATTCAGACGGGCAATACGTGTCTGCATCAGTGATTTCTAAACACTTTGGGGTCAACAAATTATTAATATTTAGTATTAGCACTGATGACAATGTGGCATCCTCCTGAGAGCCGGGCAAAGTGTTGAGCGGGGGCCACTCTCTTGACGTCAACTGTGTTTGGCAGATGGTGCTGTCAGTTTGGGTCTTCGTTTATTCTCCCATGCATATGGCAGCATCTTCCCTTCGTTAAAAACAGCGAGCGAGCTCATGTATTATCTATGGGGCTAAAAAGCATGCAAACATTAGCAGGAATGTATCAGAGGAGCTTAAACTTCTGTAAACAACCAGCCGTGGTTGTTGTGGACGTGGTTTTACCCTCCGAAATAGCAGAAACATATGGTCCGAGACAGGGAAAGGGGCTGATACCTGGATGGGACGCGGTTCCGCCTGGGCCCACAGCGTCGTGTGTGTGACAGGATGTCATCCGACAGTGAGAGACTATGCAAATGACTTTTTTTTTATTTTCCTTTCTCTCCCTCTTTTTAAACAGAGCTTTACCTGACTGAGAACAACACTAGCCTGTGTTCCACCACCTCCCCCTCCTCCTCATTTACAGTAAACATTACAATGTAGATTGAGTCACTTATCACTGGGACATTATGAGTTGGACAGTAAGTATTTGACCCTTTAAGTAATAACAGCAATACCTCAGTATGGGAGGAAGAACACTCAGCTAAATGGTATGCATTAAACCCAATTAAAGGCATATTAGTAATGTACTTTGATATGCTCAAGAAATACTAAAGTACTGGCAATGCAGATACATGTGTGTTATATACTTTAGTACTGGACTGGATTTAATATTGAGAAGTTTTTGTACAACACAAGTTACATTTTACTGTTGTATTTTGTGAAGTTGGGGTTAATTTAAACTACTTTATATCTTGTTTGTTGTAGTTTAATCTGTAAGAATTAAATATGTTATGTTCAATTTGACACTTTTATATGAAAATCTAATTAAAATTTTGTTTTTGTTTTTCCTGGAGTACAATCATTTTAATTCATGTGTAGTGAAGTTAAAGTATAAAGAAGCATATTGCATAAAAATAATTACAATACAAGTGGTTGCGCACAATACTTGACTAGTTGCATTCCACTATTGGCATTTACTCACAAAACACACACAGAAACACCACATCAAGTATCATCATTAAAAATCCTACATAAACTAAAATGTCATTAAATAATAATAATTATTATTAAAATAGTTGTGTAACCCCAGCTTTCAGAAACATTATAACTTTATTTGGCTTCAAAACAAACCAAAATGTGTTAACAAACCTTCAGAAGGGGCAGACAAAAAGAAATGACCAGATTTAACATTGTGCATTTAGGTCTTACTATAGAAATCTCCCTTTCTCTCCATGTGGCAAGAATGTATTTGTTATTCTCAAAGGAGAAAAAATCAGGTGTCTATCTGGAGGAGGAGGGAGCTGTAAGGAGAGAGAGAGAGAGGAGAGAGACCCCGGTTAACTTTTGGAGTGTTAAACAGCGAGGGGTCTTACTCCTGCTATTCTCTGACATGAGGCTGGGCTGGATAGAATTGACACCAGGGTTGAGCAGGCGGATGAGTGGAGATATGAGGGTCCCTGTGGCGACCTGGCAGGTGCCATAGCAACTGAGGATGGGGAGATAGGCAGGACAAACAGGGAGGGAGAGAGAGTGAGAGAGAGAGGATATCCCGTTAAAGGGGCGGGTGGGGGCACGGCACCAGCAGCGAAATCACTTGTGACAGACCCAAACACAGGTCGACAGCTTTCATGTCGGAGTGTGTGTCTAATCTTTGGGAGAGAAAAAAGGGAGCGAGGGGAAGGGAGAGACTCGGAGAGAGAGGGAGAGAGAGGGAAGGTGTGAGAAAGCAACAAAGACGGAGGTTGTCAATAATTAATCAACAGATTGTTCGATGCTGAGCTTGTTGAAATGACGGCACTGCTTTGATTGACAGATCTGGAGCATTTGTTCTGCATGCTCTGGCTCGAGCCACTCTGCTACTGCTGGATGCTCCTGACAGTATTTTTCTCTCCTGCTCTCACCCCACACTTTTTTTTCTTCTTCTCCCCTTTAAATCCTCTGCAAGTAGCATAGCTTCTATTGCACAGAGTCGTAGCTGCAGGGCAAGAGCGGCACCTCCCCGGAATCCGGTATTTACCAGGTTGTTCTAGGTAATGTGCGCTTCACAAGTCATAATGTACACTTGTTTTGTTGTTTGGGGGGGGGGTTTTGAGTGGGGCATGATGCAGATATTTACAAAAAGAAGTTGTGCTGTCTTGTGAATAACCAACAGTCTAATCGTTAAAAAATTGAGCAGAGTGAGACAATTATTTAAATTCCGGAGCTGGAAAAGTACCGTTTTAGAGGAATAATAGCATCTGTAAAGCTTGTTAGCGGATGGTTCCCCAATTAATTCATCTCTTTACACACTTAAAAAAATGCAACAAGAATTTGAGTTACACCAGCATCAATCTATGCTGCATACCATTAGCCCCATAACGTCCTGGCAGACATCACGGACAGGTTTCAGCTGAAATTTGGAGCAGTGTGTCTGTCGGCATCTGCTGATTTGCCGCATTAGAAAAGTTATTTCCAGTGTGTAGAAATCCGCGGATGGTGGGAGTCCATCATTCAGTGAGACAGTGAGTGTTCCCTGCTAAACAAGGCCTTCATTGACCTAATAACTGGCAGCCTACTCAGTCACCAGCATGTTGAGTAGTATTCATTATTCATGCTCATTAAATTCTGGGCCTCATACGAGCAAAGACTGCCAGCTTGCTGCCAAAATGTGTTGGTTTTGTGATGTGCCCACTTGAGACTTGGGGATTTAAAACCAGGACACCACTTCTGAAAAAAAAAAAAAACTAGCATACAAATACACAGATTTCATTCTGCTTCCAGATTAATTTGATCACATTTGACAAAATACACAATTATACTCACCTCCATTCTTTCGCCGTGAATAGGATTTGGAATTAATAAATGGGAGGGGGAAAAAATGTGCTCATTCTCCCCCATGAAAAGAGATTTGGAGTCAATTCTGCCTGTTTGAATATGCATATTCATAGTTAGTTGATCATATTTTTTTTCGCCATACTTGATTCCTCATCATTTACTCTGCAAGGAATTGGAGCCTGTCAACAAAAACCTTTTTTCAATGAAAAGCACCTCTGAGGCATTTAAAACATGCAGCGTTGCATCACAGTCGTTTCCTCCTCGCAGACAGAATTGGCAGCACGTCCGTCTATCTGCATCACACTTGCGACTCTGGAGTCAAAACAAAGCGCAAACTCAATATCTTAACGCGCAGTATGTGCGTCTCACGTTAAGTCGGTTTCACCACGGTGCTGATGTTGAATACACTCGTTGTTTACTTTGTGTGCGATGCCAGCGCCATACTCCAAAATGTTGATTTGTCATGATGTCGGCAGACAATGAAACATTTAAGGTTCAACATATGCTTGGAAGGAGCCATGACAAGATGAACCTGGAAGGATGCTCTCGGAAAAAAACTGCCATAAATGCCCATGCTGCTTACAAAGAGGAAAACAGCAACATATTATACCTTTAAGCAAAGGCGGCGATGTTTTACATGCGTAGCTACATAGAGAGCAAAAGCGGCGCTGCGTTACAAGTGCACTTGCATTTCAAAGGCACGATTTCTCACACAGTTCTCAGCCAGCGAAGGACGCGAAAAAAGAGGCTATGACAGATAGGAAACAATTATTTATCAGGATACACATCCACAAAGTAGCAGCAGCTGCCTGCGCCATTTTCCAGGGCGGCGGGACCATCCATATTTGTCTCCACTATGCTCAAATCCCCAAGTAAAATACCCACGGTTCCAGCACAGAGAGAGGATTACTGCTTTCCCATATGTTGCCCTGTGTAGACACCGCCATATCAATCTAAGCCTGGTCAGTTGCTCTTTCATATACTCCTAATGTACTGGAAAGCCTTCCACAGTCGGCTGCCCCTCGCTGCTGGTCCTGAACAGGTCTCAGTCCCGAGTCCCACAATGGAGAACAATCAGGCTTTTCTGTAGGATTAGGGGAGATACAGGGGGGGGGGAAGCCCCTGGTGGCTGATTGTTGTCTGGTAAGGTTATGTTTTAATACTGAGACACTTCAGCGCTGGTTCTTTGTGCGGGAACTGTGTCAGAAACAAGAGGTCTAAATAAACAGAGAGGCCCACCGCAGCCCCTTCATTCATCATGGCCTCCTCTGACAGCGGCATGCTGAGGAATCATCTGGAATCGTCTTCTGCTTTGGGCTCCGTGATCCCTCTCCGCTTTCCTCCATGACTCCTGAAACTGGGGCCAGCCATGTGACACACACACACACACAAGCACACACACACTGGAAGAACTGTGTGGTCTATGAGTACACACACTGGATCCGCGTGTCTTGTTCATGTGAGGTTACACATATCAACAGGCACATTATTAAAACATGCACCAAAGCATCTCAACTCGCCAAAACACACACAGCCACAGTCGTGTCGAGCATTATACGAGAATTCCTCCGGGCAGATCTTTGCCATGTTTGTTAAAGATCAGCAGCTACGCTTAAGTCGCTCTATCTATCATAAGCAGATCCAAGATGACAGCACAGTTTATGAGTCACAAGCTAACAATAGGCCCACTTGTGAGACATGAGCTCAAATATTAGTTTTGAGCCTGTTCTTTGAATTTCTGGGGTTAGTTTGGATTACTACCTCTAATCTAGGCACTAGTATACGGTGGGGAATTTCCTGGACTCGGCGGGAGGGGAGTGTTTCCGAACAAACAAGACTTCAAAGGGTGTGTGCTCGGCAGAAAGGTAAGGTTGAATGCAAACATGTATTCATTTAACAATATTTATTTTTTTTCTCCCCTCAAAGCATCTCTGCGCCAGGATCAAAAGCTTAACCTTTTGACCGTGGAGAATTCCACTGCTGGGTTTGATTTCTTAAAAGAAACTTTTTTCTTTTTTCTTTTTCAATCAGCGAGCTTGAGACTGCTGCCTGAAATGCCACTTGTTTGGAGAATCGAAAAAAAAGGTACAAGCTATTTTCGGTCAAAATCAACAACTGCCAATTAGTTCCACAGCAGGCGTACTGCTTTATCAGATGTGAACGGCATGAGTTAACTTTTAGCGTTCTGCCAAACTGAGGAAAGTGACGCACAACTGTCAAATGGTCGCTTGGAATAAAACGTGGAGAAACAACATGAACAAAGTGGTGGATGCAGTCCTGTAGTCTTGTTTAAATCCATGCATACAAAACATTGCCTGCAGAGTGGATTGCCAAAAGACTAGAATCAAATTTATTAGGAGTACATGCTGCGGTCTACATCATTTCCTAAGGTCCTATTCTAAGACAAGGAAACTCATTTCTTTTTTTGAAATGATTTGGTCCGAAGCTCCATCTACTTCAGCAGCCACTTAATTTGGCATTTTGTCCTGTGGGCTGGTTGCTGAGGGCGACTCATGAGGAGGGTATGAAATCCTATTTCTGGAAACTGCTGCTTCCTTTAAATGGCTGCATGGTAATGTACTTAATATAATTACTGGGTATAAGCCTGTAATAACCTAATGACATGCCGCACTAATGTTTTATGATCTCTAACAGCTCAGTGCCGCCTTTGAAATACAGACGATCCTCCATTGTGCTGGGTTTTTTTTTAGCCAACTCCACACATATTTTGGGTGGGCACCACGACAAATCCGAGGGAGGTTCTGAGGAATGTATAAGAAATAATTAAGAACAGATTTGGTATGCTAAGCTCCTCCAGTTGAGTGAATGGGATATGGACCAAAAGGGACAGATGGGTAAAATGCCAAAAAGATATTGAATTTGCTGCTTAATAAGCATACTTATTAAAACAAGAATAATAAGCATCAGCATCTCTTTCAGCTAAAGAGAAAACAATGTGCCGATGTCCAATTAATTCCTCACATTGTAACTGCTTTCAGCGCCGCTTATGAATGTTGTCATCACTGCATACATATACATTAGAGGGGATAATCTTCACACAGCAGATTGTGGGCTTAAAACAACAACATATCCAGCATCCTGTCACACAGAGAAAACTATTTTATGTACTGTCACGATCATTCTTCTAATGTCAACATGAAATCGTAACACAGCCAAACTTTGCAAGGACGTTTTACATGAAAAATCTTGTTTACAGCGCGGCAGACAAAACGGACGGCAGACAAAGAGAAGCAAAAAAAAAAAAGCATTTTCTGAACGTGTCCTCGTCGTAACTGCGCCGACGATCACCCTCAGACACAACACCCGTCTTCTTTGTCTCCACCGGCAGACATATTTCAAGAAAGAGCAATGCATTCCGAGGGAAGGCGATGTAAAGACTATAGTTCAATATCATACACCGAGAGTTATCACACTGTAGCCCGTATCCGGTAATCTAACATGTCACGGGGCAGGAGCCGTTTCGCATGTGAGACAGCTGTGATCTGTGTCAGGCAGTTTCCGTCCCCAGGCGAGGGGTCATGACGGTTGACTTCATCTCCCTCCCTCGGCCTCCAATCACTCAAACATAAATCAATACTGTTAATAACTGTTTGAACGATGTCTAAATGGGATATCTTTGCTCGGAGCGATATTAAAAGAGTTTCCCCTCGCCAGCCACCCCCCCCACTCTCGCTCACTCTCTCACTGGAAAGAACCCCTCAGACATGGGCTCCTCTCTCTATTTATTGGCTACAATTGTTCTTTATGTCTTTATCAGATTTATTAACACGCGCTCTAGATTGTTTGCTCGACGCAAATCCACAGTGGTCCAGACATTTTATATTTTTCCAAACTGCACCTCACAGATGTATGATTCAATTAAAGCGCCGGCTGAGTCCAGTTGTCGGAATTCGAGGCTAACAAGTAGCAGGGAGCTAATTATTCTTTCACGCTTTTATTTTCCTTAGACGTCTTCATTTTTATAGCCGGGAGTGATAACACCTTAACATTCAATTGTATTATGAGATTTACAGTTTACCAATCTTCACACACGACTAACCCTTATAATATTGCCCTTCAAGGCAGAATTTCAATTTAGGTCTGATCAAACAAAATAAGCAGACGTCATACTGATGATGGCCTCCCTTAGCAAAGGGAAAAAAAAGGAAAAGAGATCAGGGTGAGAAATGATCAGGTTCGGGAAGGTCAACGCCACCGACTGTGCGAGTGAGGCATCTTGGTTATCATTCAAATTATCCATTAATTAGCTTTCGCACAACTGCGGTAATAACCTACATGCTTCGGACATCAGCTCAGGCACATTAAGTGTTTTAAAAGGTGTTTTCTGCAGTCACGTGACCTCTATCTCATCTTGCTTTCATTTTCTACGGGGTATGCATCACTGGGCTAAGCGTATTTACTCTGATAGCGCTGCCACAATGGAATTATGTGAGCTTGTAAATAGAGTTAGCAGTCAGCTGATCTTGGCTTTTCATTATTAGGCGGAGGGTCTGCGCGCGAGAGAACTGCAAACTGTTTTGCTTTATGATCCATTCTAAAGCCCATTGAAATGACGGCCATAAAATAATGCCATTACCAACTATGTATAAAACCTTACTGCTCAGTGATGCAGGGTGATCATCAGCACGATTTGTAGACTAACACTGGGGCAGCCGCAGCACAGTGAATGAGCCACAGAATGAGGCATGAGGTTAATATGACAATACACCTTTATGTGGAAATGTAATACACACACTCTGACAGAGTAGTTTGTAGGACAGTGCGAGGGAGTCGTGCTCAGTGGATTCAGCTCAGGAAAAATGATCCAATGAGGAATTTGTCTTTACTTCCACATCTCTATCTCGCCTCAGTCTAATTTGTGTTGTTCGCAGCTGTAAAAGTGCACTGTCGTCAAATGAGAAATATTTGAGGTCCACGTTTATGTCGAATGTACTTTCAGATTACAATGAGAACAATAATGCCGATTAACACAAAACGACCTGAAGTGAAATATTACACAATTCACAAAAGCAGTGCGTTGGTGCAGCCCGGGCCTCAACATAAACCCTTTACATCGCCTTTAACAAACATATATTCACTATATCACAGAGACATATTCTATAAACACTGCTTAAGCATCACCAGGGGAAATTGTGTGTTCAGATTCCTGAGAAACTGACTATGTAGAAACACAAAGCTTCTGCCAAACACTGACAATGTGATCATCACTGATGAAAAGAACAGGTAATCTTTTTTTCCCCTTTTTTTTTCCCTATCCAAAAGGAGGCTTTTATTCCCCCGCTTTAAACCCATTATGCTTTGCTGTTAAACTGAGCAATAGTGAAACTATGGTAACAAATAATCTGTTTTGCTTCAATGAAAAGTATGTATCATGGTGGGAGACAAAGCCAGGGATAAACACTGAGCAAACCCTGAACAATGGGGCCCCGAGCAGGCGTGTGTCCAAAACTCTGCTGCTCTTTCTTTTTTTTTTTCTCACTGCTCACTGCCATCCATCCCCGTCCCCGCGTGGCTCTGTAAAATTATATTCCATTTTCTACCCAAAAAACTGCCTCAAACTGGTGACTGTGCCACCTAATGTGTGACAAAATGACAGACATCCAAAGCAAACCAATAAAACTGTTGTCTAATTACATTATTATCTACTTAGCCATACAGAATGTAAGGACAGTGTAACATTTCTTTAAATACAAAATCGGCTTTAGCCTGTATTTAATTTCGTTTCGAGGTAAGATTCGTTCAGTCGCTGCAAAGACAGTTAGAAACAGAAAAGAAGATCCATTAAAAGGATTAGCTGCTGAGATACTGAGGTTTGTTGAGTGTGTGATGAATCGGGCAAAATTGCTTCCTGAGACCTGGAAATGAATATTAAAGCTCTGCAGATGAACATTTCTTTCAGAGGAGCTGTTGATTGCATTCCTTACACAATCAATTGCCTTTGCTTCCCAGCGCAAGCATCATAATTTAATCTGCGCTTCAGTCATTGCGGCGACGTTATTAATAAGTTGATTAGACATGATGACGGCAAATATTTCCATTCATCGCACAGCAGCTACAGATATACAATACTTGGTCACAACTGATATTTGATTCCTTCATGTCTCTGCCTGCATACATCCAGGATAAGAGGCTCCATATACATATATGCAGTTTACACACTTTTTTTTTCACTAACATGTTTAAATCCGCAAATTCAATAATCCACGAGGAGTTAAATTTCATAGGTGTGTTCCATATACACCTGCACACCGGCCACCTGCTGTCACCATGGCCAAAGTGGGGGAGCTTGCAAAATAAGCAGCTGTGTTTTCCAAATACCCTTAACTGGATTTGGGAGTCTGGGATGGCCCTCCTCCAAAAGAGTAAAAAAAAAATAAAACGACTGCTTGAGCACATCTATCAATTTGCAAACAGACTTAAAAGTGTCAACAGTGGCACACGAGCCATGAGAAACGTTCTGCTTATCCTACACCAATGCACCCCTTCATGTGATGTAATTTCATTCTCTACAAGATTTCCCTCTTTCTGCCCCTCTTCTTCTGTCACCATTGCACAGAGGGGGAACAGAGAGAGAAAGCCAATTCCAACAGTGACAGAAAACTGCCCACTCTTCCCCATAAAATTAGAAAAGCTGTTCGTGGCTTTTTTATCTTTCAGATTTCCTGGGTTTTACGGCTAAATACTAAAGCACTGGAGGCTGGTCATGCTTTAAGCTACTAGAAAAAGTTAAGCTTCGGCGTTGGGCAGCAGAGATATGGGCTATAAGCTGACAAGTAATTAAACCGGCATATCTGTAACAACTGTCATCTCTTATTTCTCCACAGCCTGGACGTAAACCAAAGGCAAGAAAGCCGAAAAGGATGGAGTAAGAAAAAAAAAAAAAAAAAGCAAAGGGGGACAGTGAGAGAGTGGGAGAGAGAGTCTTTACATTACTGGGCAACTGCAGGGTATATATCTCCTGCCGAACAGTTTAGCAGACTTGGGCATTTAGGGGATTGTGGAGGAGATCAAAAGGGTCAGGGATCCTTTTACCAATTAACAGCAGGGAGACGGACATCAAATAAGGTGTAAATTTCAGCTCTGCACTTTTCAGTGAGCCGAGCATGAAATGCATTCTAATGCTCTTTTTGAGTTTAGTGGCGGCTTTTGAACCACCAGTGATGTCACCGCGGCTCTCCCAAAGACGGGCTTAATCGGGTCTCAGAATGGCGTGTAGCCATCTTGTCCACTGTGTTGGTGTCAAAGGCAGTGTCGAGTCAGTTGTTGATAACGGCGCCACAATATGACTCTAGATTTCGAAAAATTGGAGTGGAGACAATAAGCTTGCAGTGACAGAGGTTTGACCCTGTGGCTTGTACAGCCGTATTAAACTGTTATTGATAAATCTGCAAGCTGCGTAAATGGGCGATTTATTTATTTACCTGGGCGAGTTGTTTGGGTGAATTGAAATGTTTGGTTTAGCACTGAAGGCATCTCTTATTGGATTTTCATACTGCACAGCAGGGGCAGCTGGTATACACATTTTCCCCAATGTCCTGATAAAGTGATCATGGGGCGAAATATATCCGGGGCCGAGCATCAAAAACGTTTCATGTCTGGCTTTAACAAAAGATTTTGAGTGTTTCGACTCTGTGATTAGTTCCGTTCCTTGAGACACGCACATCTCACATCATAATTTAACTTTTATAAATGTTTGTGTGCAAGCAGACCCCTGCGGCGCTCACAATGTTAAGCGCTTCAGTTTGGAATATGAGATAGTTAATGATATCTATCTATCATGTCAGTCTGTATGTTGAAAGCATATCTTGAGAACTTTATATGTTATTAGCTTCACATTTGACCTGTGTATTGTATAACTTTAACTTTGAATTAACAGGCGAGCAGCGTTGTGTAGCAATCAGTGGGGGGGGGCAGTGCGTCTCAATCTGTGGACTCAATCAAACATACTGACCTACTGTGGTCGTCAATTGACGGCAATAATATCTGGCCAGATCATTTTGATAATTTGATTATTTCTATTTGACCTTTTCAAACTTATATATTAACACACATGTGAACAGTAATAAAGCAGATTTAGTTTCTGTTTATGCGAATCATCATGTCAAATTTTCACTGCAGATAAACCAGGTAGGATGAACACAAAGTTTTCTAACTTCACTCTGAACCATGAAAAAGCTCTGCACACAACGTCCAGCACACAAACTGTTACAAAGTGACAGTACATTGTAGAAGTAGCTCCAGAGCATTAACACAGAACAAGAGAACAGAACATTCCAAAAGGCAGGTTTAGAACGGCACAAGAATTGCTGAGTTTCCTGTTTGAAACATGTATGGAACAAAGAGCTGGGTGGTTTCTTTATTAATATTGCACAGCACCTCACCTCACAGCGATTACTGATCCTGCAAGCAACTACTTGACTTGAGTTGGTAACTAACAGCTTGATGACCTGCAATTTGTCCGTCAGCCAACCACTAATTCATTGTGTTCACCTTCCAGCGAATTCTAACAGAGGTGTGCTTGAAAGAAATCAGAGCAGCTGCTGTTTTATATAAATGTGCACGATAATAAAATCATAGCCAGAAGAGAGACAGGCATCCACACTGCTCTAGAATTCTGGTGAAGAAGTTTGGAAACGATGACGTAGAAACTCGAAACCTCTTCCTGATTGGGTCTTTTGTCACGATGTAGCCTTCACTGATTGGTCAGGCTCCTATCACGTGACTCCACTCCGGAAGAAAAAAACAGGCATTAGCCTCGGGATAATCAATTACAAGCGTTGCTGACCCTGTTGTCTTGGCTAACAGCTGTTGTGCAGTTAAATTCTGCTGCATAATGATATGACTGCTCCTTTGTGTAGGAGACAAGCTACTATTTGCGTGCCCAGTGTACGTGAGTACAATGCGTTAGTATGGACAGGTATTAAAACTTACGTAGCCTTAAACCCACAGTGTTGCATGCGTGGTATGTACCCAGACCTGTTGAGCCACCACAGCTACTTAGCTTCTATTTACTGGAATAGTGATGGTTGTCGTGATCGATGCCAGAAGACCTGAACAGTGCAACAGTAACTGAAACACATGCTTAGAATAATCTCAGCAGCAAATCGTTTGATGGCACGGTATCATTTATAGTAGAACTCAAACATGTTATTGTTTTTGTTGGGATGCGGTCGCGCACTGAACATATTGTTTTTAGTCCAAACGTGCTTAAATATTCGTGTAAAACATATTGTTATTCAGCGTGTCACGGAACCTGAGATAGCCAATCTGGCTGGTTGTATTTTAAGAACAAAGACAATGGATTTTTATGCATGGGAGCTGACTATCAAAGGTATAGGCGTCTATATCCTCTGCCAATATGCAAACTTTCCCGCGGCGTATAATTTCACACATTCCCTGACAGTTTACTTAATAATAACCTCAGGTAGCATCATTAAAAATCATCATTTGTATCGAGATGAACATGCCTCCGCTCCACAATCCACACGCAGTCACAATCACTGGCGCTTCTGCTCCATTTTCTCCTCTCTTTCATTATGCATGCGCCGGGTAGGAGTAAGTAAAATAATCGTTTGTAATTCAATAGAGCAATCTTAACTCACTTAGTTGTGCTAAAGGCTGAGTGAGGGAAAGACAAAGAGCCTCAACATTTTGCCACCGTGCTCATTATGCGTGTTTTAAAACAATTTGCAATTCAAGGCCACACAAAGTGGGAGAGAGGGAGCGAGGTAGGCGCCCGGGCTTCAAAGGCTGCTGCGAGAGAGTGACCTCGTACCCCACTTCTGGGGTCGCCACCCCCGATGAGAGCCGGGAAGATGCAATTAAAAGAATTTAAAAACAATGTGTAACCAGAGATTGTGGTGCTTATTATCCTGTGGTGTCTTGCAATATCAGTGACCTGAGCATCCCCCCCCCCGCCCCCCTGTTCTTGCTCCCTCTCGGGGCACTTATCTATTAGAATATAAGAGTAATCCTTTCACAGGGGTGCAATATTATTCTGGAAATACACTTCCACGACGGCTGCTAATTGTATAAGTCATTAAACTGCTCAGTTGCCCTGCTCTTCACGCCTGCTCCGAATCTGTCCCGATTGTTTTGACAGTTCACGTGATTAAATTGATCGCGACAACCCTCCTCAGACGAGCACTCTGACACCAAACAATCGCCAGTTTAATCTTCACAGTATATGTTTGCATTGGACTTCCAGCGACTTAAGGAATTAACTGATTTCATGTCAGCGAGAGGTCGCACTCGTGCATCGCCTCTTGGAATTTACGACGCCGCGCTCGCAGGATTCATCAGTCGCTATCAAATTACAGTTTGCTGCAATACCCATTATTTCCATCCTCATATTAAATGTGATATGTGTCTGTACAACCCATGTCAGAGTCACTTTGGCGGAACAGAGATGTATTTATTTTTAGGGGATTCGCTCTCTCGCTCGCCTTGTGTTGTCTGCCTTGCTCGCTCGCTCTCAAACAGTTATTGCCGAAACAAATGCAATCAAAATGTCATCGCAGGAATGAAAAGGAGCTGTTTAAAAATGCATCAGAAAAGCCGCCACAGAGGCTTCATTAATTCTACCCAGGCTGTGTTGAGCAGTCGTGCTGAAAGCGCTACTCCCAGACCCTAAACATTCTCCGACACTTCCTTATCTTTATGGTGTAATTTCCCATTTAGCGAGTTAGCACCTAGGGAGAGCACAGTGTTGCTGGTCTAATTGGGCAAATGAGAACACAAAACCAAACAAGCTCACTTACTTTGTATTTGGAGGTGTCCCCATTTGAACTCATGTGACGCAGCCCAAGTTCGGAGAACTAAAGTTTATATACCGCAAGCTAATCGTATATTTTATATAACTAGTGGCCCTAACAATATAAAAGCAAACGCCGCTGATGCACAACCGACGCCATAATGCATTCGAAATGCTGTCACTTCAAGTCGTGTGTGAGCGGCAACTGTATAGAGCCACCGACGTGATATACTCTGTCAAATCCATCAGGAAAGATAGATGGTCAGTTCACCATAGTTTGAAGAAACTATTCATAAAAGTAATTGAGTGGATTTGACGCCATCCACATTTTCTCATTCACGGTATCAACTCCCCATCACTGATGTGATAGAAGTGGAATTACCATACGCACCATCAATAACTGAGGCTGGGGTGTCGTTTTGTGTGATGGATAACAAATGACAGGTGGCAAGCTGCTGCAGGTACTCAATTCAGCCCGCCGCCGTGCCAAAGCCTCAATAAGGCACCAGCACACACACACAAACACACACACTCACATGCACACATACGCACATTTGTGTTTACTTTACATGCGGCAACATGCGCACACAGTCACAGAAACACTACATGCGTACGTACTAAAAGCACACACTCGCTCCCCACCCCCTCGCAGAGAGATCCAAGCACACAGACCCACAGATGATAATGAAACCTTTCCTGAGGCGCACACGAGCACTCTCCGCTAAAACACACACTTTCTCACACACGGTTTGTGTGCAGGGTAAAAAGGGAAGAGCGCTATTAGGCTGAAATGGCTGCGGTTTGGGTAGGTCTGCTCTAGTGCACCTTATCAGCACCGGGCTGATTCTGACTGTCCTGACATTGACACAAGCAATCCATCATGTCATCAGCCCCCGCTGAAGCGTCCTTGTGTTTCTTTGTGACTGTGTCTATGTGTGTGTGTGTGTGTGTTTGCATGCATGGGCTTTTGCATATCTTTTTTGTGTGCGCATGTGCACGGGTACTTATGTGTGTCCATCCATCTGTGAGTACACAGTGGGGCGGTGGTTTGGAGCGGTGCATGTGAGTGAAGAAGAGAAGGAGAGTGAGAGACAAGACATAAGACACACACACACACACACACACACACACAGACTATACCCAGCAGCCACACTAAGCAGTGCTTAACTCCAGCCTGCCTCCCTGCTCCCTACCCGAGGTCTCGACCCATCAGTCAGTCACAGACGGGAGAGGTGCTCGGCCCACTGACAGCAAATCCATACTAACTCTCACAATCTACCATCATGACCATTTTGCGACGCTGTAGTTCCACGGCCTCCAATATCACAGCAGGTGTAAAAGAGCAGTGTGTCTGTCCTCAGCTCTATTATACAGTCAGAGCATCTAGCTGTCATGGCGCTGTGGATCTCTCTGTGTAAAGACCCAAACGGGTTGATTTTTTAACAATGAAGATCTAACAGCAGTAATATCTCTATGTCAATTTAAATTACATTGTGATAGAATAAAATATTTTTTGAAGGATATTAAGAGTTATATGTTTTGCACTCTTTTCTGATACAAAATCATGACCTTGTTTTGAGTCCTCTGCAAAGTTAACTGTTTAAAATGAAATGATTATAAAAATTTGTTTTCAAAAAATGAACCCCTCCGTGGTCACATTTATACACCTCAGTAAATTTTTGTGAAATAGTGCACAGATTTTAAAACCACTAGAGTTTGAATAAACTACAGTTACAAGGTCAAACCAAAGATGTAATCCCTTCATTTATTATTTATTTCCTCACATACATGTCTAACATGACAGATAATCAATAATACTGAACATCATTGTTTTGCCAGTTTTGCTCTTTCTTTTGCACTGTTTCATTGCATGAGGACTAACCAAAGAGATCTGAATAACAACAAAATTTGGTCTTAGCTTGTGTGGAAGCATTTTGATTTGAATATGGAGACATTTGGTTCGTGCCTTTCTTAGTGTATCATTGTAAATGCTGTGAGAAGAGGAACAAGTAGTATTCGTTTTGGGGAAATCATCCGTTATGTAGGGTTAGTGGCTGATAACAATCAAAAGTTGGAATGGAAAATTGCCTGGAAGGCCTCATGAACAGAGATAAGAGAGAAGATTAAGCATGTTGGATTTGCTTTGTTTTGTTTTTAGAAAGGAAAAAAGGGCCCAGCAGTGCAGTGCAAACAGACACAGGCAGAATTGTATATACATGGATACACTCATACCCCCATGCACATGCAGCAAACCAGACGCGCTCACGCAGGCCAAGTATCGGTGTTGTGGTACCTCCTGTTCTCTGTTTCAGACTCCTCAGGAAACAAATGTGGCCTTTTGCTAACACGAGCAGAGCCCAGCTGTGGCTGGGGAGATGCTGTCAAGTGTGTGTGTGTGTGTGTGTGTGTGTGTGTGTGTGTGTGTCTGCTTTTTTCTTTTGAAAGAAACAGAGAATGATAGAAAGGAGACACTGCAGCATATGTGTGTGTGTGTAAAATGTGGCGAGCCCCTTTTGAGGTTGGTGTCAGTAACGTACAAGTCAAACGCTATGAGCACGAGATGTTATCGCCACGAGCAGGCGGCGTAAAGTGGAAGAATAATACGGCTTCTGTTGTTTGGTGATTCACTGAGGTTTGTGTCAGATACGTAACAGTCAAAAGCTGCTGGCCACATGCTGGACCCAAAGCACATAACAGGCACGGGTCGAGAGATAAAGTTTCCATAAAAATGTGGAGGCTGATTGAAAAGATACGACGAAGGCAACGACGTGCAGCCGCCGCGTTCAGCAGATATATTTATGCTCGCTGCTTTGAAGGCAGAGCAATGTGTTTGTTTATAATGAAGAGAGATGCTTAACACTCGAGAGCCAAATGTGATCTGAATCTGACTCAACGTGGATCTTTATTTGAGGACCGGAAAACTGTTTCTTCAAATGACACACTTTCTAGTGGGGGAAGAAAAACAAGCGATATCAAAAGAGGAAATAAACAAAACTGAGACAAAATTCAAACAAATTCATTTCAACTGCGGCGTGTTGAAAATAAACACTGACGCGTTAAATTATTAAAAGCTCTTGCATATTCAGAATGATAATTCAGGGAGTAATGCAGTGTGAATTGCAATAACAAAATGTGCATAAAGTGAATTATGTATAATAAAATTTGTTTTTGTATAACAAATGAACAATATTCCTCTATTTCTGTCCTGCCATCAAATTCAATTAGTGACAGGAATTCATCTTCACAAGTTTTGTCTCTGGTAAGCATTGTTTTGTTTGTTACTTTGTTGTTCTCTCCCTATGAAGAGATCTGTCACACATTTGCATGACAAGTTTCTCAGTGTAGTGCTTAGAGAGCACTTTGCAACAACGGCACACTGTTGTCCTTTGATTGTATGTCGTCTGCCCCAGTTTCAGCAATTACCTGCACGTGTGTGTGTGTGTGTGTGCGTGTGTGTGTGTGTGCAACATGAACAAAGTTGCATTGGTTACATAGTTAAAAGTAAGGAGAAAAAAAGTGGTAATTGGATTCAATTGGAGTAATATTCTTTTGCTTGCTATTTCAATTCATTAATTAATTAATCTATTACATATAAAATGGGCGCAAAATCTCATTGCACACTCCATGTAAACATTAAAACTCAGAATACACCCATGCATATAATACATGGATACACTTATTTGTGCTAAAGTATAATGTGTATAACACTTGCAAATAATGATACACATATGCATTGTCATCTACATGGACTAAAGCTGTAAATACACACACACACACACACACACGTGTGAGCTCCGGGGTTATGTTGTCTAAAACAGCACACAGGCCTACAGTTGCAGGTTGTTATTTTTTAGTGGGTACCAATGCAAAAATAACAGCCCACTGTGAACACTTGTCTTCCCCGGCCGTTTCCCACTGTTAACCTAATCTTTATGATTATTGCAATGGCTTTAGCAGCAGGCAATGTCTGTCAGCAGACAGCCGCCCGCGCTGTAGGGGATACTCCACACACACACACGCACACACACACACACACTAGCCTTCAATCAATGGGAAGACAGACGATTAGCTGAGTTTTCCGTATTTTGCATGGCTGTTTTGCTCCATTAGATCGTTTACGGTCAGAAGACACAGAGGAGGAGTGAGAAACAAAGAGAGGGGAGACGGTATCATGACAAGTGATGATGAGCTTGGTTAAAAATAAAATACAGTGCAGTCAGCGTCATGCAAAAGAAACTAAATCTTTGCAATTCACCGATGACAAATTGAAGAGATAATTTACAGTTAATAAGGTTTGACTGCAGCAGATATAAATAAAACACCTGAACAAACTAACAATGTAACATCACAGCTGTCAAAAATAAACACTGCAAAAAAAATAGGTTTTTGGGTCTAGAAGAAAAAAGATTATAATACTTTATAATAATAGGTTTATTTTTCACGTTTTAAAGTCTTTGTGTTACAATCGTAAAAGATGACATGAATATGTAAATTGACATAGTTTTATGAGTCGACTATATCAACATTCAAAGCCAATAAGTCCAGGCAGCAGTGGTTTGAGAACTGTTTGTTCTTACTAATTATGTTCAGCAGTGGGTCGAGCTCTCTGTTTGCTTATCTCTCTGAGTCCCACACGAGGTGTCACACCGAAAGAATTTCTGCCCAGGGCCAGTGACCTCTGAGGCCTCTTTTAGCACAAAGCAGCACCGCAGGAAATCACAGAAGATGGTTCCTGCGGCATTTAGTGAGATAATACCCCCCCTCCCCACATTAAAGAAAAAAAAAAAATCCCTAACAACAAACAGCAGACTGAGCTAAAACTAAAAGATGACTGATAAGGTTATTAGCAGCTCATGCTGGGAACAAAGGGGGAGGCACACAGCTAAGATCAATAGCAGATGTTAGCAGGTAGTCTTAAATAGTTTTATATTACAAATACCCCCCGTCAGAACACACTGATGCAAAACAAATCATGTTAACAACGCCCATGTGTGTGTGTGTGTGTGCTTGCTGATGTGTGTTGCTGTGTGTGTGTGTTTTTTTTGTATTCCCTACTGGGGAATTTGGGGAAACCTGATCAAATACAATACGGCCAATAAAGATACATCCACACTAATAAGTCTTTCTTTAAAAAAAACCATCAACTCTACTTCGGATTCTTTTGACGTGCACATCACTTAACCGGAGAAGTTTGGAAACGCTGCTGGCCCCGTTTTAGTTAGAAAACTCCAGGGCTGCGTTTTAGTCTGGAACGACAGAAAACGAGATGTTTGCACACGTTGACACTCACTTGACGTAGCCTTCGCTGATTTGTCAGGGTCCTAGAACGCGACGGCCCTCAGCCACCAGTGTAGAACGCATCATGGTAAATCGAATACATGCTTTCCTGACCCTGTTGTCTTTGCTAACAGCTGTTGTGCAGTTAAATTCCACATTTTAAAATTCCACAACTTCTTATATGCGTGGGAGAAGAGCTTCTCGTTTGTAGCATAGTTCTTTCTTCAACTAACCACCAAATGCTTACACTGGCACGAGCATGCACAGTGTATGTGAGTGCACGTGAAATGTGTTTTCAGGTGTTCGTATGGACCAGGATTAATCAGAATCAGAATCAGAAAAGTGATACGGAGCCAAAACACTTGTTTTGTGTGGACCGAGATCCCTGAAAACGCCATTTTCAAACAAAAACATTATGGATGTAGCCTAAGTTGACGACAGGAGAATGAAAGTAAAAGAGACGCTGGCTGAGTAATTATAAGTCACTCAGCCTCTTTGCACACGTGTGTATTGTTATGTAGCGGCTGCGTTGTCCTCCCCCTGCTCATCAACACAGAGCAGCTTTTCACTGACAGCACTCAGCCGGGCATCAGCTCACATTAACCAAAGTTTAACATCATTCAAGAGCACGAGATGACCTACTAAGAAAGTACATGACTAAATGTGTAGCAATACAGCGCTTATTACTGTTCCCCCTCAGGCAAATACCTTTTGCTTAAGCCCCACGCATGGGAACATTTTGTTTTATTACCTTGCGAGATAAGTCGTGAGTGAAGACAGAGGGAGGGGTAAGGGGAAAAAAAGAGAAAGGGGTTCTTAAGTACCTGGGGAATTAAAATATTCCGGCTCATCATATCAGTGTCTTAGTTCTTGGTTTTCATGTGGGGGGCACGTAATTATAACGGAGTTTTAAAATTGAGCCCAGAAGAAAGATGGGTTCAAGTGCAAATTAATTTCAGATTACCACAACAAAGACAATCAATTCTCAACGAGAACGCCAGCAAAATGCTCTTGAAAGGGCCCAAGGTCTCCTGCGTACACACACACACACACACACACACACACACACGCCAAGGCTACAACTCAAACAATTTGTGAAAAAGAAAAAAATCTTTACTTGAATTACACAAGAGATCTAAAGCGGTGTCCATGCTTTACCTGGTACAGCCTTTAACGCCGTGTTTTTTCTCCTCCCTCCTCTCAGCCCCTCTCTCTCTCTCTCTCTCTCTACAACCGTCCCTCCCTCATTCCACTACCACCACCCAACGTCTCCCTTCTTTCAGATGTCTCTCTCATTAACAGTCCTATCACCGGTGGACTGCACAAGGCCTCATTAAGGCAGCCTGAAAGCACGAGTGTACCTCTGACTTTAAAAGTCAAAGTAAAGGAGGAGCAGGTGGTGGTGGGTGAAATAAGGGATAAAGAGTCATCCTGGCCTGGCAGTGTAACACAAGGTCAAAGACAGGAATAGTCCGTCTCCGATCTTTTCATCAGGCTAATTTTCCAGATAAAGTCAGAGTCCGACATGATCAACAGAGTTTAAAGGGGCAGAGAGGTTGGTGAAGAGCACCTTTATATGGTGCTGCAGTTAAAGGCTTTCACAGGGGTAAAGAGAAGGTCCAGCAAAAGTATTCATAATGAAGGTGATAGTATACATTTTGAATAGGTACAATAGTTTATTATAAAGGATTGTGATCCATTAGGTCATGATAATTACAACCAATTAAAGGGAACAAATAGGGACTAAAGTCATAATATTATGAGAATAAAGTTGAGAATTTACAAGAATGTGTGTCATGTTAGAGGAAGAATATCAGAAGATCAGCCTGTCGCCTGTTTCGCAAATAATTAAATTCCTAATCTTTTGCCTCATCAGCACCACATTATTATAAGTATCAGGAAAAGATTGTGCAAGAAACTGAGTCTGTTCTGAAGAGAGAACCGCACAGAGGAAAGAGCTCCTTTAGTGGTTCACTGCAGTCTGTGTGATATTATGACTTGTTGTACATTCTCAAGATATAATGAGATTGGAAATCAGGATTTTGGATCCAGTAGGATTAGAACTCTGGAAAGCACAAGTTCTCCTTGCTGCTTATTTTCTTTATTCTCGTAATATTATGAGTTTTTATCTTATTAAGTTACAACTCTATTCTTGTAATATTGGGTCTTTTTGTGTGTTGAATTCCAATATGGTCCTAATATTCCATCGTACGGTTATAAAATCCATCATATTTTCCTTAAATTTCTTTCTCTGCTTTAGCTGTTAGACCTGTAGAGTATCAACACTTCTCACTGCTCCACCATTTTATTTTATTTTGAAACACTAAGGCAATTTTTTAACAAATAATAACTTTATTTTAGATTATTTTCATGCATGTTCCAAATGAGTTTTGACTACCTGTGGATACAATCTGGCCTCTACTTGAGAGTCCATCATTACTCTCAGAGAATGGGCAGGGCCAGCAATGTCGCCAGCCAATCAGAGGCCTGACTTGAGTGTCACACTGTTATTTTAATGACCCCCGAAGGGTCGAATTCTTTAGATGTTAGATTTCAGGTTTGCAGCACCGGGAATCAAACAACTTTTTCAGACAGCAAACAACAAGAAAAAAAAAAGCCACATGTGTGTGTTTCAAAGACGCTCGTATATTTGTCACAAATGTAGGAAAAATGTGTCAAATGATGCACCATAATGATGCTTCAGTAACTGAATAGGCACAGCAATGTGACCCAAGTCATTATCTGCACCATTCTGATTGGCCACTTAGTGGGAAATATGCAGTGCCGGTACAAGCCACCTCGCAGCGGTGAGGGACAAATTCTGCAGTGCATGTGATGTGATGTCTCACCAGCTCCAACAAAATAACCGAAACTGTTTAGGGACCCACATCCTCATTAGGTAAAAATAAAAAATGTTCTCATTTCAAGCCTCTCTGTGGGAAACGCTTGCTGCTCATAACCAACTTGGCAAACTTCTAAAACACACAAATAAGTTCAGAGTTCAGAATTTCACACTCGAGTCTTAGAAACATTCAAGTGAAACTCACAATGATACTTCTGTCGTTTTTTGAGTTTACTTGAATTACAACTCAGCAACGGTGGAAGACGTATTCAGATTACTCAGAAGACAGTGGAAACATCGCTTCTGTCCACAGAGGCGCCAAAATCAATGAAAATGAAAAGTTCCTTGTCGGGGCTTTTAGTAAATGTGTGTAAGAGTTATCACTAAAATGGATGAAAGTAAAATGCTTTACTCTTCTATCTGATATTTTTGGATTCATATTTCTGCTGCATTCACGTGTTGTATTATACTGCTGTACATGTTTCTGTAGATGTTGAGCTCATTTAAACTACTTTAAAATCTGTTGGGTAGTTTAATCTACAGCATCATATTCTATATTATTATCATATGAGAACCATGTATCTCTAATACATCAACTTTTAACAAGCTCATCGAACCAGTTTTGAGTAAATTCATTGTCCAGCTAATGCAAGAGGTTTTTTTTTAAAGGGTTGAATTTTTCTCAACCCGAAGAACATTTCATTCTCCAGTACAACATCAACATTCCACATCAACACATCTGGGGAAAATGGACACTGACATCTGAAAATTAACTAACGCTTCTAAAATTACAATATCCCCTTCTGACATGTAGACTAAAAAATAAACAATAAATTATCTAGATATAGTGTACATTATGATACAATATACAGTAACTTACATATATGTGTCTCTGACCTACTTTAACCCCTCGATTCCCTTATACACCTGAAGCTGTTTTTTTCAATTTGCCACGTTTTGGCTTCGTGTGTGTGTGTGTGTGTGTGTGTATCAGCCCGAGGCCATGTATCATTTACCAGCATCAGTGTGATGATGTGTGAGATGAATTGTGTGAGGAACTGGACCCGTTTAAGAACAGGGAAGGAGAGAATTTTCACACTCCGCAACTCTACATATTCGTCCAAATCGCTGTGACTGTGTAAATACGACTGTTTAGTTCTGCCCTTCCTCCCAGTTCCTCTACCTGCCTCTTCCCTCACTGCTGCCCGACCGCTAGAAAGTCATGCACATTCACCGGCCCTCCTCAACTTCCAATACATCCATGCTGTGAAAAAAGAGGGTTAGCCACACTTCTGTCAGCCCCTTTCTCCTTTTTCTTCCCACCATCACCTCCCTTCTCCTCCTCCTCCTCCATCTCCCCTTTTCCCCTCTCCTTCCTCTGTTGCACCCTCCACCCATTCCTCCCAATATCTATCCATCAACGCACCTTGTGTAGAAGAAAGAATAAGAGAGACCTAACCATTTCGGCAATCCTTCGTGTGTTTCTCCTCAGGGAACCTGTTGTGGAGTCGAGAGTTGAACGACTCTAAACGCTGAGGGAAAAAAAAGAAGAAGTCAAGCCTCATTAGATTCTCATTACCTTTTGAAAACTGAAAGCAATGGAGTTTTTTTTGTTTTTCACCACATAATCGCAGCGGACCGAGTGCCTGGGGAATCGCAGTGAACCACACACCTTCTTCTAGACCCCGAGCGATACCCCCACCCTGCCTCCTCTCCCGCTGCCCGCCACCATCCTTCCTTTTTTAACGAGCGCACAACAAAGCACACAGGTTGGCTTAGCCAGGGGGAATTAAAGTTTTATTTCAATTCCAGTGGCACGGTAATCCCTGTCATTTGAATGGTCCCTTCAAGTTAAACATGCCTCGAGTTGCTCAGCTCCAGAGTCAATTTACGGCCCCTTCAACAACAAGTGGCAGCTCTTCTAAACCTGTCACGTCCTATTACCCAACATGTAGAAATATACACATCTAACAGTCTACCCAGTCTATACCCACTCCCCCTCATACTTTTGGCTGTGTTTATTGTTTTTAAAATTTTCATTTTTAATCTCATCTGCATTACTATCCTCCCCATGATTCTCCTTCACACACACACACACACACACACACACACCCCAAAACGATGGATCAAGTCTATCTGTGTCTAAGTGTGTGCTCGACCTCACATCTGGGGATTCCCTCCCTGCTTCCCCCTTCCTCTCCACTACAACAAAGTTGCTGTTCAGATCGAAGCCAGGGTTGACGCTAAGTAAATTAGCACATTTTGAAAAAGACGTGCAGAGAAAACAACACATCACCGTAAGAACAACTACCCAGAGGAAACCATTCATCATGTGTGATACAGCTGGAGAATTGAAAGGAGTTTTGAAACGGAATTGTTGCTGATATTTTGAGCGGCTGGAGGTGGGTTACAGCAGCTTGTGTTTTGGGGCTGGATCGGATTTACATACAACAGTGAGCTGCTGGCATGAACAGGACAGAAGATCTAATAATTACATTGGGGTTTTATCCATTAGGTACGTCAGGGGTTGAATACTTTCCACAAAGGATAGAGGAACTTCCCATTGATAGTCAGCACATTCAAAATACTTTATTTAAAGGAAAATCACCATATTGTAAAAGCATAGAAAGTTGAAAGCCCTTGACTTGAACCAACTGAGACTTCAGAAGTCCCAATCAGAGTTGAAACCATCATACAAAGAGGGAAAAAAGGGATTGGTAAGTTGTTACTGAAACACCTTTTTATTCTATTTGTTAAAATCCCCTTCATGTACCAATAGCCATCAATAAATAAAGTTGTCTGGGGAAAAAAAACGAAATGAGGTCGAGTTGGCCCTCGCAGGACTGTAATAAACACGACCAATCATTTCATCTGGACCACTGGTGTGGCCGTCTGTCACCAACCGCCCTGACTGTCAGACAGTGCGCGTTCGTGTGCGTAGCTTTGACGAGGGGTCCGATGGGAGGGGGGGTGGGATGTATCGGTTTGCAAATTTTCAAAGTGTAGCCTGCTCTCGCTAGCTTTTTTTACCAGGATTACCAACCCTAGCTTTAACACCATATTTAATCTTCATGCAGTGTTCATGTGTGACAATTTGCATCTTTAGTTTTTTCTTAAAAACAGCATGGAATTGACAACTTTGCTGTGGCTGGAGCGACCTCACGTTGTCCCAGAGCAGCTCTCAGTTTGTCATTTTGCTTTTGGTCTTTTGTATTGTTGAGATAATGTTATTCGGGGAGTGGCCACCGCCTTTACAACTTAAAATATTGTTAACCTTGCAAATGATGTCTCCTACGTGCATTCTGGCCTCATATTTCTTCAGCCTTCCCTTTTGCATATGCATAAAGAAAAATGCATTGAAAAGGGTCGATTTTTACTTCACAAACCAAGTTCATGAGAGATGGGACCGGCAGAAAGTTTAAAACCCAATCTTGCAGTTGGCTTCCTGTTGCTAAGATACACATTACCCATCCAGCGCTCCCAATATGGTCAAATCATGCAAACACACATCCAATAGAAGTGGTGGCGACAGAAAAGACAATAATAGGACATGCGATAGAAGGAGAAACAAGAAACTAAAGAGACAAAGGAGACTTCCACAAACAGAACCAAAGAAAGAACGCACGATTCCAGCTCAGCCATCCTAACTAAACAGCCCGGCTGGTGGTTGTTGGGATGGTAAATTGGGTTTGAGTTCTTTGTGGGGGTATCAAAATAGGATTATCCTCTTACAGTTCAAGGCCACCTTTCAGTCACTCTCCCATAATCCCTTGTGGGTCACTAGATACACACAAACATAGAATTAGATGGGATAGATTGAACCCACACCAACAATTTCTTTCTATATAGAACATCCAATTAAATCTTTCAAAGTTGACTTTTGTTTGCAGAAATATATTCGCAAACACTCCGAGAATTTTAGTGGTGCCAAAATATGAAACATTGTTGTCATACAAGCTCCCCAGAAACAAAAACGTATCTCTGTAACACTCTCTATCGTCCTCTGATCCCCAGACCGATCAGAAAGACTAAGTTGAGAAGGGATTTCCAGTCTGTTTGTTCTCCTGCTTTGTGAACAGCCCTCAGGATCCTGATCAGTCCCATATGCTGGGGTCACACTTAAACACGCCGTGCCCCCAGTGTGGTCCTTTTACCTTTAGAGTCTAAAACAAAGTCACAATAACAAATTAAAATCTGTCACCGGGACATATATTACATTATGGAACTAATGCTGGTTAGAAAGAAGTAATAAAGGTACTTTTCTCCTGGATATGCGTCTGAACTTTCTGTATTCTCTTTCTCTTTGGTGATAAACAGAGAGGGGGGAGTGTTCTTACCTCCATATTTATATCAGTGCCTGGAACCCAGCGAACCAGAGCCTATCTGGGAACAAATGAAGAGAGGGGGCTCTGTGATTAATGAAGTGGCCCACGATAGCAAACTGACTCTGATAACAGTTTCTCTTGCAAATAATAAATTACAAACCTAAAATTCTTGTGGGGAAAAATAGGAGGGAGGTAAGAGGATACACGAGGAGAGCAGCAGCGAGAGGGGGGAGGTTGAGAGTGATAAAAGAGGGGTGGAGGGGGAGATGGAGAAAGATAAAGAAGAGGGGTAGTGAGACCCTGTTGTTGAAACATTGTTAAATAACTTAAAAAATGAATAAAGACGAAGGGTTACAAGAGAAAATGACAAAATATGGAAATAATAGAAGCATACACCTCCTCTGGTAATATTTCTCTTTATATTTCTTTCTTTTCTTTCCGCCAGTTTCACCTTCACTTACCCTGCCTTTCTCTCTATTTTCCTATTTGCCTTTCCATCAAGACATTTCTCTGATGAAAGCAAACTGAGCTGCACCGTGAAACAACCTGATCTCCTGGAAATTATGTTTGTGTACAACTACTTTGCAACAGCAAGTTCAATTTCTAAAAGAACATATTCATAATCAGATCATGTTGCCTGTCAACATAATAAAAAAAAACAATAATTCATGTATTTGGCTAGTTGCAAATAATAATAATAATAATAATAATAACTGATTTAAGGCCACTTTAAGGAGTAAGGAAATACATAGCAGCCAAAATTCAAAGTAGATAATAATATAATAACAACAACAACAATAATAATAATAATAATAAAGTGTCACCTTTAGTTTCATCAACAATATGTTTTTCTGACAAAATATCTGATCTGATTAAATATCCACTTGTTGTGACTAAAGTTTTATTTCACTTGTTTTACCATCATGTTGAAGCACTCACAACAAGGCAGGGACAGACCCTGCTCTGGTTTCATACGGAAGAAGCTCATGTAACTTCAGACATTTAATCAAAACCTCAATCTTTTCATGATCTTAACCACGTAGTGATAACATTACTACCACAATATACAGTTACTGGGGAGATGGTTTCAATGTATATAAACATAATGTCTAGGACACAGAGGTTCTGTGTCACCACAGTTTGAGGGTTCAGGATTTTCTTCCACAATCCATGAAGCTATTATATTAAGGTCTGAGGTCCAGGATGGTTCCAACAGAGCCCCCAAGATTTTGCTAGCATTTATAATTGTGTGCTGATGTCTGTGTCGCTCGTCGATTAGGCCGAACAGTAGATTGCGGTAGGTTTACTTTAGCTCTATGTTGGAATTAGAGCTAAAATAAATGTTGTTCTGTTACTTTTACTGAAATTACTCCAATGCAGAAAAAAGAGAAGACATTGGAGTAGACTGTGAATGGGTTTTGTGTCTTTGACTGGCCACCGAAACATGGACAACACATGCTACCAACCGGACCAATCATGTGCCTACGGTGTTCCCACGTGTACCTACTGTTGATTCAATGCAGAAGTATGAATTGGCCTTTAGGGTTTGGCAAATGGAAAAATCTTGGTGATGGTTATAAAAGTGAGGATAAGGTTGATTGCAGGTCTACTCTCACAACTCCAGCCGTGTGCATAAAAGTCAGACTCATTACATTCACATCCACCACATTAACTGTTTTGTGGTGACAAGAGAAATAGAAACATTGGAGAGCAAGGGTGAGGGCGAGAGACAGGGGAGAAAGGGAGAAAAAGCAAATACAGACAGATTTTGCAGTATGATTGGAAAAAGAAGCAACTGTGACAGCATCACCTCGGGCCCTGGGCCTTGGGCCCCTGCAACACACAACGCAGCAGCACGCAGAGGAAGTTGCCAGACCCACAGAAGCCTTGGAGGTAATTAATCATTTTAACCTGAAACCTGTCAAGATACGGCTCACTCTGTCTTCCTCCCTTTGCTGATTTCCCTGTCAATTATATGTCCAGACAATTCGACAACCTCTCACTCCGTCTTTCGGCCTCTCGCCTTTTCCCGCAAATTGCCATCTGTAATTGTTTAAAATGTTACTTTGAACCTTTCACAGTTCAACATTCTTGACTGTTGACTGTTTGACTGAGCTTCAGATTGCTTCTGAGGAAGTGTGTGCGGAGGAAATTACTTTGTTAGACCAAAAATGTGCAAAAGAGAAGGAAAGTAACAGATGAGATTAGTGGCCTCCGAGGTTATAATAACTTAACAGAGAGGCTGTTTTATGAAATCATATCAAATTCTAACAAATGCTTTCTCTCAAAAGTGTTTAATCTAATCTCTGTAGTTAGACAATGTGCCAAATATTGCAGAGGACACGGCTTCAAGTTCAAAGTGTAGTAACATCCAGCTTCCATACTAAAATGATGTCTGTTTTACTTCTATGTCAGAAATGCAAACACATGCAAATACACATATCACATGACTATTCACTGGTCATGTGCATGCCAGTGAAAACAGGAAGAAGATCGCCTATTCTTATAGTGGTGAGGTCAAAGAGCAGGGATTTCTTTCCTTGGACCGACAACAAGGTGGAACAGTAAGCATCAACAACATTTTGCATTTCAAACTAAAAGGTGTACTGCAGTGTTCTCTGTTTCTGCTAAGTTCTCTGTTGTAGGAGCTTGAAAACTGATGTTTGGACTGGAGTATAGTGGACAGCAGGCGTGGATTTAGCGTGGATTTAGCCTTATACTTGTTTCTGTGAAGGGTTGAGTATTACATGCTTTAAACGTCAATTTCCCCTCCACCCTTACACCAGAAACATTTTCTCTGGAAACCTGCAGTATTCTCAATCACCCCGATCCGTGTAACTCCTGTGTTGGGCCCGACAGCCTGCTCAGTGCTGTTGTGTGACCCAGAGGGCTGGTCCCCAGTGGTGGTCCCCCTTCTCCCAATTACCGCTAACAGACTCAGTCAAAACCCGCCTCACTACTTCCATATTGCTGGCTTTCACTGTTTTTACTGCTGTGTGGGTCTGTGTGCAGTGGGAGTGTTTCCCCCCTCTTTCTAATTCTTCCTTTTCACTCTCCTGTTTTCTGTTCTCCCTCCGTCTTTCCTCCCCTCCCTCCCTTCCCTCTAACCTCCATCCCTACATCCCTCCTTGTCCTCCAGGGAGCGGGTGCAGTACTAGTGCTGCTGCTGTGCTTGCCAGGAACAGATGTCCAAGAAATACCAGCCCAGTGAGAGAAAGGGAAGGAGAGCGAGGGAGAGGAAGAGAAAGCGAGAGGAAGCACATGGAGGCAGATTAGGTGAACCGTAGGATCTGCTGGTGCCGTCTGGAAATGTGGGATTCCATTCAGAGATTTGAAAACCTGTGTTGCTAAGCTTATGGTTTTTGTGTCTCAACAAAAATTGGGATTATTATTATTTTTTTCACAGACAAGTTTTCAAAGAAGGAAGGTTAAAAATCAAAAAGTTGCTTTTGAGTCTAAAACATAGAAACCACAACTTTATTTGGAGCCAATGAACCATGGAAGAAACATAATTTACATAGAAGGCAACACAAATGGATTAATATAGAAATATATATATTTTGTCTTGATATGGTTGTGTGAGGGTTGGATTCCACAAGCTCACCACCACATGAATTCAGTTTTGTTCTGCATTGCATATAATAGGACTGGGAGCTCCAAGAAAAACAATGGGTACGGTTCACAGGTGGGAAGCCAGTTAGGGATCATCTGCCTGTTACTGTAGTTTCCATTTTGATTTTGGTTGGTTGTGGCATCTGCTCAACAGGAGGGATTCTTTTTTTTCAACCGTTGTGTAGCTTTTAGAGCATTTTAAACCGCACAGGACAGTGTTAAGTACAAAGATGAAAACATACTTTTCACATATGATGAACAATGTCAGACGCGTTCACCACAACAGGAACATGTCCAGAACATCCACATGAGGGGTGGCACCTGGGCTGGACATTAAAATATCAGCTGCAGAGTTTTTGTTGACAGCACATCAACACCGTCACTGGCTCTTATCACCAAAAGCTCATGGATTTCTTTGTCTTCTAAGTTGACATCTTTGTCTGTATCTTCTTCGTGAATGGCAACTCTTTTTCATCGTGAGATATTTGTATTTTTCCAGTTTCGTGTCCATCATGTGTTAGTAACATCATCAACTCGCCCCCTCTCTGGCTGTATTCTCACACAGGCTCACATGGACATTTTCCACATGTGTTATCACGGGGCTGGCTGGAAAAATATCCACAGCAAATGACTGGGACATTTGTGTTCTCAAATACAGCTGGGAAATTTTTTGAAAAAATCTGAACTTCAGTGCATGCCTGAAAATCAACTTAAGTGTTTTTCAATGTACATAAAGCTGTTCTATTTATTATTCTCCACAGACAAACAAGTATGAGCATTAGATGTTATCTCGTTCCTTGAGATAACATGTCCCTCCTTCCTCTGCACCTCCGTAATTTTAACTCTAGTTTATCACATCTACTGTAGCTTCTTTTTTTATTGGTCGAGCAAACAATGCCTCTGGTAACAAAGGTCCATGGCCATTAATTTATGTGTGCTGTGACCCTGAAACTGAATGGCTAAACTGCCATTATCCACATTTTTAAATACATGCACACTGTGGGTCCGTACGTGTAGTATACACACGTGACTCCAATCCAAAACACACACACAGGAGGAGAGGGAAGAGGAGGAAAAGTGAGAAAGCTGCAGAACAGGGGAAATGAAAAGAAGAGAGAGAAAAGAGTGAAGAAAAAAAAACCAAAAAACCCAAGTGCCTGCCGTGGAACAAACCAGTGACCCAAGTAACCTGGGCTCCTCCCAGCAGATTATCATGGGCAACTGTGTGATTAAGGCCAGCCTCATTAGCATAATGATTTCCCATCCTCCCTATTCTCTCCCTTCATCCCGCCATCCATCCCTCTTTCCCTCCCTCCTTCGCTGGGCCTCGTGTTGTTAGCCACCAGCTCCCAGTGCTCCTCAAGTACTTTAAGCTTGTTAATAATCATTATTGGTGTGCAGTGAAGTGGGGGAAAGGAATAATTACCTCACCTGAGCCAAACCAAATTAACCCCTTTTCATTTTTTTTCTCCTCTTTTACCGTTGTCGGATACTCATTCCATATCCCCACCCACCCACACGCACACATGCACACACGCACAGACGCAGCATTCACCGGGGACCCATTAGGGTTGTCTGTTATTAAGTGTTGAAATAATAAATGCTTACACACACCATTTGCTGGTTGGTAACAGAAGTACCAGTTTAGATGAAAGCTGGTGCTGTTTCACAGAGCGGGGAGCTATGCTGAGTAAACCTCACAGTGGCAGATCATGACTGAGAACTTCGACTGTAGAACGTGTCCTGATGAGAGACTTTCAGAATTGAGGCTGACAAGAAAATGCCCGAAGTTAGAGGAGCGATGATACAAGCTGACATCGGCTAACGGAATCCAGATGTGATGTTAACGTGTTTCATACAGTGCATAGCTCCTCTTTTCAGATCACTGTGCAAACACATTCGCTTTGAGAGTTCAGCCTGCTGTTGAATAAATTAAAAGTTTCACGCCTTTATTATAATGCACTCAAATTGTATTGGATACACTGTAAAACAAAATCTGTATTTTTTACAGGTAAATACTACACAATATGCAGTGAAATTACCATAAAACATCTTTACAGTTATTTGTCACAATTTGCATGGCATTTTGGGTAGGGTGCATTATGCAATACGTAATTTACAGTAAATTAATGTATTTTTGCAAATTGCAGTAACTGGTTAAGACATTTGCAGTGGTGCTAAGTTTATAATGCTCTAAACATTGAATAAGAATCACTTTTAACATTGGATAAAAATAAACAACTGCTAGTTCTGCTAATGAAAACTCAAATGACATTAGAGTGCAAAGCTCTGCCAAGACCACACCGTTCCAGAATGAAACCCATTTAAATTTCCGAGATCCAGATTTTTATTTGGATCTTCACCAAATAGCTCACACTCATGGACATGAATCTCCTAAACATGCCTGATTTTTCCACAAATTATTCTCTGAGAAATTGGTGAAAATTTGTGTAATCCAGCTGACCACCAAACAAAATACCAATGGACAGGGCTGGAAACAAGCTCCTTGGCCGAGGTAACAAACAGCTCTACACAGCTCATAACCCCTAATGTTTTGTCCTTCTTTACTTTTTGATCTCATCCTATATGACTCTGTAATCTTATATAATCCAATCCCACTTTTGCTTTTTTTTTTTATCAGCTGTTTATGTACTCCTGCCAAACTGCCTTTCCCCTCTTTTTTTAGCAGAAGAAACGTTATACACCTACAGATGTAATAAAGCAATACACCCAGTTTATCCTGGGGCCTGTTCCTCACGTTCACATTGTTCAGCCCTTGTCCTGACCACTTACACTATGTTTCAAAAACACAAGTACCACAGAAATGCGGTACTCCTCAGACACCACACGCTATTTGATGAAACACTCGGCGTGTGACACGCGGTAACAAGTGAACAAATCTGTACAAGTTTCTGGTGAACATTTAATTCCCTGCAATATTTTGTCCATCATAAATCCAATTTCCCCCTTTCAGCATGGGTAGACTAAAGACATATGTCTGTAACACAATAACCCGGTGCTCCAATAGAGATGGATTAGGAGCCATAAGAAATGAAGTATGTTTAAATTGCTGGGGGAGAGAACTGATATTTTCCACGTTTCAGTGTGCATATATCAAAATGACATAATCTTAAATGGGAGGAAACAGGAGCGAACGCTCAGTACATTTTTCTCATTTGAGTCAGCTGAGAAGTCAAGGGATGTAATATCAGGCTAGCTTAACTGTATTAGGAATAGAATAAAACCCAGATGTTGCTCTGGTTTTTACGTCAAAAAAATTTAACTTTCCTGGCAAACTATGATATTAAAACATGAAAGTACGAAAAATAAAATAAGAGGAACCGCAAAAAGCACCTCATCACTGACACAAGACACACGGCATCAGTGAAAAGCTTGTACTTCCTTAGAGAACGTGTTGTTTGAGCCGTGTGTTTGGGTTTGCAGCTGTGGTCATGGGTTCAGTCGTAGGGTTTGAACCATTGTTAATATAGACGTTTTTATTAGTGCAGCAATAAGAAATCTGTTTAACGATGTTGGCTTGTTTCACAGTCTGTTCAGGTTAACTGACGGGTTCTGTGCATGTTACTGCATGTAGGCTTTGTTGTTATTTAAAATTACTGCTTATCTATTTGTGAACTAGAATGACCCCCAGTGAAGCGTTTCCTTCCATCAAGGCCCAACAGTCCCCTTAAATTCAATCCAGCTGCACCAAATTGCGCACACATATGTCTTTCGCACCAATGTTAGCAGGGATAAGTGGGTTTTTAAAACACAGGTTAACCCACTAAAAAGGCGATTTGACTCTTTTCCCATCACCAGTTGAGGAGTTAGCATTTCTGTTCTTGTTTTTCGCCCATGAGTCATGTTGAACGTGCTTAAACACACCAGAAACTGAGAATGGCTCTCACCTCACTGTCTTGCCAGTGTTGCATCTTGCATGATGTGAAGAAACAAACAGTATTGCACGTTGATCACAAGTAGAATAAGTAAGCAAAACCTTCATGGCCATTCACGTGCAAACGGCGGGAAGTTTATCACACCTAATACCTTCATAGCCAGAGAAGGTGCAGCGTCAGTTTCTAGAGTTCAAAATAAAGAATAAGAAAATAACGCTTTCATCTGGGTGTCATGTCTTCATCACTGCCGATTAGAGCCGGAGACGATAAAAATCTCTGTTGTTTGACCCGGGAGTGAAGGCCCTTTGTATCCATTCCCACTGCAGACAAAAGCCAGATGTTGGGTGCTAATGTTTTTTTAGACCAGTGGAAAAGAGGCTATAGATATCTGTCCTCTAAATATGCAAGATTTTTTGTTTCATCAAGATCCATGAAAAGTTTAATTGGTGAAATTTGAAAATAAACAAAAAAAACATCCTATCTTGCAATGTAAAAGAAAGTGTCTGGATGTTTGCCAAAATTATATCTTGACCTTTGTCCTATCCTTCCACCAAGTTGTGTGGAGATCCGTTCTATAGCTTTTGTGTTAACCTTCTTACAAACAAACCAAAGGAAGCAAACAACCAACTAACAAACGGAGAGGGGTGGCAACATAAACTATGCAGAGGTAATAATCCAGACAGTCCAACAGATAATGTATAGGTGCCGGGCACATTCAGGTGGATATGAAAAGCAATAAGACACCATAGGGCAGGGCGAAAAAAAGAAAATTGTATATATTCATATATACTCAGCAGAAAAAAGCTGCTTGTTTACCAAACAGAAGCTATTAAGGAGTTTGAAAACCCCCCTGGAGCCCAGTCGCAGCTCAACTTTGCAAGACAAAACACCGGCTCCCGAGAATGATCTCCTCTAAACACCTATAAGCACATTAAACATGGGTGTCTCCGCTGCCCATCAATGACGGCATTCATGGGAGGGGTACGTAATGAAAGAGCCGGAGTACAGAGGGATAATGCTACAAGCAGAGCCATCATCACTCAGGTGTGTGGTTGAGAGGAAGGATCAAACGCAGCCGCTGCCACTGGCATGCCTCTGCAGCGCTGCCTGCCCCGCTGCCAAAAGAACAAAAAAATCACCGGGTTTATATCAGGCGGGATGAAGTGAGGATTAAGGATAAACAAATGCTCCAACACACAACATCATTTACACAAGAAACAACAAGCTGGATATGTGGGAGGCCTCACGTATTTCAAGGTCTGACGAGGTGCAGACAATGCACTCAGAGAGCACTTTTTTAACTTGGATTCATGAAAGACAGCCGTGGTGCGGAGGTTTACGAGCGAGGCGCGGCGTCGACACGTTGTTTTTTTTAAGCTAGCGTTCACTGATGGCAACTTAAAGCCGTGTCATCATTATGAAGACAGTTGAAAATCCCCCCCCCCCAGCTCAAACATTTGCAGCGAATGAGACGTGACTCCTTTAGTGTCGGAAAAAACAAAACGCAGTGGTAGCTCGTGTTTATCGTGTGGTTAATATCTAGACAGTGTTTATTGGAAGCGTCGTCCACGCACGCCGCCGCGCACGCGTGACCACTCGCGGCTCCTTCCCCTCCCTGCGGCTCGATCGGCCACACTCCAAGGCTCCTTCCCCATTTCTCTTCCCATCTCTTCATCCGAGCGTTAGCACATGTTGTTTCACAGGCACAAGCCCATGTTTTGTTTTGTTTTCTCCCCTCTTTGTTTTTAATTGCTACCGTGGAGGTCAATTAATTTCACTCCGCCCCCCCCCTCTCTCTATCTGCAGCCCACACAGCTGCGGCGCTGTGTTTGTTAGCCCATCTCCTTCCAAGCCCTAATGCCACATCACTTCAAATGGATTAATCGAGCCACTTTGTTGTTTAATCTCGCCTCGGCAGGACTAGAGTGAGGGTGGGTGGTTGTGTGTGTGTGTGTGTGTGTGTGTGTACGTACGTCTGCGTGCATGTGTGCGTGTGTGCGTGTGTGTGTGTGTGAGAGGGGTGGGGTTGGGGTGCTCGGAGATGCACAGACTTGTCTGTCTTTGTCGCAGACAGACGGGCAGACAAATGGATGCATAGGCAGAGGGATGGAGGGAAAGCAGGACCGAATGATAGGCAGGGAGGGGGATTGAAGACGACAAGCAGCCAGAAGCGCAGACGGGTCGGCAGTGACTGACAGACGCGGAGAAGAAAAGCGAGGAAATGGTTGAAAACTTGTCCCCAAATGTGTGTTTAAAAGGAAATGTTTGAATACATACATGGTTATGCCTTCGGGCTGTATATAATGAAGGGACTGACATGCTGTACATCAGCTGTGTCATTCTGTCAAACCATATTTAATACATCTTTATCACATCAACAGTTTTCTGGGGACGTCTGACGTTCTATAATATTTAATAAGCTGCCGCCTTATTATTAATTAATAAATACCGGCTCTTTACAGTTTCTTCCACAAAGACACAACAACTTATCACATGTACCAAACACAAAGGGTTTCTTGTAGCAGCACACAAATTCACTCAGGCCTGAGGACGCACACACAGCAACAATCAGAGGCCGGCAGACAAGCATGTGCACATGATACCAAACACCACCTCTCCACACACACACACACACAGAAACACACACACACACACACACACACACACACACACACACAATCTCACAAGCACAATTAAATGTCCCGTTTGATGTTTTGATGCTTTCATGTTCTGATGACAATTTTATCGAGAAGGAGGGAGGCAGCATGGATCAGACCTCCTGGCTACAAGCGCATAAACGCAAAAAAAAAAAAGACATGATGCCACCCCATCACCACACACACACACACACACACACACACACACACACACACACACACATGTATACACACAGACAGCCTCCCAGCTACCAGCAGTGCTTTTCTCTCTTCTGATCTGCTGAGTCAGCCCAAGTCCCTTAAGACTTCTTGCCTCTCTGTTACTAAATATCAGAGAGAGGGAGAGAGAGAGAGAGTCGGTGCAGGATGGGAGAATATGATGGGAGAGAGCGAGAAGAAAAAGATACTGTCTGGGGCCAATTCGCGCAGCTTTGTTGTCACACCAGTAAGAAATCACTTGGCTGGCGAGGAGAAGAATGGGAGAGGGCGACGACCTGACACTGGATTCACTGCTTGCTGTAAAGCCATTTTTTGACATTAAGAATCGTTTGTCCGGTTAGTTTTGCTTCTCACTTGTCAAGTCGTGTCAGGGAGAATATGTGTCCGTGTTGGTTTGGATGCCAACAGGAGCTTCACCAATTTCACACATCAAAGTCTGTTTGCAGGACTACAGTGCAGAGTGTGGAAAGAAAGTTGTATAAAGCCTTTTTGTCAAAGGGATAAATTGCCTCAAGCGATGTCACTTGAGGTAATGTGGGCTGTGGCTAAACACTGAAAAAGAGATAGTGTTGCCGACCTCCCTGGTCCACTAGCGCTGATCATCCTATACTCATCTCTGCTTAAGGCTCAATGCTGCATTTCCACTAGTGTAGCACATTGTAATCTCTGACGCATATATCAGGTTTAAGTTAGAAAAAGAAGAAGAATTAATAAATTACTCACTAATCACTATATAGTCCACTATATATACCATCATGCATTGTGCTCCTGTTAAGTGTTAAATAAACAGTTAAAGCTTATTATGTGACTTTGCACTGGCTGATGTTGTTGCTTTATGTCATAATCCATGACATGACATAACATGGTGCAGGGATAATGCACCTACTAGTGCTGGAAAGCGTTGCAGTTAAGCGCACTATATAGTCCCCTACATAGAAGTCACCATATTGTGAGTAGGGGTCTACTATCTGGTTGGGATGTGCCAATTTTCTTATGACCATAACCAGCAGCCATTGTAATAATCAAATCACACACATTTGCTGTTAATTAATCAATTTTATTACCTTATAAAGAAAAACTTGCTATTGTCTCAGAGGGATGTTTTATTCATGATGATATTGTGTCTTCTGTACTGTAGCACAAACACAGATTCTATAATAATAGCATGGTTGATATGAGTTACATAAAAAGGTCCCCACAGGTTATTGAACACTGGGTCTCTGTTGTATGCACGTGCCATTCAAACTGTGGTCAGAGGCTCTAGACAAGTTTAGATAAGTGACCTCAGACGACCGAAAAGGAACCAACACTGCGTGTGTGTCTTCCAATAATACGTATGTGTGTGTGTGTTTGGGTTTGGCTGAGCGTGTGTGTGGGGAAATGTGCACTGCAGACAAAGGAACCCAGACAGTGCGTGTGGTTTCCTCAGCTGTAAAAGTAAGGCTTTTGGGCGAAGCAGTGAATAAACGGTTTTCAGTTAGCCTTAAGTGGGAAGTTCCTTTACCGATAAGGAGAGCGAGAGAGAGGGGGGGAGGGGGGGCAGGTGAGAGAGAATTGAGTTGGAGGGGCCACTGTTGGTTTCCACCGAGGTGACAGTTGAGTAATACCAATGCTGCTATTACAAGAAACAACACCACTGACATCTAAAATCAGGCCAGAGAAGCCTTTCCAGATGCAGATAACAGTGGAAGCATTATATTTTTGTACACATCATTTCCTTTCCATTGAACCAAATGAAGGACACAAGTAACCTCTGGATTATTAAGGAATAAAAACAAATGATGAGTTTACACCGAAAGGGAAAAGCACTCACCAATACATGGTGTTAAATATTCAACACATGAAATAAAAAAAAAGAGAAAGAAAATCAATTAGAGATGGAACAGAAAAGTGAATCTTAATTTCCTCTGCTCGTGGATAATCCTTTACTACATAAAAAAACCGTGGCCTAAATTACCAAATAGCCCCCCATAAAGCACCGTAACTTTCTAATCTGTTTATAATTAGCATTTCAATGATTCTACATATTAATGTCCGACCTTCAAGAACTCTGACCCGGCTCTAATTAGTGCTAATATCCGATCGTTGCCATATATGAAACTAGCCATGACCAAACAAATGGACCTCAGGTACAGCTAATTCCTGGAGCAATTATCTTTTCATGTTGAGAGATTTAGCTGATTATCTGCACAATTTCACACAGTTTTTTCCTCTCCCTCCAATGTGATTCTAAATGACATTACATTATAATTGTTTTTTTTTTTCCAAATCACTTTTCAAAGCCCAGCGCCATGCGGAGGCGATTCAGACGGTATTCTTCTTAATGTTTAGTCATGTGGAAATGCGCTAAACGCCTGTCAACTCAACTGCACATAACCAGGCGAAGCCCTGGTGTTTAACCACAGTGAGCACATTGAATATAGGGAGGCATATGAGCAGCAATACAGTTGTATTGATGTTTTTAAAGATTCATTCTGCAAGAAAACGGAAAACAAATCCAAATATCGCAAAAATCTGTTTCTATTTTTATCAAAACACGTCCTTGAACAAATATTTAACTCTTCAGTTAATCTCTGCTTGAGCTTTAAAATCACTTTTCATCATTTAACCAAAAGAAGAATACATGTACTTTACTGCACCACTGACCGTCTCCGAGTCTGACTGAGCTCAAATACAGCGGCGCTGCTGATGAAGGTGTCGCCGTATAGTTTGAGCATAAAAGGTGGCCAAAGTGTGTAATTACACTCGATGTACACGAAGTCGTTATAGACATCCCGTGGGCAGAGGACTGAAAACAATGATTATAAGGCAAGTGAGGGAGGAAATGACTCCAGCATATAGGAAGCTGCCTGTGTGGTCCAAAGACACTCAGTCTAACACAATGACAAAAACAACTCAATGACAGTCTGCAGGGCTTGTTATAAACAGTTGTTATATGCAGGTGTAAGTGTCTACACCCAAATCAAAGACTGGGGGAAAAGGGGAGCAGTCGTCGGGTTGAACGACCTAAAGAGGAAAGTGGTGAATATCACTAACAGTCAACATATCACAGGGTTCACCCCCCCCGTCAGCTTCACCCTCTGCTGTGTGGTTCTTCATGTTAACAGATATGCATGACGGCAGCAGTGTGATTTCCCCTCTAGAAACAGCCCCTTTTATTCACTGTTTTTTCAATAATGAGTAACGCTTTGAGTCGCTAACGCTTTTGATTGCTAATCTTATCAATCCTGCACAACACTGGCTTGATCAAATGGACCCATTTCCTGTGGTGGGTCTTGGGAGAGAGAGAAAAACATGTATAGTGGATTAATAACAACATAAAAACAAAGTAGTTCAAGGAACATGTGCAAGTTAAGAATGAATTAAATAAAATAGAACAGTAATTTAAGAGAATAAAAGCTGCAAAGGTCCTGAATTCCCATTGGCCTCGGTTTCAGAGATGCAATTATCGGATCTGTCGGCTCATCTGCATACTATATAGAAATATATTTTGAAAAATAATTTTATTAAAAGATCATAAAAACACACAATTATATATATATATATCTATATAAAATATGTATTTTTTAAATAATAAACATTTAGAGAAAAGCTGTATTTTTTTTTTTACAAATGTATACAACTGACCTTTTAAGCGTATTAAAAGTATATTGGATTGGAGAATGACTGAGAAGATTTTATTTATTTTTCTTTGAAGAATTCCAGTCATGGTAATACCAATAAAGCATTTCACTTAGCCTTTTAAATAGGTTTATTTACATTATATGAAGCTAGAGTGAGCAAAAGCAAGAGGGGGTTGTGGGGGTGTGGGTGGGGTGGGGGGGTGGGGGGGGGTCCACCTCGCTAAGAGATCATTTCAAAAATGCATCCTCATAAATTGTCATCCCATCCTCCACTCATCCAAAAGTGTATTTTTCTAATGCATGAGAGGCCATATTCAAATGAAGGAGGGGAAGACCTTTCACACGCGCGCCGAGCCATAATGGGGGGAAAGCTTAGCATAACTTCTGTCTGATTTCCAATGCAAATATTAGCAGTCAAGTTCAGTGTGCGGTTGCAGATTATAGTTTATCCCTCTCACACACCACAGAGTTCTTTTACGCTCTGGAAACATTTTTGCTTATCAGTGCAATGCAACGATCAACTCCCCTCACATCCTCTCGGTCCCTCGGAGACTTCAAGAAGAGGGACTGGGGGCGAGAGAGAAAGAGACTTTGGGGGGGTGGCAAAATGAGATGAAGAGGGAGAAAGAATTATCAACATTCAAATGTAGTCAGATCCACCCCAAACTTCAGCCACCACTGTTTTTTTTTCTCCTCTTGTCTGAATTCTTAGCGCTTAAATCCTTAAATTAAACATCTTAATTGCTGTAAGCCTCGCTATCAAATAGGGAATTACAAAGACCTCAGAGGAGTCAACCAGCAAACCCCCCTCCCTGCTTCCCCAAACTCCCCCTCCACTGCTAATAACATATCACATACCATTGTTTATGTAATTACACTGTGTGAGGTGCTGCATCAACGGCCCTGCTACCCCCTCCCCCTGTGTGTAATAGCATAAAGGCAGCATGACTGATGAGTTCTCCCATCAAACAATAGATGGAGAAAAGCACAGATAATTCTATTAGCCTATAAAGTTTTTCTCATTTGGGGTTGTCCGGAGATATGCATGGCACATTTTACATTCGTTCTTTTTTAATAAATGTATATATTTCTTTGCTCTTGTTCTTAGAGAGTGACCCATCTGTCTCCTCAGCAGCACACACGCCATCCTGCCTCCTATCACCACATTGCTCGGTTGAATGTTTTTCGACCTCGATATGTCACGTTAATATGCTTGTGCCCTTTTAAACAAGGAGCATGTAATCCACCTGGAAGACAACATGTTTGATAAAATGTGATATCAATACCACCACAGCTTTATCTCCATAAAGAAGTTATGCATTTGCTTTAGAATTATCAGTGTTCGTGGATGCATGAGGATGATCACATCCCTTAGTTTGACCCCTACCTGCTTTGATTCTGTTGGACATGAGCAAAACAAAGTAGTTAGTTTGGTTCATCTATTGATCTAGTGATTATTATTGATAACTACCAATTAATAAACCTTTAATTCAATCAAGTTGCACCAAATTTCACACACTTATCGATATCAGTTCCCTAAATGTGCCAGATTAGTTTTTTTTCCAATAAGCTCCATGTATTAGCAGGAAACTGGCAAAGATGTTGCAAAACACCTTATCCTCACAATGTAAAAAAAATTATATTGGATCTCCCCCCTGATTCGGAAGCACACTAATATGTAATGGTTTCTTCCCTGACCCATAACACATCCTTCCACCACGTTTACTGGAAATCCATTTTGTTGTTTTTGTGTAATCTTGATTACAAGCAAACCAACAAACAAACGGACAGGGGTGGAAACATAACCTCCATGGTGCTGTTAAGTCTGTCTAAGAAACAGTGTTTAATGGCCAATGCAAGTTTCAAAGGCCCAAGTTGACTCATTCAAACTGCCTGTTTTGTTGACCTGTAGTGATAAATAACCCCAAGATATTTAGTATAGTCTCTTATAAGACAAATTAAAACCAACAAGTTCTAAAATTTCATTTCAATTTATGTTTTTGTTTACAAAAATATATGCATTGTATTTAAACTTTTTTTTTTAACGTCGCTGATGATAGATTGTATGGAAAATGGTTAATCTTAAATGGATTAATTTGTCTTAAGGTTCTTTACAAACTACTTAAAAACAAGAAATAGAACTTATACCTCAGTTTGTCTAATGTTAATTGTGAATACCACTTATTATATTTGTAGTATTGTGATTTTCTGTTGATGCATTTTCCAGAAAAAGAGGATGTTAATTTTTCAAAGACAGATGAGTATTGTTTACATCTAAGACACATTTTAAGTGCCTCAGATCTTCACAGCCATGACTGTTGTGTCTTTAAACAACGGGAAGCAATACATCAGTGGATAATGTTTATTATTTGGTAGGATTTTACGTATATAATCCAACAAAGCTGCACCACTTCTTGTTCGACTGTGACGCAGCAAACAGCACAGACTTGGGTAAACACACAGACCAGCGTGGCAGCAGCGGAGCCAATTTGAAGTTGCTTATAAGGTCAGGCCAGGGCCCAAGGGAGTCAAGGGAAACAATAAATAATTTGGAGGGTAAAAAGCAAAGTGTTGCCCGGTACAAAATGCATTGTGTTCTTTTAAAGTCTTGACAATTTATTTTCCCAATGAATTATACATGTGAGACTGCGCCGCAAACACGCGTTGCCCAGCGAGGGGAAGATAATCTTCAATCTTTGTAAGTACTTCAACAATGGTGTGTATGACAAACACTGGAAGAGATTTGGTGCCGGATGGAGACGTGAAGTGCTCCCTGTATTGTAACATCGCCCAGCGGCTTTGGGAAACAACAATCCAACTGCACTTATCCTTAGCCAGTGTTTACTCATTGTTTCATGTGATGGGGGTGGGGGTGGGGGATACTGTATTACAGCAGCTTGTGGTAACAAAGTATAAAATCCATCAAAACTAATTATCCTGTGTAGATTTTTCACATTTGATTAATTCGTTTTTTTTTTGTTGTCTAAGTTTACCCAAACAGTGGACGACACTTCCCCCGCTGGGAGGAGTAATCTGGTTTTTCAGGCTGTAAACTGTGAGAATCGCGAATCCAGGCAGAGTGAGTGAACCTGAGGAGCGGCTTTTGTGTTTAAAGTTTTCAGCTGTGAGATTAAAAATTTCCAGTTGTGGATATATCACTGGGAACCTTTCCTCGGAAGCGTCCAAGACCAAATCCAGTCACGCAGAGCCATTTGCAGCATTCTACTTTCCCCTATTCTTGTTTTCCAAAACATTAGTCTTGCAAACTCTAATGCATGCAAATGCAATGACTCAAGCACTCTCTTTCTCTTTCTCTCGTTTCCTTTCTCTCTCCTCTCCGTGCGTGTTAGAAGGCGGTGAGTAAATCATATGGTGAGGCTTGTGCAAAGCCAGAAAATAATGGGATCATATTCCATTCTCTTCCGCCTATCAAAGTTTCATACAAAAGCAAAAAAGCTTCTAGTTTCAATACCCAGGAAATTCTAAAGACTCTGACAAATCACCGTCCCCTGACAGCTACATAATGTATGGCTTTTAGTATCCAGCCTGTGAAGCCCCATCACAGCCTGTGATAGCTGCTTACCTACACATACTGCCAATGACACAGGAGTGAAGGCAAAGGATTGGAGTTTGGTTTACAATGTTTGAAAAGTACAGTACTCAAAAACAGAAGTCAAGCAGAGGACATGGTCCCATTCACAAAATTATTAATGTACTGTGTATGTGTGTGTGCGGGGATTTTATTGAGTCATTGAATTTTAAGGTTTAGGTTAGGGTTAGGCAAGTAGGGTTAGATAAGTAGTAATGATTAATAATAATAAATAATAAACTTCATTTATAAAGCACCTTTCGAAACACAGTTAGAAGATTAAAAATGACAAATTGAAGTCAAACAAGAGGAAAGGCTATAGTAAGTCTCCAGGAAATCAATGTAAGTCAATGTGAAGTCCTCGGAGGCCATGGAGACACAACTGTGTGTGTGTGTGTGTGTGTGTGTGTGTCTGTTTTCTAACCCTTGTGAGAATTCACAATTGCTTCATCTGAGATCGGAGACATCACAGCTCATGGTTGCGATGAAGCACAGCCATTGTCTGTTGTCAACAATCTCCTCCTCGAGTGGGATTTCAAAAATGTTTACAATCCCGTCTTGATATCTCTGTCCACAATGCAACCGTTTGGCTGAACTATAAGCAGCGATTCTCCTCACCGACTGATAAATAGCCAGACAGACTGCACAGCTCCCGCTCCGTCAGAGATGACAACTCCTTCCAAAACCGACTTGTCTTTTCTCCCTTCCTTCATTTTTTCTGCGTGTGTGAAGTGTGTTTTCAAGGACATCTGGAGCGCAGCGTGGACCGTAGAGAATGTTACAGTATCTGTGCATGGCTGCGCTCTCCGCCAGCTGTGCTGCATATGGCACTGAGAGGAAATCTTAGAGAAATCATAACATGCCTGGTGCCGTAATTACATTGTAAAAACTGCCCCCATACACACACACACACAATGACAGAATACGCCCCCTAAAAAAATAAAGATGGTCGACAGGAACTGCGCCTCGTAAAGCACACACACCAATCCCACATTAGGTGAGACATCTAATTTAAGACTGGATATAATTTAGTATATCATACGTACGTCAGGGTCTTGCTCTTTACTCATGCACACTCCCTCTGATCCGGCGTTGGCTGGGGGTCAGAGTGGAAGCCATTTCCAGACGGAGCCCTCCGCCGCACGCGCCCTGATGGGGTTGATTAATCTGCAGCAACTATGGTTTGTCTTCTACAGCTGAGTGAACAACTTCATTTCGACTGATGAGTTCACGCTCGGGTCAGGGCGGTCCTCATCTGTGACATTACAACAGCCCGCACAATGAGAATTAATTCCTCTCACTCGGGAAACAGCTAACGTCGGTACCAGGAACCGGGCTTTTTTTGCGACATATTGCAATTAGGATCAAACAACTCGAGGAAGAGTTATATGTCGCTTTTGTGTGCGCAGGGTATATGTATTTTTATTTTCCTTCATGTGGCTTTGGTTATGTCGGCCCAGTGTAAACAATGGTGGCTTTTTTCCAGGCCTTCTCTGCATTTGACAGATGATTGTTTGGAGTCTGCTCCTCTGTAGTTTCCCAGCGCCCCAGAAACGAATGTGCTCAACACAAACAGGTGAGGCAATCTGCGGCGCTCATTTTCACAAAAAGTGGCGCCAAGGAAAGCAAACTTCAAGCGTGGTTTGCCTTTTGTTTCCGAGACCATCCATTCTGTAGCATGGGTTCCATTTGCATCTAATATTACCACTGCGGAATCAAAGAAAAATGAAAACTATTTCTTGATTTCTGCATGGTCTGCCATCTGTTACCATGCATCCGATTTCTACATCTCCGCTCTCTACGAGGCATTCGCTCACTTTCTCTCTAATTCACAACCAGCTCTCTCTCTCTGGCTCTCTCTCGCTCTTTCTCTCTCTTCCCCCATCGCAGTCAATCATAAAAAAATATGCCCAACTCTGAAGCCGGGCCTCTCAAGCATCACCAATGTGCAGAAGGCTTCGTCAAAATATTTAAACGTAGGCAATATAAACCTGGTGTCCTGAGCCCTGAAACTACACAGCCTCTGCATACCAACAGAGAAATTTAACCACAGGAAAAATACTGTGTATTTCAACAACAGTGTTTCCCCGGACACAAGAAAATACACACATGCTGTACGGGGTTATATGGACTGAAGGCAAAGAAAAATGAAGTGACTTTTAAATGGGTGAGCATTAATAAATCAGCAGGGCCTTTTCAATAGACCATGTCCTGTTTCCGCTCGCTGCCTTTTCCACCTGTCTGCTGTGTCTTTGACAGACCCAGTGCTGGCATTATTACAAATAAATATTGGTTGGAATATACAGCCCTGTCATTGTGCTGCATTATGGCTATGGTTTCAGGAATAATTGAATCTGTGCAGATTGTGATCTGCGTGAATTAATAGATTGTTCCAAGGGGCTGATGCGAGGACAGGGGGGGGCCTCTGGGTTTTGGCGCGGGTGATGTGCGGGAATTCATTTCACTGTTTAGCATGGAAGGGCATATTGTAAAATGGGCGAGAGGTGTCCCGCGATGTATGTCACAGTCAGTTTTATCGTAAGCGTTATGATGAAACCTCCACGTCTGTGGGGTTTGAAATAACGCCGCGTGTTATCTCCGCGGTGGAATATTCATTGCCGCAATTATTCAAACCTGCGGAGCCCCTGTCTGCGTTTATGTGTACCGAGGAGAAGATATGGCGTATGAAAAGTTATTCACAATTGTCTGTACATAAATCAGCATCGCATTATGAAAATCAACACGCGGCTACATAAAACCCCATAGTTGATAAGAACTGCTACCTGCAAAGGAGGCAGAGGATCCAGAATGGGCTGTAAATAAAAGCCCCTACCCAAAGTTAAATCCGCTTTTATGAAGTTTTTCCATTCAGCTTTTGAGTCAGCACTTCATGTGAGTGAATAAAAAAAAAGAAAAGAAGAGAAGACAAGGAAAACAGCCCAGAAGTTGTCAGGATTAAGACGATGGAGTACACGTCGCCTGCGCTCTGTCTGCCTGCACTCAAATGAAACACAAGTTGGGCTGAGCAAAGACAAAGAGCTTGTCTCCTTCAAGCATGAAGGAAGACAGAGAGAGAGAATATGTAACCATCCTTAAGTAATTTTGTTTACCGTCCGCGGCTCCTGGGCACTCGGGGTAAAAGCTCCAGGCACCCTCCCATCTATTGAACAAAACTCAGCAAATTGGTACCTCAGGTTTCTTTCTCTTTGAGCTCTCTCACCTGGGAGTCGGGGGGGAGGAATTGCCTCGTAGGCCCGAACTGCAAACAGCTTTCTCTCTGATCTGCTCCCTTCGACCTCACACTATTTGAACTGTGTTTTCCCCTGGCATTCTGGGAACCGTTTGCTCTCTTTCTCTGTGTCGGGAAAGAAAAAGGCTGTGTTCTTCATACATTTTTTAAAGTCTGGTGTATGTTCCCTCATGCAAGCCCAAACACACGCAGTCGCACAAACACACACAGACGCACGCTTCTCCCCCTGCACTGGTCGATGCATTCAGGGCAGTTATGTCAGTGTTCGGACGTCGTCTTTTTTTCCGAAAGGTCCACCCGACTCGCACCCAATTTGTAAACAACTTTGGACGACATGAGCGCATTAGTGTCGGTTCCCTGTAAATTCAGTGTTAAGAAATGCCAAGTCCGTGTACAACAAGGTGCTTTGATGAGGCTGTCGTGGATCAATAATTCATCGCAACTTTTTGCTCGGCTTTACAGGCATCTCCATGTGTTCCTAAGCAAAACAGAAAAGAATCAAATGAAAGCTGAAAGATCGGTGGGGAGAAAAAAAAAAGAAAAGAAACAGACACACTGTGTTTATATTTAATGGCTTTTTTGCTTTTGGAAATGCCACAAGGCGCTTGGTCAGCATGTTTAGACAGGACCAGAGGAAGGAAGGAGGATGGGAGACGGAGGGCAAGAGTGAAAAAACAACTTCGTACAAGCGCCGCTGGTTTGTTCTCATTTTGTTATTTAGCTCCATAAAAGAAGAATGATGAAAAAAAAAATGCTTTGGCCACCATCTTGTGGTATTTCCTGCTAATCCCCACAACCTCCTGCTCAGCGGTGGTGAGTGTGTGTGTTTGTGTGTGTGTGTGTGTGTGTGTGTGTGTGTGTGTGTGTGTGTGTGTGTGTGTGTTTGCATGTACACATGTGCACCTGTGCGTGTGTTGGGGCTCTAGTTTCTTGTGTGTGTGGCCAAAATCTAAATCCATGCCAGGACAGCAATCCGGTCTGAAAACACAGCTCCTAATCCTTTAACCTTCAGAACAAGAGGAGAGGGAAAAACAGCTGAAGGGCCCTGTGTGGTGCAGCAGAGGGAGAGAGACAGACACCCGACTAAGACCCCGACCAGACCAGACCAGGAGGCCACTGATATTCGTTCAACCCCCCCCCCACCCCCTCTCTCTCTCCTCCTCAAGGCAGGAAAATGGATTTCTATTTCTGGTGGCTTGATATCGCTGATCATGGTTCATAGCCCCCTTTCAGGGCCTGGAGTTAACATCGCGGGCTGATGTCAGGATGTGAACACTGATCAGAGCCAGGGAGATGGGTCCTGATGGCCTTCCAATCTGCCAAAGCTGTGATGGCTGCTTTGCTGATACCATCACAGTAAATTCTATCACTGTCACTCTCTGTTTCTATCCAGAAGCACTCAGAGTATGTGTTGGCACATCTTAGTGCGCGCGTCAGTGTGTATGTGCCTTTTTCAGCTGTCCCTGACTGACAAGTTATCTGATGGCATTGTGCTCCGTGTTGTGTACTGTGGCTTAACTGCAATGATGGCTTTTCCTTGAAAACTTGAGGAGCTGGAATAACAGGTGGGATGACTTACAAGTATATGATAATATAATTTTGCATCGTTGCAGGCTCGTGGCTAAATGGACTCGGACGGCCCCTTAAACATTTTGACTTGGAGGAGAGGAACCGACTTGGACGCTGAGATCCCAACTAATGTTTGACTCTGTCTTAATCTGCTTTAACTTTAAAAACCCAACCCGCATTTGAGTTTTATCTGAGTTCTCACCTTAATTTAACCTTAAAAACATTTAACTGCACGGTCCATCTGTGCATAGTGTGCTGTAAGTTGCACACTGGAATGCAATATTTCAGAATCAGCTTTAAACACTGAGTAGGTTTGTGGTGACAAGTAATTTTACTCTGTTTGCCATGTGGATCTCCTTGTGATTACAAGCATCACACAGCCCCGATTACAGTGATACACACAGACACATGGCAAAAACATGGCGGGGATAAAGATAAATACCACAAAGATATAACTTCTCTGGAATGGAAACAACTTACAATCTCTGTATAGACGTCAACCAGTAGGAAACTAGTGGGAGTTTATAAATATTAAGTAGGTAGTGTAATAAGTTACTTTATCTACACACATGTACTGTAAGCATGTATTTATACTATTCCTGCTTGTATTTATATTTAACAAATGTTAGTACATGTGTGCCATAGCCAGACATGCACACACACCAACACCCACACACAGAGACACACACGAATATGAATGTTAAAAACAATCCCACAAGTATAAACCAGGCTGCTTTCCACAGGGATTGCTTCTGATATTACACGACTGATTAACGGTTCCCTGGTGTGATGGGATGTGAGTGGAAACTGTTTGGTTGTAGTGATATCATATTTATATGAGAGTGCTGGAGTTGGTACAGGCTATATCTTGGGTGTGAGAAGTCTGCAGTTGCGTTTCCTGCACTCTTCCTGACTCTGGAGGAGAATGAGTCCTGGATGGTTCGCAGGTCGGAACCAATAATACAATTATCTACCAATAATCTTTTCGATAGTCCTGCTGTTCATTCGCTGGTGCAGGAAGTTTATCCTCTGCTGGACCTTTATGATGAGTGCGTTGATGTTGGATTATTCCGATTCTGGATGGTTGTGGTGTCCAGACAGTGTGAGTGTCACAGCATTATCAATTACAGTGAGGGGGAGGCAGGGGTGGGCAGGTTCCTCCTCAAGTCCACTGTCACAGTTTTGAGCGTGTTTAGCTCCAGGATGTTGTGACAACACCAAACTGCCAGCTCAACTTCACATCTGTATGCAGACTCAATATAAATATTCAAGCCATCTTCAAGTCGATGCATCACAGATCAAACCCTCAGCGTCTAAATCTGCAGCTCTCCGATCGTCTCCTCTGCTTTTAGTACTTCAATCTTCCCATCTTTGGCTGTGCTGATATTTATGCTGAGTGATAATTCTTGACAATAAATAAATAAAGTGTTCCTCCTGCTCTTCTGTGTCTGTATAGCCCCCAGCATATTCCTGAGGCCGCAGTCCAGGAAGGGAAATACATAAACAAGAAAAGATCTGAAGAGTCTTAGCCAGGGGCATGGACTAAACACACACACACACACACACACACACACACACACACACACACACACACACACACACACACACACACACAGAGGGAGCACACACATACACTCACACAAAGAGCATGCACATGTACTGCATATGCACAATAGACCTATACTGTATGTGTTGGGTTGTCACCAACACAGTCTCCCCTCCACCCACACCCACACCCACCTACACACACACACACACACACACACACACACACACACACACACACACACACACACACACACACACACACACACACACACTGTGCTGGAAAGTTAATGGTCAACAAACTGCTTAAAGCAATCAGAGGTTTCTATGTTGGGTTTTGATTCCACAGACGAAAGGCACTGGGTCCTGGAGGCAGGTCAGGTTCATTACACCCGTTTTTGATATTTTTCTCCCAAGTTGTGCCAAACTAGTAGATTAACTGCTTGCCCACATTTTTTTTTTTTTTTACCATGCTATTTAATTATAAATGTGCGAGCGTGTGTATGTGTGTGGGTCAGGGTACAACCAACTCTGGAGTACAGCTGCCAGCTTTTTGATAAAGGTTGCTTGTTCTCACATCTGTTTAAAGTCGGTTTTCCTCTCAGATTCAAGTTAAAGCTGCAGAAAATCAATATACATAAAAATGTAGAATGCATTCCGGAGTCTGTTAGCACTGCTGAGAGTATGTTGAATGTTTCTTCCCTCTTGAGAATCCAGCAGCACCTAGTTTACCACACAGGTATAATGCACAACATAGTATTTTTTCATTTTTTACTTTTGGTTAACTGCCTGTTTATGTCTGTTTACTTCTATTTGGAGCCAAGTCAGATTGTGACAACCCTGTTTTTATAATGGACAGACCTTCACTAAACAAGGGAGCGGGTGGCATTTCAGCTGATGTGTGTCCTCTGTAGTACAAATAATGCATGTAAACCACATTACAATCACAGAACTACATCCCTCGTCTTAACGCGGAACATATGTAGCTCTACCTCTGCACGCATGGTCTCAGCAGACGAAGATAAACACAGAGACATATTCATGAGATTCGAATTATTCAGAATTGAAGGTGGTACTTTTATGTTACCTATAGTGCTAGAGGATGAAGGAACACACTGTACCTTGGAAAAACACTAAAATGAATAGACACAACACTTTAATTTAAAGTTATTTGTGAGTGAATAAATCTGGACGACATCCAGACACAAAGCAAGTCGTATCCTGTATGATCTGACAAATTGTCAGAGCAGGAGCAGCCGGCGTATTTGCCAATGCAGAAAAAGAAAACAAAAGTAATGATCTTTCAAGTTTATCCTTGTTAGTGTATTCACTTTGCACAGAGTTCACCGTGCACCTTCAGTATAATTCACCAGAAAAACAGATAAACATTATGTTCCTTCCACTGGTCCAGGAGGCCGTTCCTGGCAGTGCATTACATTACCAGTGGCAGGCAGTTTCCCTCATCCTTCCATACCATTAGAGCCATCAATGTTGACAGGATCGATACCTGTGTTTTGGCCCCAGTGCCCCTGCCAGAGATAGCATGTCACCGCTGACAGACGAATATCAGCGCTTGGCCCTGTGACGGAGGGGAAATCGCAGCCCTTCTCCGTTAGGATCATCCAACATGGTATTGATTTGCCCCGTGCTAATCATACATCAGAGCGGAATAAATGGCTCAGAGGCAAACGTCCCATTGTTCACGATTGGGAGATGTAATAAAAAAGAGAGACATTTCTTTTATTGCTTGTAACTTGGGGCTAGTCACATAATCGTGTCTTGATGGGAAAAGGCCTGGTTAGATCGAGGTCCGTCAAAGTGTTGTCGGTACTTTTTAGTGATGATCCCATCGGCCGAGGGGGATCTTGATTTCAAGGTGTGTGTGTGTGTGTGTTTGTGCTTTTTGGAGGTTGTAAACAAGCAGGAGATTTTTTTTTTTTTTTTTTTAAAAGATACAAAGAGAAGAGCAGAAAGAGACAAAAAGAAAAATGTATTTGTTTACTGCATTACAATCATGGCTGCTTTTTTATTTTTGTGAAGTGGTAATACTTTGGTCATTGATATGGTAGCATCTTATTCAATTGTAAATCCACATGACCATTACCTTTTATATATGGATTTCCTTACTCAAAGCTTGAATCAAATTGAACAAATGGTGAAATATCTACTACTTATCGGAGAGAAAAACAGATGAATGATAATAAAACATTGGTTGTGGCTCAGACACAAGATGCAAGAAATATCAATATCTACCAGTTGGGCACCAATGTTCTCTTTCCGCTGTGATGTCGGCTACAAGCAGTTACATCTGGAATACATGCAGTTTTATACTTTAAACAATCAATTTCGTCATTTTATGCCCTTTTCGTCAATAAGTCACAATCCACTGAGCAAAATCAAAACGGGAAAGGACAGTGAATATTTCAAATCCATATTTACTTTTCAGTTAAAAAAAAGACTTCAAGCTATTTCCAAACCAATAGTCCATTAAATCCATCCTCCTGCTAAGCACTCTGAGTGCAGCTGAGTGTGTCGAAAGCTATACGGTATGCTAAAGGTTAGAAATAAATCTGTTGCTATGAGGAGAGAGTGCAATAATTATTTTCAGAAGCAGCAGCTCTTGATCTCCTGTTTCCTCACGTCTGACTACTCTCTTATCTGCACCGTTCCATCAAAAACCCGCGCTGATAACAGACTGGAGAACTCAATTGACCTTGACTGAGTGTAGGAGAAGAGGGTGAAGGAAAAACGGTCTCACTGTCTGTCTGCCCATCTGTTTTCACAAATGTCACTTGTTACAAGGGAGGAGTGGGTTGGTTAGAAGTAGCGCGAGTGTCGGGGTCATGCGAGGTGAGATACTAATGTGTTTTTAATGTTTGTAATGTGAACCGTTCTTGTTTTACTCAAAGAAAATATTTGGCCAGATAAAAAAAGCGGGAAGTGTCTGTTATCTTATGGAAATGAACACCTTTGTAGTTATATACCCAGTTGTCATTTATTAGGTTTACATAGCTCAAATGAGATGTGCATTCGTGAAACGCTTAATGTTGATACAGGTATGTGATATATATATCTTCCTCGTTCTTTCTCTCACTCTTTATATATATATGTACTGTATATATTACGTAAGAACATAGGTTAGGTTATATGTGTCTGTGTATAAATGTGACAACACAATTTCAGAAGTGACTGCTCTCTAATCTCTAAACAGGGAGATCGCTGTTGGCTGTCGATACAATGGGAAAAATGCCAGGTACAAAAATCACAAACTTTTAGCCGACCACACACAATAATGAATCTCCTCTGACAAAAACTGCTGACCGTTCAATTATTCATATTCCTACTATGAATAAATAAAATCAACAGGCCCCACTCTCAGTCTACAAATCTAAGGAAGTATTTGCCCATTTAATCATCAAATTTTAACAGAAGCGGCAACACATTGCATAAGCACTCGGGACTCCGGGGGCGAAGTTGACCAACTGCCAATAAGTGGATGTGCCGGATTTTGAAGAGCCAGTCGTCTCCTGTCTGATTCCTTTGCCACATATCAAGATCCGCAGTAAAGTCTGTCCTCGGTCCCGAGACAGTTACATTGGCTTTGTTGCGTACAGCAGACGTGCACATCTATTTCTAATTAGCAACAGGCAGCATCCACCGCTGCTGCACACAATATTTTAGAAGAGCTTAGTGTTTTCTTTCTAACATATATCTCGTGGAGGTAAGTCAATAGTGCCAGCGGACCGCCGCTAAATGAATTTAACACCACACATGCCCCGCAGCACAGTTCCTAATGGTTCTCCTCTCTACATGTAAATGACCTCCCGTCCTGGATCTTTGATTGCAGATCAATGGCTGTTTGCTTTATTTCAACATTCGGCGTCGGTGAACCACAACGCCACGGGGGCAAATGTTGAACAGAGAATTTACAGGTTTGCTATCGAGCACTTTGAAACAATAAAGCTGCTGGTGAGCTATTAAACAAACGAGAGAATAAAGTGGCTGCTGCGGCCCGAGATTAACACGATAGATACAACGTCGAAGGGTGTAATTATTCTTTACTGACACAAACGTTTAGCCCCCAGAGCGGAACAGTGTTTACCACAAATACCGCCACCGCGCTTGACCTAATCATGAGCGGAGATTTACCTGACTGCATTTGAAATATGTTACCGCTGATTTGTGTGTGTGCGGGGGCTGATATTTTCGAGCAATCGGTTCATTGTGTGTCCTGAATTAGCGCAAGCATTTGATCATCTCACATAACCTCCAGACAATGCTTTCTGTTTGAAACTTGTACACTGGCAGGATGACACACACAAATCAATGCATTTGCTATGGCCAAATGAAAAAAAGGCATAAACACACATTACACAGAAAAAGCAATGTACAAAGGATGAATGTCTTGTATATTGCCTGGTTTCCGGCTGATGTGTTGTTTCTGTCAGTATTTGCTCATTGCTGCTCTGTTTGTTCAAATCACAAACAGGAGTTTTCAGAATGACATTATCCTTTTCATGACGCCAGTGTTTGCTTCTGTCTCCTGCCTTTTGTTTTTCATATAGCAGTTCATACAACATCAACAGTAGCTTGTAAACATGGTTGTTCTGAGCTGCTTCTCATCAGCTCATAATGCACCACGGTCAAAGGTACTCCACACTAAATCAGTTACTAATGGAATTGTAATTCTTAGTTTAAGCGCCACTGTAAAGATGGGATTTCCAGGCAATTGCATGCAATTTTGCCATCATGCAAAACTGTAAAATAACTGTGTTTGTAATTTGTTGAACTGTAGATGTAGACGAAGAGTGTCTGTATAAACTTGATCATCATCTTGACTTCCACAGGGTGTTCTATGTACATCACAAGTTTCACTTTGTAGATGAGAGGACAGAAAATATCTGGTGAATTGCTGGTCCAGACTTTAAATATTCTACTTTAGTTGTGTTAAAAAGAATCACAGGACTCACACAGCACATTATTATACATAATGTAGGATAGATGTGTATGATTGCACCGTGAGGACCTCAACAAGCATATACATCAATGAGCATCCTGAACTAGCAGGGACAATAGAGGAGAGACTTATCCATCACTGCCAACTCCTGACTGTAAAAATATGGCATTCTCTATATTGTCCTGCCAATGCATTAACGCCATAAGCTGCATTCCAGGTCTTGATTATGTGTGTGATTTGTCTGTGTGTGTGTGTGTGTGTGTGTGTGTGTGTGTGTGTGTGTGTGTGTGCTTTTATCTAGGCTTGTACGCCTGACCACTGATGTACATGCATGTGAGTGTACATTGCACATATTTTGTATTTGGCAAATGCTTGCAGTGTGTGTTTGCACTCGTGTGTGTCAGTTCATGTGTGTGCATAGGTGAGTGTGCACATGTGTGTGTGTGTGTGTGTGTGTGTGTGTGTGTGTGTGTGTGTGCGTGTGTGTGTGTGTGTGTGTGTGCGCGCATGCATATTTGTGCACTAGCTGCCATGCCAGCTGATGTCCCCAGTAATCCAGCAGTGGGCCTGTTGTGGATTAGTAGCAGGCTCCAGGGGATGGGAATCCCATTCCCGTTTACAGCTCTTCCTGGCAGAAAGAAAGGCAAGGATGCCTTCTCTCTACTGCCTTCACACCGGTTGGAGCCTGAAGGTGTGTGTGTGTGTGTGTGTGTGTTTGCTGTTGAGATGAGGTGTGTATGTGGAAGTTGAATGGATGTTGGTGGGTGTGTTTATTAATTATGATTATATTTGAATCTAACATTAAATTCCACTTTCACCCTATTGTCCATGCGTATAATGGTGTAAAGCACTGTATTGCAGAAACACAATTTAAATTTTCTTATCAGTAGGTTGTCCCTTTATTGTCAAAAACATAATGACTAATTCTCAGTGACATTTGTATGTTGGTTCCCCTAATAACCAAAATATGCAGGAAATGTAAAAACAGAATATTTTCAAATCTGTGTGTTTTTACATGATCAAAGTTGAGTGCTTCAAATGGACAAGCAGACACTTAAGTCTTCATTTCTCATGTTCTCCTCTTGTGAAAGCACATGCTCTCTCAAAATACAGCTGTATCACTTTGGCCTGGTCTTACTCTTATGTTTGTGTGGTGCCATTTCTATCACATCTTGTGCACACACATACACACGTGCACCGACACGGTAACACACGCACGGGCCGATGCGTGGCCCACAACATGAAATTTCATCATGACAGGATTTGTTTTGAAGTCATTCGAACACCAGCCAACACAAGCGCTGACCTCTTGAACCTGGACATACAACTGTACTTCTCCCCAGTGACAATTTAAATGCCACCTTTCTTCCACCCGCACACAGAAAGAGAAAAACATTTTTGTGTGTGAGTGTGTGTGTGCGTGTGTGTGTGTGTGTGTGTGTGTGGCTGGGACTTGCAACTCGATAGCACAACAAAAGAGCTGTGGTGGCAAGTCCCCACGCAGACATTATATGTCAGCATCACCGTCATACTGTTAGCTTGTCCCAACTGTACAAAGCCATCCTCATTCAGGGCACCTAACCAAGGTCAGCCTGGATTAGCTGCTAGTAACCCTATCAGGTCCAGCACAATGATTACAAAGCCCAGTGACACTGGCTGTCAGCAGACTCTTTCTAGGCAACCCTATCTGCCCGACCCTTGGTTAGAGAGCCACCGGAGAGGGTGAGTCCATTTCAAATTGTTCCCCCTTTGTGTCTCCCTTTATTTCCCCCCTTTGATTTTCGGCGACTCGTTTGGTTCGTCAATCAGCCTGTCTGGATGTGTGTGTGTTTGAAACCCATGCTGCACATAATTCCTATAATTTGTGGATCTTTTTTTCTTCTTCTTCTTCTTCTTCTTATTCTTCTTCTTCTTCTTCTTCTTCTTCTTCTTCTTCTTCCTCCTACATAGACCATTCTTTGTGCCTGTTACATCTGAAGCCAACAGCCATCCCACCTAAATCCACCCGCACCTCCACCCTGCAGAGGAAATCCGCCCTGTAGCTTTCGTGCTGTACACCGCACGATTTGTTCTCAAATGAAAACTTGTAGGATAATGGTGGTAATCAAAGTTGTTCGCCGGATGTCACCGTCTTTCAACATATCTATACAATGCTTGCATTACTTGGAACCTGTGAGACACTATTTGTCCAAAAAACATGGATCTTTGTAGTGTACCAGGCAGCGCTTGTGAGAGGAGTTGTTTGCAGCTGTGAATTAGGAAGCAGGCGCCTCGCTCTCCCTGTCTCACCAATTCAGACAACATGTCAGAATGAAACAAAATAAAGACTTGTGTAGCGCTACAAGTGCAGTTGTTGTTCGCCTGCTTTTTTTCCGGAGGAATTACACTTCAAGCCCATCAGTTTGCTGCCTCACTTTACTCCCCGAGAACTGTTCTCCCAACATCCATGTCAGTTAGCAGCATGTTAAACAAATCAAACCCTAAAGAAAGAGCTGCCTTGTGAATTTGGTTGGCGCGAAAAAAAAAAAAAAAAAAGCAAGAAGAAGGCGAGATAAACAAGAACAACAGCAACAACAGTGCTAGCAGCGCAACATATGCAAGGCAACGTGGCAACCGATGTTTTCCACTTCAGCACATCAGAGGTGTCCCTGCATCAGTCGCCCTAAAGGTACCCGTTTACAAAGTGATAGGGCTTAGGGTTTTTAACTCGGGGCGAGGGGCAGATTTGAAACCCCCTCTGCTGCCAAGCACATGGACGGTTGCTGATTAGAAGAGGGTTGGCAGCAGTGGGCAGATGCCAGGCGGGGAGAGAGATGACGGCCTGTCGCCAGTCTGCCACCCAACCCCTCTCGTCCCCGCGGTCGCCCCTACTAACCCCCTCCCTGTCGTACAAAAAAAGACCAAAGACATTTCCGCGACAAACCCCGAAAGGGGGGGAGGGGATGAATTGTAGTAGTGCTTTGTATCAAAATGCAGCGAATGTGACAATGTTGTCAGACGGATGTGTGAAGACATGTAGTGCGACGTGTCGTCATTTTCTCTTTTTTTGACTGATCTGAGGAGTTTTTAGGAGATGTTTTGATCACATGAGACTGACAATAACACAGCCTAACTACCTAAGTCGCACAATAAAAGATCACAATGCAGTTTTTCTCCTTCCCTCTGCAATCCCACGCACAACACACACACACACTCAAGTTTGGGATGCTCAACATTCTTCTACAGCCCACAGAGGATAACACGTTTTGAGCTCTTTGGGTGTTTTTCAAAAATTCAGGAGAGTTAAATTGTCATGTGGTTAGAGTATAAAACACTGCACTTAACTGGTACAGTATTGGGGGACGTTGTCCAGCAGAGATGAGTACAACACCCCACTCAATATAAAACCACTAGGATCAGCCTGAGGCTACAGGGAGACAGACTAGGAGACAAGAATTGCTTTTTCAAGGTGGACAAACTCAATGTAGCAGTCTAATAAGTCACAGCGAGGTGGAGGAGGAGGTGGTTACTGTGAACAATAGCCAGACTCCAGCTTTAATCATGCTGCTGTATTCCAAACCATATTGATTTCAGACCAGCTCAATATGACGACATAACTGGTCCATTCCGCTGCTGCACCGCCGCACTGTTAGTCCTGCACCTACAGCCCCGTATAGTTAGCGTGATAGACAGACGCACGTGCATTTACACTTTCCCACCAGCTCCGCCCCGCACTGCCCCCGAATGCACCCGGAAAGCAAACACACAACACCCAATGCTGCTCTGCTGCACAAGTCTTGCAAGTTATTTCAATGTGAAAGGTCCTCAACCTCTACAAAAGTGTGTTAAAAACCAGGAACCGTTTTTTTTATTTGTTTATGTAAAAAACAAAGGGTGCGACATCGAACCTATTCCGAGCGATTCACACCTCCCCGAAAAATACAACACAAGCCACTCTGCCAGTTCGACATTATTCAATGGTAAATTCTGTTGGGAGAGTATAGATGAGAAATCAATAGCTGTTTCCTTCCCTCATGAAGGATGTCATTTTTCATTAAGGGACTGCGTCTGTATGAAGTTATCATCAGTGAGCAGGAGCAGAGAAACCATGCGCCTGTTGAGAAATCATGTGTTTTTATATAGCAAAATCAGTTAGATGGAAAAGTGTGTTTTCTTTATTTTTCAACAAATGTTAAATGTGAATTTATTTTCGAAAAAATTATAACACAAGCCAGAACATGCTCTTTAAATTGTTTATTTATGATGAGGCCTTCAAACTAAAAAAGAAGATAGAAAGCAAGTTTTTTCTTTGTACAGTTTTTAAGCTGCATGTTTTTTCACTCATCTTTTAATTTCATGAGGTGCAATTGCTCTAAAACATTCATGCTCTTTAAATACTGAGACAACAAACCTAACTGTATGCTGTTTGTTAATTTTATAAGTCACCATTGCATATCTCAATATCCCAAAAAAGGAAATATCACATCATAGCGGTTTTGTACGCAAGGTAGACAGTAATTTAGTCTATAAATATACGATAAGGTCATATGAAAGAAGGCGTATCTGTATATCTGACTCTACATCTATTTTCCTTGTGTGTGTCACAATCTGTCTCTCTGACTCAACGCTGTACTGCCTCTGCACTGTCTGTACTGTCTGCCTCTCTGTCTGTCTGTCTGCCTCTCTGTCTGTCTGTCTGCCTCTCTGTCTGTCTGTCTCTCTCTCTGTGTCTCTCTCTCTCTCTCTGTGTCTGTCTGCCTTGTCTTTCTGCCTGTCTCTCTGTACGTCTGTCTGCCAACCTCCTCTCTGTTCTGTCTCCTATAGCCTCCATCAGCCTGGGACTAAAATATCTGAAGTGCCTCAACCTTTTTGAAACCGAGACCTGGAATGTACTGGTGCGGAGTTCAACACACACACAAACACACACAGTCACACACACACACACAGTCACACACACACAGAGACACACGTTCAACACCTCTACAGGCCGACAGGTGCACTTTAACACTGACAATATGCATATGGGGATACAGGCATTTACATGCACACACATATACACTCACCGTTATATACGCTTACACATGCACACACATACACACACACACAAAAAGTGATGTGAAGGTACAGTACAGATGGTTAGCCCATGGTCTGTGTGTAGAGGAGACAGTGCCCCCTGCTGTGGGCCAAACAGTACTCCCAGGAAACCATATCTTGACCCAATCTAAACTGAGAGCACTCATTTACTCATCTGGGGTTGATTAGTCCTGCCTGGAACACAGAAAGCGACCACATCTTACTAACAAATACAAACCATTTTGTGTAACCAATAGTGGGACAACCATAAGAATAACACGGGATATAATGGTTGATATGTCCAAAAACAAGGTAAACTTTCTATTGTAAATAATTAACGGCGTAACCATGGATATCCAGGGCTATGCAACACTTTTATTTTCTGTGATGTTTGTCATCACCTGATACAACCATGTATTTAAGTTATTTACTTATTTACTTTTACAGTGTCCAGTTGCAGAATATGATTAGGACCAGGGCTATAGCTTCTAAAACAATGGGTTTGATAAGGATCAAGCTTCAGAAATATATAGAAATATAGCTTATTTACTCTTTTACATACACATTGCTGTATAAGAAAAACATTGTTGTCAAGTCAATCTTTTTCTTTATTATCATATCATATTATTATGATAATGATACCATTGTTTCATAGGCCTATACTGACTCAGACACATCGTACATAATAATTAAATTATTAGAAGTAACAGTGTGTGGTATTTTTAAAGTGACCAAAGTTTTAACTATTTTTCTTTAATATGATTTAGTCACAAAATAAGCATGACAGACTGTAAAAAAAACCTTACCAACATTTTACTAAAAATAGTGTTTATTTAATTCCATAGGCTATTAATGTTATTTGCACACTGAGTAAAATAACTACATGATAACATATTATAAAATACATTTCAAAATGTTTTCTCATAACACATTAGTAAATACATAGACTTATAAAACATACTGTGATAATTATATGTGCAATTAGATCTCATGTAATAACCATAACACTTCCATGTCCCCTCTACAACCCCCCACTATGGCTCAAATTAAGTCACGTGACATTGTGGAATATTGTGTATTAATCAACAAAAATGAATAATATGAACAGCAGTTCTGATATTATTTTGTATATTCATGGTTCAGTGTTGCCTATAAATTCCTCCTTCCTGTAAACAGACGAGCTGTGTTGCACCTATTTTTAAAATGTGCCGCTGCTGTTTACAGCCCGCTCAGACCACACTGCAGTGCAGGAACAAGCACCTGATGGATGAACACGTTCATCCGGGTGAATACTGATGAGGAAGACTGCGAGGCCACTCTTCCTCACAACAGTTGCCACCTTGACTGCCCGTTCCAGCCGCCGCCGCTGCTGTCACCGTGTCAGGTTTCCACCACCGCTGTGCCGTGTCGCTTGTCTCCAACAGAGGTCATAATGCCTGTAATCACAATCATAAAAGGACAAGGATGCGCCCTGCTCTGAGCGCAGACGAGTCCAAAAGGCGCACTGTGAAGTTGCAGACAGTCGAGTGCGCGCAAACGCACTTGGTAGAAAAGAAGAAGGGAAAAAAAGAGCATGAGCAAAAACTGTCAAACTCACAGTGACACACACACACACGCGCACTTCAACAGCGCTGGTGGTTGGTTATCTGCAGGCTATATGGAGGAGAGACCACCCCTCCGTAAAGCGGCAACAGCTTTATTATTGCCGCCGAATGTAATTGTTATAATAAAGGGTTTGAGCTAAGTGGTGGAAATTAAGGAAGCCGTCTACGCCTCCCACAGGCCGGAGCGCGCACTGCCCGAGGAGCGCGCACGCTTCCATGGATGTGTCCGGGTTTAAAAAAAAAAAAAGCTGGTGACAAAATAACCAGAGGAGAGAACTGGTCATTTTACTCTCCCTCTGTCAGTATCCCCTCATGCGTATTATGGGATTGTAGAGCTTCAAGTTTTTATCACATAGACTCACTCCCATAATAAACTTGACCTTAGAAGCATTCAAAAATAAATGGCATTGCTGTAAAAAAAAAAGAGTGCGGTCCGTTTTGTTCTATAATGTGCTGTAAATAATCAGCATCTTAACAGATAAACATGTGCACTGATTGAATCAATGCCTCATATTAAAACGTCTCAATTTTAATTTCTGATGCCAATCTCCCAGAAACAAAATGAAAAATAAGACCCATAACTAATTGCTCTATAATTAATTTGCTTTAACAACAATTACAGCTCTGTCTCATTCAGTTTGTAGATTAGGTGACGGAAGTTTTTTTTGTATTTGTTAAATCACACTAAACTAGAGGAATCTTGTTGCGGTGGCCAGACTCGCACTTTTTGCAGTGTGCAGCCTCGGTTTTGTTCCGCGGCTCCATGTCTGTGAGGCAGAAAGGGGGCGGGAATGGGATATTCAGATGAGCCGGAGTGACAGCTCCAGTTTCCCCCAATGCTCTGTGTGTCTGAAACTCCACTGGCTCCTTCCTCCCTAACTCCTCACTTCATAGTGCTGCGTACTAAAAACATCGGACGCTAGGGGATCAAGACGCGAGCCACATCGCCTCTATGTGGGCACTTTCACAGATCTTTCGGGGGTTTTTTTTCTCCCAGTAAGGGGGCTGTGGAGGGAGGACTTTTTTTTATGTCCATTGTCTGATGACTGTTTGCACGGCTGATTATTGAGTTGATTGTTTATTATTTTGGCTGCTGTTGCCCGTCGCCCTTGTGCGTCTCTCTTTTTTTTTTATCCTCCCCTTTTTTGGAATCGGCGACCCACACCGCAGCGCCCCAATGTCCTATCCTCAGGGTTACCTCTACCAGCCCCCGGGCTCTCTGGCTCTGTATTCGTGTCCGGCGTACGGGGCCTCGGCTCTGGCTGCCCCGCGGAGCGAGGACCTGGCGCGGTCGTCCTCCGGCTCAGCCTTCAGCCCTTACCCTGGATCGGCTGCTTTCTCCGCGTCGGCCGGCGCAGGCTTCTCCAGTCCGCTGTCATACTCCACGGATCCGACGACGGGATTCCCATCCTACATGGTAAATATATATTTTTATCAATTTTTGTTTAATCGTGCGTGTTCGGGCTCCACGGCAGGGAGAGCGTGTGGTGGTGCGTGAAGTCTGTACAATGCGCAGAATGCTCCGTCTTCTCCAAGCGCACGACGCGTCAGTCGCTGCGGATTTACAATGTTTTTGTAGTGACTCGCTAATCGGGAAAGTGTTTGCGGAACTTTCCCACTGACACATTCATAACCACCGGCCTGCTCGTCTGGGTTTCCCAGCTTTGAAATCCTTGACCCCTTTGGCTTAAATGGGATTTTGAAAGCATGAGCTGCGAACTGCAAAAGGCTTCGACCGGCGCTTAACACGCGCTGCGCCGCTAATTACGCAAAAGTGCTCTCTCAGATTTGTATGTGAACTCTCAGGTGAACGCAGCCAACGCGTCATTTCGCTCCACGACTCTTTCTTCTTCGCCAGGCGTTAAATAAAAAAAAAAAATCACCAGGGAGACGGAGTCGCCGACTTTAGATGAATAAACTGAATTTTCAACATGAGAAGCAAGGAGTCGCATTAATGCTTAATGTCACAGGGCCACTTCAAGCGTTTTAGGGGGGAAAGGTGCACATCAAGTGGTTCGCTAATGGGATTTGTTATGCTGCGAAGAGAAGATGTGTTAACACACTGTGGCTGCCACAACAAAAAAAAAAGAAAAAAAAAGCATGTCAGAGAAAGGAAATTGTTAATGGGTGATTACAGAACATGTATATTCTTCCTTTTTTTTATTATCTCAACAGCGACAGCGAGGAGAGCCCCTGTTATTAGTTAATCTGATAATGATCTTAACTATTAGTTCACCATTAGTTCATGGCTTCCCGCGGCCTGTTCTCACGCACGGTGCGTCCACTAAGCCTGCAATTACAGATGTTTATTTTAACAGACTTGACTGATGATCAATGTAATTTACAGAGCTTATATATATGTGTGTACACTTTGTGAGCTGCCAATAAAGCTCACACCTATTATATAGATACACAATAACAAGTGTGGATTTATATAATCCTTCACACACGTCCGATAATAAAAATGAGTTTGAAATAATTTCAATAGGATGTAGCCTTGACTGTATGTGTGATCTGTGCATTAATATTCATTTGAATTATAATACCTTGATTTTTAAATAAGCCCAAAAATATTGTCACGTTTTTAAAAACAATCTTAAGGACAAATATATATATATTTTTAAAACAACACCAGAAAAGCACATGGAGGAATTGTGAGTTTTATAAAAAAATGCCAACTTTTCCCCAGAGCTCTCCATATGACGCGCACACGACGGGCATGGCGGGGGCGCTGGGTTACCACCCATACGGGAGCCCCGGGTACCCGTACCAGCTCAACGACCCGGCTTACCGCAAGAACGCCACCAGGGACGCCACGGCCACCCTGAAGGCCTGGCTGCAGGAGCACAGGAAGAACCCGTACCCGACCAAAGGGGAAAAGATCATGCTGGCCATTATCACCAAGATGACCCTGACGCAGGTCTCCACGTGGTTCGCCAACGCCCGGCGGAGGCTCAAGAAGGAGAACAAGATGACCTGGGCGCCCAGGAACAAGAGCGAGGACGAGGACGAGGAGGACGGGGACGGGGAGAGGAAGGAGGTGGAGCGCTCCGAGAAGAACCTGGACAACAGCGAGGCGTCGGCGGAGGATGAAGGTACAGTCTGGAGACCGAGCCATGATCCACTTAACAATGCAGGGCAGGAGGGACGGGGGGTAACAGGGAGGGGAGGGGGTGTGTGTGCCCCCCTTTTATTTACTGCTCAACTTATTGAATGGAAAAAGGCTATAATATCCCATAAAGATATATGACATGACATAACTGAATTAAATTCTATAAGGTATAGTTTGGTTTTTATTTTAATGGAAGATATGTGTTGTTCCAGTATGCATATTGATTGTATAATGTTTTATTTAACATGATTAATGTCAGGTCACTTGTAAATTACACATAACATTACAGTCACCTCGAGTGTGTGAGTAGCCTCTGTATAATCCGATTATCAATGGTTTCCCATTGATGACATTGTTGTATGATTTCTGAAAAATGGATTATATATAATTTATGGATTATTAGGATTGCTGTTATCATAAAACTAATCTTTTAATCGTTTTTATTTTATTTTACAATGAATGAATGTTTCACTTGGTTGGTTGTAAAACATTAGTGATTTGACTAATGTGGACATGTCATTTAATTTGACCACAATTTTCGTTTCATGTTCTTTATTTATTTATATTGTAAATGTTCAACTTGTGACTTTGTTTATATTTTTGGAATATTATCAATGATCTGTATTGTTTTAATATGCTCACATTTTATATGTCCTTTATAGTTTTATAGTTTTCTGTAATTAGGCCTATATATATTTACATTAGTATTATAATTAATAATACATTTCCTCCTTTATTCACAGGGATCAGTTTGCACGTGGACACTCTGACGGACCACTCCTGCCCCTCGGAGTCGGACGGGGAGAAGGTCAGCTGCCGCGTGGCCGAGCTGAGCTCCGACCAAGCCGGCGACAAGTGCGACGACGACGGCGAGGACCAGAACCACGACCCGCGGGCTCAGCTCTCGCCCAAGGCCGTCACGTCGTCTCCGCTCACGGGAGTGGAGGCGCCGGTTCTCGGCCACCATCACCACCACCACCACCCACACCATCTCCACCACCACCTGCATCACCTCCACCACCTCCACAGCCAGCGGGAGGACCTGGCCCGGAGCCTCGTCAGCAGCAGCGGCCTCATCGCCAGTAAACCGTCCCCGTGCCTGGAGAGCCGGGCTCCGTCGGGGGCGCCTCAGATCCCCGCAGCCAAGCCCAAGCTGTGGTCGCTGGCGGAGATTGCTACCTCGGACCAAAAGCAGCAACATCCGCAGCAGCAGCCACCGGGGCAGCCTGCGGGGCAACCGACCTGCCCCTCCTCCTCCTCCTCCGGCGGGGGCCTCCTCACTCCCCCCACGTCCTCCACCAGCTCCCCGGCTGCCAGCTCCCCCTCCCTCTACCCGGCCCCCTCCATCCTTGGAAGACCTATTTATTACACTTCTCCCTTTTATAGCAATTACACAAACTATGGCAACTTCAGCCCCCTGCAGGGCCAAGGGATCCTGCGCTACACTAATTCGTCTGGAGTGAGTCTGGCCGCCGCAGCCGCCGCTGCCGCCGCCGCCGCCGCCGCTGCTGCGAACGAGGGCCTGAGCTCCTCGCACCAGGGGCTGGAGGCGAGCACGAACCCCAAGCACAGGCCAGACTCCCCCCTCGTTAAAAATAACCCAAACCACATTGTTGTTGTCGAGCAGCAGCAACAACAGCTTTTCAGAGCCGCACATTTAGAGGCGAAGAAAGGTACGTAATCAACATGATGCGGCCCCCCCCCCCGAAGTGATTTGAAAACTTATTTAATCTAGTGTTGAAATCTTGAGATTGTATTTTTCTTAAAGAAAAGAGAGGAAAAAAAACAAAACAAACACTGGTAGGGAAATCTCTTCATGGTGGAAGTAAAATGAAATGAGTTCACTCGTTTCCAATGCAAATCAACTGGTTTTTTTCTTTGTCTTGTTGGGACAAACTGGGAAGGCTGGGCTGTTTTTTAAAATTGTATTTCTTTCAAACAAACACGAGAAACAAGTGACATCATCAGACACTATTTACAGATTTTCTAATAAGATCTTAGGACCGGATGTGAGACTAAACGATTTATTGAGAGGGACTTTCGTTTATGGCCTATAATTCGTTTTTCAGTGCAGTTCATTATCTGTTCATAACTTATTTTTTAACTATATGCACGTTCATTTCTCACACAATCATTAAGAGTGAGGTCAATTCATTTCCATGCAACAGGCAACGAGAACCCATGGGGATATAATAAGAAAAAAAGCATATTGCGAACAAATGTTGCAAGAGGACACACACAGATATGGACATTGAAATGAGCCCGTGAAGGAATCAGCCTGATCACACACACACACACACACACACACACACACACACACACACACACACACACACACACACACACACGCAGAAATGTTGCCACAGCTTTGAGCAGGAATCCTACTTTTAATGTTTCCTCTGATGTGTGCCCGCGCGCGCGTGTGTGTGTGTGTGTAGGTGCGTGCATGTGAGCGCACGCGCACAGTAGGCCCCAAACCTTATCTTTCAGCGTATGGGATAATTATAATTACGCCAGGGTCAGCCAAAAGTAAACAGATCAGTGAGTTTGCTCTGTGCGTCCGTCGTGCAACTTTATTACATCTTCAAATGTCACTTAGTGTAATCTCGGCGGTTCCTTTACGCACATCCAAAGCTATGCGCACATGTCGTTTTCTCATGAGCACTTACAGGATAATACACGGAGCTGTTTCTGGGGGGGGGGTTTTCTTTCAGTTTGACAGTTGATCACGATGGTGTCGTCGTGTGGGGATTTTCCTTTTTTGGTTTGTTGTTTTATTTCCATGCTCTGCAGGTAGGTGTCACAATTGCTTTGACTATAAAAGCGAGGAATGGCACCACCTATGGCCTCATGTCATAACCCCAGTAACCTTTGCTCCAAACCGGATCTAGTGCCACCACATAGTCGGGATGAACGCTGCTACTCCGCCTCCCCCTCAGCTCCACGCACGCAGCTTGAGACACACCCCAGCACACAGTATTTGTCAGATTTATAATTATTGTTGTATTGTTTCAGTTTTGTTTTCTGAATTATTTTCTGAGAGGTTGAAAAAAAAAGAGAGAGATCTCCCATTGTATGTGATTTTACATGTTATTTCTCAGGTTCCTATAGTTTGCTTATTTGCCACGGTATATTATGTTAGTATATATTTAAGTGTGGATAAAACAAGTTAAACATAATTTGGCCTTTCTGTGAGAACCGTGTCTGTGGAAGGAGGTGTCACGGGACGCAGGGCGCACGGAGCTGAAGTCAACTTGAGGACTTCAAAGTGGAATAGCCTACATTTGATATTTATTTTTTTAAATGGTGGCGAACTGATGCCTATAATAATAATTTATGCAAGTTGTATTGCAAAAAAGGTAAAAAAACAAAAAAAACATGGGAAGCTGACATCGTCTGTTTGTTTTGTAAATATATATATTATGGACGCTTTTTATTTGAGACGCATTTGGGAAAAGAAGCTACACAATCTTGTTATCAGGAGTACTTTTACTAATTTATATCTTTGAATGTAAATAAAATAAAAAATGGTATAGATGTACTGGCGGGGTATGATATCCATTATTCCCAACAACAAAAAAAGGAGAAAATATTAAACTGTTTTCCCAACCATGACATCAATCTGGGGGCGTCATTCTTTTTGGTTTTATTTTTAGAGCTGTATTTAACACCGAGCTCTTTTTCCTCATTCACTCTGCTCATTGCTCTTTTTATTTTGTCAGTCAAACGCAGATGGGGAAATGCCTGATGAATCTCGCTTTTCATAAACATTATGAGTTTCCCCAGATTGCACGATCCATTCTGCGTAAATGGACCCATCATTTTCTTTTAGTGCCTCATTCTGCTCAGAGATTCTCCCATCGGCCGCACATTCACGACCTTGATTGGGATAAACGACATACTTATTTCATTTTTTTTTTCTTTCTCTCTCCCTCTCCGCGTCCTGCAATGCCACACATTTATTTTCCCTTCTCCAGTGTGATTAATACAGCCGTGGGTCGCATCGGGCATTATGGGGCTCCCAGCGGGGCCCGTCCCTGGAGCTTTTTTAGCCCGGTTCAGCATGGGTCAGCCCTGCCTGCTTCATTACGGCGCGGCATTGAGCGATCCATAAAAGTCTATCTTAGCATCTGCCAGCTCCAATGGGCTGTGTGATGGGCCCTAATCGGACAGGCTTTCCTCTGCTTTTCATCATGGCTTGGTTATTATAGCAGCTCTACGACACAGCTAATTAAACAATTTAGGGAGAGAAAAAGAAAAGATCATGTCCGAGGAAATGAACACATTATTATTATCAGCATTATTGCACAAATGTATTTTATTATTTTCATTTCTAAAATTAGTTCCAACATCTTGTCACTCACAGCTGTGGCCCCTTTTGCAGCGAGTGTGAAATGCCCAGAGATCAAATATATAATATTCCCATCCTCCCTCCCACAGAAGAGACGAGGCCTCCATCATCGCTCGCAGCCAGACTAAAAGCTAATCCTTCATTTTCCAGTTGAATTTGAGCTGGAGTGTTGTCCAAATCTCACGGGACTCCCTTTCACCTTGGTTTTCACTCCCCTTCCCCCCATCTCCTCACCACCACCACCACCCTGGCTTCATCCTATGGAAGTAATATTTGACTGCCACCAGGGGATGTGCATAGTGGCAGGGGTAAACCCACCCTAAACTCGGTTAACCCACCTTTGTAGGTCGACAGAAGTCTCTGTGACAAAGATTCACGGTGTACTTTGCAGTGAACGGCGTCCCGCTGTATAAAAAAAGGATATTTTTAAGAGCGTTTAAGGTGGAGTTTTTGGAGAGTAGTATTGATTTTTGTTTTTGGTTTAAAGTCAGTGTTTCTTTTGATCTTCACTGTCTGGAGCGGATGTATTTTACACCTACTGTTTATTTACCCCTACCTCCACTGGCAGCCTCCTATGCAAGTTGTGGACCTCATAGCCCCTAGGCCAGCTTCTTCTTCCCTCTCACCCCAAACGCTTTCATTAGGAGTTGATTTATTGAAATGCACGCTTCATTCTCAGGTGGGCTCCCCTGGGGACTCGGCGCTGTTGTCAAATAGCACCAGAGGCACTCTCCTAAGAACACAGGGGCCCTGCCTCTCTCCCTCTCTCTCGCTCTGTGTTTCTTTCTCTCGCCTGCTGCTGCTCCCTCCAAATGTCAACATTTGTTCTCAATAAAAAGAGTTATTGTTTCGACCACCAAAAAAAAAAAAAATTGCTCAGCAGCCAGTCACCTTTGAACAGATGAAAAGAAACTTCCACCCCACCTCTTTGTTTGATTGAGAGCGGCGGCAGGTGAAAATGGGAGCAGGGCGTCCATTGCACATGACAAAGCTCAAGCTGTGAAGCCTGTTCTGAAACCATTGTGAATTTATGCCACAATTAGTCTCGATTGCACAGGGGCATTTTCTGTCCCCTTTGAAGAACCTGCTCTTTGCCTCACGTTCGTTACACTATTAGGGGAGGAAACCCCGGCTGCCCTTGACAACACTGAGATACTGCTCCTCAAGGGCAAACCATACAATTCGCTGAACAGTCAACTCTACAGTGAAATGGAGTATAAGGCCACCGTGCTAAGCCTACGCTTCAGACTGAGGGACCAATTTGAACTTATCCAGACATTCTTTAATTCCACGCATTGCATATCAAATGCAGCCATAATCCCATCATATAGCCTACCAATGAGGGTGTGTTCATCCACGCTAAGGACTAGTTGTCATTGAGAGCTGAACTGATGGTATCGCAGAAGGCTCATAGGCGCCGCGTGAGTGTGGACCGGAGAGAGAGTAGATTCATTCCCCTTATCTCTGATCAAATAAGCAGCTCGCATATGCAGATAATTCACGAGCTCTTTGTATCCTTTATCCTGCCATCAACGCTCTCTCCTCCAAAACGCTTCAGACATTAATCTCTGACGCACACCTGTGTGCCTCTCCAGCAGGAAGTTAACGCGGCTAAAGTTTTATTATGGCATTATATTTCGCAAACAGCGACTGAAGTAGTCAATTGGGTGGGATGCTACGTAAGACCGGTAGGAATTGATGAAAGAGCTACAGATGCTTGACAAGGGGAAAAAAATGATGCTGGAATTCAACTTCCGTATCATTTGACAATCTGCGTGGACAGGCTTCCACATGTGTCTGTCATGAGCAGACACAGACCTAATAGAGAGTCTTTAATAAAAGTGTCTCCTTGGATTGTTCAAGGAGAGAAAATTGTCAAAAAACAGGAAACAACAAACACCAGAAATGCATATTTACATATATTTATGTGAGCCGATGATAAATGCAACAATTCCAATTACATTTCATGGCATATTTGCAGGCCTTTATTAAGTAAAGATGAAATAAATGTGAGCAAAATAGTGTAAAAAAACTATTTTCTGCCCTTTGATTGAACCTTTCTAGAAGTCGACCCTTTCTCTCACTCTCGTAACTTCCATGCTAAATCCACTCATTAAGACTGAGGCCACAACCGAGAGCCCTGCTAACATCCAGGGGAGAGCGGGAGACGAAAAGAGAGAGAGAGCGGCGTGCAAATCAGGTACAGGTGTGTTTAATAACGCACATCAAAGTGGACGGGGGGAACCTTAAGAACCAGTCCCGGGTCCTGTCCTCCCATAAAGGTGTCAGGTGAAATGTTCACCGCTCTGGATGATCAAGGGGAGCGGGCTGTGCGCGGTTTTCCGACACAAGCGCGCGCTCACACACAAAGATTGCACGCACACCGCGCCGACCGCTCGCACGCTTCACACTCCTCACCCTGACCCACACACGCGCTCTCGCAGACTGAGAGACGCTAATGCTTGTCCACACGACAGCCTAAACAAGGCCATTAGGAGCTCCGACTTCCACTCCTAATTGACAGTTATGTTTAATGCCTGTGGTGAGTAAACACTTCAGAGTAGTGGACTGCACCCTTGGGCTTTAAATCAGGCACAAAACTGGAAGCCTGTGTCGGCGGCGGTCTTGAAAACTCACGTAGGCCTAAAAGGTGGATGTGAAAAGGTGAGGTGCAAAAGACGTTCAATGCAATTCATGAATGCGCTTCATACACTCTTTGTGTGTTCGACTGTGTGTGTCTGCAGTTGTTTGTGCACTTTTTATTTAAATGCATACACACATTATACAACTTACTGTTGGGGCATTCTAAGTGTTGGAATGTGAATAGGGACTTTGTTCTACAACATACACAATCCATGTAATTTCCCACACAATCATCTAGACTCTAGAGTCAATACCCTCCATTAATAACACATGTAAATATAAAGTACTCCTCTCACATTACAGTAAGTTTTATGTTCCGGACGAGCAAGTGTCAGAAAATAGGCCTCAGAAATTCTGAAACACACTTTTTACATATTTTGTGACGAATGACCAATATGTTTTTTAACATTTATATATGATGTGAAATTCAATTTTTTACTCCTGATCCGAGTACGGCCCAGTTGTTTCTGCTTCACTTTTCAGCATCAGACGGATCCCACACAGAGGAAATGCCAGTATGTGAACCTGGGCAACCTTCCATTTAACGTGCCAATTCAGTGTTTTTAATGGCACGCCCAAACAAGGTGGTGACATGAGACATGAGTTTAGAACAGTGAAAGGATACCACTGTTACACAAGTGTTGCCAGTGTCCCTCTCTCTCTCTGTCACTATGTCACACCCTCACAATACAACACCTGCGCTCAGGACAGACACACATTACGCACACAGACGCATGCACATATACAGAGTTGTTCAACATTGAAAATGTGTGAGAACAGCAAACACCAAAGCTTCGAGCATTCATTTCATGTGCATTACGTAACTTTTGCACATTATATTTAAAAGTCCTGGCTATGTCGGGTATGTTTGTTTGAATGTGTGTGTGTGTGTGTGTTTGTGAAGTTGTTTAAATGTTTCCGTATCTTTATCCATAGTTCTCACTTTTAAATCCATAGTAGAAGACTGCGTCTCCTCCCACTGTGATACACGTCTAAGAGCAGTTAACACGCAGTTAAACCTCCATCCTGAACCGCGAGCTGTCAGCTTGTAAGATTACTCAGTCCAACAAGTGGATGAGGCAGACGAGAGAAAATGTGGGTTTTCGCTCTCCCGTCTGTCTGGAGTGTTTTATAAATGAGCGCAACATGTCTGCACAGAACCTTTTTTTCCCATCGCGTACTCCGCGAGACGTATCAGGGAAGTGATTCATGTTAAATAGCAACTGTCAGACTTGTCGGTTAATTAAATGAAGCTTTACTTTGAGCATGCACTTTAGTGTCATGACTTTTCACTCGATCCTACAGCTTTCAACCTCAGCTACTTTCACTGGGTAATGGAGTAGTGTGCAAATCAAACAGCATCAAATGCAAATGTATTGAAGACCGTCTGCGACCGGAGATGCTCATTAAATGAAAGCAACCTGTAATACATGCCTGGAGGGATAGTTTGAGGCATTTATATTACCTGCCAAAATGTTTCTTTTAGGAATAAACATGTTGCTTCACTTCAAATTAAATGTAGATGTAATGAGTCAAAGGCAGCTGAGGAAGCCCCTTGAACGAGACGGGAGACATCCAGTAGAACGAAGCACAAGATATCGTCAGTATTGAGAAGCATGGTGCAAATTCTACATTTTCAGGTGAGTGGTCCAGAACACGGATGTCACAACAGGAGGACTCTGCAAAACCCTGGATCAGTTTAATACCAATAATTTTGTTTCACATCCAGTCTGAGCATTTTTTTAAATACTCACACAGCAAATAAGTACCGGTAGTGTCAGAGAAACACTTTAGTTGCGGCAAATAAAACAAGGTTAAGGTAAGGTGAGGTGGAGTCAACCACAAACAGAAAAGCGAAAAGAAAATCATGAACATAAATTATGCGTCTATGTATTGACCTGACACTGTCATGAAACACATTATGTGGTTTCCTGTGTGAAAGTCATACATTCTACACCCTAACTTCCACACCCTTCCCACCTTGCTGCATAAAGGCCACACCAGTTTCTGAACTGTCATTGAACATTTGACATAATTTATGAGGTGGAGAAACCAACTTGATTCCTAGGGACACAAAGGTTTTATTGTTAATGGTGATGATGATGAATCAAGCGAACGTCAATAACATAAGACAGTTTGAAAAAATGAATTGAAGCCACAAACTTGAGCCGGTGAAATACTTGAAGACGATGTTCCGTCCAAACTTCCACTTCCTGCACAGACATTCCGACCATCGGCTGAACCCTCGCTGAACTTCTCACGGTGAAGAAATGGCAGCTCTGTGGAGGGTGAGTGTTTTTCCTCAGATGTCAGCCAAGGTGATATTTGAGGGATAAGGCAAGGCAAATTTATTTGTACAGCACATTTCAACAACAAGGCAGTTCAAAGGCCTTTAAATCATTAACCTGAGTACATTAAGTTCTCCCCCCCCTCCCAACTTACTTTCAGGAGTATTATTAATGTTGTAACTGTGCGGTACTGTGAATTCAAACCTGTGCTTCTGATAAAACAGATTTCCTCTCCTTGACTGGTCAAACCAGCACCAGCACCAGCACCAGCACCAGCTTTGTGTCAGACATATGCAGCCTTCTTATTTATTTAAATGTAGGCTTTGGTTTCAAAGAAGGTTAAATTTGGCTCAACTTTCCACTCAGTGCAACGTTGTCTGGCAACAAGTTGCATCAGCCAGTCCAAGTGTCATTGAACAAACTTAAGGTTTTGAAGTCAATACTCAATGTGCGTATACAAGACAAATACATAAACAAGAAGGTAGCTCGGGTCATGTTACTGTGAGGTCACCTGCGATATCACAACATCCGAGTCAAGGGCTTATACACAACTGCCCTTTGATAGAACTTTGATTCAAGGTTTTAAAGACAAGTATGCAACAATCATTCATTCAAATGTCCAAAAACAACTAGATTTATTTTATTTATTTTGGTGACTTGTGTACTTAGATATTCCACATCTTTCCAACAATGTTCAAACCCAGAGAAATCCGCAATTTTATTCAAGGTAACAGGACGTTTCCCTTTGGTTGCCTTTTACTTGCATTGGTCACTCATAATGAATCCCAAATTTAAATTGCAGTTAGCTGCGTAACGTGAATATAACTCAACTACATTACCTCATCCGTGAACATGATTCGCTTCTGAGTCACATCAGGGAAATTTTCATCGGCAGCGGTGATGAAGACAAAGACTCCCATGATCCCTTGCTGCTTCACGACGTCATCGCCCTGGGTGTTCTGTTCCTGTTTTGATTTAGAGACCCCTAGCAATCTAAGTAACGTATTGTAATTTTAAAGAAGGGGCCATTAAGTAAAGAAAGTTTTGCAGCAATTTATGAATAAAATGAGTTGCAAGCCATTCTAAGTGGAAATAGAAACAAAATGAAAAACTAGATTACTGATACAGGGGTTGAAATGATTGTCACAATATGCCATCTACAGTGATTTACTGTACCTGGTGTAGAGGTTTGTAGTGTTCATATTGGTATTGCCATTATTTAGCTACTAGTTTTACAAGGTCAAACCCAAAGTTCCCAAAACCTCCATCAGAATCTAAATGAAACACAATCCTCCCCATCTCTACCACCCACCAGCAAAGTCCCCCCCTCCCTCCCCTCTCCAAAAGCTCCAACTGTACTCTTCCTCTGCTCTAAATAGGGTTATTCCCCAAGAGGTGGGGTGGAGGGGAAGGAGAGGAGGGAGACTGCACTTTGAGCCAAGTGCTCTCTCCTCTCTCTCTCTGTCTTCCTGCATCTCCCTCTCTCTCTCTGTGGACGATCCTCTTTTGACTCCCAACCCACCCAGGAATATTAGTCTTATTGCATTTAATCACTGAATCATCGCACCCAAAAGATTTCAATTCATTAAAGGCACTCAGATATTCAGGCCAGCTGCTTCCTGGCGACTGGCTAAAGACAAGGTGGCGACAGACAGGCTCTGTGTGTGTGTGTGTGTGTGTGTGGTGTGTGTGTGTGTGTGTGTGTGTGTGTGTCTGTGTGTGTTCTCTCTCTCTCTCTCTCGCTCTGAGACAGGGCAACCCAATCCTCAGCAATGCCCTGGCTGTGCTCAGCACAATTCAGCAACAGCTATACCTAATCACACTACACAGAGGTGGTTCTGCTTATACAGTGTGATTGTATGTGTGTGTGTGTGTGTGTGTGTGTGTGTGTGTGTGCTGAGGTGGAGGTATGTGTGTAGAAGAGTGTGTACGCATGCAACTGTGCATGCATGTACTGTATATGCACACACATTGACACACACACACACACACACACACACACACACACAGCTTTGCAAGGCTTTTAAAAAGGGAGACTGTTGATCCCTCCACAAGCAAGCGAAGCGGCTTACATCTTTCTGTTACAGAGGATTGGAGGTGCATTCTAATACAATTACGCTGACGAAAAAAAAGTGCTTGTAAGGGAGGAAGGAGGTGCTGTCACAACATCTGCCGCTTGAAGCTGTCCGAAGGCACTTCGGTGGTGACATATAGAGAAAGAGGGAAATGAGTGGAATAAGGCCATTGTTGCAGGCAACATGGCCGGGGTTTAGAGCGAAAATTACATTCTGAGACCGGGACAAAACAAATTGGAGTTTCTTTCATGTGTTTTGTGGCTCATTTTTTTTTTTTGGGGGGGGAAAGAAGGCTCCCTACCTCAAGGATGTGTGTGAGGCATGTGCAGGAGTCTGTGTGTCTTTGTGTGCATACTTGTGAGGAAGAATTCTGTGGTTGTATCCGTGCACACGTATATGTGTGTGCTCGTGTGTGTTTGAGAGATTTCCATTTACACGTGGATTATCGTGTGCGTGCGTGTTCATCTTTTTTTTAATTTTTGTGTGAGTTTGAGAGATCTACATTTGCACATGTAGATTTGAGAGCGTGTGCGTGTTTGTTGTGCGTGTGTGTGTGTGTGTGTGTTTGTGCGCGTTTGTGTGTGTGTGCGTTTTATGCAGACTATACTCCACAGACCAGATGGCTGCAGAGTGGCTTAGGAATCAATATTTAAGAGGAAAACATACCAACAATGCATCTGCATGTGTTTGCTGTACCCCTGTGATAAAATATTGACTCTCTGGTTTTTGCAAGAATTATCGGCTGTGGTCAAAAATAGGATTTGCGGCTTACCGGCCTGTAGCTGCTTTGTGGGAGCGGTGATGACGGCTACACATTCGTGTCAAATGTGGATGTAGACAGGCAGTGTGGATGTTTGTCATGAAATACTGCCACCAACAGCAGATGTCAAAATGTGTTGCTGGCAGTTGCTGTTACTTCTGTTTGAATGAGCAGACGTGAGAGAGGGAGGGAGGGTGGAGTGGAGTGGAGTGGTCCGACTTCATCGTTATAAACCTCTGTTTATTTTCATGTGCTCAATTAAAACATGCTTTTAGAATGTCAGACTAAAGAGCTCAGTCCTGCATCTTTAGAATTATGTTGAGTTTAAATGCTGAAGGAGTGAAAGCTTCTTTCTACCTCATTGGTCCGTGTCTTGATGACTGACTTCTATGATTTGATCTTGATTTCGGATTTCTTGATTTCAGATTTATTTTCTAGTCTTATATTTTATTCTCAGAAATATTGTTACTTATAAAATCAAAGTAGTTCAGTCACTGTATCGAGAGAATACGTCACAATTGTAGTTACATATGTCATGCATCCAACAACAGGGGCAAAAGCACTTTACAAAACACAAGACTTAAATGGGAATCTGCTCCTGACCTTATGACAGTGTTTATTCCTCAAGACATTAAGCCGACTTAAAGGAAACTTGACCGACGTGCAGCTGTGCGTCAACTCTGTAAGTATATATCCTAAGTTTTGCAAAAGATAATACAAATATTTAAAAACAGATATCATATGGTAGTAGCAAATTACACACCGTCACCCTAGGAACCACGCCAAGAAAATAAGATTCAAGTGTTGTTTGCAAATTAAAAAAGTCAACCAGACTGGTATACGTTTTCCCATCCAAGCCTCACCAAGTTCGGTGTTTCATTTCTTTTGATAACCATTCTCCTTCCAACTGAGCAATCTCAGAGATCACAAATGGGACATTCCCCCGGAGAACGCACTTTGCAGTTGACAGTATCTTAACCGGAATCTGATCTCCTCTTTGACGAAGAGTGAAACCAAACCATCTTTATTTTGAGTCAACAATACAGTGTGTGAATGAGCGGCACAGCTGATGGGGCTGCTATGACATATCGTGGATTTCACACTACACACAGATTGAGTTCGCCTCCCTCATGAGAAAGTATGCAGTTAGGGCATTTGGCCTATGAGGGGTATGACTTATATGATCCTGGATCGCATTCGAGAGGAGACTGAAGATTGGAGACAGAGAAGATTGGATATCAAAGAAAACACACACTGTTGAGGCAGGAGAGTTTAATAGATAAGAATGCACAATTAATGCAAAGTATTTTTATTTAGAAATAATTTACAACATCATTGATGGATAGGATATTTACAACATACAACACTCTACTTGTATCTTTGGTGGTTGCCGTTAATATTTAGACTTGGCCCAAGAATACTACTTAGACCTCCCTAACAGGAACTGTGGAAACTTTTGGTTAAACCATTGAAACACTATAAATGGCAAATATTAAGTCATGTTTTATACATTATCTTGCTTTTTTTAATGGTTTGTCTTTCTCCCAATAATATTTTGCCCCCGTATAATAAGAGCTGTCAAGTAACACCAACACTGACACAACAAATCAAAGACGTGAGGTATTAGTGGGTTCACCAGGTTTTATAAAAACACTTGAACACTTTGAAAATAAGGCCTCTTATCAACTTTGAGTCACATGTACTGTATGCACACACAAGCGTAGCCCATAATGATTCATTTTCACCTCACGGCTTTTTGGAACAGAGATGTGTGGGAATGCTTTTAATTAAAAGCATGTCGGTGCTGCCTCAAGTGAAATATCTTCACCTGGCTTCATTCTTTGTAGCCGATCTTTTTTTAAAATTTTATTGGCTGCCAGGTGGAGAGCACCACACTCTAGTGTTTACTGTGCCAAATGAAGACGAGTCAATCTCAGGCTGGTTTTGTGGTTGTTGTGGGAGAAACAAATGGGAAACCAGGTGTGATACTTGATATGGGGAATGTGGGAGAAAGAATGATGAAGAAGATTTTTAAAAAAAAGGTTGAGAGAGGATTTCAGGAGGAGGAAAGTAAGTCTCCTTTCACAACACACTTATCTCAGGGCAATCCACCATTTTCATGATAGGAATAAGAAGTTGGTTGGACTGCAACAGCTGAAATGTTATTTTGAAGAAGCACATTTTCTGTGTGGAGTTTTTTCGTGTTCTCCCTTGTGCCTGCAGGGGTTTTCTCTGGGCACTCCGGTGTCCTCCCACAGTCCTAAAACATGCAGAAGGGGGTTAGGTTAAATGGGGACTCTAGATTGACTGTGGGTGAATGTGAGATTGAATGGCTGTTTGTGTCCGTGTGTTGGCCCGAGGCTGAGCTGGCGACCTGTCCTGAGTGTACCCCACCTCAGACATACAGGTCCTGGTATCTTCAGGAGTTGTACAAGTGTACATAGACAAGTCCAGTTGCTTATGTACACTTGTACTTCTTCTGAAGTCAGCTGGGATTGGCACCAGCCCCAGGGATTGGATGGATTATAATTATCTCAATAATGTTACTTTAAACACTCACAAAGTTTGTGGAAATCTACTGAATTGCAGTGTTTGTTCCAAACATCTGGATAATGTTTAATTTAACTCATATAATAACCAACTTTATTTATATAGCCCTTTTCAAAGAGGAAATTTGCAGAGTTCTTCACAGACATAAAAACTGATAATTATAATATAAATATAGTTCTTATAATAGGATATGTGGAATTAAAAGGCAGGAGGAAGAATATACCAGACTTTAGAATGTTGTCATTTAAGAGGTAAATTCTGTATACTCTGGATAAGAGTTAGAAATGCTCAGCTGTACACAGGTCATTCACCATTTATATATTTCAACGTCTTTTGATGGCCCTTTATCGACTGTCAAACGTCAGGGGAATAATATGTGCTAAGTGTAAAGACTTACATTAATTATTAGTATCCCACATGGTTTCAGTGCAAACGTCTGATGTTCCAAATCCAGCTGATGGCTTTACATGCATGTAGTCTTTCCATTTTTTCCCATCTTACCCGTCAATCGCATTTGTTAACCACGTAACAGAGAAGATCAGACATTTAAAAAAAAAACATTAGAAATACACGCTGACTTGCTCAAAGCATACATTTGAAGAGGCGTGTGCCAACACAGAGGAGCACAGACCTGTGAACGTTAATGAGAGAAGAGTGGTGGTCTCCGAGGAGCCCGTCTTTTGGCCCCTCTGCCTCCCCGTACAGGGCGAGGCGACTGGGCATGGCTTACAGGATCTGATTAGGTGTAAATTAAAACTTCATTAAACGTCAGGGCCGATTAACAGGATGGTGGAAGAGCGCCTTTGTTTAAGTTCATCATGTGTTGCCATGTTGGCTCTTTGATAATGTTTGCATATATAATATATAATTGATACGCCTGTATGTCTTCTGCATTTAGCTTTGATTGTCAAACCACATCTCGCTGCGGTGATTTTCATTTTGAATATTTATTATGCCATAATCACAGAGATGAGGTAAAGGAGGTCAAAGGTCAAACCAAACACAGTATTGCTCTTTATCTTTAATATGTTGTAGGCCTAATGCATCAGCCCAAATGATAAGAATTATAATTACATTATTATAAATATGATTACATTCATTTTAAAACATTGCATAAATACATTATCTTAAATATTAGTTATATAAATAATAGTTATATCTATCTATCTATATAATTCTTTATATATTTTCTTTTGCGGGGGGGCTTTAAGCACATTATTAAGGTTATTTCCAGGCTGAATCCCAGCAAGTTCAAATTTATTGTATTTTCTAATCTCCACAGATTTGAATAACATTGTATGACATCCACCCACAGTACAATGCAAGTGATGCAACACTGCAAACTGCAAACTGTCTGAGCATTGTTTCATTGGGCTCAGAAAGAGATGCAGGTGCTTATTGTTGACAACATGGTCATGCCACTGAAATATTTCATGTATATATATATTTGAAATCTTGTAAGATCAATTACACTTTGTTTGGACTTAAAACTCATGTAATGTAATAAAAAAGCAACATTTCTAGGGAGAAGATCACAATGTGAAAAGTCCTTTATAAATCATACTTTATTTACCTTTAAGGATACAAGCCTGGTTTACAATGTGACAATTCAACTTGCATTGCAAACACCAGCAAATGCCTTCATGTGTTGACACAGTAGTTGTCTCAGGCCCTTCATCAAACAAGATTCATATCTGGTTTCAGCAAAACAATTTTTTCAGAAAGATAATTGACAGCTGAGAGATAATTTAGTTTGTATTCTTATTTTTCCTGATAACATAAACCCCATGATGGCAAGCGCTGTAACCGGGCCTAGGGAGAGTAGCATGGATGATATCTGTGTTCTTCATTTCTTCACACACACAAACCGTCCGAGCCTGAGAAAGCATCCACCCCGTGTCCCATGTGCCAACCAACCCCCTTTCACCCTTCTCTGTTAATTACCATGTGAGCTTTGCAATGCAGGGAGCAGGAGGCTGTTCAAATCCTCTGCTTTTACTCCTCGACACACATGAGCACACACACACACGTGAAACCTAGGGAATTAGGTCTGTGTGTGTGTGTGTGTGTGTGTGTGTGTGTGTGCAAGAGACCAACCGTTTACCATCCCATTGTCCTCTTCTGCTTCACAAACACGTATACGTATGCATACAAAGGCTTCATACTGTATGTACACACCTACAGTCATTTGGCTGCATGACACATACACACCATTTGCCATTGGTTGGACTAGGGTCCTAAATTCCAGTGAAGGGAAATCCTCAGGTTACCAAGACATTTTGGACAATTCTATGCTTCCAACTTCGTGGGAACAGTTTGGTTAAGACCCTTTTCTGTTCCAGCATGACTCTGCCCCAGTGCACAAAGCAGGGTCCATAAAGGCCTGGTTGGCTGAGTCTGGTGTGGAAGAACTTGACTGGCCCGCACAGAGCCCTGACCTCAACCCCATCGAGCACCTTTGGGATGAACTAGAACAGGAGATTGCGAGCCAGGTCCTCTCGTCCAACATCAGTGTCTGACCTCACAAATGCTCTTCTGGATGAAAAAATTCCCACAGACACGCATCTTGTAGAAAGCCTTCGCAGAAGAGTGGAGGCGGCTATAGCTTCAAAGGGGGGAGGGAACCAGCTCCATATCAATGCCTATGGTTTTAGAATGAGATGTCATAAAAGCTCCTGTAGGTGTAATACTGTATGTAGGTGTCCCGATAACATTGTCTACATCGTGTACATTATGATCACCTTCATTATGAGTTAACCTTAATTACCATTGCCTTAATTCAACACACGACACCCGCAGGCCTCCGCCCACTGCAAACACATCTGACAGTTGATCACTCAGTGGCTTTGAACATAAATTGTTAAAGTCTTTTCTCATGCCCAGGTTCAAACAATAATAGTTGAGGTGGCTGCCAACAGGGTCCGGAAATGCTGCAGGTCAGGTTTGAAACGCGCAAAGAAAGCACACCCACACACCACACACACACACACACACACACACACACACACACACACACACACACACACACACACACACACACACACAGTGCAAAATGCATTATGTCACACTTTTCCACAGCCTTTCTCAGTTCTCGTTTTTCTCATAGCAAACTCGTTCATGACATTGTCGTAGAAACCACTTCATTTATACTAAACTCCACTGAGATGTTCTTCCGTTATTCTAGATCTCAGGTAGGTTTTAAAGATTTGAGGTTCGAGAAGCTCCTTGTAAAATGTCCATCATGATTTAAATCTGTGCTCAGGGTCTGTAGCAACTCTTCTGTTGACATGTTAACATTTGTCACACCTCCCATGTCCTCAAACCGCTATCCAATACCACATCAAACACATAGTTTACATTTTTTACATTTTTTTCAAGTGTATCACACTGATCTGGAACCTGATTATCAAAGTGCTGTTAGTAGTTCTCATGTGCTTTTCTTCAGCAAGTTGACATCTAGCTACATGGAGGCTGACTGCATCTGTTCACTCACCTGATAGGTATTGTGGAGGATGCCAAACCACTGGCCAAACTGGGCAAACCGAGAGGTGGTAGATTTGCTTTCTTTTGTCTTGGTACCATTGTTAAAGGGTGTTCTCTGTTGAGCTCAGCTTTTGTGGATGACAGATAACAAACCTGTTGACTCCTCTGCAACAAACAAGTCCATGAAATGTTCTTTAATTTGTGGTATGTCTTCCAGTAACACGATCCAGTTCAGTACATCACCAGGTTATTGCTTTCGCCAACTCCAGTTGAATAAGCTCTGTAGTCATTTCGTTGTGGGCTTTCTTATTGGTAAATAATAATGGTAAAAAAAGAGTTCTAGTTTCATGTTTGTAATTTTCTTTCTTCCCTGTCTCTCTTTCATCTGGATTTCCCCTTTGGATGGACAGTACACCCATACAGCCTAAGCTTCAGGTCTGGTCAGCAGGAGAGCACATCCCAGCATCTCATGCACAAGCACAATGTGGTCATTGTTTCACGTTTGTGGTGAAAATTCTTAATTCAGCAAAACCGCTTTGGCTCGATCCCTCAGTGCAGAGCAAAGAATGGTACGGAATGTTCCATTACTATTCTACGTGGCTAGTTCATCTGGCACAGTCGTGCTTCAGGTGACTAAGTCATGACTGTACAGATGTTACCCTCAATGACTAAGACACAAAAGAGAATCAAAATAGGGGGAGAAAATGAGTTTCTCGACCAGACGCCTCGGGCCCTCTCAATTAATGGAGGGATTTAGCAAGTGCAAGCACACGCACACATGAAGACATCAAAACGTCTGCTTAGGGCTTCTGCTCAATGACAGATAGGTTACAGCCTGGTAAAAGTTAATGATGAAGACAAATTGGAGCAGCACCTGGATAGCGATTTATCAAAGCCCTTCAGCTGAGATGGTGCTTATTGCCTGCGAGGGACTTCAATGTATTTCATTGAGAAGTATGTTAAAACCACTACAGAGGCCTGGCAAGAGAAGAAAGAGACAGACACACACGCACAGAGAGAGAAAGAGGGACTGTATTGTAAAGCACAGAAAAAAAAAAATATACATATATATTCAATAATCTTAATCTTATTCAGTCACAGATGAAAACAGCAGATGAGAGAAAAATGGAGAGGAGCAAGTGGAGACGTGAAGGAGCAGTGACGTCTTCTTTTTTTTCTCCTTTTAAAGTTATTAATAAGATTCTTGACCACAATTCATTTTGACAAATCGCTGCGCAGGGCATCAGGGTAGTTTGACTGTGTCGAACATTGCCTCACAGCCACAGTTTGATAACCTCCCCACCTGCACCTGCTCCACCACCAACACCCCTCCTGCAGGATATTTGATGGAAAGATAAGCTCAGATGGCGAAGATACTTCTTTCTTTTTCTTTTTTTTTTCACCGTAAATTTCTCTCAAGCGGGAGAAAACTCTCAAGGCGATAACATAAACATGAAAAGAATGTAGGAGGAGCAGTTCCCACACCTTGAACCGACTGTCAATCACAATCTTTCTGAGTGGGGCGAGCTCGAGTGTGGCTCTTTGAAATTAGAAATGGCCAATTAGTGAGCTGTCAGGTGTCGTTTTCTTTTAACATTCTTCTTAAATGATTATTCAGACGCCATGTGATCTCCCGCCGATCCGTCTCTGGAGCACTTGAGTGATGTTCGGGATTTTGATGAGGGTCAGGCTACACCTCTCTGAAATCGCAAATTCACTAATGACGGCGAGGAGAGAGATGAGTCTGACACTGATGTGAGCCGTGTTGAAACTTACTCTGCGGCGCTTGTGATGATCACTGAACTCACATCACACGCTGAAACGACTGTGATTGGTTTCCAAACCCCTTTGAAGGGCGTCACCGAAAAAAACGAGGCCTTAAGAAAACACATTATCAAACAAGTTTCAGCTCTGTCAATATTACATGAGAACGATTATGTCTTAAGTTCACCTGTTCCATTAGCAGGTATTTTTAATAAAAAAGTTTATGCATTTCAATTAAACGGTTATTAAAAGTATTTTTTTATTATAAGTTAAGCTTTTCATCTCGTGCCAAAATCAAGAGAGGGTGTCTATTAGAGTTCAAGCCAAAGAAATTGAATAGACCATTAATTAATGAAGGCATAAACAAATAAAAAAAGGACACATCACAGAACTGGATGTACCAGTTTTTGAAAGTGACAGCACCACTGTTGTGCTTTCGTGTTAAACTGAGTCAGCTTCACTGGAAACGATGTACCTCATATTTGTTGGCCCTTACAAAGTGTCCCGATGAGTATGTGTCCCTTCACATACCTACAAAGGTATTTGACACGTACTTTTACTCACTTTTAAACGGACAGTGACACAGATGTCGGCATGTTGACGCTTGATCCAAGCTGCAGGAGCAGTTGAAATAACACTGCTAATGACGAACTCAGCTAAACCTACCCTGACTTTACCTCAGGCTGGCTGTGACTCAATCATTGTGATGGTAATGAAGAAGCTCTCAGGCCTTTTCAGTATTTCAGCAGCAATGATCGGCTGTGTACCCAAACTCACGAGGTCCTAATCCAATAAAATGAATGATGTTATTTCATAATTAAAATATATTGAACATGAGTATTAATATGATCCTCACAGTCTATCTGGAAAGTGCCCTGGCGTCAGAAATTTCAGTTACATTGGATAAGGCTTTAGATTAGTTTATTCCCCTGTAGCAAGATATTAGATACAGCAATGGCATCTCGCTGGATGGAACTTCTCTTCAAAACACTTTTGTGAATTTAGGTATGTCCAGGAATGTGGATCCAACCTCTCATGAGCTTTATCTAGGGACCACTAGGGGGCACATGGCGGAACTGTAACTCTAAACTAACGCTTTCAACCGAAACGCTGCTCATTCAGTATCAATGGAGTGAGGTCACGTGTTGCCGAACTGCATCGTGCTTGCGCTTTGTATGGATCAGCTTTTCCTCAAGCAACGGAGGCACCAGCCAATCAAATCATGTTTAAAAAAGCACTCAAGCGCAGGCGCTAGCCAATCAAATCACGTCAATGTGAAAGAGGCGGCAGAGGCCGGTGGATCCCCTGGTGCGTGTTCATCTGGTTGTGGATTTTATTTCTCATGTACGTCTCTTAGGTTAACAACTAGCATGGCACAAAAGGCAGCTATGTTGTGTGTCCTTAGTATGAAACTGTGATTGTTGTCGCTATGACAATAGGCCCAGCGCCAAGTATTGGGCGTCTCCACATTTGTTTTTATTATTTTTATTTATTTAATTGGTCTTTTATCAATATTGTCCATTTTGTTGTTTGTATCAATCTGAAATAGTTTTCCCATTTCCATTTCTAGAATCTTAATATCAGTCAACAGTACAGCATTGCTTTAAACTGTATGTGAGGTACTTTACAAATGAAGTTTGACTGACTGTGGTATTATTCAGCAAATGGATGCACTATGTGGAAGATATGAATAACTGGCCTGTGAATTTACATGTGTTGTTAATGAGCGTTGACATTATCTGGATCTGGCCTGCGTTGTGATCGGATCTCGACTTGCAAATTAGTTTGGCAGGACTGGCAGGCATGTCGATGAAGATTACAGATTTTCTGTGTCGATTATTACTATTTATCTTTTTTTACATAAACTAATATTTGATCAAAATACAGGTTCGATTTAAATAATGGGCAGCTACTGGGCTAAATATGGAAAATGAACACAATGAGTTTTGTCTTTTAAAGTTACACATGTGCACACACACACGCCCACACATATCGACACAGAGGACGTTACACTTTTCACTGGTATATTGGCTGTACACCGAGTACATCACCAGAGGCAAGGTTACCTTTGTTGTTTTGGCTCTCCTTGCCAGATGCCTTTTGTAGGTGCCTCTCCCTCAAGCACTTTGCGGTTGCTGGAATACACACAAGCACATACGCAGGGACACACACTCAGCATGCACGTGCGCGCCACCACACAGCCACATACAAACTCACTCAGACATGCACGTGTACCACCTCCACCGTGCGACTCCTCAAACACACATGCACGCATTCATACACACAGACGGCCACACGGTCTACCCCCACCACCCCTGGGTGATGAACAACATCTGCTTATCCATCCCTCCGCCGCTGCCCCTGGCATGGCTGCTGGCTTCCTCCTGGCTGAACTGCCACAATGTCATCTTGTCTGCCTCTCTGTCACCCATTACTAAAATGTGTAGTGACAATCAGGCCTTTTTTACACAGGCCCCTTTCCTCACATCAGCCTGGGACCAGGAGTTCCAGGCTGCACAGAGGCCTGATGAAACAATGTGGTGTCATCTTCCAGGGCCGCTGGAAGCATTCCCATGGTTCAGACTTTACATGATGGGTCCTACTTTTTTTATCCTGAAAATGTAATTGATTGCCTGGTATTGGCTGCTTTGGGTCCCACTAGACTGTGGGACATCTGTCCTTGTTCCCCACCATCTTGACGGAGCCCTTATATACAGTACCTGCTTCTTTCCCCTCCACTTGCTAGGACTTTGTTATGTCGGTTATTTCCTCTAAACCTACTTTAAGAACAGTGTTGTGTTTTTGTGGGCTCATTAAAAATGGCTACTGTGTCTAAAGTGTAAATATCATATATGATATTGTAATAGCAGGACTATGTCAACAACAATGAGATAATGCAATCAAGACCAAGATCGAGAGAAACTTTTCACCATGTAGTATGTTTTGCAACCAGTTTCTATTCACTGTTACATGTTTGATGCGAGTTATTCAATATCCCTTGAATGCTAATGTTGACAAACCCAGTCTATTGTATTTTATTCAAATCTCTTCCAACCCTATTAATTCAATTAAAACTACATGCGCAAATGTAATGTTTCCTAATCGTCATTTTCTCTGCGTCTTTTTTACTGTGGCTGTAAGGTCACTGAGAATGTTGCTGTAGAAGCACTATTCTGTGTGTGTGTGTGTGTGTGTGTGTGTGTGTGTGTGTGTGTGTGTGTGTGTGTGTGTGTGTGTGTGTTCTCTTACTCTTAATCTCTACCTGTCTTGGCGAGTGGGTCTGTTACTTACAGGTCTGCAGGCCTGCAGTCTCTTGACACAGACAGATGACATATTTATTAGCTTGTCAGATCCTCCTCTGCCCTCCCCCTTGTTCACACTACACACACACACAGACACACACACACACACACACACTGACAGCTGACGCATAGACATGTTCTCAAATCCACATCTGCGCACACACATATAAAAATACTGGCTACTATTTTACCATTTACCTTGTTGCAAATCTTTACAATCTACACTCTTGACTTATTCTTGCTTTCTTCTCTTTCGCAAGCTGCCAGTTTTCTCTTTTCCCCCTCTTTATCTCTCTCTCTATCTCTCTCTCTCTCTATACCTAAGCTAAACAAAACAATTGGCTCCACTGTTGGCTAATTGGGACGGGCTCCCGTGGTGAGGTGCGGGCAAAGCGCTTGATGAGGCATAAAATGATGATTAATTAATTTACTGCTCAGTTGGTCGTCAAACTGAGAGCTTTATGAGACTCCCAGCAGTACGCCAGCCCGGCGCAGCGCAGCTCATACACACATTTTACACACACACATTCTTGAACACACAAATATACAAATACATGAGCATTCACAACCTTTTGGTGCATCAGGCTGTACACACACGCACACACACACACACACACACACACACACACACACACACACACACACACTACCACACGCTGTTCCCAGTGGTCAGTGGTATGCATGGGGTGAGCAGCCCTGCCTTTGCAATGACCTGTGCTGAAAACTCAGTGAAGCATGGAAATATAGAGGTGCACGTTGGCAACTGTTTGATCACCTGTCACTGAAAAATACTTTTACTATATGATATCTCCATTTTTCATTGAATAATGTTATCTTTAAACTTAAATATGGAGCCGGTATGAATCACTTAAACCCATAATTCCATATCTAGTAATTATCCACGGCTGCTTATTGAAATTATGAAATTTAAGATGCTGGCATGCAGGGTCAGCAGTCAGGCACAGGGACTGTCTGCACTTTGTGCAATAATAGTAATAATAATTCCTGGTGACATTGTTGGATGTGTCAAGAACAAATGTTTTTGCAGATGCAACATTTAGAAACTGTTAAGGGGCCGGATTGACATGACTTTGGATTGTGTGTGACACATGCTGAGGGAATTACTTCAAATTGGGTAGAAAGATTCACTTGTACTCAAGGATGAACTGATTATATTTTGGTGGCCAAAGGTCAAGGTCACGGTCACCTCAAAAGGCAATTGTTTTGCCTTGTGAATGTTATATCTCTGGAACCCAGTGAAAGATTCCTTTCACAATTGGCACAAACATTCACTTGGACTCAAGGATTCAATCACTTGATTTTGGTCACGGTCACTGTGGCCTCACAAAGTATGTTTATGTATTTTTATATTTTTTTGAACGTAATATCTTAAGATCAGCTTGAGGGAATGTCATCAAATTTAGTATAAATATCCACTTAGACTCAACGATGAACTGATTACATTTTGGTTGTAAAAGGTGTAAAGGTCAAGGTCACATGAGCTTGCATTGTTTTGAACTCAATATATCAGGAATGCCCAAAGAGAATTTCATTACATCTGGCACAAACATTCAGTTAGACTGAAGGATAACCTGAATATAATGTTGTGGTCTAATTCTTTTACATTTGGTATCTAAATTCAATTGAGCTTGGATTTCATCTTGGTAGTCAAAGATCAAAGGTTGAGGTCACGGTGGCCTCACAAAGTATGTTTATGTTTTCTTGAACATGATATCTTAAAGGAATACTTCACAGAAAAATAGAAAATCAGTCCATTTCTACTAACCACTATGCCGATGAAGGGGTGGTCTAAGTGTTTGAGTCCACAAAATACTTTAGGTGTCTCAGGGGTAAACAGTGTTGCAGCCAAAGTGACCTCTTTTTCAGACGTAATAAAACAAATGAAAAAAAACATAAAGCCTCTATACTGCTCGTGTGTGTCCAAGTGTCCACAAGCCCCGACATTCATATTCGACTCTAAACGATGTAATTTACACCGTGTTTTAAGCCTAAAAGTCCACTACCGGAAGTAACGATGCTACTTGGGCTGCCCTTGGGCGAGAGTGTGTGCGGTTTTCCGGTGTGTCAGTGAAAACGTGAAGGCGCCTGCGAGGAGGCTATCAGTGGACATTTAGGCCTGTAAATGATGTAAATGTAAATGTCGGGGCTTACGGACATTTGGATGACACCACACGAGCATTATGGAGGCATTTTATATTTTTTCTGTTGTTTCATTAAGAAGGGGTCACATTTACTTCAATTGTATTGGATTTGGCTGCAACACTATTTACCCCTGAGACTCCACAAGTGTTTTGTGGACTCAAACACCCACCCCTCAATCATGGTGATTAGATAATGAGTACATTTTCTATCTCTAACTATCACTTTAAGATCAACTTGACGGAATGTCCTTAAATTTGGTAGAGACATTCACTTGGACTCAAAGATGAGCTGATACGATTTTGGTGCTTGGATGTCAAAGGCCAAGGTCACAGTGATCTCGTGTCCCTGTGAATGTGATATATTAGGACGGCCCGCAGGGAATTTCATTACATCTGGTACAATTCACTTGGACTCACCGATTAACTGATTAGATTTCGGTGGTCAAAGGTCAAGGTCACAGTGGCCTCTTGAATGGGATATCTCAAGAGTGCTTGAGGGAATTTCTTCAACTTTTAATCAGTTGTCACTTGTAGAAGAGTTTCAGATAAAGCGTGTCAGTGGTCAGAGATCACAGTGACCTTATATGAATTTTGAAAAAAAACTGAACTGGTTGGCTGAGGCATTCAACCGCAGTGTGGTCATTGTAGTTTACTATACTTTTAATGTCAGTCGGGTTATGTTGAGGGTTTTCTTTAACCTTGTTACAGGACAACTCAACAAATCCTCTGCAGCGTACTTCAGGAGATACAAACCCATCGTTTGTCTTTTAATGACAAATTAGCCTCTGCGTGGACAGCAGATATCTGGGCCAAGCCGGTCTTCCGTTCAACGTACTTTGTTAACAATCTGAACAGTTTTCTGTTATCATATGAGTCAATTGTTTCTTCACACAAAACATGAACAGCAATACTTTCATTGGTGACTTAGGTATATACGACATTTTGGCTAATCTCCACTAACAGCTATCTGCATACGAATGCAGTTAAATTAAAGAGCAGATAGCTGATGCATTTCGTCAGTGTTTTCTACCTCTTTTGTTCTCCACACAGGCTGTTTACCTGAGGCCAATCAAAGCCCACTCAAATGTGATTGGTCAAACTAGTACGGAAACCAGAAGACTTCCGTCCCCTTCCCTTTCTCTCACCTCCAGATTCTGCATATTCATGCTAATCTGTTTATAGAGATTAGTATACACCTAACTTAGGAGTTTGTATGAATGCACATAGTAACAGTAACTAAGTTCAACAGTGGTTCTCAGAAATACAATCATATCATACCTCAACAATGAGTTTTGTGTCTAAAGGAAATACAGAGAAAACAGTAGATTCAGATTGTCCTGTGCTTTAGATGGCATCTAATGCTGCCTCTAGAGCTCTCTGCTTTCAGAATAAAATTGAGAAAGTGAAAGAGAGAGAGGAGAAAAACAAAGAAAAAACCCCTGACAGATTAAACAGAAGTGATAAGCATCAGGGAGAGAAACACCTGGGCTCTCAAAGAGACCACAGTATCTTCATTCCATTCTGTTTATTTCAACTCTGTCAGTGTGATTGATCATCTGATGTACCTGCGCTGCCAATCTCTCTAAAATACTCTTTTTTTTTCTCTCCCTCTTTTCTCAGCGCCTCCCAACTGATATGCAAATGCGGTGAGGAGAGTCAGAAAGAGGAGAAGGTGCCAAGTCAAATATTTTAAGTAGAGGCATCAGGAGCTCTTTCAAAGCATTTCATGGTTGTACAACAATGATCGTCTCATCATCATCAAAAGGTTGCTTGTCAGGATTATGCAGCACAAGCAATATGTCGTGCAGTTGTTGTTAGCTTTGATTGTATAAGACCTCTAGTTGTCTTTTATGCCGCCGTGGTATTACACGTTTGAATAGGGATCATGGAATATTGTCTATATGGAGGAATTTGCTTTGTGTTTGGCTTAACATTAAATCATCGCTAAATCAACAATGTCATTGTTCTGTGCTTAGTCTAGGTAATTAAACAACACACTTCCTAAAAATCCCACCCAGACAGAACTGAGTCTACGTTTTATTTTGCCACTTCCTAAGCGAAGCAAACGTATCTTTTCATTTTCATATGTTCCTGTTATGATTCACTGTCCTCACAACACTGGAATTCTTATATTCCCAATCCTAAAATTCATGTTTGAATTCAGTTTTAAAACACTAATGAAATTTAACGGCCTAATTATTCAGTTTTATGGACGAAATAGTTTGTTGAATGCTAAACTGGAAATGGTTTATTTGTTCGACCCAGCCTGTGATCATATGCAAAATCAACCACAATGTGCTATCTAAGGCAATGTTGCACCGCAGATAATATTTGTTCACGTTTCAAGGCCACATTGAAATCCCTTTGCGGTGATACAAAAAATGAATGTGTTGTACAATGGTTTAAATTCTAACTTCTGCGTCCACACCAGACATCCACCCACACCCCAGGAGTTGGCCAGATATTAGTAACTGCTTGAAAGCAATCGCTCTATGAGAACTGGTGCATCCCTTGCGCAGAAACAGATTACTTCATCAAAATGCATTTTAAATAACATTCAGAGACAATGTGGAGTGACAACTTGCAAGCAAAGCAACAATGTCTTAAAAAGGAAGTCCAAGGTACAACGAGGTACAACACAACTAACTCCTAGAAGGTCATTGTTATTGACAAGGTGACTGGGTGGCCTCTTATGACTCAATATTCTCTACTACTTCTGCTACTTTCAAGTGCACACAAGAAACTTTCTCCTGCAAAAATTACATTTGTATTATTTGCTGACGTCCCCTTAGGGGCTCATTGAATTTCTGAACCCTCATGAACTAAAAGAACATAGAAATAAATCAAGGACAATTGAACATCAAGGCCCCATCAGAAGTAAGACGTTGCAACAGTTTTGCTGTCAATCTTGCTGGTTTACGATACAGGTAAATTTCAATAAATGATGCAATGAACTATACATTATTTGTCATGGTTTAAATAAAATGAAATGAATGGCGTTTATTGTGGACAATCCAACCAATCTGTAACATGTCAACATTATAATAATTTAAATTAATTGTTATGGGTGATGCTGTGCTGCTTCATACAAGCATGAGTTGCTGGACACCAGATGAGTTACTGTGGTTTTGAAATGAACCACAGCCTTGGGGTGGAATTCAAATAGGGACTGTCTATCGCAGAGCAACAACATTTACCTAAGATAGAATCTCGATATGTGATAGTCATAGTTGAAATCCTCTGGCATCCATACCACTCAATCATTTTTGAGACCCTTAAACAGAGAACAGATTTAGAAAATGTTGATGCGGCTCCCTGCATTTACTATCTGAAGCATTGCTAACACTTGTCATTGGTCTAAGAACAGAAATTCCTTTGTTTATTGACATCGCACTTCTTCAACAATCTGTTTACACCAGCACATACATGCCCAGTGTCTAGGAATGGTCACGATGATTTTCCAGGTGTAGCATGGATAGAGGTAACTAATCACATAGGCCTAATGATCCTCATCTGAACAGATATTGTTTTCCTTTTAAAATGCAGTTTGGATGTAGCCATAATATGGGGCTTTAACGTGTTGTCAGTTTTGGGCTCGATGCTGGTCTGAACCAAAAACAACAAAGACTTAACCTGTTGGCCATTTTTTCTTTCTCTCCATTTGCCTCCTTGTGTGTGACTCCCTCCTTCCTTCACCGGGTCTCATAATTGCTTTAGGACTCTGAGGATCTGCTCCTGAATTCAAAGGTAGGGAGTAATAATTGGATTTGCAGCAAACATGCTGAGCTGTGTTGCTCTCACTGTCCGGTCCTGTCCTCAGGGCTACACACTGCGCTTTATATATCGGATCCACGCACATGGAAAAGGGGATACAGAGTACGTATCTGTGAGTTGTGTACGTAATGTGTGTGAAGCTGTAAAGAGGTCTACATTTAAAGGGCCGTGCTTGGTGGCAAATAGGCATTTAAAATGTTGAAGGTCAAGTGTGGGTGTGCTTGTGAGTTTATGCTTCAGGTAGAGCAAGGTTGCAGTTGAATTGTCTGTTTTTCAGTCTGTTTTGCTTAAGAAGGTTCCTGAGGGAGTGAAATGACCTGTAAGTATTTGAGTGGCAAACATGATAAGACCTGGTCAAATTCTCTAAGTGCTAAGATGACTCACTGCTTCCTTTCTTATCTCCTTTAGCATTGGATAGATTGGAACAGTTACAATTACTTTAGGCAACAAAACTAATTCCTAGTCAGCAATATCATCATTTTAAGAAAATACTATAAATTAATTTTTAATTTAAAATGCCAAATTTCATTAGATTATAATGACCAATCATCATCTTAAGAAGCCCCAGCTATATGCTTGAATTTAAATTGAATTTGTAAATTTTTGGTTTAACTTTATTTAAATGTCCTTTATCCGTATCCAAATTACTTTCGAAGACACAAACAAACAAGTGAATAGTAAAAGTAATAAATAGAGAGAACAGTCCTAGTCAAAAGCTAATACAGTAGATAGCTGACTGTCACAAGTCACAATGGACCGTACTTCATTTCCTGTTTCATTTTGTTAAGTTTTCCCTTCATGCATTTCTGTCCGTTCTACTTCCTGTTTCAGTTTCCCGCCTGTTTCCAATCATCCTATCAGAAATCTTCGTATTTATACCACATGTGCTTCACTTCCTGTTTGACAGATTGTGATTTTTGTTTTGTTCGAGCATTTCCCTGTGCCTGTTTTTTGGACTTTGAAAGAGCCTCATCCTTTGAGTTTGGACGCTTAGTGAGTTTTTGTTCATGTCTTTATTTTTGCAAGTAAACTTTGGGACTTTTGAATCTCATTTTATTGAGTGTTCCTGAATCAGATTCCATGTTTTGATCATCCCATATAATGATAGGCTCTTACCCTGGTGGATGTAAAATGTACCAACTTTGATTGCTACTAGGAAAAGCAGTGCTATTATCAAACTGGTCTAAGTGCGTGTGACAGGGGGCAGATGGCCTTGGCACTAAGGGACATGGGAGACTCTTTTTCTGGGCTCAGCTCTTGGAGCACTTTCGACTGGAGGGTGTCTGGGGGGGCTGGATCAAGGTGTTTAAAAAAAGGTGAGTGCTTCTTTTAAATGTTGATTATCTGTGGGTATCTGCCTAATTGTGCCTGATAGACATTAGTTGGTGTTTTCTTTGTGGGAGTGAAATGTAGCCGCAAAATTGTTCCTGTTAAGATCCTGTTGGGTGTTTATCTCAATGGGTATGACCGAGTGAACCACAGTACTTCAATCTATCTATACTACTTTCAAAATGCAAGATGGCCAAGATAACACGAACATATACTGTATGTATATAACATATATAAGATACCATTGACACATGTCTCTGTGCACATACTGTTTGTTTTGAATAGTTTATCAGTGTGCGCTATTGTGGGGCCTGTCAAGTTCTCTGTAGCTGCAGGTGAATATTGGCTCAGCTCCTGATGCTGTCTCTTTGGCGGCTTGAGACAGCATCGCATCAAAGCTTAAGCCCCGGGGAAATGGCAGCGTGTTTGTATGTATTTGGGATTGTGTTGCTATGCAGTTGTTCACACATGTAAGGAGACACGCACGGCTGTATTTATTCAATGCTTTTTGATTATTTAGTTTTGATCACTGGCAGATGTCATCAACAGGTTTTAAAATGTCATTGATGCCCGAAGTGGAAAGGTTGACTCATGGTAATTCAGTTACACCTCACATATCACATTGGCCTATCTCAGATCTAAGCCTCTCTTTAATACATGTCACATGAACTCATGGTTTACACAGTTTTAAACTCATCAAATTAAAATCCTGAAAATGAAACATACAACTTTTTTTAAAGTTTTTTTTTTAATGGCCGGGTTCTTCTGTGATAACAATTAGCTGCCTACTTGTAATACAAATGTTTCATGTTGTATTGCATGTGTTCTGTAGTCGTTTCATTTGGATTGTAGTTATAGAAAACTTAGACTATGACTATGGCAGTAACTTTTGCTTTAGTTTACAAGAAAATGACCAGAAAAACTAGTTTTAATTTAAAGTGTGTAATCTAAAACAATAGTCATGCATAGAATACAACCTCTATAGAATTTATTTCATTTTATTTTGAGGGTCAAAATGCAACAACATTTTGGAGAGGAACATGTCACAAAGAGAAAGACTTTTCACAAAACATATTTCATAAAACATAATATTTTACAAACAAATATTTTACAAAACACAAAAGATATCTTATAATATCTTAATAATTAATAGAAACCTCTGGTCTCACCATGACAAACAGGATACTGCTTAAATAAGAGCATTGCTTGACTCAAACACAAATGCTGACCTCTATGTAAGGATTGGACAACCACACACTTGTCATTTGCCTTTGAAGAAACTTTACTCTGGGGTCAGAGACAAATGACGACAACACTAAATAAGTTATGTCAAAACAAAAAAGAACACTGGTCAACATGTCCTTTTTATTGGAAATGACAAATGGTCTTTCATGCCTCCTTAACTTCCTCTGCTGTTAGGTCACATTTGCTTACGGGGCTTTCAGGTGCAAGTCCATTCCATTACAGGCCGTTCTTCTGGGGTCGGGAGGGACTGATGAACAAGGAAAAGCATTGTAATACAGCGGTGACCACCTACAGTAAGAGAGTGTTTAGCTTCAGGCTATGTCCTGAGGACACAGTTAAGCAAACCTCAGTGGACAACTGTCCATGAAAGATTTAAACCCAGAAACTCTTCCATCACAAACCCATCTCAAGATTTCCTTGTCTGGAAGACAAACAAGACAGGCTGGACAGGGAGTGCAGTGTGTGTGTGTGTGTGTGTACATGGGTTGTGTATATGTTGTTTCCATCTCTTAACCGTCTGCTGTGTCAGAAATGTTTCACCTTGTGCCAGGAACACACACACACACACACACACACACATACACATTAAAATGGACAGGTGAATGAAGAGACTGTACTGTAGACCTTGTCAGTTCCGTTCACATTATACCTGACAGTGAGATACATACAGTGCAGTGTCCAGAGACAATCCTTTACCCTCTAACAGAAGCAACGCAAAGGACACGGCTTTACGTGTCGACAGCCAGCACCTGCTGTCTGATTTTGACAGGTGCCATCCTTGACAGCAGGAAATGTCTCCTGACAATAGCACCAAGTCAATTCACTGATAATTGTAAAAAAAATAAAATAATAATCAAAGGTCACAAAAGCTGAAAATGTAGCACAAAACAGGACGTCCCTGATTTTTTTTTTAAAACTCTCTTTATACTTCTTTATGTACAAGTTAATTTGAAGGCCGAAATGACCTTTTATCCAAAGTACTAAACAAGTAAAGTAATCACAAAGAAGTTATGAACCTGCGTTGGATTAGGTTGACTGACGTGGATCTGCTCTCCTGCTAGTCGCCCAGATGACCTCTTAGTTGCCGACAGACGGCGGTAAGCAGAGTCGCCCGAATACCAAATTATTTATAAGCCGCACACCAGCCAACCACCCCCACCCTTGTACTCCAATTTGGCTTCATCAAAGTCTGCGTGTGTCTCTCTGTGTGGCAGAGTGAGTGCATGCGTAGGGGATCTGTGGCTCGAGTGTACATGTGTTCGCTTGCCGCCGCTGGTCTTCGCATGAATATGTGTGCTTAATTCAAGTGGTTCAGCGGCCATAGACGCTTGACGCAGCAACAATGGAAGACTGAACTTTTGATCCACTAAATAGTTAATGAGCGATTTGATTAGGACAAAGCGCCCCTCCACCCACCCCAACGCCCTGTACTGCAGTTGAGATCAGTGTCTGGGTCAAAAGAGAGAGAGGACGGCAGGGTGACAGAGGGTCAAGGTTTTACAACTGATTTGTTGATCTTTGTAACCGGCTTTCAACTTTTGAAAAGTATTTATACAGCAATGTGCGGGACTGCATATATACTTACTGTTCTAACTGCGGCAATAAGAAAGTATGCTCAAGTTCACCTGTAGGACATTAACTCCCCATTTCCTGTCACTCTATAGCTGTCATGTCCACGCATACACACACACACGTGCACCATCCATGTCCAGATATAAGTCAGGCTGAGCATCAGCCACAACAACAAGCACTAATGTCACAGTGTCCTCCTCTCTGTCCCCCCCCCCATCTCCACTCAATAATTCAGTGCTAGGTGTCAGACAAAGCTGCCCTGGCTCATTCAACCCCTGTAAGAGACACCACCGCTTGCTTCACTGATTTACATCTCTACCTCCCTACCACCTCCTTGTCGCAATTAAACATTTGTCTAAGTGTTTAGAGGTGAATGCGTTTGCTACAAAACCATAGTGAACACAGGGATAATAAGGCCAACTTACTAGCAAGTTAGCATATATCAACACAACAGGAGACGCCCTTTAACTTTGTTGATGACTTTTTCTTATATTGGAAGGGAAATTGTGCAATGAATTCAGAGTATGATGACCGTAAATGTTATGAAATCGTAATGATCGCAAGTGCGAAGACCATATTGAAAATCTGCCATTAATGTCTAAGATGAATATTGCTCGGTTATCATGTAACTCTATCGCAATCCAAGGGTTAACATCCCCTTGTCAATCCATGCACTGCACAGAACCCCCTAAAGACTTTTAGTTATTCCAGTAACCTGATTATGACAAGGACATATAAGCACCACTGTCTAAACATCTTGTTTCCTTGACTCTCATTGTGTCTGTACTTTGCAGTTCTTGTGTTAGGTGTAAGTTTCCCCGCTGTATAACTTAGACACTCGTCCTTGAGCGGGTAATTGGATGATGTCTGTGACTCAGAGGTCAATCCTGTTATTGCATTTAGGTTAAAAAATAAATAAATAAAACAAAACACAGCCAGACAGACAGGTATCAGTCCTTCGCTGAGTGGTAGACGCTCACGTGGGCAGACGAACGTAAAGGTGGCCAGACAGGGGGGGGTCAGACAAGAAGACACCGGCGAGGCGGCATGGTACACGTGAACACCTGAACACATGTACTTATCTTGGCAAAGGCTGACAGGGGCTATACACATGTTGTCTGGACACACAAACGCAAGTACACTGTAATCAAATCCAGTATAATGTGAGTAAAGGCCTTGCTGTCCTGAATGCAGAAGTAGCTCTTTTTTTGGCACAGCGCAGGAACTTGGCAAGGGCAGAGGACACGATGCTCGAGTGATGTAGCTTGTGTTTGGAGGAAAGAGAGAGACAGAGGAAAAAAAACATCTGCTATGTCTTCCATGGTTATTTGCATTGCTCCTGTCACCTGCCAATTATTTTGGTTGTAGCTTGTTGAAAGTTTGTCAAGGCTTCTGTGCCTTCACAATTTCTCTGAGCAGTACAAACTTTGCAAAATAGTGGGAAATTATATATTTCTAGTTTATTACAACTTAAATTGTGGAATTGTGAAAAAAAACCCAACCTTGTTCCCAACCAAAGCAATACCTTAGCAGTCTGAACATCAGTCAATGAGGTGACATAACAAAGACAAGAGGTTTAGCTGGATCTGAATTACCTATCGTTTATCTTTAATGTTTACGGAATTTGTTTTAATTGTCCAAGAGGCTTATAACCACATACCTGCAAACCCCTAACGTTCTCATCAGCCTCAGCTGAATTGTGCTTACCTGGAATCAGCCTGACAAGATAACAAGATGATGAAATGGTGAAAATAGTTGTATATTACCAGCTAAACATTTAGCATTGTCATTTTGATTTTGTTAGCAGGCTGATAATGGCATCATGTTAACTCTGTGGCTAAGTCAAATCCACACTTACACTAAAACAATACAGATAGAGCCTTGGCTACCAGTAAATGCAACATGGATAATGCATTACAAGTGTTGCTAACACATACTTCATCACAGTTTTACCTCATCGGTGAACCAAGCAAACAAAATTGTGGTCTAACTTTTGGTCATTCCTGTTACACATCTGTAGTATTTTCTGCAACTTAGCAGTAAACTAAAGTGTAGACTAACGCTAACCAATGTTGGAGTCGTGTTTTCAGGCATGGTAATATTGAAACATTTTGAGATTATTCTGAAGCAGATCATTTTTGCTTTAAAATTATTTTTTATTAAAAAGAAAATATCTGAATGTCATAGATACAGTATCCTAGAGCAGTAAATTTGTCTGTAGGCTCAATAAAAGTCAAGAGGCCAATGCCACACAGTGTAATGTGACCACTTTTTATGATGCCCACTGAACTCAGTGTCATCTGTGTGAAATCATAGACACACACAGCTGCACTTGTAAACTGACTGGCTCCCATACACACTCTTCCTCTTTGGTTTTTCTTCATCACCGCCTTCGCCACTACCTGCTCCTTAACTCCTGAGCTGCCCCTGTGTAGCTGGTGGGACACGGGGGACGCAGGGAGCCACCCTTGACAATGATGGATTTGACAGGAGGAAAGTGTTAATGATATTCCCCCTCTGATGGCTGGGGCTACTTCACACACATTTGCATTTCCATTCATCATCCCGGCATTTATCATTATGGGGTGGCTGCCAGATCTAATTACAGTCCTGGGCTAACGGGGGTGACGCGCCTGATATGAGGGCCCCCAACCCCTTACTCATCTCTATTTCTCTGTGTTTGTCACTTCCTCTCACTCTCTCTTGTTCACTTTAATTTTTCTCATCTCACTCTCTGTCTCTCTGTTATTTTTTTTATCTCTTGCTCCATCTCTCTGTTTTTCTTTCATATTATGCACCCCCGCCTCTCGCGCCAACCCCCTGCCTAGTGTTTAAATTGGGAGGGAAACATAGGGAAAGTATCCAGGCAGGAAGTGCAGCCGTGTAGGACCAAACCCAATTAACTTCACTCTAAATGAAGTCATTTGAGGCCTCTTCATTAGAATTAGCCCAAGAAGAGAGAGGGAGTCGCAGGGAGGGAAATAAATAAATAAGGGATCAGATTCAGTTTCATAATTCTATTCCTGTATGCCTCTCTCTCTCTCTCTCACACACTCTCTTCCCCTCCTCTTTCTTTTCTCTCTCTCCCCTGTGGAGTGATTTAAGCAGTGATCCAAGCAGATCACATTAGGAGATTGGCGATTATCCTCTCATAAGTTTATCAACACTAATTATTTGTGACCAATCACTGAGGAAAGTGTTTTTATACAACACAGTTTTCCCACAGAAGCCTCTCTGGCTGTGGATGGCAAGTATTCCTTTAATGTGACAGGTCCATTTGACCATGTGAAATGAAACCCTACTCTCTTGCTACACAAATGTGATCTTTAATCTGTATTTCTTTTTAAAAGGTCGGATCAATCGGTTCCAATGTTGTAGCCTGTTCGGAGAATCTCTATCTGTGTGTGAAGCCACCTTTCATCACGCTCCTCAACCAAAGTTTATCAGCACATTGTTCATGGCTGTTTGTTCCAGGACAAAGCCCCAGTGCTGTAGTACCACGGGGGAGCTGCAGGGTCACGGTTGAACCTCCTATGAAACGCTGGGGCCATCGCTCTCTATTTATCAAGTGCACAGCACGATCTAGGCAGGTCTGAGGAGAGTCATCTTTCAATGGGCAAACACAAGCATAACACACAACACAACAACACAGACTGGCGGCCAAAACCGCTCGACACAACTGTTCCGTCTATGGCGGCGCACGAGACAGATAAAGTCCTTTGGGAAACCTTCCTCAGGTGGCCGAGCGCTTTTGGTGGTATTCTCTCTTCTTGCACGAGAACTGACGGGGAGGCTAGAAGAATATAATCCGTGTTTTAAAGAGGTATCATTATTAGCACTTGATAGACACAAGTCCTCAGATAGCAAAGAATACAAAAGATATTGTCGAGCTAAAGCAGAAAATATTATGACACCAACAAAGAAAATAAGTTTGAATGGAGGATGGAAATAAGGAATTATAAAATTCAATAAAAAGATCCATTGAACTATTGGACTTAAGTTTTTATAAGTGAAAGTTGTTTTATCCCTGAGACTATTTGTGCACCAATCAGGTTTTTAAGATACACAAGTCAATGATATAAAAATATTTAAGCCGTTTAATCAGAATTTTTCTTCCGATAAAAAAAATAAGGGTGGGCGTGGGTGGTGGGGGTGGATCAGGAGACCTTTAGCAAATCAACCCATGCTGGACAAATTACCAAAAGACCCGGCGAGAAAGATAACGACAGCATGAAACGAGGCAAAGCGCGGCTTGGAGGAAATGAAATGTGCCCCGTACACAGATAACCATCGTGTCGACTTACACAGCAAATTACTGGGCTGGCTGTTAGAACTGGCATTAGACGCTCCTTCGTTAGATGTGACATCGTTAGATGTAACATGGACGGAACAAAAGTCAAGCTCTGAAAAACAACTTCGACCGACTCTTTTCCTTTTGCTTTTTTGGCCGTCACAGCAGACAGGCCTCTGTGATAAGGAGATAGTAACCTGAACAGCAAATAAAAAGATGTCAGACGAGAGTGTGCCAGCTAGAGACACACACACACACACACACACACACACACACACACACACACACACACACACACACACACACATGCAAACACATTCAGCTGCCATATGTTTCAGGAAGCCGGGGACCCTTCAAGATGAGAGGGGGCTCTGAATTATTGATCAGTGATTAGCAAATGTAAAAGAAATGTTAGCCTTGATGTTGGCTGAGCTGTGTGTGTTGTGTGTGTGTGTGTGTGTGTGTGTGTGTGTGTGTGTGTGTGTACCAGTTTCATTATTAGACTTTAAAGTACATTGTGGGAAAGTGAGGCCATTTTTACCAACCTTCACTTTCTGAAACACAATCAAAAGGTTGTTTGATGATTAAGAATTGGCTTTTCAGGTTAAGGGTAGAATTTTGTTCAGGTCAGGGGGGGGGGATAAGGGGTTGGGGGTTAGGCATTTAATTGTGGTGGTTAGGATAAGGGTCTATGTCTAAGTTTGTGTGTATAACTGTGTGGTCAGTCCTGTGAAAGTGAAATTGTATATGTTCATAAACAAGCACACCTGTCCAAATATTTCCTTTTCCTTTCCAATTGTCTGAATGTGTGTGTGTGTGTGCGAACGTGCATGCGTGTGTGTGTCATTGTGTGTCATTTTGTCATGAGAGGATACAAAGGGAGTCACCACTGCATTTGAAGGGGGATCTAATTCATTATTAAGTCAGAGACAAAACAGGCAGTATGGGAGGCGGGTAACAGTAGGTGATTTCAGGCCTGTATTGATTACTGGCAACACCGGCAGCCAAGTGTAGTGTGACGGCCTGAACAAAACCTGCAGAGTACACACACAACCACTCACACACAACAGGCCGTGGCCGCATAATGACCATTGTCAAAGCTTTTGAAGCATATTGTGCCGTCTGTTGTGATGCTCTTTCACTGAGGTGAGTCATTTGGCTGAGGAGGGTGGCGGGTTACCTCAGTCAGGAAGTTGACGGCTAACGAATGTGGCACGCTTTGTTTGTTGTGAGGTAACTGATTAGGAGGTTCTGCATTCGCACGTATGTTATAATATGAAATAAAACAAGACATTTGAAAATAACATATGGAAAAAAATTGCTTCCAAGAAAGAGAATTGTAGAGTACTTAATGTTAAAAGGCCTTTTTTATGTAACCAAGCAAATATATTGCTAAACTAAATTAAAATTTGGTTGTAAATTTTAAAAAGTAAATTGTATGATAAAGGTAGATTACAAACAAATTAATTATCAACAATTATAAGTTAGTCTGTTTATTGATTTTAAATATGACTTTTAAATGTAAATATTTGATCATTTCTAAAGTATTGTATCACTATAGTCTGGATATCTATGGTCGAACTCATCCAATATGAAAAAGTGGCAATGATTCCTACGTTAGCATTATTAAACCATGACAAATAAATTGTACTTGATATTTTACAGTTTAACCATAGATGTTGTTATAGCATAAGTATACATACAAAGAAAACACAATTACGACCAAATATGTAGAAATGCATTAAGAAAAAAAAGATGAATGAACATCTTCTCTGCATTGTTTAAACATTTTATTGACAGATATTGGGAAACATTAACACCAACACTAATATATCTGTGAAAGGTTCCCATTGGCCTATTTTATCGGCTAGCTGATAAATATGTTGTAATCTATGGGTTTTGGATTGTGGTCTGAGCAAAACAAGTAATTTAAAGAAGCCAATTAAGGCACTTTCACTATTTTCTGACCCAACAATTAATACATTAATAGAGAAAACTTAAAAAAATATCCATAACCTTAAGTTGTGGCCCTTAATGTTATCTTCTAATGAAAATTGTGCTATAATTTAGTACAAATCCTGCACATTGCACCACTCTCTCTAGGATCACTTTTCATTCAACACAACCAAACTGGGTGACAATCCTACCTCTGCCCCTCGATATAATGAACGTGGGACAGTTCTATTACATTAGCGAGCTCCTTTTTTGGGACGGTGTATTAGACGTTAATAACATTTGATCAGTGCGTTTAAAGTCAAATGGAATTATACCCATACGTAGATCGGGGTTGACATGCGTTTCAGTATCTCCCAGAGAGTCATACATTATTCTGTGGCCAGTGTAAAAACATAATGAAATATAAATATCCATTAATACTCACGTTTCACCCAGTCAGTCAGTCAGTCACCACACAGCCCAGCTCAGCTTCAGCCTGCTGTTAACACTGTGTGAAGGGCAGACGTGTATTTTGCATGAGGGGAATGCAGTTGTGTGTATTGTGTGTCCTATACCTTTGCTTACCGTGTGTGTGCGTGTGTGTGCGCGTGTGTGCGTGTGTGCGTTTCCTGGGCACGAGAGCACTTCACACTGAGAAAGAGTCATCTTTATTATAATCTGCCAGAAGTAGTGGCAGCTTGGGAAAGGAACTGCCACAGCTAGGTAATCGAAAGCCGTTAGGCTGGGACACAACAAGGGGCACTTGTGAGACGCACCAGCCCAAGCCATATGGCATACTGGCTTGGCAAAACTGGCAGCACTCCTCTCTATATCCAAACAAATGTTGCAGGCCCACATGACAATTAGGCTTTGTTGTTTTGAGAGATAGACTGACAACGTGAGATTATCGTGTTTGTGGTTTTTTTGGTGCATGAAACACCACACGGGGATTTTTATCTCACCGCTTGAGTTTGTAACTGTGAATTGTCGTTTACTTTGTGTCCTGCTTCTTGTCATCCTGCAGAAGCACGTCTTAAAGAAATGATCTCAACCTGGACTTGGCCTGAATGTCACAGTGAGCGCACGATCCCCAAATGTTATTTAAGGATGCAGTTTACTGTAAATAAACAGAGAAGGAAGGAGGAAAATGATATGAAACTCGATCACATTAGTAATACTGACTCTCATTTGACCCTTGTGTATTTGCCATAAACACTGGGGTAATATAAACCCAAATAAATATTAGCATAATGCTGGGGGCCTTTCCCATAGAGTGATTAAAATATGAGAACAGAACACAACACAATGTGAAGTCCCCTGGCGCGTCGGCAGTTAGCGTGGAAAAGCTAATTTCATGATAAATTAAAGAACGTGGTGGGTTCTCTCAGGAGATATCGCTCCCTTGTATTTATTTTATGGAAAGTCGTGAAATTAGCTTTATCATATATTATCTTAAACATAATTAATAAAACATTAATTTCCTGGTGAAATGCGTTTTATTTATTTTTCTCTCTCTTTCTTTTTCTTCGCTGTAGGTTCAACTCTCTTAAGGCCTGATTTGCATATTCCACAAACACAAAAGAACAATAAGTTGTGGTTGTAATGAAGGTTAACCCGAGTGCGATGTGAGCCACACTGAAGAGTCAAGATGCATCAGGCCACTGTTCCGATATAAATTTTAAATTATTATTGTTATTGAAAATGCTTATTGTGGGTATTATTTAGTATATATATCATTTCTGAATGTGTATTGTGTTAGTTTTCAGAGATAAAATGACTTTCTATCGGTTTTACAGCTTGTGCTACAACGAGGAAAGTGAATTTGAACACATTTATAATTTCCGGACGACTCAATCTGCTGATGTCACTGAGCACTCCACATAGACGTCTCTTTATTATTTAACTCCCTGCGATTTTATGAATTATGGCTGCTCTGCATTCTGTGTTTAACTGACTCCCTCTACCCACCAGGGCAGAAATGCAGTGAATAAAAATGGAGTCAATAGATCATGGGGGATACTTAACTGCAGACAGCCGTGATTATGAGGTGCGGGAATGTGCCACAAACTTACTCCGGGCCAATATGTATTGCTTACGCTTATAATAAATGTTATCTTTCTGAGGAGAAAAAAAGCTGTCAAGTTGATGAAAGACACAGATGAGCATCTATATGGCTGACCAACCATGCATAGATATGCACAAATGCGGTTTTCACTGAGGATGCGGAGGAGAGGGGGAAATATGCCGCTATATCACTGCTTTCAATGAGCATGAGTAATTGTTTTGATTTGTTTGGGCCCTGATTCTCTTAGTAGCGCACTGGAAAAGAACAAAGGAGGTAGATCGATTTAATAAATGACCATTGGGTAAAATAAAAGGAAAGGGGAAATTTTAATTGCCAAAGAGAGAATGTGAAAATAATATATTTCCCTCAAAATTTCATGGAGGGAAACCGATGTTTGTTTGAGCTCACTCCAAAAAAAAAAAAAGAAAAGCATATCGAGTTCCCCAGTTCCCACGTGACCCCGGATAGAATAAAATGGGATTGTTATTATAAGTGGTGTAACTTTGGCAAACTATAACCTGCTTTGCTTTGATATTATAAAGATAAATAAATAAAGTTTAGACCTTTTTTTAAAATTATTTTCACATGTCCTGTGCTTATATAGCTTCCTATTTAATATGTGACTTGAAAGCTGGAGGGCTTGAATAATGACTCTTCCGCATGTATTCCATATAAGATGGCCGACACTGTAACCTATGCCCAACAAAGTCATGCAATCCTATTTTGTCCTTTAAATGTTATAATGACGGTGCTTAGACAGCAACCAGACATCCTGTGCCTCTCCCGGCTCCATTATCTTTACCTGAATCTTAGCTAGGGGTGTTAGAAGCTGTACTAGTTGTTTGTAATGAATATCTCTACTTTGCAGCGACATATCGAATGGCAGTGTTAACATGACGTAGGGAAAACACGAGATGGTCGGGAAACCAAAGCCTGTGTCGGAATATCACCGTTGTCCTTCTCTCTCCTCACCTGGCTTAAAGGATCTTTCATCCAGCCTCTCATGACTAATAGGAATCAGCCGTCCCACGCTGTCTCAAACATCACAGCGGAAAGAAGTGAAAGAAAGGCTTGATGTACACGTCCTTGATGCTGTAGCGCAAAGTGTCCTAAAAGGCAAATATGTCTCTTAAGCAAGAGTAGCGTCTTTATGTTAGAAAGGATTATTCATATGGCTTTGTCCAAGGGAGTTTACCAAACCAAGCCGAACAGTGTACAAGATCTTGTTTTGAAGAAGTGCAGTGTAAAATCAAGTTACAGTCTGGAGCCCAATTGGTGCCAAGAGGGTTGTCGGGGGGGAACGCTCGAGGAAATGCCCCGGGAGGAAAAAAAAAAGACACGGAGAACAAAACACCCATTGGTTAGTTCTATAATGTAAGAGCCACCCCGGTTTACCTTTGGATTGTATGCTCTGTTGAACGTGCTTCATTTTCAACTGTCCCTTAGACACCATAACAGCAAAGGAACCTGAAATAAAACAATAAAAGTCGAGTATAACTTCTGTAGAATCAAAAAAAACTGTTATAAATGGATACCAGTCCTTTGGGTAATAGTATGATTGGGTTAAGGATTCCACAATCCCCCTTTGCAAGGTGTGTTTATGCTAATTACCACGTTTCTTTCTTTTCTTTCCTTTTTTTTCCTCCTCCAAGTGATGATGTACGACCGCAGAGGTGCTGTGAAATAATGGGTGATGACTTACCTGGAATTAGATGAAACCACTGAAACATAACCAGAGGAACGTGAAGCCATGCACTTAATTAAATTAACTCCGATCCTCGTTTACCTTGACCACAGCACGTTAATATTAAAGAATATATCATTAATTAACATAGGTCATATGCATACTATATTATAATGCCGCGGGGCATGATAGGAGTCCCATGATGATGAATTAAGGCCGTTTCTCTCTCTCTCTCCAGGCAGCCAAGTGTGAAGTAGGAGAGGTTTGCGCTCCTGTATGAGTTATTTAGGTCATTAACAAAGGGATCATATGGCGAGAAAAAAAAGGGCATAACGGGATTGTTTGGTTAACCTTTATGGCCAAATTCAATTAAACCACTTCTGTCAGCTTTGATATTTAATGTGAAGTGTGTATAATTTATCCAGTTAGAGGTAAAATGTGGACTCTGGATTTGAAATATGCAGAGTTATCCATTTTACAACAGGAAATGATCAGAATATTTTTAGAAAATACAAATTTAACTAACTCGCCTGATTTCCCAATGATGAAAAAGTAATAATATTAGCAGAACTTCTGCTGCACACTTGAATAAGCGTTCTTCTGAGGCTTGTTTTGCCCTCTGAATATGCTGCTAGCGCTGTAACAAGGGACTTCCTGTCCTGTTCTCTGGTGCTCAGGCCCCAGGCCAACCCTAGAGGAGCCCTCCTTCCAACATCAGCAGATAAATACATTGTTCCCTGTAGAATTAGTTCTGCCTGAATACAGAACAAATACAAAATGCTTTGTATCCAAGTGATGAAAATAACTTTTTAAACTAACCAGCTTACAATGGGTTCCCATGACAACACAATGGTCTGTTAACATCCTAAAATGTTTGGTAAAAATCATGTAATTATATCAAATTCCAATCAATTCCGATATTTCTATCGAAAAAATCTATGTGTAGTCGTGCGTTTAACACTTCAGACCAACAGCTGTATTATCAACATCAGTGTTTGAATATTTCATGTCTAATCAGTGAAATATTGATGGCGAGTTCATTAGTTAAGGCCTCACACACCTCGAGACCTGTACATATGTGAGGCTGGAGGCGAATGTCATCCACATGTTAATGTCTGTAACACAAAAACATTTCCTAGGTCACAGGAACTATGTACTTTTTCAGAGTTCTTCAGCCCTTGCCTGCCAGAGGAGAACAGTGTTATTTAGTTTGTTTGGTAAGAAAACCTTCATTACTGCTGAAAACAATTGTAAAGCGAGTCAACTACAGTAATTAACCGCGAAAAAAACTTTGTTTCTGAAGCTTAATGATGCATTGATGTATCACCCAAATACAATTGTATCACACTCTCTTTATAATTCTGTTTATTTCCGTCTAAAAGCAGCTGCTCTGATCATTTCTTTACCCAGATAAACTCAGAGAAGAGGATAACACGTCCCGATGGAACCACTTTTCTTCGCCGTCTCCCTAATTTGAACTGAAAGGGAGAATGCGCCTCGTCTCTGTATTTGCACCCATCCTGCATTGTGAGTATTTGCATTTTTGTAACAACAAAGCCTGTCGATGTCAGATCACTCATTGCTGGATGTTGTTTGCCGATGTAATGAACGCGCCTCTGAAGTTCCGAAATAAAAATCAAATTCCCATTCAGGGAGAGTCTAATTTAGCAATTGTATTTAGATTGTTAAGATGCACTCAAAGAGCAAGGGAGTCAGCCGGCTTACAGCTTCTGCCGTGATGTTTGATCATGGACCAGAGGAGAGATGGTTCTTCTTACTACAGTACAAATATTGAATGGGAATAACAGTCAATGGAATTATGTGTAATGTTTAAGGCGACTTTTAAAATATATTTGTCTGGCATTTCCTATGCTTTGTTGTCACGGGGCTTTGAATCCAGCTGTTCAAATAGATGATGGAGTCTACTGTACGATAATGAGATGCAAACCCAAATTCCTTTTCATATGGCTTCACTTGAATATGATTTCTTTAAATCCCTCAAATTGAGGTAATGTGTAGCAGCATTCAGAGATGACACTTAAGCTCCCAAAATGTGGCTGTAAGGGGGTTTAGCATTATTTGGCTTTGTGTATCAAATCCAATTACAACAGTGAAAACGAAATGAGAGGGAATATGTATATGTAAAGTATGATAAGACAGAGGAGGAATGGAAGGATCAGACTGACACAAAAGGAGGAACTAGAATAATTCAGGATCTGCCTGTAATTCCTCAAACACGTTTCCTTATTTGTGCAAGAGGGTCCCATCTCAACAAAGACATCAGGTACCAGTACAGTCTGTGTGACTTCACTGGAATGCAAAACCTTCAAAGACAGTGGTTGGTGTACCAGGTCAATTCTACACTAGTTCTGTACCAAAATTGATGGTTACTTAAGCTGTTCTTAGACAATAACTCCTTAAAATGTCCATTAAATTCGGTCCAGGGATTTTCCCGACTTTCCCTTTCATGTATGGAGAACACAGCAGGAGATTGGAGAGGAGCATTTCCAGAACATTCAGGCGAGGGGTGGCGCGTGGGTAGAGGATGCAGGAGGCGCAGGAAGCCCACTCTTATTGTTTACAGCACATCGACACTGGAGTCGGGTCTTATCGCTAAAATGTCTCGAATCTTGTTCCCTTTCCAAGTTGACATCTTTGTCCGTGTCTTCTTCATGTACAGCACCTCTTTTTTATTCTGAGATATTTACTGTATATTCTTCCAGTTTAGTGTCCATCACATGAGTATTTTCCTGGTGTATTCTCACGTGGGCTCACTCAGACATTTCACTCGGGGGCTGGTAGAAAAAAAGTTCCTTAAACAGGGCAACTCATTTGGACGTTTGCGTTCCCACATACAGCCCTGCAGGAAAATTTCAGGAAAATGTCCGTCCTTCAGTGCTTATCTAAAAGTAGCTAAATACTTGTTATATCCAGTATTAAGATAGAAACGTTAAACTTGTATCAAACCCAACCCTTCTCTATGTGCATGTGTGAGCAAAAGGGTCTGTTCTGGCACCAGTGTGCACGTGGAGGCCCTGAACCCAAACATCTTAAACCGAGGCCGTGTGTTTTTACTCCATCGCTACAACTTCGCCACTGAGTGTGACCATAAACCTTAAAATGAGTTTCCACCCTCATTCTGTCAGGCAGGTAGCTCCGCTCATCTGCCTGGATAATTTCAATTACAGCTTTCCAAACAACTCGCTTGTGTTGTTCTGACTGACGGTGCCAGATGCACGTGGTGATAGTGTTTGATTGGAAACTTCATGTAGAACTATTCGTACATTACGCATATGACTAAACCTGTCTTAACTTGGCTTACAGACATACTATTACCACTCTTGGGGTTCTTAATCAATCTTAATAATAACCTGAAATGGCTTGGGGTGGCTGATTGCCTGGCCGGGTTTTTCTCATTCCTCCCCGATGTGTGAAAGATAGAGGAACAGTTATTATTACGGAGCGTACCTGTACTTTAACCGGTCTCTTTATCTCAATAATGGGGATAGTTCCCCTGTAATCACAAAGCATAAATAAAATAGAAGTCCCAAAGCCATGGAAATGAATATCCTGCAGTTTATAAGACCAATCTCTCCAATGATGTCCACGCTGCGATCAGCGCCTCAGACAAGAGACTCCACTACTGTACATACCATAGCAGTCCTTAATAAGTCTGTCTGAGCCAATTCTGATAAAGGCGCGTCCTTTATATTCCCTCCCTTCCCATTTATTCCCCCGGCAGCAGTAAAGGAAAAATGCTATAAACTCCAAGCAAATGCACCAATTGCCTTTTGAAAGTGATAAATATTTCAGAGGTGCTGAGAACATATTTAAACCACATTCAAGACTCCCGCCCCCTTGTGAGATTATGAACCTCTTCTCGCCTTTTAGAGATAATCAATGACTCTTGTTATCCCGCTCGCTACAGCCTTCCTTGGGTGCTGAATGGTACGAAATGAATTGCTAGTGTGTGTGTAATGAATGCCCGAGATGTGGCGTGCTGTGAACACCATTAATCTACATGTTCTGGAAATATAACCAATTGTCAGACGGACGCGTACAGATATTCCATCACCTCTCCAATTGGCTCTTACCAAGCTCTACAATTCATTTGCGGTGTAATGCACCCAATAAAAAATGTATTCTGACTGCTCTATTGATTGTGAAATAGCTTAATCTTTTCCATAGACAAAGACAAGTATACCACCCATTCTGGCCCAGAAACATTCATATATTTTCATTTGAAATATTACTGCTCATGGGTGTGCATAGTTTTTCACCTCTTCTGTTTTATGTAATGTTTGTATGCATATATCTATATAGATATATCTATATTATATATACTACACTATTATACCATCAAACCTGAATCTGGACAAGTCGCTGGTGTCTGGTTGTCATATCTCTCCATGTCCTGATGTGAAACACTGTTGGAGATGTTTGTGTTAACATGTGACCAGATGTTCGAATAGATCTGTGCCTTAAAAAAACATATTTGAACAGCAGTCACTCCAGTTCTCTGCTCTCGGTCTGTCTCTGTCATTTTAATCTCTCCCTTCACCTCAGCTTCCCTGTGCTTTACTCACTCTACCCTCTTCCCTCACATCCCCACCTCCTCCCTCCCCTCTCGCTCTCTCAATCCGCCGACAGTATGTGTGTATCATTAGCTCCTTTTCTCCATTATCTGCAGCCATCTAGTGTCGGCTTTGTGCCCTAGAAATTATGCTGCCTCTCTGCCAGCTTTCATTCCTTCACAGAACAGCTACAATAGCGCCGTGTTTGATATCAATTTGAGGCTCAATTGATGCTTGTAGTCAGTTCCTCCAGAAGGACAAAAAAAAAGGGAGTAATTTCCACACCAAATTGTTGCCCCACAAAAAACAGCTTGTGCAGGTATGGTTTACATAGCATGTTCTCACATGACTTTAAAGGTGGTAGGAACCACAAGCAAACAATGCTTCACAGCAGTGAAGTTATGAAAGTGTCATGTTAAACATTATGGATAAACAAAGTGTCTGTCTCTGAGTGTGTGTGTGTGTGTGTGTGTGTGTGTGTGTGTGTGTGTGTGTGTGTGTGTGTGTGTGTGTGTGTGTGTGTGTGTGTGAAAGATCAGGAAGAAGAGAGAGTCAGAAAGTCAAACCTGACAGTCAACGCACACATTACACTCTCTGATATTTGTGCTGTTCCCTCCCCAGCTGGGACAGACAGTCGGTAATAACTGTGAACACCTGGGCAGCCTCCAGGCCCGACACCCCGGCCCCTGGGGCTCTTCACCTGGGACGGGAGGCCGAGCACGGCTTCCCTCCCCGCTCAAGAGCTGCCTGGATCAGCCAGATTATCACTCGTCACCCAGGAGGGACGTGGGGGCCGGAATTCTGTCAAATTCTTTAACATTAATCATCAAGACAGGGTGACAGTACAGTGGGAATACAGATACAAATCACTAAATGTACCATAACACCTCCCCCCTCCTCACCAGACGGTATCAAAAACTCAACTTTTTCAAAGTTACAGTGAAAATAAGGCAACCTTTCCTTTTTATCTTATCCTCTTTTCTTGTTTTTGGATTTCCTGGATCAGTATATTTATACAGAACATAAATATGTAGACATAACAAATTCAAAAAATGTATAGTATTTGAGAATTATGTGGACAGACACACGTGGAAACATAAAAACAATAAATGCAAGCAAAGAAGTGTGGAGGCCTCCTGTGCTGTCAATCAACATTATACTCCTTTTTACAGTTAAAGAGTTAAGTCTTCATAACTTTTAACAACAAATATCAATAACTGAAAGTATTTTTGAGAAGTGCCTCTGCTGAAGAAGCCTGTGCTCGTGTGGGGTGAAGATTCACAAGAAGCTGACAGGTGAGGAAAAAAAAGATCAATAGCACTTTGCTGCGAGCTGTACCACAGCTTTTAGCGTTCCATACTTCTTTGAGCTTCACTTTTGACACACTTACTCAGGTGTCTGTGTGGGAAGAGTAAGGGGGGGGGGAGAAAAAATCTAAACAGTGTTTAACTGTCGGGATCACACAGAAAACAAATTCAAGAGATATCGTCAACTCGGTGGCTAACCTGGTTTAAAGAATTTAGCTTTTGATTATGTGATCATGAATATCTCGTTTGTCGATATTTAAGGGCGGCAAAAAAAAAATCATAAATGAACATATTTATATTTGGGTATAATGCACACAGAAAAAGCTCTACGCTCAACTTGTTTACCTGTATTGACCCAAAGCATTCAGAGCCAAATGAAAAACTAATTAAATGAAAACATGTGCTAAGCTCAGCGGTGTATGGGCTTCTACTGTACACACAGGGCTCTGTTAGACATTTGTAACCTAATTCTGTTATGTTTCAATTACCAGACGCACCTTAGGAGTCCACAGGAAGGTTAAGCAAACATGACATAGTATATACTTAAGCTGTCGGTGCACACATTTCCAGCCTTAATTCTCCAATCTGCCTATTTAATTAAGTTTAAGCTCAGACTTATGGTAAATATGAGCCTGGGCTTGTTTATGAGGGAGCTGGTAATTTGGCCCTGAAGCTTTAAGGTCACCCACAAGTCATTTTCACTATGGGTCGGCTTCATTACAGTTGCACACAATACTGACTATTTAACCTTTTATCAGAGATGTAAATGGAAACTGTGCTCAAATGTTCTATTGCGCAAAATAGTTTCCGCAGTAAAAGCCTGCTAAATACTGGCATCAGCCGCTGGTTGTAAAAAAATTTACTTTTATGACTTTGTGAAGTCAAGAGATAATTTGATGGCAACGCATCAGAAGATTGTCAATGCTGCAGCAGGAACATTCAGAGAAGTGTAATGTTTTGTCTTTGGTTGCCCAACTCCTGCTCAGGTGCCTGCCTCCAAATTCCAAATGTGTAGCCATGGGCAAATTATTCAGTCTTGAAACACTGTTATTGTGTTGAATAATTGATGATATGTCTGGCTAAGGCTGTATGTGTTTACATGAGCTCCCCGTTTAATGTTTGGATAGCCTTCAAACCCTTTTTACAGGAAAAAGGAAATGAGGGACCACCAGCGTTTCAAGACACGGTCTTGCGGGTGAGGGATATCAAAGACAGACAGAGGCTTAGGATTCCAGACGTGACTCACTTTGTACTGTAATTGGGCTTATTAGAGACTTTTATGACTTGTATGATTGTTCCAAAATATCACCAATTAATCGCACGATATATATTTAAGAATAACAGACATGTCTTTTTCATCGGTACACAATGATGTTGAGCAATAAGCCAGTGTGCTAGTCGCTAGCAGGTTTTCTTTAGAGCTGAAATGCACAGAGGCACATTAATTAAAATGTTATCACGTTTGAATGTTTCCATTCAACGTTTCACAATGGTGTCATCAAATAGATATGAGAGCTGGGAAAAAAAAAGATATGCAACATCTGTGGGTTTACAATTTCACGAGCATCCAACATGGTTGCATCCATCCACCATTGGAGTCAACCTTCAGTTTAAGGCATCAAAGCCTGTTTCTACAACAACATTACAATCAAATAGAGGTATCAAAAGCCTAGATGTCATTTTAGACATAGTAAAGGAAATTACCTTGATAAAAAAGCTGATATTCATTCTATGAAGTCTACTTCTTTGCTTTCAGCTTTCCGTGGCTGAGTTGTGTTTCCCCCCTATCCTGAGCTAGAGGGGGGGGGGAGATAAATGTGATTTAAATTAATAGCCGCTACTAAATAACTCCTCGGCTGGTAAACGATGCATTCATCAGATACAGACAGCCAATATCCTGTGATTCATGGCACTCCTTACTACGTGAAGGGTGCCAACAAAAATTGTTATTACTTTTTAATAAAGTGTACCAGTCACTAATCCTCTCATTTATCAGTGGAGGGCGGTTGGTATGGAGCGAGGTGGTGTGAAACCGTGTGCCTGGCTGCTCTGATGAAGAGGAATGGAAATGGCAAGGTAGAGTAAAGATATAGTTGATATAGAAGTGCTACCTTATAATTTAACAGTCACTATTGCGGCACGCAGTCAGAAGTCATATAATGGCAAAATTGGTATATTTGAGTATTGATATAATTTCCACAATCCAACAGTTTTTGTGGCAACACTTGTGTTGGCTGTGTTGAAGGACTGTGGGCAGGCATGTTGCATTGTGGGTAATTTAGGTGACATGTTTTGATAAAGATGGCATCAAAAAAAATGAGATAACCCCGGTTCTGTAGAATATTTATTTTATTTTCATTCTTTCCATCCAATACATCAATGTTGCAGGAGAACAGTGTTCAATCCTTGCAGATTAAGGATATTTTTTCAATCAGATCCAGTCAATGACTGCATTTCAATAAACCATCATTTATTGGTCAATGGAAGAAGAAGAAACTGTGGTTCTTCAGGAGTCATACATTTGTACATAGGCAACTGGACCTTCTGCCTCTTGGATGAAAACGACTTTGAGAAACAAAAGCTAGTCCAGCTGCCTATGTTCACATGTGCAAGTCTAGAAGATAACATGACCCGATTGACTGAGAACCTTCACACACAACAGTGGCTCTTACATCCAGGATTAGAAGAAAATGTATCTTATTCTTCTCATCAATTTAGCAACAGACTGCTTCTGTTTGGCAGGGGTTAGGGTTAGGGTTAGGGTTAGGGTTAGGTGACCATTGGAGTTACTGCAGCCTTTCACAAACATTGGGATGGCAACGCCAACCTAGTGGTACAAGATGAATTAACCAGCCTTAGCCAGAGGGCTTCTGTTGCCTAAACATGATGCAGATACAAACCCTGAACTTTAGTTTGACAGTAGTGCGCTTTGTATGACTCCCATCCATCTCAACTACCTTCTGTTGCCTCAGCAGCCATTCCTTAACATAATAGCATTTTGTTCATTCAAAAATACATCGCCTATCAACATAATTCTTGCAGTAAATTTCTTTCCCAAAAGCCATATTTGTTGTTGCACTTTCGTAGTAGAGAGAGATCATTTCGAGGAGGTTGGATGATGAGGTGCAACTGTCTGTTTCGCAGCCCAACTGTTTCCAAGGATTGTGTCCACTGGGTACACAGCGTGATGTGAAAGCACCACCCACCCCCTCAGGATAAAGACATCACGGTGAGGTACAGTGATTAAAGACTGTGTGTCGACCTTGTATCCTTGACTGAGATAAACCCCTCCAAAATTCCAAAAACAAACAAGCCACCGCTCTGTTAATTTAGCCTTTCCAGCAGAAGCACTGAGGCTGTTGAGGCAGCGGCCGATGATTCCCCTTGTGTACGGGCCAATGTTAAGCCTCGAGAACAGGTAACAGTCAATCCATTAACCTTAGCTTTTAGCGGCTGCTTCATGTCACTACCTCTGAGTCTTGCACACACATACAAATGTGCACACTGCCACATGGCCACGGACACACACACACACACACACACACACACACACACACACACACACAGCACACACCATCCCCCGCCTTGATACATTTCTTTAATAGTTGCTAGGCAAAGACTTGAAAAGGTCAGCGCGGCTCCTCTTGACATTGACTCTGCCATTGTAATAATCAGCTCTTTCCTCTTTCTTTCCTCCAACATCAACAATGCCCTATCACTGAGCCTGAAGCCATCCATCCACCTCCCATATGTTAGCCAGCTAGAGACACACAGACACACACACACACACACACACACACACACACACACACACACACACACACACACACGTACGGACACTTGTACACACATGCACATTTAACTCTATACCTTTCTGCCAAGGAACACAAGCATGCAAACACACATAGATGAGAATGTGAACATAAACAGTGGAAATAAAGAAACACAAATGGACACTGTAACAGACATATGGACACGCACGTGTGCACACACACTCGCACACACATCATCATCCAACCTGCCTAAGTGGGTGTCAGCAGCCATCTTCAGCCTGGTATTATGAAAGGGCCTCCAAAGGCAGGGGTCATGTTAAATTGTAACGCAAATGTTATTCCTCAATTATCCTTCTGGGGGAAATGTCAACTGCTTCAGGGGGAATCACACCGGCCCAAAGAGAGAGAGAGTGTGTGTGTGTGTGTGTGTGTGTGTGTGTGTGTGTGTGTGTGTGTGTGTGTGTGTGTGTGTGTGTGTGTGTGTGTGTGTGTGTGTGTGTGTGTGTGCTCGGGCCAAGGAGTCAAGCAAGTATTCACACTTCAACTGCCCACTTTTGCCCCCGCTCACCCCGACACTGCAGACACACGTACATAGGGACTCCACATCTAATTAGAATGTACTTGTGACTGGGCATTATGAAGAAGTTTATGTAAATATGCATTTTAAAGTAGAATATTTAGTAACTACTGCTACGACTCTTTCAATCAAATATTAAGTTGTGAATTTATAAGAGGTGGTTGTCTCATTTATCGCCCTGTATAGTTTGTGAAAGGCACAGAGTTTCAATGTTTTTCTGAAACCCCACTGAATTAAAACTGTGGTAGGTAGAGTATATTTCCCCCCGTTGTTTATGGACATACTTAAACATAGCAATGAGAAGCAGGTCAGCGTTTCTTCCTCAGTTATTTTCAGAAGAATCCCCTCATCCCGTGGACTCTTGCGGTGGCTGCCCAGCTGGGACCTGGGGAGTTTCTCAAGTGAATTTAATGAAAAACTCTGCTGTGATTGGCAGCTGAATGCCTAAGCCAACAAAAGGCTCACCTCAATGAGGGGTCAGAAGTGAAAATAGGATTGGCCTCTGCCAGTGGCCTCCCCCCTGCCCGACTCACTGGATATTACAAGTTACCAAATTTATATTTGCAATAACAAATTGACTCCAATTGGTCTAAGTGGGGATCAGGACCCGGCTGGAAATTTGCAGCGCCGCTAGGAAATCGTTTTGTGGACCTTTGTGGAAACAAGGGGTCGCTGAGGCCGAAGCCTGAGGGGACACACGGACAGAGAGGACACACAGATACACATGAGAATAAATACACACTTTTCCTCACACATTCTTAGACACACACATTACTCTCCTCTTTCTTCACACTGTCTTGAACTAAACCCATGTCCTCAATGACTCTTTTTCAAACACATATTGTGTTGTTACGGACGTTTATGTATTCCCATTAACTCCCACCATCACATGACAGATTCAATATCAGGCTTTTAATACAGAGCTATTGCTCACTGAGAATAATACACACAATTACACTGCAGAGATCCCACAAAGATATTTAATCAAAATGTCCTGAAATGGACCCAAGTATCATAATCGGGGGAAATGGTTTTTCCTTACAGCGTTGTCTTTTGTAATTAATGGCAAAATAATGGCAATTAGGATCATCCCGCTGCAACAGGACTTCTGTCAGGGACTGATTGTTCTCGGCCCAATCCTGTCCCCTCTCTTTTATTCCGTCTTTCACATCATTCCTCTTATCACTGTCTTCTATTGTAAGCACCGTTGGTCCGTCCCCATGGCTACGGCCGATGGTATCATGTTATCAATGTAATAAAACTAAAGTGCCGGGCAGGAAATTGAAAGTGTATTCGTACAGGAAATAACAGTGCTCCGTCATAATCTACAGTCGAAAACATGTGTTCATCCACATATTGTCTCTTTATCTGATGGTGGAGGGAAACGTCGCGGTCAGCCATCTATTTCCCTTCTTCTCTTTTCCTGTTCTATTGTTTTTCTTCCTTTTCTCTCCTATACATTATGACCAATCAGGGCTTATTATGTCAGTCACGGGTGAGATTGCCCTGATCTTGCATCAGCTCTAAAGCACAGTTACAGTGTCTGCCGCTGTGTTTGCTGTTAGAATAGATGATTAAATATGGGGATGATATAAACCAGCTCACCTCTGAAATGATGTCTCCTGTCAGTGTGAAAGTCAAACAGTGGCGTGAGCTGCTGGAACACAGCGTCACGTCAGGACAAAGTGAGGATGTTAGATCACGCTCTAGAAAAAAAAGTTAAAATACACCCATAGTTTTATAGCTTATTTATTAGATTGTACACATTTTGACACCACTGACAGCACAACAGGAACCAGAGGATTCAAATATAGAAAGCAAACAATCAGACACAGCAACAGTGTCACCATGTGAAACTATATTTATAAAATATATGACAAATATGACAGTCAAACAGAGATTAAGAATAACTGTAAAATAACTGTGATGAATATATATAAATGTAAGAAAATATGTGATTTGTTTGGATGTTATAGTATTTTACTAGAGAGAGGCTGCCTCTCAATACATGTCCCTGATCACTTCCTTCATATGAGAGAGAGAGAGAGAGAGAGAGAGAGAGAGAGAGAGAGAGGAGGAAGCTGACACAAGGCCGCCCTCTGTCTGAAGTAATAGAAAACGCCCTCTACTGTACATGCTGTATTTGCATAGCTCCGTGTGTGTGTGTGTGTGTGCGTGCGCGCCTCTATAATAACATTCATGATTCCAGTGAGTGGGTGGGCTGCCATTGGCGCAGAAGAGGATCCCGAGTTGATGAGCATATAATCATAATGTGATTTACTAATGAATATAAAGTTAATTAGGGAACGAGGAGGAAACAAAAGCCAGAGGATAGTCTGACACTCCCAATTTGCAACACACTCTGAGGAGTGAGGGACACACAGCGGCGTACATCAGCTGGGTCACTGCAACTCAAACACCTCCCCTCGCAACTGGCATTAAACACATAATAAAAATACAATTTAATAAAAATAAGTAAAGACATAAAAAAGGCACCAGTTAGAAAAGAAAAAAAATATATGTACATGAAATGTGTCAAACACAAATCACTTAAATCTACTATTTTTCACATATAGCCTCATCGATGACAGAGTTATTATATTAACCACTTCCCCCCGTCCGTGTTTTTTCCACAGAGGTGACATACTGGCTCTCTAATTGGCTGATGTGGAACAGTGGTAGTAGTAAAGTGGTTAAAACGGCACAGGAACATATAGCAAAAAGTCTCATTTGCATTGAATTAATTAAAGGCCACTCTCAGCTACATTTAAATTAAGATCAGCTAGTGCAACATATATGACTTTTTTTTTTTCCTCCCTCACATACTCTCCATACACTTTCTTACACTCTCCCTCTCTCGCACACACACAGTGTCTCTTTGTCCTTTCCTGTGTGTGTGTGTGTGTGTGTGTGTGTGTGTGTGTGTGTGTGTGTGTGTGTCGGCCCAAGGCGCCGCTCGCTCTACTCCTCTTAGTTCTAATTGATGTAAATGGAAAGAGTGAAGAAGGTTTGGCGAGGGCTGACCTTGTTATATCGAGGGCGGCTCACCCCAATTAATCACAAGATCCCTGCCCAGATGCTTCAAGCTAATAAACAGCACTCCAAATCAAAAAAAAAAAGTCCCCGCAGTTGTACAGGCACTCCAATAATTGTGCTACCCGCTTCAGATTAAAGCCCACTGTGAATAGAGAGAGGGCAAGTAGCACTTCTAACAATGCAGGGTGGCAAGATGAGTTAGAGCCACATGAGACACCTATGGAGCCGAGTCTGTCTTTCTTTCTTTCTTTCTTTCTTTCTTTCTTTCTTTCTTTCTTTCTTTCTCTCCTTCTTTCTTTCTTTCTCTCCTTCTTCTCTTTCAACTATTTAAGCATTTGACTGCAAATGGCATGTCAAATTACCCTCGCAGGGAAATACTCTTAATGATCCCCCTCCCCTTTCTTGTGTAAATAGTCATTTTTCTATCCATTCCATTTACCCTGTGATACTTACTGGGGGATTTTAGGGATTATGGTAACTAAATTATTTCACCCATTTTAAAAGGATTATTTTTAACAATGTGGGACATGTCAGTCTACTCGGCGACATACAATGGCCTCTCTGTGATTTTACCATTTGAAAAATAACAGGACCAGAGCACAGACAATTGAACGCGGCGAATGGAGCGCGCAGCATAAGCGACAACAATGTCCTCATATCATAAGAACATTCATTTTGGCATGTCCTGTTGTGACGTTCAAAACGAAGACAACAATGTGACGTGGAAACACTCACAAATCCCACTGGGTCTGTGTGTGTGTATGTGTGTGTGTGTGTGTGTGTGTGTGTGTGTGTGTGTGTGTGTGTGTGTGTGTGTGTGTGTGTGTGAGAGGTGTGTTTGTGTGTGTGTGTGTGCTGCTAGTGCACCTCACTTCAGTCATTTCCCTGAATATTTCAAAGAAAATCTGTGATTGCTGCATCCCATTACAGATGCTGGGTCATATGATTTTGTTGTGTGCTTGACCGCCTTCCCCAGCTTTTTTACTTTCTTTCTTATCCCGACACTATGCAAGTGAATGTATTGAATACATTCAATATTAATAAAATGTGAATAAAGTACCTTGCAGTCAATGAGGGACAGGGCAGCATACCCGCTTACCAGCATACCAGGCAGTCTGTGGACCGAGTTGAACATCTACATCCTCGGATAAACTACAGCAGTGGTTAGCCACTGGTGGCCCGTGGGTCACAACTGGCCCACAATCTGTCCTGCCTGATCACTTTGATGATTTCATTATTTTTTTAGTTCACCATTTTGGACTGACACAGACAGTCACAGGTGTTGCCGGTGCTGATCTCCGTCATGGCAACAACATCCATAGAAAAAACGAGCGGAATTATAGAGCTTTTATTTTGTAAAGATGTGAGCTTTGGTTTGAAGATCGTGTCGATTGCTTTACAGACCTCTGAAATAGCCGGCATACAATTTATGAAAAAATAACAGCAGTTCAGTAAATCATTCAAACTTATGTATATATATATATTAGCCTCATTCGTGAACAATAGTAAAGCAACTTTTGTTAAATTTAATGGAAAAACATAGACTATAAAATTGGTGCAAAAACACAGAATCCGACAGATGATGGGTTAATTTCACAGTTTCAGAAAGAACGCGGCAACCAATATTACCACAGGCCCCCCAAAAAAAGCAATTACAAACAGGCAGCTTTAGAACAGTCCTTGTAGAGTGAGAGAGACAGAACTGAAGTAAAGCAGTCGCAGGTCAAGACATATAGGACTATACAGTAGGTAAGGGCAGAGAGGGGATTGTAGGTAACATGAAAGCAGATGGGAGGTGTAAGAGACAGTCAGCATCCTGGCCGGCGTCCCAGGATACAGCAGCTGTTGTTGTAACTTCACCCCAGACGCCCCCTTTTTCTCCCCTCCACTCTTTAGAGCACAAGAAGTGAGAGGTGGTGACAGGCTCCTTCTCTTTCAAAATCTGATGATACCACATTTCAATAGAGTCATTGTAGCGTGTTTGCAGTGACATTGTTGGAAAGGAAGCACAGTGACAGGGTTGACAAATACTGTAGATGATAAAGGCTTTGAATGAGGTGTGTTGTTGAGCTCAGAGTGGGCAACACAGTAAGATGAAGAAGCTACAGTTCCTCTGATAGACACCACAGTGCTTTAGTTTCCAAAAACATGGCTCCTGAGGCTGAGTCTGAGCACTGAACTGTCAAAGGCTAAAGTACATCTGCTCCGAAATAATATTTATTCAAATCTACAGTGAGCTTTCACGTATCCAAATACAACGTGAACATATCTGGAGTATAAGGGGGAACAGCACTCACCAGAACCCTTTTAAAATTCATAAACCTTAAATAAGTATTTATTTGTTTTTGTATTTTTTAAACAAAAAATCATATCATCATCATTTGTCTTGGTTTTTCAAAATCAATAATTTGTATATCCTCTTTTACTTTTATGTCTTTGGATTTATGTCTGATGTTACTGTTTATATGTTCATATTGTTCTTTATTAAGTCAATTTGCTCAATTCTTATTTGTACTTTACTTATTTTGATGCATTTTATTCGTGTTTGACGATTCAATGTATCATTTTCCAACTATTTCTGTTCCTACGTAATTTAATTTAGTACTCATTGACTGTTGTAACACTTCTTCACAATTTTACAATTCTGATTAATTTAAAAATTCATTTGTGACAAAAAAAAAAATTCTAACAGTTGTGAAACAGTTGCTTGATGCTACAAACTATTGTCCCGCATCTCACTTCCATAGAACTCAAGAATCCTACAGCCTTGTAAAGGTGAAACCACAAGTCAACAAGAGTCAGTTCACATCTGTTTGAAAACAAAAATACACGCAGCTCTTGTTCTGCACAACATGCACAACTCCTCGAGAAAAAATTTTAGCGGCTTTGGTCAATTACCTTCTACATTTCCCGCATACAATGAAACAGCAAACAAACAAGGTGGAGCAAATGAAAAGCAAGTAGCTAAACATAAGGAAACCAAAGAAGTGCATGCAAAATTAATGAAGCGCCATAAACGAAGTGGATCACGACCATTTGCATGGCGCACATGTGTGTGAACAGGTGGAGGTGGGTACAAAGGGTCCGTGACGTGTGTGCAGCACCTTTCTCTCTCTCTCTCTCTCTCTCTCTCTCTCTCTCTCTCTCTCTCTCTCTCTCTCTCTCTCTGTCCTCAGTGTGTCACATCAAAGTCTGAGGCCCGTTGGCTTGACTTACACCTCATCCAATTAGTCGGCAGTATCTCAGCGACCCTGAAGAATAGCCAGCTCTTTTCGAGGCTCCGCCGTCACTTGATCCCCGGTAACACAACACCCGGACACACACACACATAAACACCTGATACCTGGGGCTCGCGGTGTAGCGATAAAACGAGGCAGGGAAAGGGAGTGGGCACAGACGTCAACAGCATTAGGGAAACAAAAAAAACGCACGAGAGGAGGGGAGAGAGGGCGGAGGAAAGGGAGCCAGGTACAAAATTGATGGCTCACAATACGGCGGGCATTGTAACAAAATGAATTTGTCGCCCCTATTGTCTGTAACAAAAGACCTAATTGAAGCCGGGCCTCCTGTCCCTTGTCTGTTGCTCTTTTTTGGCTTGTTAAGTATGCTGCGAGATATGCCGATTCACCCTCGGACTGAATTATTTAGGTGGGCAAGAAGCCGCAACTGAACAAGACGGAACAAAAGAGCGGAGGACGTGTTGTGCACAGGTGTGCGTCTACAGGAGGTGTCACATGTTGAATGTGATGTGTGCGTGCACTCGGTAACAGTATTTACCAGACTTTTAAACTGCCTGAAATTGGCCCCGTATCCCATGTGGAAGGAGGAGAAAAATACCGTGAGGGTCGCGCAGGCCATGGATGGGTAAATCATTTCCACATTTCGTTTTATTTCCGTCTTCATTTTAACATCATTGCGGCGCGCTCTCTCCAGCCACCATGACACAGCTTTATCAAGCTTGCAAGGACATCTCGGTTCCCTGCTCCTGCACGTCTGGAATCCAATTACTAGGCAGCAATTTATGCTGTGTGAGGATGCATTACTATTTCAATATTGAGATGTCAAATTACACACAGGGCCTCTAATGCACTCTGGCAATCATAGCCAACTGCTCAGAAAAAAAAACTGTCAGAGGACCTTGTCACAGGGGACGGGGAATCTGATTCGCTCGCACTCTCCCTCTCTCTATTTCTTGACCATGACTTCCCTCAGTTATTCGGTGCCATTGTGCCTCTCTCGCTCCCTCTCCCTTCTCCTCCCTCCGTCTCTCGCTGGCGCTGCTCGGAAGGGGTTTGGTTGCCCAGAGCTCCATGGCAGGGCGATTGATGAGGAAGCCTCAGTTCTCTGACAGTTGACATTTACCAGGAGACTCTCCTTGGCGTGCCCACGATGTTGGCTTCCCCGCGAACAAACAGACAAGCAGACAGCTGGAAGTGCCTCAGAAAAGGAAAGGACAAAACGGCTTTATACTGTAGTCAACGATGAAGCTGCACTTAACCTTATAGACCTTTTAAATACCTCATAAATGGTGTGATACAATGGCATTAAGTTTTATGACACTGTAATGACATAATTGTTTTTTTTTTATTTTTAAAAAATGTATCCACACCTACTAAATCAAGGGGAACAGAAAACCAGAGGGGACATTTTTATTTTATGTTTTTATTTTTTTAATTACAAGGAAACTTTTAACTGTTTTATCTTCATTGGATAAAGATGAGCATCCATGCTTTGTTATGTTTTCTATGGTGTAAATTATTAGTGCAAGAAAAAATGTGTTCCGTTAAAAAAATAGTAGTATTTTCGAGTATTTTCCCTTGACTTTTTTCCTCCAGCGGCGTCTTCCTCAGAGCTTACTGTAACATGTCATCCTCGCTCGCCCTATTTGTCCACCGTCAGCGTCGTCTGCTGCTCGTCCCCTCTGCCGTGTGTGGCTCTGAAGGTCTCGGCGGTCGGTCCTCCGGTGCACAAAAGCTGATGTGAGGGCGGGTTTTACTCGGAGGAGACGCTCACCCGGTGAACATGAAAAACAGAGATGGTTCCTGACATCTTGTGAAGTTGTCTCGGTCCCTGGGTATACCTTTGGGTGGGAGGGAGGGAGAGGTGGGGGCGGCGGCGGTGGCGGCAGCACTGAGACCATCAGGGCCTCCTATACTTGCCAGCCGCTGAATTTTTAATGCGCGAGGCCCCCACAAATGCATGGGCAGCATGGTGTTGTCACCCCGGCATATTTTATCACTGATCAAACATTAGTCGGCAGCTGTTGTAAACTTGTAGCTGTCTCGGCGGCAGCGACGGTGACAGGCTCCGACACACTGCTGAGAGACGGAGGCCCAGCTGGCTGCTTTACTTACTTACACTCTGGCTTCGTGTAAAAATAAATAAATAAAGGAGCGTTTCCTCAACCCCTGCTTCCTCTCTCTCTCTCTCTCTCTCTCTCTCTCTCTCTTTTACTCATCGTGCCTAACTTCCATCTCTACTCGCTTGTACTTTTCCTTCACACACTGATTTCCTCGCTCGTTCTCTCCCCTCTCTCTCTCTCTATCTGTCGTGTCCTATGATTTCCCCAACTGCATGTTTTGTGTCCTCGCAGCTTTGGTGGAGATACACACAGTGTGGCTACCTGAGGGTGAAGAAAAGAACAGATAAGAAAAAAGGGAGCAAACATTGTTGGCTGGGGCTCGACAAAGAGAAGGCGTGAGGCAGACGTTTTGACAGCGTGAAGAGCGAAGTTGGGAACAAACTGTGACACGACAAATACAGTGTGTGTCGTTGTCGCCGTTTGCTCTCAGATGGATTTCAAAGATATACATAACCATCTGCTGCAGTCCAAACTTAATAAAACCTAATCATAACTATTTAAATATGATTTAAATACATACATATTCAGTTTTACAGTATAACCCACATTATTTAAAGTGCATAGGAGAAAATGAATTTGTTCAGAAGCCTCAGTTATAAGCTCGCAGGTGACACCGGCTCCCAAAAATAAAAGTCTGTAAATCATGTTTGTTTGTTTAGCTCCGTATATGAAAAATGTCTTGTTGGATGCGTGTTTGTGCAGTAAAACATCGTTCCAAGCAAATATATCAATTTTTCATTGCTTCATTTATTATGTAAATTCCTCAACTGAATATTTCAGTAATTGGTTAGGACACGAGACCCCCCTCCGCCCTCGCTCCATGTGTCTCTTTCGCACAAAGGCAGCGGTTAGACAGCTCACTGGTGGGAATTACCTTTTGGCTGGCACCAAACAATTTTTATTTCCAATTTATTTCATGACAACGGGCACACGGAAAAGAGGAGAGTCCCCCCTCAGCCGGCCAAGTGCCTTGTTGGCAATGATTGATTACCCAATATCTAATTAGCTGAGATCCAATCACTTATTATGCAGGGTGCGGGACAAACAAACTGAAGTCAACTGTCAGCCGATTGATTGATGACACTCCCAATCCTGCTTTTGTTTGCTCTAATGTCCCGATGCTTGTTACAACCACCAAAGCTCGCTCGGACAATGCAGTCTGTCACTCTGACGGTGAGTCGCCGGCCTTCCGTCTTTCTCGCCAACGGAAACACTCATTTTTGGTCTTTCTGTGTGTTTATTGGTGTGTGTGTGTGTGTGCGCGTGTGTGAGTGTGTGCGGGGACATATAAAGACGGAGTGAGATTTGTCAGGTTGCTGGCCCTATTAAAGGCAGGTCTCCTCTCCTCACCCTGAGGGCAGGTTGGTTGTTAGCAAGGGGTGAGAGGGCAGAGGAAGCATATCATGATTAAAAACCAAACAATGATGAATGAATCAGGAGGAAAGTTGTTCATCACAATGTCTTACTCCAACAGACATGACTTAAAACATGTTTTGTTTTTTCAATATTCTATTTTAATCGTGTTTAACTTTTTACTTTATTGAGATTTAAAGCAATATTTAAAAGTGTGTACACCAGGCTGGTTTATAGATTAGAAAAAAGCAGTTCTCAGAATTGGTACAAAAGGAGCTCCTATCAGAATCAGAAATACAATATTGTTCCTCTGGGGAAATTTGGTTTGTTACAGTTGCTCCAGTAAGAGTAGTAATATATACAGATCAAGAAAACGGCAATAAATGGAAGTACAAAATATAGCTAAGAGATACAATATTAATATATATATACGATACAATATTTAAAAGAGTCAAACCTTGAAATGAATGAATGTGTAAATGATGTTTAACTTTTCTAAATTAAAAATTCAGTGTCTAGATCAAACGTAAAGAAGAATGTGAATGTTTGCAGTTTTTTGTATGAATTTGTTGTGCATATTATTTAGATTCCTCTACCTCCTCCATGGCCGACTAAACAGGCAGTTTGTGTGTGTAAAAAATGCAAACCAAGACATGTTGCTGTTTCTATCAGTGATTTCCAAGGTTGAATCTGAACAATCTCCATGTTGGACAACCATGTTTTTTTTTGTTCTTTATTGTGTCAACATATGAATTTATTACATTTGTGTTTGATTCAACATCCTTCTTTTTTCCCTTGGAACAGCAAACAGCAGAGAGAAATGACAATTTGACATCATTAAAAATGTATAGCGACTCAAGGGCCTTAGAGGCTTCCATTAGTAAATAGGGTCGAAAACTCACTGAAATGCGCCCGCGCTCACACGGACACACACACAATCACACACACTGATGTGCTCAAGGTTCAAGGATGAGGGCCTCCGAGATCCAGCTGTAATTTATTGTGAGATATTCAGCATCTGATCTCAGTGACAGTCGCCTCTGGCTCCGTTCATAAGAGCTAAAACGTCTCTCTTCTAACCCTGTGCGTGTGTGTGTGTGTGTGTGTGTGTGTGTGTGTGTGTGTGTGTGTGTGTGTGTGTGTGTGTGTGTGTGTGTGTGTGTGTGTGTGTGTGTGTGTGTGTGTGTGTGTGTGTGTGTAAAGGTCGGACACAGAGACAGCGAGGGTTGAATTCTCTGACATACATCAAACAACTGAAGACAGATACCTGGACAGTATTAATCAAAACTTTCCCATTTCCTAAAGAATTAGTCATTAAATAATTAATTTGGCAGCTACAGGCGGCAGTTAAAGGGGGCTTGTGCCTTCCCGCTGGTTAGAATTAGTCCTTGTCAAGCGGCTAGATTGATATATTTATTATTTATCAGATTAATCATGGCGAGAGACATTAGGATCCACTGTTGAGATCATACCAGTAATAGCGTGGGAGGGGGTCGGATAGAGAGGGCAGCAGCGAATGAGAGGAACAGAGAGAGTCAGGTGGCAGCTGTGTGTGGTGATTACAGTGCAAGGTGGTCAAGGGCCTGGATACACACACACACACGCACACACACACACACACACACACACTCATTGACACTATCTACAGAGGGGGTGGCCAGCAGGACATGTGTGTAGCCCCGAGCACTTCTTGTCTCTAAAGCCAGTGCAGCAGAGTGGAGGAAAAGGGGGAAAAGGCAAAGATGTCATTGATCCTTCGGCTTCACAGAGGTCAGGACGGGTCCCGGGGTCATTTCTGTTCACGATAAATGTCTGGAGAATACGCCCGAGGGTGTGGTGACTGACCGTCTCATATCAAAACAATATTTGTCTCTCCCACTCTCTCATTACACCCCCCCCAAAAAAACAATCTCGAGATATGTCAGAAAAAGAAAAAAAAATTCAATACATGCTTAATCTTAACATATAGCAAAAAGTGAAATGTCTACAAAACAGTGAGCTGAAAATTATATATTGTAAGACTCATTGTTTACTAAAACATTTTCCACTGACTGCAGCAAATTAAGTTCTAGATATCTTAAGACTATCCGCAGTGACAATGATGATTTAGTATAATACTGCCTGTTTGCAAACCTGCCTGTTTGGAATGGGCTGTTTTCTTGGCCTGTGGTGATGCTGGTTGCAGCTTCCCTTTCTGAAACTGTTAAAGTGACCTGCAGTGATTGAGCTGAGTATGTAAAGACCTGCAGCTGGACTCCCTCAAGTTGTTTCATTGCTGCTGCACAAAGAGCTGTTCATCTGTTTATTCAAAGTTCAGTAAGGATCAACTCAGTACACTGAACCCTTAACTGGGTGATCAGTTGTCGTGAACGTGCTCATCGTCGGGATGGACAACGTCACCTATGTAAATGAATCCCAGTCCCAGTTGCTGCAGAATGCTGGTCGCCTGTTTATTCACAGTTTATTAGTATTGATCATATCCTGTGTCCAGATCGCACCAAATTCCACACTGCACTTCCTTGGGCCCTTTAAAACACAGTGTGAAACTAATAAGATGAACAATTCTCAAGATAAACCAGCCACATGCAGAGATTTCTGGAATTTATAAACAGCTGTAAAACATTGACATAAAAATAAAAAAACAGTGCCCCAAAATGTTCTTTGTTTGGATGCAGCTGCCTAACCATAGTCACAGCCCAGTGATTAAACAAGCAGTTGGTTTGACTTTTACTGCAATTGGAAGAGAGCAGAATAAGATGGTGAGAGACAAGCACCACACACATTATACAGAATTATGCTTCCAAAATGTTTGACCATGTTTTTTTAAATAAGGCCAGATGTATTCTTCTGTTGAAACATAGAAAGTATTCATCCCCCCCACAGCTGTTCAGTTACTGCCTCTGAACAAAGCCTTGGATGTTCGGTGGTCTAACAATGACAATACCCATCAGTATTACTCATATCATATCCCCTGTTTAATTGAAGTTAAACTCTCCAATCACCAGGCTAAAAGCTACGGCTCTGCTGCAGTTCTCATGTGGCCCTGAAGTCTCGCCACACGTCCACAGGAGACGTCTTCGAAGCGCTCACTGCAGAAAGCAGCTGTACTCGCCCCGACGTGTTAATTGAAGCATAGAGAGTGAAATCACTATTCTCCTCCATTCACCTTTCATCTCCCCTCCCTTCATTTTTTTTTTATCTCACAAATGGATGTGGCTGGCACGCGCATTTAGAAAGTGGAGTCGTACATTACGGCACATGCCACTGAGCTCTGCCCCGGCTCACACTGCTTCGCCGACACAATCAAAAAACGGGTTCATGTCCGTGTGAAAAACCCATTTGTGTTCAAAAACAAAACACATCCCGGGCTAATAATGGGCTAAATCGTTCAGTTATCACCAGTCATGCAAAGCAAGGCCTCATCAAGACAGCTGCTAGACCCACGTTTCTCTATTGGAAAGGAGGGCAGATCAGATTTAGAGAGAGGGGGGGGGCGACAATGGAGGGAGGGATAAAAGGTAGGAACTCAAAAAGGATGCCCCTTTTGTGGGGAGGAAGATTTCATTTTGCGAGATGATTCAGCTCCAAATCTGCAGGGACTAACCCTTGACATGAAGTCATATTGTGTTGGAGTTTTAGCCCTAAATTCATACATCAATTATTTACTGTCAACGCCGATTGTATAAGTGTAGGAAATTACAAGGGATGGGTATTTTCTCTCAGGCAGAAAGAATGTGATACAGCGGATACACCCAGCCTAATGTGGACCCGGTGTCCGCGCAGCGTCCGAGGAGAGAATTATTTATGCATTAGAAAACTGTGTGCTGGGGCAAAGGAAGGGGAAAAAGAAAGGCAGACACATTATTTTAAACCTTTCATAACATGCATCAATATTTAAGCGGAAATAAATAAAGGATGGCGGGCTTGTTTGGAGGACAGCTGTAGCTCGCTCCGCTTGGCTAGCTTCGAGGGGGGCTCTTGGGATGCCACGCATACCAGCCACCAGTAAAACCCCTCCATCTCTTTTTAATCATCCACTTAGAACAGGGTGACTGGAGGAGCTGTCAAGGTGAGCTCCTTTGACGGTACAGGATGGATATATGTTGTGGGATGGAAGCAGAAAGAGGAGGGAGGAGTCCCTTTTTGTTTGGGAGAAAAGAAAAAAGAAAAAAAAACATGTTGCTTTGCGCAGCTATGTCTGTCACCTCGGCTTGTACCATGAGTCCATTTTTGTCAGCAACAATGCTGCAGTCACCAAAGCCGCCTGTCCCCCCCCCCCGTCTACGTAACTAGGGAAAATGTCATCTACCTACGAATTCCATAAACATCCGTCTGTCTGTCTGTCTGTCTATCTGTCTGTCTGTCTGTCTGTCTGTCTGTCTGTCTGTCTGTCTGTTTGTATGTATGTGGAACGCATATCACGTGAATCGTTTATCTTATCGGCTTCACACTTTTCAGCTGAATTACAGAGCTTTTATTTTGAAAAGTAGTGAACATTGGTTGGAAGATTGTGTTGGCTGCTTAACAGACCTCTGAAATAGCCAAACAACAACATTCAGTAAATCATTCAAACTTATATATGAGACACACGTGAATAGTCATAAAGTTTCATTGCAGATGAACCAGGTAAGATGAACACACAGTTTTCATACTTTACTCTGCACCATAGACGGTTTATAAAAAAGCTCTGCACACAAACAATGAAAAGTGACAGTACATTGTAGAACTGTTTGAGGAGGACTCCCTAACGACAAGGAATAATTCTGATGTAGCTCCAGAGCATTTACACAGGACAAGAGAACAGAACATTCCAAACAGGCAGGTTTAGAACAGGCACTGCACCGGTTCTCCAAAATAGTCTTTACGGTAATTAATTGTTGCTGATGGGCTGAGAGAGTTAGAGACACAGAGATGCAAAGAGAGAGAGAGGGAGAGAGAGAGACTCTAAATGTTTTTTTTGCAGGTGTTGAGTACAGTGCAGAACAAGAGCTGCTGGCTGTGATTGCACAAACACCTTTTGCATCCAATTACATTTCGTCTTGATTACTTCAGCGCTGATGCATGTTCCACAACTCACCTCCTGACAATTTTAAAGGCTTCACCAACCCAGTGTCCCTGTTTTTGTTTATCAAGTTCGTAATTACTGCCGAGCAATGTGTCGCCAACGCATTACATAACGGCCCTGAAAAATTCTTGTAGAGTAAAAGGAAAACATCGGTGAGTTAATAGTCAAATTGATTACAATGCCATGTCTGCCGTTTCTCTTTGCAACACAATCATTCTGTCCTTTGATTTGTTCCCCCCTGCATTTGGAAGAAAAAAAAAAATCAATTCTCACAGGACGGAGACAGAGAGGCCCAGAGAGAGCGAGAGAGAGAGAGGGAGAGAGAGCTTCTGTTGCAGGACAAGGTGTAATGTGTTCTATTACAATCCCAATTGAGCCAGCAGGATGCTAAATTAAAGCTCATTTAAACGGTGCAGAGTGAATTCAAACCGAGGCTCCACGGCTGTTACTCAGAGATGTGTGTGTTTGTGTCTGTTTACGTATGTGTGTGTGAGTGTGTGTGTGTGTGTCCATCAGACAGAGTTTGTCTCCACTGGCCTCCTCACATACGTGCACCTGCATAGGGAGCTATAGTGGTTGTGGGAATATGGGAATGTATGTTATTTTTTTTTCACACTGACATATCTTAAAGGTCAAAGCTTCACAGGGAAATGCACAGAAAGGAAGGCTAACACGAACCGGATCCTGTCCTGTGTGTCTGACAGCTGTGAGCGCTGGTTAGCAGGAAGAGTTTTACCAAGAGAGATGCATTTACATCATCGATCAGGGCCGGGTATCGCTGTAAATATCAAGTAACAACACGAGGTAGACAGGGTGACGTTGCCCCTGTGATTTCATTGCATCCAGTACATTAGGTGGAGTAAAAGAAGGTTTCCACACATTGAGCATTATTCAGAGTGGAGTTACAGTATGGGTATCAATAGGAGCGACATAGATCAAAAAATGTTTGTCCACGACACTTGAACTGATCACTGCCATGACTGAAATTATATCCTCAAGTAGATTTTAAAATAGAAGGGGATAGATACAGTGTTGCTATAAAGAAACTCTACCATATATGAGAGAAATGCAAGAAATCCCTCATTTTCATCTCCGCCAACGAGGTTATGTTTTCAATGGTGTTTTGCAAGATTATGCAAAAACTACTGGACAGATTACAACAAAATTTAGTGAAAATCACCTGTTATGGGTGAGTGAAGAACCCATGAAATGTTGGTGTGGACCAATATAAGGGGGTGTATCCATAGAATGCATCAATTCTTCCATGGATACCACTGGTGTCCACACTACTCCGGAGTTTTAGAGCTGCAACGACTGAGAAGTTTGGAGATGCTGCTGGCCTCGGTTTAGTTTGAAAACTCCAGCGCAGTGTTTTAGTCTGGACGGACAGAAACAGAGATGTTTGGAAACGATGATGTAGACACTCACAACCACTTGCTGATTGGGTCTTTTCGGTCACAGCGTGTCCTCCGCTGACTCGTCCAGCTCCTATCCCATGACCCCCTTCTGTAAGAAAACTATGGCAACCTCGGCTACCAGTGTAGAAGGCAACATAATGAATCAGTGACAGTGCCACCTTATCGTTGTTCCAAGAAAATAAATCCCAGCTCTGTTCACCCATGCTGGTTCTTGTTTGTAGCCGAGCTCTATCTGCAACAACAACTCTGTACAATGTGTAGATGCACTGTAGTAAAATGCAGAAAACTGTACTGTAAAGTGCTTTGAATGGTCATCAAGACTTAAAAAGCGCAATATAAATACCATTTTACACCGGCTTGTGCATGCACAGTGTACGTGAGCAGTCACTGATACGAAGCCAAAGCACTTACGTGGACAGAGATTGTTTTAGTCTAAAATGCTGTTTTCAAACAGAATCTTAGTATGGATGTAGCCTGACACATGGTCTTCATCCCAAATATGTAAAAATACAGTTTTAAACCACTTGTTTTCTCCCTGACGTGATGCAGTAGTTAAAGGTTGAACCCCTAAAACCATCTTTTGATTTCAGTGTGCATGTAGCTCATGTTAATGCCCCATTAATCTATACTATAGTGGGGGTATTTATTGTGGCTGTGGTCACTTCATCTTGTGGAAACAGAGAAGTTGTTTCCAACGTTCAGTGCCTGACAGGGAGGCCTCCACTGCAGTTTGTCTGAGCAGCCTCTTCTTTCATTTGAACAAACCTTTGCCACTCTCACACAAGCCAATTGGATCACCAGCGCTTATCACAGGCAGAGGCAGGTCTTCTCTGAATATAAAACATTTGTACTGCTGCCCTCTAGGGATTCGGCAAAGGCAGCGAAATCTCATTCCACCAACAACAAATGTTATCAAGGACCTTCTTCTGTGTCGGCCTTCTCAAGGGGTGCCACAGTACACAGACTATCTGTAAGGCCCGGCACCGAGGATGTAGAGACAGGGATGTACTTCAAGGGAAAAATGATGAGACCGAGACTCTCAGCTCTCAGTGTGAACCTGCCTTCGTGCGCATGTATGTTTATTTTTGACAAGTTAACACATGTAGACCGATGGCCACTTGAGAATCACGGCTGTTGTTGACAGATGACTACTACATAGGCGTTTACCAGTGTTACATTTTATTTGGTGTAGTACAACAAGACGTGATGTCAGTGAAACAGATTCACATCAGAAAGTAAAATAATGAATCGGATGCATGCCAGAACTAGGAAGAAGTGTTTGAAGTGAACATATCATTATATTTATAGTCAATACAATAAACAATAGTATTGTGTAGTAATAGTATATATTGAGATTGTGATAAACATTGGATAAAACCTAAACCTCAGCTTGTATAAAAAGTTACTATTTCAAAAAGACGTTGTTGAATCCTATATTTTTTTCTCGTGGTGCCTGCCATTGCATCACAGCGTGCACAGCTCTATCAGGCTGTGTCGAGCAGAATGGATGATTTCCTCCCTCCTGGACGCCTGAGGAGAATGAAAGGTGCCAGTTGGAGCCTCTCAGATCTTTACACCCTCCTCCAGTCCCGCTCTCCTACTCACAATAAACTGTCCCTTTTTTATGCAGTTTTAGTTCACCCACTTATAATCGGGGACGAGATAGCTCCCTCTCCATAGCTGTGAGCGGTATAACTCTTCCCTGCCTTGCTTTATCTCCATGTTCCTACAAGCCGGCTTGAATGGGGAAACCATTATCTCTGGGCTCACAAAGGAGCCAGACGTCCACATTCAAGATGTTCTATACATGATATATTGATCAATTCGCGGAGACTAATAGCATTGTAATGAATGGGGAAAGGGGACTGAGTTAATGTCTCCAGGGTTCATGCAAACTGCAAACTGCAAATGAAGCACTCAGTGAAACAAAAGGTCGGGTCCGGTGAATTACAATTAGACCCTGGCCTCGATAAAAGTCAAGGGGTTGTTGCCCGGCCCTCTGCCTAATTTACCACGGACTCTGATGACAGCCCGAAGAAAGGGCTGCGGTTAGTCTGAGGCTGAGATGTTTGAGTCATGTAGAGTGTTGGTATAATAGCAGAAAGCTGTGGGAGCTACGCTTAAGCTTTTACGGTGGATGTACCTTTCAGCTTGTACTTTAGGATCACTGACATAAAAGTGCTCAAGGAGCCTTTTTATATTCATGGTGGAGCTTTATTGTTGATTAAAGCCGCGCTAATAAATAATTGTGAAATCAACCCATTTCAGAGGCAGCCAGTGTTTTCTTCTCCATTCCTGAGGGCTTAAGGGAAAGAACACAGAGGAGCTCGAGGACTGGAGCGATGAGGCAAAAGAGAAAAGAAGGAAGAAAAGAAAAAAAGACGAGAGGTGCCAAAAACAAGATTAGCCTTTCAAACCCTTCTGAGTGGTACCGCTTTCAAGCAAAGCAACCGACTATTGCTGGAAACCATATCTCGAACACATGTTTGCACAGAGGAGTGTTTGCCGTACAAAACTGGTTGACAACCATTTTATTAATACTTTATTCACCATGAGAGGACAAAATCAGAAGAATTCTGCTCAGAGAAAGATTTTCACAGGGCACTTTCCATAATAAATAGATTTTGTTGTGTTTCAAGAAATGACAAAGACAAATAAAACACCTCTAAATAAATCACCATCGTCTGGTAGTTCCTTGAAACTAGTGCATATGAATAATAGTATTGATAATAACAATGATAATAATGATATATTTTATTTCACTGCAGCTTTCTAGACATCGAAGGACAACTTATATAATAATTAAACACATAAATAAATATAATAAAACCAAGCGTGGATACAACATGTGATACAAGAAAAGTTAAAAAGTTAAACCAATGTGATCAATCAGGTTAAGGGGCACAGACATAACAGTACATATGTGACCACAACAGTGACTAAGGCTACATCCATATGCCTTTTTAAATTGATCTCTGTCCACACAAGCGTTTTGGCTCTGTTTGACTTCGAATCCCCGTCCATACTAACATGCCTGAAAACGCATATCACATGACCACTTACATGCGCGTGCCGGTGTAAACAGGAAGGAATGCTCGTCCCGCTCATTTCCCGCTGTACACAGGAATTGTCACCTACTCATGTAAGAAGTTTTATCATTATTAAATGCAGAATTAACTGCACAACAGTTGCCGGTTGTTTTCTTTCGGAAGGGGGTCATGTGATAAGAGCCTGACCAATCAGCGAAGGCTCACGACCGAAAAGACCCAAACAGCAAGCGTTGGTGAGTGTCTGTGTCTGCATTCATTCCTAACTTCTCAGTTTCTGTCAGTCCAGACTAAAAAGCGGCCCCAGAGTTTTCAAACCAAAATTGGTCCCTAGCAGCGTTTCCAAACTTTTAGCGGCTCCTGTGGACGCCGGACGTATCCGAAGTAGAGTTTATGCGTTTTCAAACAAAAACGTAGTAGTGTAGATGTAGCCAAAAAGTAAAACCAAAAGTGAAAATCTATTTAGATTGATGAGGGATCATTGTTGTGTTGGGTAGACTGATCCACCAGAGTTCAGCCGACGGATCTGGGGTCGCAGAGAATTAATGAATTGTCTCAGTTAAAAAAAAGGAAGCTCTCATGTAAAAGTCTCATTTTCAGGAGGATCCCATGAAGACATACATTTATACATTATGGTGCATACACAAAAATTCAATAAAAAACATAAAGGAGAAATATAAACTGCAACAATAACTACGAATATGACAGTTTAGTCATACACAGTATACCCCCACAAAAGTTGAGCAGCAATAAGAAAGAGCTGTAATGTACTCCAGCTGGCACCAAATCTGATATGATGCGTTATTATGCCTGCCATTTGTTGTGCTCATATCAGTACAATGACATGCACAGTGGATACAACCCCGGGGATTTATATTTCGGACAATTGCAGCAGATAGAAAAACCCACATTAGGCCATATGTAACCCCACGCAGTCAAGTACCTTTTTTTTCAACACCAGCCAAAACCTTTTAATCTTCCCCTCTTCTTTATGAATAATGCTAAGTATATTACTCAACGACAACAATGCCTCTGCCATCAATTTATGTTCCAGCAACCTCACAGCACGAGAGACAATTTGTATCTTTCTATGCAGGCTCTCCGCTCTCCGCTCAGAAGCAGGACGGCAGGGGATCTGTAGGCATCTGATATGCTCGGGTTTAGTACGTAAGACAATGGGGGCCTCTGGAGTAATGTGCGATTTTCTTTTTCCTTTCAGAGGCCCCTGGAGTAATGTTGTGCGATTTCCCCTTTTTTTTTTTTTCTTCATGGAAAACCACTCGAGGCGAAGCCCACCTACAGCTCCATGTGCGAACACGCCTCTTTTTTTCTAATCCGCTGCCATTCATTGGGAGAGAGAACTAACAAAGATGACTTTTGACAACCCGAGAAATCAAACCGCAGCTGTCAGAGCTTTTCTGGAGGAAAAAAAAAAACATAGAGGGAAAGGAGCAGCCTACACAGTCAGCTCTCTTCACACTTACCCCCTTCACTTAGCCAACACTTACACACAGAGACACACACTCCAACACACACACACACATCGAATCCTTCCTAGAAGCCTCGTCCTTCCCTGCCTCTTCCTCTGCAGCTCAACAAGAACTTTTGCTGACACTTCCCTCAGAAAAGACGGTAAAAAAAAAAAGAGAGGACGGGAGGGAGAAAGAGTAAGGAGAGAGAGGGAGAGAGGAGAGAGAGAGAGAGAGAGAGAGGGACAGAGGGAGGGGTTGAGTGAGGACAGAAGTGACAGATAGAGAGAGGGAGAGAAAAAGCAGCTAAAGGGATTAAATAGAGAATTAGCTCACGTTTCAGAGGGTTCACTTTGCTGATCTGGTGAGCATTTCAGTCAGAGAACCTCCATCCATCCCTCCGCCCTCCCTCCCTCCCGCCATCCATCCAACCCTCCGCTCCTCCACTCTATTTTCCTGTCTCAATAGGTTGGTAGAATTAGTGAGACTCTTGGCAGTCACTCCGGGTGTCACTTCATGGGTTCACTAAGGGCACCGCTGCTCCCTTTCCTCTGGCTAGGGGTCGGGGAGACGATGAAATCTCTGAGCGGTTCAAGCGGAACAATGGCCGCCCTACGAAAAAACGTCTTGCTTGGGGGTGGTGGCTTGTGAAAAACTATGTTGTTCTGGGGCCCCATGCTCCTTGAATAGATTTGTTAAAGCCCCTATGGTTGGTTTATGCTAAACAGAGCACAGGCGTGAGGGAGAGGCCAAGGCGAGCCCAAGCCAGAACATCACTACTTTATGAGCACCCCATCCACCCCCCACCATCCAGCACACACTTTGATGCTCTTTTTTTTGGGGGGGTGGGGGGGTTCTACCGAAATCCAAATCTCTCTCCCCCTCTCTTCTCTTTCCGCCATGCTCCCTCCATCCTCCTCCTTCAGTTCCCTCGCTTCCTCTTTTCTTCTATTTCTGCCATGCAAAGATAATCAGGTTTATGTAAAGTATGTGTGCTCTTTTGACAGTCGGCGATACCTCATTAATTCAATCACACCAAGCACCATTGTTCCCAAAGTGTTTGAAATGCGTACCGGGGAAGGGGGCCTTTTTTAATCCTGTCAATCAATGTTAACATTTTTCTAGCTGTTGCCATGGCTGGGGCCAGAGTTCATGAAAACAGAGAATATGGGCCAACAAAACAAGGATAAAGACTTATTTGAGATTGGTCTTTTTAAAAGGACATCGACCATGCACAAAAACACGAGAAGCAAATGTAGACAAGTTTGGACACTATAGCGCGGCTGAGAGGGGGTGAGAGAAAAGAGCATTTGGAAACCAAACAGGCGCCATAAAAACTTGACCCGGGAGGGCTCTGGGAAAAACCTGATGAATCGCTCTCCCCGGAAGGACCGTGCTTTTTCCCCCCCTGCGCATTCTCCAATAGCACAATGACTAATACATTTCAACACATGACTCTGAGGCGTCCACACTGTTGTAATGCCCTGCTGGAATGCTGCTACTACAACATGGAAAAATGATATCTCTGTGGCTTCAGTTGCAATGATAAATGTTATGTACAGTATGATTTTTAGCTTGTTTCAGCAAAAGTGATCATCTGCAAACATTCTGTTGTAATTATGTAAGATGACCCCTAATGATTATGCTATTATATATGCACAGCAGTAATACATATGTGATCATTCAGTTAAATCAATAAATAGAAATGTACAGTTATTATGTTACATGCACCAACATACTGACAAACAAGCACACACACATTTTTCAATGAAGACAAATAGTCATGTCTGCCCTCTAGTTGCCACTAAGTCAGTGACACTACTGGGGATACCACAGAGATACCAGACACAAGGGAGAGACACTGCCCAGAGTAACACCCCTGTTCTCTCCACTGGGCCACAACATTACAAATACAACATTGAGATTATTTTGACATTTTATGGTTTATTATTTGACTTTCAATGATTTGCATTATTTGATCCTCCCAGTTTCTATTTTCTTTGTGGGGCTTTTGAGGAACCACTTGTTGCTTTTGTGAAAATTATTCCTGCCACTACTTAGGGTGCAAAACCCTATGTATTCATTCTTGAATCATCCTTATATCCTTAAAAGGCTCAACTATTCATAAAATTAGCCCCTCTAAGGATTTAGAATTTAGTCAATTCAATCAGATTTGCAGATACACCAATATTTTATTTCATACTGAAAGAAAACCTTGTTTCATCTTACCTGTCAATATATATTTTTTGCCTGCAATAAGAGTTCAGACCGAAGTTCACAGACACATTCTGAAAATATAATTCACCTATCGACACCGTCTCCATCAAACCTGCAGAGAGATGCAGCCCATCAGTGAAATAACACTGAACCATGTTTAGTGTCAGGGTGGAAAGTTGCAGTTTCAGGGCGATCCGGATCCCTCTTCCCCTCTGTCCATTTACAACCTAATCTGTTGTGAGAATGTGAAAAAAAGTAGAGTGAGAAGGAGGCAGATTAAGCCATTGAAGCTGCGGGGGTGCTTCCTACGCATCACCGATTCCTTTCAGGCAAATTTAAACACTGTTTGTTTATTAGTGTCTTACGCGCGGCATTAGCGGCCTAGCTTATCTCGGCACACACACAGAGCGGCATAATACGGCACTGTTCAAAGCCCAGATATCACTGTGTGTGTGTGTGGAAGCTCGGTTGTTGGCATTGCTGCTCTGACCTTGTTAAACTTGTGAAAGACCATGTGAGACAGGAATTATTGGGCACCGATGCTCTTATGCTTTGTGTAAACATGATCAACACACCCGGCCGCTACACAGCCTCTGTGGCACTGACAAAAGACTTAAAGGTGCACAGAGGAGATTTGGTTTAAACTAATCTCTCTTCACTGTTTACCATATATGCATGGACATATCAGCTGCTGCTGCCATTGTTTGAGAAATACCTATGGTTGGTATATCTGATAATGGCCCCAGTGTAATCCCCTTTTCTCTCTGTGACCCCCACCACCCCAGCAGTGGCTTTTCCTAACTCAGTCCCTCCTCTGCCACCTGTCTACTCTTCTGTCCATCCTTCTATTCCCCCCATTCTTTTGCCCTCCTCTCCAGGATTCGCCCTGTATATGTAATTCTGTTTTTCCTTTCTTTCCTCATCTGTATTCCACCTGTTTTAATCTGACATTTCCTGTGCGATTTCAGCAGGAGCCATCTGTTAAAAGAAAAAGGAAAACATATTTCCTCAGTTGATCTCCTCAGAAGTGGCCACTGCAAGGCAGTGTTGTGTGTAAAATAATTTTACAGTGCTCGGAGATAACTCTGCAAGAAAACTGCTACATGCAATTACAGGGAGCACACACAGTCCCATACACATGCTGTGTAACTGATCCTGTTGTTAATTAATGTGTAGAAACTGTCTCCAACATGTGCTTATCTAGAAGTGAGAGAATTTCCCTTTGTTCTGACACCATGTTCAGCTTGTGAAAGAAACGGAGAGAGGGAGAGAAACATATAATTTGTCACTGTTGCTTTGTTGTGCTGTTTCCCCATATAGTATTATTTATATATAGTCTTTTCTTGTAGACCTGTTGTGTGTGTGTGTGTGTGTGAATGGGTTTGTAAGATTTGTCTTAGTTCTGGAACCAAACATTATTGTTTCCTTCTCGAACCGAAACAAAATCTCTGTCCCATTTTTAAAGGTGGAGCCAGGTGCCTTAAAATAAAGTGAAATCACTTCAGAAGTTTTCATTGACGGGTGTATTTAAAGAAAGAAAGACAGATCCTGACAATGTTTCTCCTGAAAGACCAACCACCTAATTTCACCTAGTAGAGACTTGGCTGTAATTGCAGAAAGAAAAGTTGTTTTTGGGTGTATTCAAAATCATAATTCATGAACAAGCATATAAACAACAGGGCTTTTTTTTGCCATTGCTCCTTGTGGGAACTGTTGTAAATTGTTGACATTACTAAGTAAAGTACTTATACAAACTGAATTGAATTCAAAAGTTAAAGAGGCTCAACTACATTTTCTATTGTGATTTGGGATATGTCCGTGTGACCTTTGCCGAAGCCAGACATACTGGTCATGGCTTCTCTTTTTTTAGAAAAAAAGTTTTAGAAAATCAAAATCAAAGTGTATTTTAACCGTTCAAGTATCAAAACTGACCCGTGCCACCTCCCACTTCACTCATCTTTATACAAGCAGCTTGTTTGGAATGGCTGCAATGTTTGTGTTAAAACAGTGTTGTGGTTATGTCAGTGCTACTGGAACAAAATGTGTTACACTGTTATTGTAGTAGTAATCTCAATCAAGTTGACATTCTTATCTCACCACTGCCCCTGATAGAGAGTCAAAGTTTGCTCCAGTATTTCACAGAAGAAGTCGGCTGAAGCTCATAGAATCATTTTTGACACATCTAATTATCAGAATTCTCCATCAGTGTTAACTGAACTTGCAGTAGTAGACGTATGAATACTACACATACAAGTATTACATTGTACATGGATGGATGAGAATGGATCACAATTTTTTGTACTTTTTGGTAATTAAAAAAATAGTCACATTACTGCTGGTAATAGATTTCTTTGACTACCTCTGTTTTATAGTCATTCCACCACCTCATCAATGTGAGACAGCTTTTAAAAACACATTTCTGTATGGCTGGTTTTGGAAAAAGAGTTGTGTATGGCTCAGCTGACTGATCGTCCAGCGTAGTATGTCCGAAGTTTTCAGAAGACTTCAGTGTGATGGGAGAGGGAATTCACAGACCAAAACACCATACTGTAATTGTCCAGGTGAAATTACCTGTTCTTGATACTTCTTTCCACATTTGCTTCTTTCATTTGTCTGACTCTGATATTAAAACCAAATTATAAATCGCATCCCTGCTCAACCAAACACTCTTCCATGTTCAGATCTCTCACCAGAAAAAATAAAAATTGCTTATATAAAAGTATAATTGCGTTTTTAATCTGCATTTACACACGAAAAAAACATTGATGGAACTGATAAATTCAATGCAATGGAACGCTTGGTGGATAAAACTTTCAGACATACACAAGCTGATTTTCATGCTGCGAACACTTTAAATTGCTTCTGTATAATTCACTATATACCACAAATAAAGGACAGTGTTAAAATGGTATTAATATAAACACAGATAGAAAGACATGAGATACATTGTACATTCCAAACAAAATGTGCATTGATGCAGTGAAAAACAAATAACGTCCAACTTTTCTATCAAACGCAGACAAGTGAGTCTAAATATCATCTGATGACAGAAAAATAGACATTATATTATGTTTCTAAAGAGTGTAATGTGTAATGTTATGACAGAAATGTTTCCAATCATATATATATATATTTTAAAATGTTGTATTTTGTGTTTTTATATGCGATTAATCTTCAGAGCAGAAATATAAGGAATACACTGCGTGTAACAGACATGTCGAAAGCAATCTCTGCTGCAGGATCTGAGACATCTTCATTGTGTGAGTGAAGACAACATCCATCAATGTTGCATGAAAATAATTTGCCAGCTTTATTCAATCTACATACGTCTTTGCCCCCCCCGTTTGCTCTACCTCCAAAACTCACTCAGATGAGACGCCATGAGATTGTTATCTTGCCTCGCCTTTGTATGAAAATCAAATTGGGAATTGCTTTTTTCCTTGATTCACTTCCGTGCAAACAAAGAAGTTGTTTTCTTATTTTCATGTAAATGTCTTTTTTATAGGAGGCGACAAGTGTAATCAATCTTCCTCAAGACAAGGTAGGAGGGCCTGCCGAGGGGGGATTATTGGTGCTTAGTAGCCCGGGGATCATAAAACAAGGAAATTGAAAGTGATATTTAATTGACACTGCCATTTCCACTGCGCGGCAAAGTCTCGTCCCCCCCCCGTCACCACGTCTCTCCCACGCGCCCGGGCCATCTCGCTTGCTGCAGGTGAAGAGAGAGGAGGAGAGAACTCGCCGGTGCAAATTTCCGTTCAAACCCGGTGCTGGAACCCGGGGAGCGAGCTGTCAATCTCAGAGCACAGCGCTGTGAAAGAGACAAGGAGGGGGAAAGTTTTACGTTGAGAGAAATAGATTTTCAAAATGTCACCTCATCGACGCGGCGCACCGTGCTCCGGTGAAGTGGAACATGGTCAACATTGTGTATCTTTCTGAATAAATAACATACCTGCTTTTACAGCGTTGTCTGCGACTTTGATATTAAAGAATTCTAAGTGCTATATGCACGCAAATACATTGCAAAAGTAACAAATTTAACCAATTTCAGGTTGGATTTAAAGTTCAAATGTTCAACGATATAGATTCTCCGAAAGCCCCCTCTCACTAAATGACACACGCTATGTGGCTGTCACTTCCCACCTCCAATTTCACCAATTAACAGCACATCAATTAATCAGCCTTCATTCAATTAAATCTCAGACAGTCTCTGGTCTCACGCAGCAATAAAAGAAGGAGAGGGAGAGAGTCGAGCAGAATTACTGGCTGAGATACCGTCTCTGAAATGGAAAGTGACACTGTCTAATTAGAGTAACCTAATGAGATCAGAAGGTGTCTTTGTCCACAGACTTGTAGCAGAATAGACACTTATCTGCCTCCCTGACCCCTGACTGCCGACTTGTGACCTGACCTGTGGACTTACCAGAGGTGTCCCAGTGTGTCCGCTCTCCATGATGAATCTGGTCATTAAAGAAAATCTCTAAAAGTGAATCAAAGTACGAAAGAGGCAGCATTAGAAAGATCAGACAAGGGGATTTCGTGAATGTTCAAGCGTATTAATGCTGGGGTGTAACACTTTATGTTTTATTTGTCCTAGTTTAAATCAGCGTTTCTCTGCTTTGTCAAGTGTCTACTTATCCATCCATTCATATTTTGCTTTTTGATCAATTCAATTATTTTAAACTGGGCTGAAAGTAACACAGGCAATTTGTCCGATGATGTAAACATGTGGTATTTTTACAGATGACAGATTCTTTAGAATTTCAACACATCTTGAAGTTTTGCCAAGTCAGGTTTAATTGTCAGGAGTCACTGTCAGGGCAATGTCTTTATCATAGAGTGTTACAGCTTTTATTAGAACATCTGTGTCCTACTGCATCAACAGAATATGCCTTATTAACAATGCAAGTTTTTAGTTTTTCCAGTTGTGTTACTGTTGACCCTCATATAATTTGTCCTGACTAATACAGTCAAAAGTAACATGCAACTACTGCAAGTCAAATTACTGCTGTATTATAAGTTGTTAGACAGTTTTACAAAATAGCACCTGGTTCTCGTGTTGTTGATCCCAATGAAATCAGTTCCTCTCTCCCCTATTGTAGCTGTAAAAGGCATCTTAACCCACCAAGTTGTGTGAATCTACCAGAGTTAAAGCGGAGAAGTTACTTGTTGAGCTTTTTATCTTTTGCAGGAGTTCATAAAGGACTTGAATAACTGTATCAATTACCAAGGTATACGTTGATAAAAAATGTAATATGTAAATTAAAACAATAAAAACTTTGAGTATTAGCTTTAGCTACGACTATAACACAATCTGGGTAATGTTTGATATATATAAAACTGTATGTTCTTAGATGTCTATTTGTTTGTCTCTTTTCAACACAAGATTGCGACAGTTCCAGCATAAGTTCATTTTTCTATTTGGCTCTTGTGTTTACTGCAAATATAACATATGGTCTGGTTGTATTATTATATATTATATGTTGTCCTTTTTGGATTTTTTTTTTTTTATGGCAGTTATGATGTAAAAATATTTTTTTCTATAATAATTTCACTCATTATCGAAGATTGTTTTACCTATTTCGACACAGACAAATATTGCTATTTAAAACGGTCGTATTCCTACTATCACTTATTCCATTGCTGCTGCAGCTCTCCGCCCATGCAGCCTGTTTGTCTGACAAGATGTATTTAAGCCGCTTGCTGCTGACCTACAGAGGCTTTAGACAGGCTTTGGGGACAGGCAGCAATTGGTGTCAAAGAGAGGCCAAACAGCAATGATTTATAGCCGGGAAGATTTGACTGGCGAGAAGCTGCTGCTGCCACAATTACCTTTACCGCTAAACTCGCACACTGACTGCATGCTATTCCAACGGCTGCTGACACTGGTTTGCACACAAACACACACACACACACACACACACACACACACACACACACACACACACACACTTGCACATGCACACTCCTTTCTCTCTTTCACAAGTGCCGTTCATGTTTGAGTGGTTGAGCCTCTGTTTCTTCGGCCTGCCTTGTCCACTTAAAAGGGCATTAATCAGCGGCTACTTTATAAATCAGGAGGTCCTCGCAGGCTCACAGCGATTATGAGGTCAGGGCTCTGCAGAAGTACTTAACCAATTCCCAAACCCACCCGGACTTGATATATTTTGCTTCCTCGCAGCCCGGCGATTCATCATCATTCTGCCACTGAGGCGTAATGGAACAGGCAGGGAGGGAGGACTGGATGTTAAGCAAAGGTACGGAAGATGAGAAAAGGAGCAATAGGGGAAGTAAAGGAGGAAGAATGAAGAATAAAGTGCTTCATTCTCCTCCCTCTCTCCCACTGCTATCTTCCTATTCTTCCTTCTCCCTCTCCAGTCAGTCCCCGGCTCTCGCTCTCCCCCCCCCCTCCGCTCAAATCCCCGGACACTTTGGGGGCACTTAGCGCTAACCAGGCCCATTCATCCTGGCCTATACCAGCTCTCTCAAGTCATTTCAGATGAAGCGGAGACAGATGTCTGGGAGATGTAGTTACTGTTCTGAATGTGGTGGCTCATTGGGCCTACGGGCAAGGCAGCAGTTCTGGTCTATGTCTGCTTTGACCAGGAAGAAAAAAAAGCATAAAAAGGAAACTGCCTGTTCAGTACAGTTGTCAAGAGAGAGAAGGGGTGAGGGGACAAGGCCAAAGGGGGGGAAAGGATGATATTCATAAAACTAGGGTGACAGGGAAGGGTTTAGCAGAAAGAAGGAGATAGACGTTTTACACAAATCACAAATGAGGTCACAGAGAGAAAGACAGACAGAGAGAGACAGAAAGAGGAGAAGAAAGAGGGAACGGCCATACAGGGCTGGAGGCTAATGCCCCCAGGGTAGGCTTTCCCCGTATGAACGCTGCCAGCACAAAATGAGAGTCCATAAGTCAAGTTAAAAGGTCATGAACAGTCCACTCCAGAGTGAAAGAGAAAGTGTGTTGACCACAAAATGAAGGAATACTGTGTAGTTAGGTGAACAAAATACTTTCCGTCTTTTGACCTGAGCTATAATTGACAGTATACATCACTTATAGCAGGCAACTGTAAAGCTGCTTTCAGACATGCTCTGGAATCTCCTGACATTCTTCAGAGGTCTTATGTGAGAACAAAAATGTCAGAGTGAGAGGCTTCGGACATCACCCGGAGCTTCTTCCTTGTAAAAACTCCAGAGAATGTCCGAGTGAGCCAATGGCCCCGAACACACCTGGTATTAACATGTGGGTTTTTGATCCGATCACAAGCAGACAGCTCTAAGTACAGGTGTGAACGCACTCAGATCCGATAGTGATCCGATCACGCCAGACCACAGTCGGAGGTGGTCTGGGCCACGTGTGTCCACATTCTTTAAGCAGAGTGAAAGCAAATCTGTCCTGGGCCACATATAAAGGACCTTCTACTCAGCTGGTGTCCTCTGACCCGCCGCAGTTTCACTAAGAATCAAATGTATATTTTCTCTTCTCGTTGATTTGTTTGTAACCACCAACACAAAATCAACACTGATCACCACATAATGATCGATGCTTTCCTTAAATTGGTGAAATCTTTCTTCACTGCGCAGCTGCATGTGATTCATTCTCCTTTCCTCTCACCGCTCTACTATCTACCTCTCTCTCTCTCTCTTGCTTGCTCGATTGCTTGTGCGGACACACAGACACACGCAAACACACACACACACACACACACAAAGTGACATCGGACACACACGTGTACTCAGACTGGGAAAAAAAATACATAAACCTAGTCTTCATGAACAGGAATGATGCACGTGTTGAATTGCATATAAGGGGGAAGTCAGATCCAATATGAGATCTGATCACGCGACGCACGTGGGGCCACATGTTAATACCAGGTGTGTACAGGGGCCACATGTTAGTACCAGGTGTGTACAGGGGCCAATGTGTGAATACAGCAGGAGATTCTCATGAGGATTCATCATGAGCAAGTGGGCGCGTTGATGAAGTTTCTAACACACGACAGACTTAAAACAAAAATAATACAAAGGTCTCAAGCTGAAAAAGAGCCATTCACGTAGAATACGCAGACGAAGATGTCAACTTAGAAAATCTAGATCCGAGAGCTTTTGGTGACAAGGGCCGATGCCAGTGAGCGGAATTTACGTCCTGCCACCGCCTGCTGCTCCTCCCCTCAACTGAACGCTCCGGAGGTTTCTGTGTTGTTGTGACCGTGTCTGGGCAGAGGATCTCCTGCCGCTTTGTTCATATGAGAGAGGCAAACTCTGGAAAAAAGTCTGGTTCCAATCGTGCAGATATTCACCTCAATGGAGGAATAATAATGTCTTTCCTCTGTCAATTAAATAAAATAGAGTGAGACAACATCCTGTCAGTGCTGCTCAATCTGGAAGCAAATCTAATATACACTGGAGTGCTGCACCTTATGTTACCTGTGCGACGTCCAATTTAGCAACAAATAACGTCAGCCCGAGGAGACACGCTGCGTCCCTTTGATTTGAGCACAGAGGAGACGATGAAGGGCAAGAGGAGGGAGGAACAAAGCCGTAATCCGAGTCGCGGGGAGGAAAGAGAGGAATGAAGTGCACTTCTCCAGACAGACACTCAGTGTGGTTTTGACAGAGCAGGAGAGCCACTGGACGTAAAGTGGAGAAGACAGTTTCCATTACCCCTGGCACCCACCGGAGAATAATTTGCTGAGGCTGGGTAAATTGTGATTTAAGGAGTGTAATGACGTGTAATAATTTTCTGTCACTGTTGTCAGTTAGTAGACGAGGCAGGTCTCCTCAGCGGGGGGGGGAGGAGTGTCGAGACGGGGAAACAGGAAGTTAGACCCGAGCCAAACGAATGCGAGGGAACGTGTTGTGTCATTTAAGAGGAGTCACATCCATTACCTCTGAATCAAAGCTGCAGTGACTGAGAGTTACAGTGAACTCAAATCTAAAACCCTATTGTATCTTACATTTGATGTTTTATTTATATTTTTTATTATTTTACCAGTGAGAATCAGGGTCAAGTTCCCTGCCACAGTTAAAAGGGTTTTGAATAAACTGGACGTGACCAACCAGTGTTAGCACAGCACTTTAAATCAACACAAACTAAATAAAGTGTGGACTTTTGGAAAGTAGACAAACACAATTGCACCCATAACATTTGTTTGTGTATTTTTAATGGAGAGTATATTATTAACATCACTGTTGATATGCCAGGGTTAGTGAAGATGCTAATTTTCATCCGTGGTCCCTGGCTAGGTTTAAAGTTGGCAAGCTAAAATTAAATCACAACAAATAACAAGTTACACGTCTAATTTTTTTGTAACTGCCCCAAGACGGCAAAATAGAACTGCTTGTGTACAGGTAAATCAGGTAGAAATGTTGTCAGCTACAAGTCAAATAATTACTGTTTGGCCTTTTCACATTCCGTTTAGTTTAATATTTTATGATACTGCAAGCAAACAATTAAAATTGACAAAATGTGTCTATTTCAAACTGTGGGAGCTCTCAGAATTATTCAAACCTTTATTATGCCAGTGTCCAACCAATGGACATCCAACAAAGGAGTTTTATCTTTGACACATGTAATTTATGAAAAATAAAGCACCAGCCTCACTGTTATTAATGCCCCATCACAAGCTCCAATAGAGCAGGGAATCATGGGCTTTGAGTGATTATGTTATCACTTTTAGTGTATGTTTTGCATAGACGTGCACAGGTTAAGAAGAGGGAGACACAGAACGGGGAAGGTAGACTTTGCAAATGTGAAACAGTATCTCGCTCCAGGGACTTTTACAATGAGGCAATGTATTAAAAAAGACATAACGGATTTCAAATACATATCTAAGTTTTAGATGCATTTTGCAAGAACTGCATTCCAGGCTGAAGCTTAGGGAAATGAAAACAGTTGACAAATATCATATAAAGTACAGAGAGAACTGACAGAGGCTCCAGTGACAGAGAGGAGACGACTTATTTTGAAATGGGCAGGAGTGGGAGTCATTTTCAATTATTCAATTCAGTTTATCACTGAGAACATGTGGCGCAATATAGTAATGTCGGCAACAATCAGTGTAATGCAAATTGTACGCCTCATTTTTCTTCTTTGTTTTCCTTTTTGCCGGACCGCACTATTTGTAACGACACACAGTTACCACAGAATCATCATTAATGCATCGCATGAAAGACATGAAACAGAAAAAACATATTTAGACTTTTTCCTTTTTTTTCTTTCTTCCTCTCCTTGCAGATAACTGCACTGGGCATACAAATGTTTATCACAGTGATATCTCCATTACAAGTCCCTCGCTTAACAGGAATGCATAATGCATTCTAGCAGAACACAAAATGCCATAAATCAAAATGAAAATGAAATGGATTACAATGCAGCGCGGTGACTAAGCGGCGATGACAAGACTAATTCAGCGTCCTTTATGGTCAAGGCGTTGAGCCTCAGCCGTTTGGTGTTACACACTGGCTATTACAATTACAAGAACAAGCCCTGCCCCCTTTTGTTTTACGCCATCCCTCGCTTCTCTCTCTCTCTCTCTCTCTCTCTGTCGCCCTCTGCCTCGCTGTCGTGGCTTCCCGAAGCAAAGTTGTTTGATCATAAATTGTTGAAGTGCAATGACTTGTCTCCTCCGCTCGCACTCAGTGGTCGTAGTATAGTAGCAGGAGCAGATTAAAAAGTCTGCCACACAACCCGACCGGTCTCAGCATACCATTAGCATATATATGAGATTTGAGACATTTTCTAATATTCTCCGGCAGGACTCATCTGTCATGGCCTCGTGATGAATTATAAAATGCTTGTTTGGGTGTGAGGGAGCTGCAAAAGTGGCAGTGTCCCTCCCCTCCTTCTCATTACTTCTATAACCTTTACCGTGCTTGTGTTTGGGGGAAAAAAGGGAGAGGGAGAAAATCAGTGTCGAGACATTTCAATAAAAAAAGGGAGATTTATGTTATTACCTATGCCATTAGTCAATATATGTGTACGGAATGGAAACAACTCCTGTGCACAAGTATTATGAAGTTACCAGATAAGTGAATGGAGACAGCGGGAGGAAGGTGCTGTGTCTGTAATTTAGATTCTCTCTCCAGAAGCGGTCAAAAGCAGGTGTTATAAAGATGTCAGATAAGAGGAGATGCATATAATGAAAACTGTGCCCATAGGCCTCACTAAGAATTGCAGTGTGGATAGAGTGTGGAGTTCAGACAATTTCTTTTTAAATGTTCAGGTTTGGCTGCGTAATTATTTTTACACATTTCTGTAAACAAGGAAACTGAACAATAACCATGTATGTTATGGACAGGGTTCCGGTTGGATACAATAAACAGAATAGCTGTTGGGTTGAGGTCGGGCTCAGCTAATTTTCTCTCGGGCTCCGACATCTTCGAACATGTCCCGAGCCGAACTCTAGAGCTCTGGTATAACCCACCAGGAGATGGGTGCATGAGGGCCTCATGGTTCCCAGCACTACATCTCTAGGCATGTATGTGTAGACTAAATGTCCAAGCCCTCCATTGCTGGGATGAGTGCATCTCCATGTCCCTAAAGGTTGTAGAGAAGATCCAAGAACCTCATGGTTGACATCCACTGTGACCGAAGCTATAAAGTTCAAGAGGGTCTCATGCTAAGTCAGATCAAGGGGACATCAGAATCATCAGACTGGTATTGGGAAGCCAGTTGGGTGAGGAGCCGTGGACCACCAGGCAAATAATGAATTTATATTAATCAGGTGGATTGAGTGAAGTGATTCCTTCTCCCCTGTTTGTGATTTGTATTCTAACTATAGGCCGGCAGTTGTTTTTGCGAAAGAATGCTTCCTATAGTTTTTGCCTCTACTAAGGAGGTTATATTTGCTTGTTTGCTGGTTAAATTGTCAACAGGATCACGTGAAAGAGTCAAATTGATTTCCACCAAGAAAGAACGCATTGGATTTTGAATGGATGCAGATTATGGGGCGGATGAAGGATTTTTTTTCACTTTCTTTAACAAATAAATGATCTAGGTTTTCAGACCAATTCCTTACAAAATCGTTTGTAGGATTGATATATATGTTTACTAATTGAACAGTTACAAGCATATATAATGATTATAACCATTTGAAATGAAAACAATTTTTTTTGCTTTGTTTTATTTACTTATTTTTCTTATTTTTAGTCATAAATTAAGAATGTATCTACCCCCGCAAAATACCATATGGCTTTAATACATTCATCACTGTAATAAATTCATTAATGTAGTACTAGAGAATTAGGAATTTGGTATGCAGTTTGCAAGACTATGTTTATCAAAGGTTGTACTGATCAGTTTGTACAATAATAATAATAATAATAATAATAATAATAATAATAATAATATACAATGCTTAATAAAATGCATGGGAATAAAACAACACAGAAGAAAACAAGACAATTTTTGCCTCTTAAAAAGGGAATACACTTCACTCATCCATCAATATACAGGGTGTACATTCTAGTTTACTACATAGTGTGTGTCCAAAAGTGTTGGTCAACAAGTTCTCTTGCAGCTTCCACTGTGTACAGAGAGTTTAGGCTCCACATCTCATGGTGTGACAGGGGAGGTGTAGTACTTTATAAAGCTTTATATTCCGGCTCCTTGCAAATATCCCATGTGTTAATTAAATGAGTAAAAAGTGCAGTGGCCTGTGTCCTAAATTAATTGCTTTCTATTAGATTACATTATTGTAGATAGACCGAGCCATATTATTAAGATTGTTGTACATTCTCCTACATTCAATTTCCGCGAACATTATTACTGAGAGAAATCACTCTCTCTTTCTCGTGCCGTCTCTCTCTCTCTCTCGCTCTCTCTCTCTTTTCTTCATTCACCAGATTGTTCAAAATTTCTGTCATGGTGCATTCTGCTCAGTTAATTAAAGGGGGCTAAAGTGCAGTGGCCTGTATCCTATTGCCATCAAATCCATAACTTAGAGAGAAAACATTTACATTAACTTGCCATTAATACTGCCTAGGCCGACTTTTCAATTCCCGCTAAGTACGATCTTACACAATAATTGCTGTTGCCTGTAAGACAAAAAGGCGAGCGGGCCCATGAGGGGGGACAAGAAGAAAAAAAAAATTGATGCTATTGTTAATTAAATGAATAAAAGTGCACCGGGCTGTGTCTTGGAAAACAGCTTTGAGTAATAAAAATATAACCAACAATCTCTCCCTCTCCTTCCATTCAATTCTGTTTTTAATGCTATTACACAAGGTAATGGAGTTTGGGAATGGGAACTTCTTGATAGCTGTCAGAAAGAAAGAGAGAGCGAGGGAACGGGCGGAGAGCGCCTTGTATTTCTCTCTGTTTTTCTTAATAAAACAACTAAGCTCAGCACTCTGTATCCTATCTCAGCCATTGCATCTTTTGGATTGGATTATTTTACATTTTGATTGAAACGATGTCGGCGCCAGATAAAAGCACGGACCCCAGCTGTTGTAATTGAATCAGGGCGGAGTTGTTTATTCGGTTGATCTACAGCGGTGATTTGCTTGTCCTAACACCCAATGCATAAAAGATCCACTCTTGTTTAACACACTGCTGATTAGATCTGTTTAAAATGGCAAAACAAGAGGCGTCCGTGTCCAGAGATGGGCAGGCATAAAGATAATACATATAACGGCGTCGGGAGAAGGGGGGAGGAGTGGTGAGCGGCGGATGAGAGGAGAGGAAAGGGGGGGATACAAAGGAGCCGCACACTCCCTGGCTCTCTTGATGGTGTTAAGTGTGTGTGTGTGTGTGTGTGTGTGTGTGTGTGTGTGTGTGTGTGTGTGTGTGTGTGTGGTTGCGTGTGTTCATGTGAGTGAGCTGTGTCTGTCTGCCGTGTAGATGCACCATCTGCTTAACTTTCCATGTGTGACCAAAACTTTCAATAAATAAATTTCACATGACACAGAAACCAGATGCGCAGGCGGGGGTTAAATATCATTTAAAGAACATTTAATAGTGAGTACGAGTAAATGCAAGTGTTCTCATCCCGAACAACAGATTGTTTTAAATTTAAATTAGGGCCACGCTGGAAAAAAAAAAGGAACAAACACACAAATTTTTCCATTAGTTTATTCTAGTTAACTACATCAGAGTGAACACATCACAAACACGAAATCCGCCTCAGCTCCTGTGTGTCACATATCAGCATTTTAATGTAATATCACACAGCATTAGTACATACACATGATTTAGTGAACCTTATTTATGAGGACTTCTATATAATGGATGGTTGATCATCAAATAATGACTCTTATCACTTTGGAGTAGGAAGCACATCCATCATGCTGAAATGAAAGAAGCAGGTGAACGTGAACGTCCCATAGCGCAATGCATGCTGATTTAAATATCCCTCCTTCGGGGACCACATATGAAAACATAATCTGCTCCGGCTGCGGTGCCCCTCGTGCAACAGTAACTGTGTCAAGGGCACAGAGAAAGTCTCCAATGTGTTTACATTTTTTGCATATCAAATATGTGATAAGAGGCCGTCCCTTGAAATATCAATGTCGTATCAGGACCGAGGCAGAGTTTCCCTTTTACCTTCGGGATAATCCATGTCCAGTTTAACGGGACAGTGTCGATGAAAAAAGAAAGAAAATCACATTAATGCATCAGACGTGATCTGTTATGAGCCGTATCTTCTGAAAACACACAAAAGTGTTTGTTGTACACAATATACAGTGTGTGCACATTCTATTTACATATTGATAAAAGGAGAGAAAAGCACTTGATCCTGTCTGTGGAGTGGAGTGTGGCTGTAAACCCTTTATGATAAAAAAACTCCATGTGCAGTGTGTCCCAAAAGAAGCACAACAATATGAACCAGATATCAGTCACAGCAATGAAATGCTCTTATCCTGAAATCCAGTTGTATATAATAAATGTAATCATCATTCGAACTGGTCCAAAGATGATAAACCGGCTTCAAAACATGAAACTGCAAACATGATATGTATCGAGTCTGAACTTTACTTGAGACACGAAACACTGCGTAACCCTTGACGTCCAGATAAGGCCGACGCTCGTCACAAGCCGTTGTCCTTCCTTACTGTCTGTTTGTGGCCTGCTTGGTAAAAAAAAAACCTTTCCACCTGACTCGATCATATCAAAAACCAAACCCAGAAACACAGCTTCCCTGAAAGACACAGATCATGTGTTTAATAATTTCTGGTGTTTCAGACGCGCTTGGGTCACCCCCGCTATAATCAATCATCTCTATTAGCGGCCATATCTCGCGCTCTGCCAGCCGTGACCCCTGGACAGCTGAGCTCAGATTTTATCGCGGCGTGCATGCTACATTTTACTTTCCCTGACACCCCCCCGGTGTTGCTTTACACCTCTCTCTGCTGTCTGCTCATGTGGCGTCGTGAGCGCTCCTGTTGTCGTGGCGTTGTTTTATCGGGCCGCTGCTATTACTCATTGTGGCCCTTTGGTAACCTGAATAACCTGAAACATCACAGACACCTGAACCCTGCACGGAGCCGCAAACAGAGGGGAGAACTGTGAAATCACCTATTTTTAAGTTATTGCGCAGAATAGAGCTTGTTAATGGAAAATACATGGAATACAAAAAAAAAAAGGCTTTTGCTGTAATTACATTTACTTTGTACTCGCGCCACGTTATGTCATTAAATTCAAATGATTACTTTGTTAATGAACACAGTAATAACCACAGATGCTGCACATCCTCCGCAGTAAATCACACGAAAACTAAAAGTAATTCAATTCCTCTTTGTTCTGAAATGTCTCTCAACATGTGTGTGCTCTTATCGATGGTTTAAAGGCTCAAGCCTCACAAGCAGAACTGTCTCATCAATAACTGAGTGTCGGGCGACGGCCGCAGCAGCAGCAGCAGCAGCAGCAGCAGCAGCAGCAGCAGCTTCTTCAGTTCAAGTGAGGCAAACCTGCTGAGTTGAGCCTCCCCCAGTCACAGTGGTTGTTTGATCAAAGCCTAATGATCCATTAAAAGGCAAGAAGGTCTGAATCTAGAAGCTCAATGCAAAGACAAGTGGAGTTTCGGGATGTAAAGATCAGTGTGAAGTTAAATGAGAGAATTGTATCACAAATAATGTTTAAATAAATATCAAATGTTCAAATCTTGTATAGCTATAAATAGCGGTAGACAGGTAGAGTTTGGAATCGTGTTTAATAATGCCTGTAATAATAAAAATGGTATTTTTATATTTGGTAGGAATTGTTATGTATAATAACAAATGCATTTGATGTTCAGGTTAATATTAATTGTTCAAAATGTTATAATGCAATACATAGATGTTTATACAGTACAACTGGGGATTTTAACCGGATCAAATGTGAATATTAGAATATTCATATATCTATACAGCTTGGATTACTTGACTGAAAACTGTTGTGTACTTTAGCCTAGATACAAATGAGGGGTGTTAACATCTCAACAATATTCATAATAGCAAAATGATTACATAGGAATAAGCATTGGTTGCTGCATTTATGTAATTACATGAATAGACAATTGTAAATCTAACCAGTAATAAAAATTATACAACTTTTAAAATGTTATTTTTAATGTACACTGCCTGTATGGGCCATGTTGAAATAATCATTTTTAGTTTTTTTCTCCCATGCAGGTTTTGTTGACCTTGTAAGTTGGAGTCATGCAAGGTAAAGACATATAATAAATCTGGCCAGCCCACGATTGTACTTTTTGCGATACGTATCTTTAGTATTTGCTGCTTTATATTTCATAGATCAGAGTGAATATCAATACACAAAGTCGCACTATATTACTCAGACTGCTGCCTGTCATGTTGCAGAAATTCACATCGCTCCACATCAGAGAGAGAGGGAGCAAGGAGGGATGAAACAGAGACGATGTTCTCAGCCTGCAGACGCCAGCGGATGACCTTTTTTTCCCCCCACAGTTGGTATCAACCATTCATACACAAATCACACACATTCACACACGCAGACACACTTGGAGGAAAAAGAAAAAAAAAACACAAAGCAATAATGTGGAAATGTTAACAGCTCACAATTAAAAATGTGATTTATGTTCCGTGCAGCTGTTAAATGACACTGCAGCCCAACGATATCGATTTCCATATCATTAGCATAATAGTTTTATTGTGCTATAATTACTAAATAAAAAGGCTCCTACCTGGCAAACCTCACCGCAATCAGGGACTCTTAAACGAGCAAAATGTTGCCTCACACAAGTAACATGGGTCAATTGCAGCCGGGGATAGTCGGGGGTAATGATTAGATCATTAAAATTTAGTCTATGCTTCACAGAGCATAGAGAAAATTAACTTCCCCCCACCAAGCTCATTTTTCTGCTGAACATGAAATAATGATTTTCTGCCAGTATAATTACAAAGCTAACATCTGATAGAGTCAGCATCCAGGGGGGATTATCACATGCATGAGTATTAGACCTCATTACCAGCTTGACTGCAAAATTATTACATCTTGTAATTGGATGGCGAGATTTATACACAGATTGGGCCAGGGTTCCTCGGTAAGATTGTAATTACAGGCTTCGCTGGTTCGCTACTTATCACACTGCATGCAGGAGGGAGGAGGGCCGAGAGAGAGAGAGAGAGAGAGAGAGAGAGAGAGAGAGAGAGAAAAAAAACAAGCAGAGACGAGGGGAAGGAAGGAGCGTTTCATTAAGCAGGGCTACCCTATCAATGGCAGAGTGGCGTCGTGGCCAGGCTGCGCGCATGACTGGGGCGAGTGGGTAACATCTCCCCTCTCCTTCTCTATTTATGAGGCCAAACAGTGGAGGTGTTTGCAGATGGAGGGTGGGGCGGGGGATGTGAGAGGGGGGGGAGCATTTATTATTACCAGGGGTTCCTCTCCCTGACAAATGGGATTTCATTTATTTAACCTCTGCTGATCTGTTCCAGTGAAACATATAAACAAGCCATCCGTTCTTTTACTGCCGCCGCGGAGTCAACGCCTCAATTATCTAAAGGCTAACTAAGTGTTAAAGTGAGCCATCTGCCAGTGGGAAGCCCATTGATTTAATTTGCCTTGTGGTTTTTTTTTACCCGTGATGGAACCAGGGCCCCACTTTGTGCCTATAGAAAAACCAGGCGATGCACATATCCCTCATTGAACCTGAGTTCAAAGAGAGTGGTCGTGGGGCGTCTGTGCGCGTGCAGTTGTTGCCATGTCACCGCACGCTCCCCGTATTGCTCTCAGGGCGCACTTACTCCTATCGTACCTCATATCCGAGTGCGCAGTACAAGTGGAAAAGAGAGAAAGAGAGAAAGAGGGGTTAAGCGAAATCAATACCTGGGCTTAAATTTGACGAGCAGGGCGTCGGGCTGCCAACGGCGGGGACACCTTTGTTCTCCTGTAGCCTGCTAATCTCTGTCTGCATGCCCAATGACTATTGACACAGTATGTGTGTGCGTCTGTCAGGGTGAGTTTATAATGTCTGTGTTGTCCATGCATATAAATTTTCACTATTACTTAATGGGATAGGATGAGACTATCTGGAAGCGCGTGTGTGTGTGTGTGTGTGTGTGTGTGTGTGTGTGTGTGTGTGTGTGTGTATGTGTGTGTGTTTGTGTGCGTGCATGTGTGCACGTGTATGCAACCTGGATGGCTCCTTTGCAGCTAATTTTATAGTCGGCCCCACACACTAATCAGTGTGCCAGCAGTAATGGAGTTGTTATTGGAGTCCATTACAAAGACCTCTGCTGGATCAATGCTGGTATCAGTGTTCACAGATGCAGCTGGTTCAGCCCTATGCAGACGCAGAGATTCAGAGGGGTGTGTGTTTGTGTGTGTGTGTGTGTGTGTGTGTGTGTGTGTGTGTGTGTGCGTGCGTGCGTTCATGTGTGCGTGTGTGTGTGTGTGTGTGTGGGTGTGTGTGTGTGTGAGAGTGTGTGTGTACAAGTAAAAACTCAGACGACAGGCCCAATGGTTCATACAGACACATATTTTAATTATTCCAACTTGTAATATGTTAATTCCGTTGCATGATGATTCATGAGGTCTAATATGATGACAGCGATATTTCTAGAGATTCCAAGAATACATTTGTCATATTACAAGAATAAAGTTGTAAATTTATTAATTATAATAAAGTCAAAATACTATGAGACTAAATCAAAATATGTCATATGAAGAAAAATAAATGAATGGATTTACAAGAAAAAAGTCGTCATTTACAAAGAATGGGTCGCGATATTATAAGCATAATGATGGGGAAAGAAAAGTATGAGAAAAAAAGTCATCATATAAAGAGAGGAAACTTGTAATTTTAGGCTACGCGTTAAAAAATCTGCTTTCACAAATAACAAAATACTTCCTCTTTTGTCACATTAGCACCACATAATCCTAAGTATCAGGACTTTGAAAAGATTGTGCAAACAACTGAGACTATTAAGAACAAAGAACCACAGACCTGGAGGAAAATGTTTGGAAATCGTCGACTGTAAGATTGTCATTGGCCACCAGTCACATCGAAGGAGTTGATGTTCAAGATTTTGGATCTAGAAGGAGTGTGATCTGGTAAGCATAAGTTCCCCCTGTTTCTTATTTCCCCCCAACTTTTCTTTATCATTATGACTTTTTTTGCCTCATTAAATTACGACTTTATTCTCGTAACATTACAACTGTCTCCTCAATTATGTCTTTATACACGCAGTAACATTATTCTTGAAATCTCTGATGATCGTAAAACATTGCTTCCTTCTCCATTCGCTAGAAGAGTTAGGTTCGTTGTTTTAATTTTACTAAACCAGTTACAAAGTCAGATTCAAAAGAAAAAGCATTTTAAACATTTGCATAAATAGTTACTTCAGGGGTATAGAACTAAACTGCAATGTTTAGTATTATATAGAATACAGTGCCTGACCATGTTTAGACAGTGTCTGTATGTTTTTACAGAGGCCACCAAATCCAGCCAATAATCACCTGCCGCTAACGCTCTCGAGTCTTATTGGCAGGGAGATGAGAGAAAATCCCTTCAAGTGACACTCGATCCCTTCATGAGCAACAGCTACAGAAGACATGGCTTACTCTAATGGACAGTGACCTTATGTATTGACTCACTTGCACCGGCACATGTATACAGTCACACACTAATGCTCGTGCAGCCAGATTTTCCAGAGTCCAGCATTCGCACGATTCTCAAACTGCTGCTCATTCTGAAACCAGAATCCAAAATGTAAATCTGCTTTGCTTAATATGTGATTTGGATCATTTTATTTTGATACCTGTTACTGTTAACGGTTGATTCTCACACTTTCTCTTCTCCTCCATCTTCCTCCATCATGTACACATCTATCTCTACATCCCACCTCAATTATTCATCATCTTTCACGCCCTCCCAGCCTCCTTCTTTCTTTCCTTCTTTTGCATTCCCTCTATTTGTCTTTCTACATCATATCAACTCTCCTTCCTCCTCTGTTTTCTTCCATCTTTCAGTCACAGTGCTTCCCCCCCCTTTTTCTTTCCCTCCTGCTCTCCCTCCATTTCTCCATCTCTGTTTCCCCAGAGTCACTCATATGGTATTTAAGTGGAATGGGGCCCATTAACCCTGCCAGCTTGTGCCTCTTCTCTCCTCCATTGATCAGAATGCACACTGGAGATATTTCATTACTGCTGGTTGTGGGGGATCGTTTAAGCAACTCTTCACTTTTAGGCATGACGTGAGTGTGTGTGTAAGTGTGTGTGTGTGTCTGTCTGTAGGATTGAACACAGATTAAGAGGAATGTTGTTCCCCAGGGATCTATCAGAGGGAATTATGACTGCTGAAAACACCATCTTTTGTTTATTTTGTCTTTTTTTTATTAGATTGTGTCTTGATTCATTGTATCAATCACTATCACTTGTTTTTTGTACTGACATATCTCTTGTACAACATTGTATCGTTCAAATGCGACACCATTTAGTTTGGCTCTGTTTTGGTTTTGTATTATAATGTTATTATTAGAAAATTCATATTGTAGTGAATAACAATTCTTAATCAAAAGAACAGTAAAGTGTTTTACTTAATATCATATACTAGGTTGAGGAGACACTTTATATAAAGGTATACTTATTCACTGCTTGTCAGCATGCATATTAGCTCTTTATTAGTTATCTGTTAGTATTATTAACATGTATTAAAGTTCTATTCTGCACGAACATATCCTGTTCCCCTCTTTCCAATGTAATAATTCATGGATCATACAATCAGGCACATTTAGGTCACTGATATTAGATAATACACAGATTTTGTGTTTAGATTAACCCTAATAATAATAACAATACTGATAATAATAATATGCAGAGGCTGTGACCACAAAACTCCCAGTTACAAGCCTGTATCAAAAAAGAGCCACCAAAAATATAATGCAGAAGCAGAATTTACATCTGAGTAAAGACTGATGAGCTAGAAATGGTTCTTACCCATCAGCTCTAAAACCGATACATTATTGATTTAGTATTATGAGATAAAGACATGGGTATAAGGCAGAAATGTTAGTTCAAGTGCTTCATGGGATATGATGAAAACTGTGGTTCTATAGCTTCAATCCTCAGAGTGTATAGTTTGGTTCATGTGTTACTTTCCTTCATTACTAGTTTTCTGCAGAGGGGAGGTCATGGTGACTGCACAAACTTTATTTTCTTTACATTTATTTTTTTATACTAATAATGTTTCAGTGACAGCTTCTGAGATTGAAAGTGGGTGTGTGGTTTACTGTGATCCACTTTAGGGACAGGAACAAATGAGGAGATAATAGGAGAAGTGAGCCTGGGGAGAAAGTCAAAACAGAGTCAATGAGTGTTTTCTAATTTATCCTGAGCTCAGCAGTTCTGTGTGTGTGTGTGTGTGTGTGTGTGTGTGTGTGTGTGTGTGTGTGTGTGTGTGTGTGTGTGTGGTATGTGTTGGAGTTGATTCAACATGAGGATAAATGTCAAAATGCAGGGATTTTTACTGTGATAAGCAAAAACACACAAAGAGGCTCGCACATGGATACTGTAGACTCACACGTAAGCCACGTACATTCATACACACTGTGCCTTTATTACGTGCTGAGATACCAAAGGAATCTGTATCCCATTAGAAAGCTGAAGGTAAATACATTTAAAAAACTTGCATTAAACTGTTTTCATGATTTACATTTAACAATTTCATTCCGTGTAATAAGCCACGAGTATGGACTCCACCACGAGCTCCACATAATGGATTGCACTGCACTGTATACCGTGCACCCCCGTGTTGTATCCCATTGTAATGTATCTTGTATGGCACCAGACCACAAGTGAGATCTCAATCATTCACACACAACAGTTTTATTGTTATTGTTGCTGACATCTACGTGTTGACACATTGTCAGCAGGAAAAAGGGAGTGAAGGAGAGGGAGAGAGAGAGAGAGAGAGAGAGAGAGAGAGAGATTTGGCAGCTCTGTTGCACGTTGAAGAAAAAAAAATCTTCTGGACGTGGCTCAGTCGGCTCAGCACAAGGAACTGGCCAATTATTTCTGAAATGGCAGGGAGGCGGGGGTGGTGGTGTTGGTTGGAAATGTGGGAATATTTCCCCGGATATATTCTGCAGACAGCAAATAAATGACAAGCACATAAACAAGACGTTGGAGTGATAACTTTTTCCCTTCACACACACACACACACACACACAAAAACACACACACATATACAAGCCGAATGGACAGAATAGTATTTCTGATATCAAAATTATTGACTCAAAAGCTCTGACTGCTCAGGAAAGCTATTCAGCGCACATGTGTGTGTCTGTGTGTGTCTGTGTGTGTTGCGTGTGTGTGTGTACGCCTCTCCATGTGTGTTTCCGTATGTTTGTTTGCCTGCGCTCACAAATTCCATTCACTTGAAGCATTGCGATTCAAAGGTTGGCCTGTGCATCATAAACCTGTGCTGTTTGACATTTGATTAAATAGCATTACTGCCAATCAGCCGGGCGGGATGCTGAGCGCCGGGTCACACGGGTTGTGGATTCTTTTCCCCTCGCTGTTGACAGGCTGCCCAAATAAAAAAGATTATGTTTACAAGTCTGTGTCTGCAGTTTATGTCCACAATCAACTGGTTATACACGTTATAATGTGTCATGACCAACACATTTTTCCTGTATGTCAATCACATGGGTTACCAAACAAAAAGGATATTTTGGAGGGTACAAACGATATGAAACATTTCTGCAGGAAATATAAATATAACATAAATCTGTTTTAAAAAATTTTTTTTACCAACAGTTCAGATTAGGACTGGGCATAACACAACAATATCCATAATTATTGCAATGTAATCTTCATCAATTATAGAACTATATCAAAAGCCCAATATATATATATCACTATAATCCTTATGCATTGTATAGCACAGTATGTATGAAACATTGTTGATCTGAAATGTTTTTGCTTTTGTCATTCTCTGCTTAAAGTTTAAAACCACAGCCTTCACTCAGGAGCAAAAATCAGTGACAAAATATGACATTTATTATATTAATTATCAGTATCGAATGATGGGACTATTTTTTATCTTGATGTTGAAGGAAAGGCAACAGGAAGGCCAGCAACCCAGGTAAAGGGGCGGGGTCTGTATAAGGGGGTGGGAACCTCACCTGGGCCTTACTTCCTGGATTCAGACTCACCTGAGAGAGAGAGAGAGAACATGAGGCCAACTTTTGTTTGGTGTCTGATTTAGGATCCCTAAATACGTTTAATCACAGTGAAACTGTACAACATGAAATATATATCTTTCATAAATAATTATTAAAATGTGTTTGTTGGATTCTACATGTTCAGTGAGGAACTTGGAGTCAAGTAACAAGGTAAGCTGGAAGTGCTTTTCTCATGGGGTTTTTCTGCTGTGTTAAAGAGGGCACTGATTGGTAGGGTTGCCATCTTGCTTGTGTGTGGTTCAAGTCACCGTAACTTGCTGTGAATAAGCAAATATCAGATTTTAGAAGACTTTTGAATTGTTATACACTTTCACAGTTTTCACATAATTCTACCCCAGGCTTTATAGAAGGGTAGTCTGGCCCTACACTGTTAAGTTTTGGGGGGTTTGTTCATTTAATTCCTGACTAGTGCAGTGCCTGTTCTAAACCTGCCTGTTTGGAATGTTCTGTTCTCTTGTTCTGTGTTAATGCTCCGGAGCTACTTCAGAATTATTCCTTGTCATGAGTGAGTCCTGCTCAAACAGTTCTAATATACTCTTTGTGCTGGAAATTGTTTTCAGAGCTCTTTATTAACAGTCTATGGTGCAGAGTGAACTTAGAAAGCTTTGCGTTCATCCTACCTGGTTTATCAGCAATGAAGATTTTGTGGTCAATGTTCATAAAATTGAACTTAATTTGCTTCTATACTATTAACATATGTGGTAGTATTTACTAAGTATTAACTCAACTGCTGTTATTTTTTCATGCAATGCATGTCGTCTTTTCCAGAGGAGCCAAAATAAAAGTTCTGTAATTCCACTCAGTAGCATTAGTTTTTTAATGTGGTACATAAAGGCAAAATCAAAAGCATTAAACAACAACCAAAATAGTCCAGGACTCTCTTCCTGCAGCTGATGGAGCAACAATAAAACTGATGAATGAAAAAATGAGGAAGAGTTCTACGTGCATGTAAGACAGACACATGCTACTCAAAACATGTGACCCTTTAAAAACAGACAATAGGGAGAAGTACCCACAGAGGTATGTTCTTTATAGATTTGACAAGCCAAGCAACATTATACACATTTTTACATTCTCAAATGACTGTTCATCCGATATCTAATCTTACTTCTTGGCCAACTGTTCCAGGAGTGCATGATCCCACTTCCCTTTAACCATTGACAGTTTGCTCAAAACACAAGAGTCAAGTATCAGGCAGGAAAAAAAGAGACCAGTATTTATTTGTTTTCGGGTCAAGCTTCTTCCACAATAAAAGCTTGACCTGTGACCCTCTCTCCATTAATCAATGTAGAGATGAATAAATAAGTGGGATATCTGGCAGCTGGCTGTCCAACAAGCTGTCTACAACTGTCCAAACCACTTCAGAGTCATAGGCTGAGGGGAGGCCTATAGATCAGCCAAATGGAGTTTGAAACCTAAAGAGTGACCAGGGGATTGGAGAGGAGAGGAGATGTAGGGATGATGCACGCGACAATCTGCTGCTAGTGTGGGGGGTCTCGCCGGAGAAGGGCAGAATCTGAGAGGGGAGAAGGGTGAATGGGAGAGACAGGGGGTCCTGGAATATTTTAGAGGAGAGACGAAGGATGGGCGGGAGGTGAGGATGTAGAGCAAGAGACCAGACAGAGGTGCTGGGTAATCTGTGGCTGTGGGTGGTCTGGGACGGCCAACAGGTAGAGAAGAGATAACAAATAAAATAATAACATCAATAGTGATTATATTTTGGTTATTTTTGAAGGTCTCCACATGAATAAACTAAGGCTTGTGTGGTGGAAAAACTCTGATTACAGCCTTTACAGTATCCTGGTGGCCCAGCTGGTCAAAAGGAGCGCAGGTCAGTGGGGGAGTGAGGAGGGAGGACATGCAGATGGGTAACACAGCACGGTAGGATAGCAATGTGTGTGTCTGCCCCAATCCTGGAGCAGCGATGGGGTGCCGCTGCAAAATAAATGTTGCGGAAACCCTGCCTACCTAATACTGGACATAGTACACTTTTAAAAGACATTTTAATTATAATTATACGTGACAAATCATTTTTTTTAAATATATTTTCCAAAGACCCCCAGAAGTGTCAATCAAGGGGTCTCGGACCTCCCAAGAAACCCTGTATCTCGCTCCCTGGCAGGAGCCAATTAAAATATATTTTTATTTTCTATACACATGATGCTGAATGGCAATGGGTGGCACTCTAACAGTGGTTTTCCATTGTCTGTTTGCAAAGAGAGGGGATGCTGTCTAGAGGAGGGGCAGAGTGCGGGAGTGCTCCACTCCTTCCATTATTGATTATGATCCGAGCCCACCAGAGGCACCAGATGTTAACCAGGCAGTTTAAGTTTCCACTGGCCTGTTTAAAGCCACAAAACTCATCTGCCTCTCTCATCTCCCCTGTATTGTTCCCCTCCGCTTTGCTGCAATGCCTTCACTGTTGTTTTTGTAATAAACATTTTATTTCCTTCAAGGGTCCTTGTTGCACTTCGTCGAGGCGACTTATTTTGAAGCAGACTTTTAAAATTCAAAGTATTATAATGCAATTCTGTATTTGTCTTTATAGACTTCTCCAGACCAAATCTCTTTGTAAGGCAGGATTTCTGATTCTGACGCCCTGTCCGCACTAATGTGGACAAATCTCGTCCCCACACAAATAGCATTTTATTAAACTAAAAGAAAAAGATTATACAAACGCCTTCCAAAATGCCAAATTTCAAAAGCCCCCAGTTTCTGTGTACATGTAAAACGAAGCATTTACATCACAACTTACTTTGTGCATGTCCACTGTAGCTTTGTGTAATGAGCATACACCAGAAACAACACCAATGGTCATATTGTCGGCTATGTACTACATATAATTCTCAAAATGTAGCATCACATTCACAGACGTCTGCCTTGTCCAGTTTTACGTGGACCACAGATCGTTAATGTAGACTTTATCACCACCTGCTGACGTGCTTGTTCCAGCGTATCGACTCGTTTTAGTGTTTTTGTCTGGACAGAGACATTCTGTAAAATGAAGGTCATATTTTTTTTTAAAACAAGGGGGGAAATATCAGTTCATAAAAATATCCATAGTGTCGACAAGGCCTGAGACTCTCTTGATTATATAAGGTCACAGAAGATTTTATTCAGTTGTTTTCACAGCTTGTGTGTCGTGCTCCCTGTCATGAGTAAACTGAACTTCATGTATAACATTAAAGTGGATTGTCCCTTTAATGCCTGGTCGCCACCCTATCCATTTTAACCTGCAGCACTTTGAATCTCTCTTTCTCTCCCTCTCTCTTTCTCTCCCACTCTCTGAAACCCACCATCACAGCTAATGAGCGAACTTGTATAGAACCAATGACATCTGACAGTTTTACTCTTCACATCACAAGTGCCATAATCAAGTAGAAGAAGAAAGGGCGCTTGTGTGCAGGATGTGTGTTTCTGTGCACTCTACAACTGCAGGTGTGTGTGTGTGTGTGTGTGTGTGTGTGTGTGTGTGTGTGTGTGTGTGTGTGTGTGTGTGTGTGTGTGTGTGTGTGTGTGTGTGTGTGTGTGTGTGTGTGTGTGTGTGTGTGTGTGTCCTCCCTGTGTTTCTCAGCTAGTATCTGTGGGACACATCAGGAGCGTCCCAGTGACCTGATCCTGAACAAATGAAATAGTAACGCTTTGGATTGGAAACAAGTGCAGTCACATAATTCTATTTGAGGAGAAAAATCAATTCAACACCAAAACACAAGTCAGCCATCCACCACACTGTGTCTCCACTATGTCTGAAAATGAACTCATCCTCCCACTGTTGTTACTGCAGTTTCTGTTGTTACTTTACAATGTTGGAAATATAGGTATTTCTTTTCCAGGGATATCAGGATGTAAGGCACCAAACAGGGTAAACCAGCATGTAGAAGTTTAAGACAAATGTTTTCACATACACAGACACATTGAAGCTACGCGGGCATATTGTTCTTTGCTGGAATAAAAGTAAATGCCAACTGTGAGTATAAAAAGTCAAAAAGTCTTGTTATGTGTGTACTTTGTTGTGTACTCAAGGTTATATTCTTTTATTTACTATTATATTATTATATTTGAACTGAAAGAAAACTAGAACTCCGAGATCTCCAAGGCTGATTGGCCAATTCATCCCCATATTGCATATATACGTATCAAGATCAGATACATAAACCATGTAGAAAGAAGTTTTCTACAAACTGCTCACAATTTCAAAATGTCAATAAAACACCACCATCTCACAATGTTAAAGAAAGCGACAAAATATTGCTGATCCACACATCGAACATCCAAACCTCCCACCAAGTTTTGTTGATGTCCAATCAGTAGTTTTTGCGTAAAATAACAAACAAACATTGATAACTAATAATAAAATAATAATAATGAACCTAACCTCATCGGTGGAGGTAAACATTTAGCTTGATAGTGTGTTTGCTGGTGAAAATATATATTGTTTGGACCCTTTAAACGGTATGTGTCCCAATTTTTGGGCATCAGGACTCACAACATTGACTTCATAGAAGTGTTTCACATCAGAGCCAATTTGTCTGAGCGGAGATGAAAAACAGGAATAAAGAAAGGAAAATTGTGTCGATGTCCAACTACTTACAGAGAGCAACTCAACACACAACCAGCGAGGAGAGGAGGATTATTTTTTCTCTCACTTCTGTCACTCTATTGATTTCCTGACACAGAGATGAGACGGGAGCATGCGACCTATTGTGTCTGGTGTCTTAAAGGTTAACTAAGTAATGGAAAGGAGTGACACGTTTTTACATTTGCATCATGCGTAACTTTTCATACAGTGAGGTTCCACTCCACATGTCTGTGTTTGTGGGAGCTGCACACAGCCACGCTGTGAAAATGACAACCACCTCTATTCATGTTTTTGCATTTTGCAATATCGGGAGCATAAAAATGGGCAACGTGCGTGTGTGGTGCGCGTGGATTTATTTGCATTGCTGTGTATGCATGTTGCATTAGACGGTCAAGTGGTATTAAATCACATTTAGTTTTGCATGGTGCAGATGTGATGTCCAGGCCCGTGTTTAAATGTCGCAGCATTGATAAGGTGTGACTGGACTCAGTCAACTGTAGAGGGTTTTTATGTCGCATTATAGAGTGTTTAGTTCTGCGTTAATGGGCTGCTGCACAGGAGAATGTTACATTTACATCAGTCAATGTGTATCTCATGTAGAACACGGGGACGTTTTCTTTTTCCCCTCCATATATTATTGTATTTTCTCTATAGATTTTCTGTTTGAGTTCCTTCAGTTGTAATTCCTTATGATAAATATGTTACACTATATCCTGAAAGTAACAATAAGAAATACATAGTTTACTTAAAATCTACAGAGAACAACATATTAAGTGTTATAAAAACATTTAGACTAATATATGAGGTTCCTCACCATAATGCGCTGTGTAGAGATTTAACAGCCATGGAATAATTATATTTAACATTTATGTTTTATTTGTTAATATATATTTGTGTCTGTTTCTTTTGCCGGACTCCTGTAATGTAAACCCATCATGTATCCAGCTATTTCCTCAGCACAGTCGCAATACTTCAAGAAACCAGGAGGTGGCAGCTCTTATACTGTTTCCACAAGCTCCTGATCCAACTGCTGAGGTTTCCACCATCAGCAGCTGCATGTTACCCAAACCATGAAATACACTGATATAAATGAATGACACATTAATTAATGAAACCTAAATTAAAATAATTAAAAGGTCTTCATTGTTTTTGAACTGAATGTGAAGTGACACTGAATTTGCACTGAAACTTGTAACTGTAAAATATATCAAGTCGTTGCTTTATTTCCATATATTTCAAATATCCTCTTTTGTCATGATTTATATTATTATGATCATGTTTTTTTTCCCCTCTCCTTGGGAAAAAAGTCAAGATAAAATATTTATGTATTGCCTGAGCTCAAATTCTCCCTTGACATCCGTTTCTAAGTGACTGACCTGACTTTCAAACGGCCGCACAAGCGCCACCATCATCATATTCTGAAATGTTCTGCAACGACCGACTCGCAGGCACATAAAGCAACAATCAGCCCCTGCCACGTCCAAATACCTGTTTTAGTTACATTATAGGGATTGAAAACCTTCCCAGGGGGTGTTTTGTGTCCATTTAGTCCCCCCCTTCCTCCTCGGCAAGAGGTCACACACCCACACGGCCAGTTTACATTTCCTCTGTCACAAAAGCAATACACTGCAATTTCCCTGCACGAAAATACCCCCTCTGGTCACCACCAGCAGAATGACCTTTTCTTTCTGTCTTTCTCTCTCTCTCTCCCCCTCTCCCCCTCGTCCTTCTTTCTCCTTTCTGTGATTTAAACACTGACAATCCCTCTTTAAATAAATATACAGACTTGAATCTTTCTCTTTTCTTTCTGCCGCCACCGCAAATCCCCTCTATCCTTACGAGAATGGAGGATAATCCTCCTGAAAGAAACATAGAGGCGGTCAGAAACAGGAGGAGAGCAGCGTGCATCTAGAAAGCAAAACAGGAGGAATTCATCGCTGACCTGCAGCAGCAAGGATGGGCAACAGGAGCAATTCCCCCCTGACTTCACCCTCTCCTTTCCACACTTCTCCTCTCCTCCCACCTTTTCAACCCTTTTTCTTTATCTCCCCACGGGTGCTTCCTCGCCCTCCCTCCCCTACTCCTTTTTCCACTCTCGTCTCCTTCTACTTTTTCTGCCCTCCTCTTCTCTGCACTTCATTTTACTCTTCTTCTTCTCCTCCGCAGCCTGTCTCTTTCCATCTCCGCCCGGCCCCTCTCTAGCCGTCTTGACTTTTCTTTAGTTTTCTGCCACTTTGTTTTTTTTTCCTCTCTGTTTTCCCTCTTCTGCGTCTGGTGACCATTTCTTTATTTTCTCTTTCTCCCTAGCTGGCCTTTCTCTTCCCTCCTTTCCTCCCTCATCCCCCCACCCCACTCATCCACCTACACACACACACACACACACACACACACACACACACACACACACACACACACACACAAACACACACTCTGTTCCCTCTCTTCCCCTCTCGCAGACTAACACAGTTTCTTTCCGGCCCACTGCCTCTGCTGTTCAAATGTAACAATGCTCAGCGTGATTTGATGGTGGCCTCAGTTCACCGGCCTCTGTGTGTGTGTCTGTGCATGCATGTGTGTGTGGGTTTGTGGGTTTGTGTGTGTGTAGGTGCGTGTGCATTAAAACCACACCACTTTGGAACTGTATGGTGTCTTTATTTGAGTTGTGAGAAAGCAAAACACACAGAAAAAGATTAACGATTAATTGGGAAATAATGAACATCATCATACAAATATAAGTTAAAGTAAATGCAGCATACTGTAACTCTATAAGCATAAATATTTGTTTATTTTATAGCCATCCTTAATAATAGTATTTCTCATGTTTCTTATTTTATTCCTTTTTCTAATCTTTTAATCCATTGTTTTTATTCATCATTGTTTTTATTCATCATCATCACTTGTTATCTGTACCCTGTGCAGTATATCTTTCACTATTATGGTGTACTGTCAATAGGTGTAGGTACATATTCAAATCTGTTTTTCTGCAGGTTCTTTTTCTTTTTTCTCTTGGATTTTTTTACATTTCTTTTCTGGTTATCTCAAACTTCACCCTCACTCTGTCTTTTCATCTTCATTCATGTACTTTTTATCTTCATCACAATCCCTACTCTGCCTTTTTATCCATATTTCTTTACACTTTAGTCATTGTTTTTCCTCAGTTCATTGAAAATGCAGGCTAGCTAAGCACTGCCTCCCTCTACATATCTGAAGATGCCTTCATGTGAGATACAGATAGATTATTTATCCTCTCCAACTCATATATGTGTGTTGTGTCATAATGCAGTTTTATACATGTTATTGGGCTTTATTTTGTGTCTTAATGCAGTGCTTCTCAGGGGTTCGTGAAAAGTCTCCAGATTCATCCAGTAAAATGATCACGATATATGTATTCTGTGTTGACATGGTGAGAACAATTTCAACAATATCTGTTTAATACATTGTTCTTGTCTTGATCTTTCACACAACTAAGTAGAAGTGTAAATGTCAAATTATTCCAACGGACAGACATGAGGGGGTCCCTAGAATATTTTCTATCCTGTCTTGGGACCTTGGCTGAGAAAGAATTCATAACCTTTGTCGTAGTTTGTGAGTGCTCACATGGCCGTCTTTTGTTTTAGGTAGCCAATGTGTTTTTGCTCACATATGGTACATGTCTGCAGAGAATATGTGTCAGTAAACACTACGACACTTTGTTACTTCCTGCAACCAACCGCAATTCAGTGCAATGGTAAATAAATACATTGAGGTAATAGTAGTGGTCTCACATATTTGGATCCCACAGTGTAAACATAAAGATACAAATCAGCTGCAACAAACTTCTTGCGTAAGTGCAACTTGCAACACAGAGGCAGAAAGTAAACTTTGATAACATTGCGTGTGTGTGTGTGTGTGTGTGTGTGTGTGTGTGTGTGTGTGTGTGTGTGTGTGTGTGTGTGTGTGTGTGTGTGTGTGTGTGTGTGTGTGTGTGTGTGTGTGTGTGTGTGTGTGTTGGGGGCAGGTGTTGGCTCTCCCCTCTATGCAAGCAGAGGCATTAAAACACATCAGGAGGCGGGGGAATATTGACTAGGCCGTGTCTCCCTCACACTCGTGTTTGGTCGGCAGGCAATCTACCAGCCGTCAATCACGGCGAGGCGACCCAAGTTGGGAACCATCAAACGGCCTGACTTCTGGTGTCAGTGCTGAGGGGGATCTATTTCAGCGTGACACGCCATCAGCGGCAAATCTAAAGAGGGCTCCATTGTCAGAGAGGGGAAACACACAAGGATACACATATTCATGAATAAGCACCTAGATGTGCACACACATACATACAGCGTGCACCCACCTACGTGTTTTATTCTGGCTTGAGAGAAGATTTACATCCAAATATATCTTTTTTTTTAACTGATAATAGTTTGTGCCTGAGAATTGGGATCAAGGATACATTCATTTTCGATAGAGGGTTGATATTTGGAGCAATTTTTTAACTTAATTTGAAATACTTTTTTAATGTATCGATTTGAAAATCAAGCATAGTTCCATCTTTTCGTTCTCGGACTGGTTTGAATGAGACAATAATAAAGCATCTGTGCCCGGCGGCACTTATAATCATTTGAAATCGATTGATAGAAAATTACTTTTCCACCGGTAATGGCGTCGCACTTTCCTTAACCTTTGAACTCGCTGCCACCGTTGCCCCCCGGCTCTTCAGCAGCCGTGGAAGGTAAAGTTCAACATGACATTCAGACACATTTAAGTGCTCCCGAGCTTTGAATACAATTAAAGGGTTGCTCTGTCTTCCTTTCCCCCCATAGAGCGACTGATTCAAACCTCAAGGGTGTAAATGCAGTTCTTAATGAAAAGAAATGCTGTTCTTAGCCATGAAACAGGTAAAACAGTGGGTATTAACACATTCCGTATTTTTTTTTCAACATGATCTTAAAGGTATATTTGTAATAATATGTATGTCTGTATAAACTGTTCTTGTGGTCATGAGTTATTAATTACTCATTAATTACTTAATTACATATTCCTAAGGCATTGCCACTCTCAAGCCCTTCTGCCAGAGTCATGTGGATACTTAAACACTGCTCCCAAATTAACTGGAGACATGTCTTGTTAGCATAAAGTATTACTTAAGCAAAGCATATTGATCCTAATTTAAATGTACAACTATATGCATATTGATTATCTGAAAACCATTAACGCAGCGATTGAACGAGCGCGGGCATATCTTATTGTTAATTATTTCTCGGACACAGATAGTATAGGACGGGAGCAGACAGTGAGGTGATCAGATCTAATTACACAAGCGGGGTAAAGGAGATAAATGTATATATGATCCATGAATGAGTGTATTCTCAGAGTGCTTGTGGGTGATGTGCGGGTTGGATGTTTGAGGCGGTAAACTGAGCGGGTCACAGGGAGGGAGAACTACAGCATTCGTTACTAAACCGCCGGAGTGCTGTGGACCACCATCGTTGACACGTGTCTCCAGCGAGGCCAAAAAAAGTGATTCACAGCCGCCATCACTCTCTTGCTTATCTCCTTTGAAAAATTCATCTTTCACCTTTGTCCTGAAGTTTCTCTCCGTCACCAACATCAAGCATTACAAATTATGAAAAATGAGGACGCTGTAAATACACTTCACTCACTGTGAGGATAGCGATCGGGGGGGCTGCGCCGCGTGCACCGCGGTTTAAATGAGCGGGCCTCCATCAGGAGTGAGCGCTGACAGAATGAGACATTGTACTTTTGAGCCATGAAATTACAGGCTGGTAAGCCCAAGGCAGTCGCCAGGTGTGACTGATGCGATCGGGGGCCTGCTTGGACAAACGCAGCAGCGCGCACCAGCATTCCTACTTGTCAGTCATGTTATAGATCTCCGGGATATAACTCATCGCAGGTACCAGAGATGAATGATAAAGTTAATTGGTGTATGTGTACATTGCCCTAAACTATATATAAGAAGATTAAATCCACACACGTGGCAGAGCAGACTAAATAATTGACAGGAGGTTGTGAAAGGGTAAGAAAAATAACCGTGTATCTGTTTACTGCTTACATTCAAATTCAATGGTACTTCTGATAGTTGACTTTTATCTTGCTTCCAACTCGCTATTGATTTTTCTGTTGATGCACTACAGACGCACAACTGGGGACTTATATAATGGCTGTAATCCTTCTGGGTCTACACTGGCTTTGGCCTCTGGTGTAGTTTTGTGTACTTGTGTTGGCTCGGCCACTGAGCTACACTAACAATTACAGAGAAAAGTTCATAAAGTAAATAAGAAATATCCTCAAATATCCCTAAAAGAAAGGATCACAACTCATCAGTTTTCATCACACAATATTGACATTTTAACATATTATAACTGTTTAGAGTCTGATTTGTGTTAATTGCAACTTAACTCCTTTGAGTGAGTTCTATTTTAAGCTCTCGAACAGGAGGTCGTCTCTGTGGGGAGGTACCTGTGCTCTTCTCTACAGTTCTGTGACAATTACAGTGAGTCAAAGCTGCTGTGTGTGGGCCGCTAAACTTCTCCCTCCTTGGTTCCCACACCTGTCCTTAGGGCGCACCAAGATTTATGTCTCTGTCCGGCTGATGAACCACTGTGGCCCTTATTTACAATACTGCAGTCTGTGGCTGTGAAGCACATCTCTGTGTGTGTGTGTGTGTGTGTGTGTGTGTGTGTGTGTGTCTGAATGTAAACAGGTAACACTACCAGGGGTCCCATATTAGAAGGGGGAAACTTTTGAATTGTCTCTGTGGTCTAACAACCTACAACTTTCATTTAGTCCCTGAAAGGAAAAGTCATGGATAGAAAATTAGCGACCAAATTAGGATGTTCCTTGTAAAGTAAAAATGGTTTGGTACCAAAATCCGCTGCCAATCAGACGCTAGATGTTTCGCGGCTTCACGGCCGAATAACAACTCAGATTTCGGTGCCTCATTTCGGTGCCTGAGCTATGTACTGAGATATTTGCCCTGCTTACAGGCAACATACATCAACACACGTGCCTGTTGAACACTGTCCACATGCCTCTGGTAGCCGGTAGCTACCTCAAACTCAGGTCGACACTACAACAAAATGCTGAAAGCTTATCGGGGAAATTGTGGCTGTATTTCACGTAAAATGATTCCAACACCTGACACCTGCAACAACATTTTGAAAACCATCCTGCGTAAGAGGGGAAACACGACAAAGTTAATAATAAAAGCATCTAGTGACGAACTGGATACTTTGGCAATAACATCAGACAGCAGTGTGGGCGTCCCTGGCTTTGGCAAAACAATTGATGAGATGGGAGCCGGAGTATTTTGCTATATTAAGCACTGTAGTTGTGTCGGGTTTCATTTGTTATGTGATTTTATTATGTAAATATGTTAAGAGTTTTCCACTTATTTGTATTTAAGTTAACCATAACTGTTAAATTAATTTCTACTTCCAATTTGCCTTAGCAATAAAGTAATTCTTTATCTATTGGTTCTGGCACAGTTTAGCCATCAGAACCATTTTAAGTATCAATATAGGGTTTGGAAAAACCCAAATGATACCCAACACTAAAAATATATAAATATATTCCCTGCCCAACAACTGAAGAAGCTGTCTGATGATGTTTATGAGCATTTATGAAAATAATCTGCGAATCAAGAGAAAGAGGACAAAGATTTGTCCATAGTCCGTATAGTGTTCATGTGATACAGGTGATGGAATTTGGGGCAAATACAGCAATAACTTCAAGATGATAGAATATGTGGCACAAAAATGATCAATCAAGAAATAAAATCAACATATTTTGAAAGCAACATTTTTGCAGGTATAATAACGAGCACTAACTTCAGTCTTCTTCGACTGCTCTCTGTGTCGAAACGTCCTCTTAAATGGAAGGGAAAACAGTGGCCCCTGTGGTGCGTTCTCCAAACGCCAGCAACAATTAGACTCATCTTCTCTCCAAGCTTCTGTGACACTCTCCTGATGGCGATAATATGCTGTCCTCATAAATATGACGGGCTCTTAAAGGACCCACAGGACATTGCTTAAACCCATCTGAAATATGCATAATGTTCCCCCTATCTCCAACAGAGGGAAGTGAGCGAGGAGAGTCATGTCCTATATACATGGAGCCTGCTGGAACATCAGGCCGCTCGCTCATTTAGGCTCACATGCAGCTTTAAACACTAAAAAGTGCAATGTGATCATATTTTATTACTTTGTTACTATTGATATAGCTCTATGTTTTATTATATTTATGCTTTTTAAGTATTATTCTAGGTGGACCATCGTAAGATAATAAGAGTAGAAACAGCCAAAATCAAGCTGGGTAGGAATGTATGATAATAAACTATACAGTCCTCTTTTTAAAACAGGTTAACAGCCTAAAAATAGCAACTGTACATCAATAAAATCTGAAAAAAGCCTCTTTAAATAAGCTGCATTCACTTTGACACACAAACAACACAGCAAACCAAACCCTTCTCCAATATTTCCAATAGCGTGGAAGCGAATGACAAGTTCCACTGCCACCAGAGCAGAAGAAGGGCACTCTCACGGATCCCAGGCTATCGAGGAAAGAGAGTTGTGAGAGGAAAATATTGAGCTTTAAACGGTCGCTTTTAAAAGGTAAATGGAGTCAAAATGCTTCAACCAGTAAATTTGCCCCCAGAGACCAGAGGGAATGCGTAGCGGGCAGAATAATACATGTGGGTGAGGGGGTAATGAATTGGAAGGGATGCAGGAAATGTGCAGCGCTGAGCGTGGCCCTTTGAGATGGATGGGGAGTTCTCCGACTGCTCAGATACCCCAGTGAAGCATCTTCGTCCATGGGAGATGACTCTCCTCCAGCTTCACGATGTTACGGCTCTCTGTAGAGCCACTGCACACGGTCAGTCACGAGTGCAAAAGTGTACTGTGGGGATATATATTTTCTGCAAGGAACGATGAGAAAGAGGTTCACTATATGGATATCTCACCTCACAGTGTGAGCTTCCTGTTGTACTCTCATTTGAGTGATTTTGCTTGAATTAGGGTCTTTTAGGACCTAAAAGACCCTAATTCAAGGAAAATCTAGGCCAGTGTAGGGTAGCTTGGTCATGCAGTGGTTAGAACTGTCACCTCCTGACTGGAATCTTAAAAATCATGGTTCAGCCGGGGTCTCTCTGTGTTCAGTTTGCTTGTTCTCCCCGTATCTACAAGGATTTTCTCTGGGTACTCCGGCTTCCTCCCATAGTCCCCAGACAGGTTAATAATAATAGGTTAATTTGAGACTCTATATTGCCTAAAGGTGTGAATGGTTGTTTGTTGCTGTGATACTCTGGTGACCTGTTGAGGGTGTCGCCCAATGTGAGCTGGAATTGATCCCAACTACTCCCACCAATCACAAAATGATAAGCGATAGAGATGATGGATGGATGGATGGATGGATGGATGGATGGATGGATGGATGGATTGGCCTTGTATTCTTGGTACTGACTTTGGCATCTGAGCATTTCGAATGTCGTCTGAGCTGCATATGGCCACATTGCTTTAGCAGTGTGTATGTGATAGTGTCCTGGGCCAAATCTAATGATCACCTACTCAACTGACTTGCTCTGCTACAGTTTCATAATGAGCCAATTGATTGAGCAAGATATTGACTTGTTTACTTGCATATCAGGGAAGTGAGATCCAATCACAAATGGTCCCTTGAGACCAATGCAGAGATGCATTCGAATGCCATGTGTGAACTGATGTGTGTAAGCTGTCCACGTGTGATGGGATTATCCAAAGTACACGTTAATGCCATATATGGACAGGGCCTGCGTGTAGATTATACCCCAAGAGTTTACCAGTGGCAGGTGTACCAGACATTAAGCCTTGTGAATTGTGAACTGGTCACGGTTTGGTTAGGTCGAGGCCAGTCTTGCTTAGCCAGACCAATATCAAAGCACTGGAGAAATGGGAGAAAATGCTCTGTGCTTTTTTGTAATTCTTTAGACAAATGGGCGACATGGCCCAGGATGAAGTGACAGTGCCCCTGCAAAATTGATTTGGTGGAAGATTTGCATGTGAGGAGGCAATCACTGTCTATAAAATGGTTAATTCCCTTCAAAGAAAATGCCACAAAACACATTTAAGGACGTGTGTCAACTGCACGTTAGCATGATCCAAATCTTTGTCAAAACAAGCGGAAGGGAAAGAGACTGCCATTTGAAACCTGCAGCCATTATTAGGTTTATACCTGCACACTGCAACTGGTGAGTCAGAATGGTTTGGTTAGGTTCAGAAAAAACTAAGGTTGGGGCTAAAATAATGACCTCCTTAAGTAAAAACTACTAGTACTATACTGACTCAATGGAATCAGTGTTGCATTGGATAACCCATATGGCTACATCAACAGTTGTAGTAATTATTCTCAAAAAAACGTGGTAATATTTATTATAAAATAATGCTATTATATATTTCAATCTAATGTAACAATAGAATTTTAATTTATCTGCACATTGTGATCAAATCGTTTTTTAATGATGCAGTCTTCGCATTTATGTATGATTTAGAATTTGCTGTGTGTATTTTTATATGTAAGGAACATTTTTCCTTCTGCAGAGAGAGGAGGCTCCTTCCTAAAATTTCCCGGAGCGGGCAGGTCTGACAAGCACTCGTAGTGAATGGCATTGTCTCTCGAGGCCCTCTGAACTTCTCTCTCAGTCCACTGATGAAATATTTAGCATTACAATAGCAGCCTCTTTAAGGGAGGAGGGTGTCACTGACTCGGATCCATTGTTGTGTCCCTGTGCCGTTATTGTGTTTTGGATGTTAATCTGTGATATTTTTAAATAACTGATGTCAAGGCTATTTTTTATTCATTTTTTAATCATTATTGTGTCTTGTTTTCACCGCGGGATGGATATGAGATCGGCAAGAATCAAGTTCACCTTATTCCCTTGGGAATCTCCATGGCATTAGAATATGAGCACCACGGCTGATGAAGTCTCCAAGAAGCAGAAGACACGGAAGTCAATTGCAGGATGTGTAAAAATCTTGCTCTCAGCCACGAATATGTAAAGGTTGTTGTTGTTATGACAATTTTATGAGAAAAAACTACATAGATTTCCTTGGCAGAATACAGTCGGACGGTGACTTTGGGAGTTGGACTCAGCTTTTGGTTCTTTTTTTTTTTTCATTGGCAGTGTTGAAAAATAGATGGAATTGGGGACAGTGCAAGGTGTTGTATTCAATATATGGGCTTTCATGTGATAAATTGAACGTTATTCATATATGAGTGCACACTGTTTTTTGGTTATTCTGAGGAGAAGTTGCCTCTTGCTGCCCAGGGACCCTTTTCCTTTTAACTGAGAAGCGGTTCAGGAGAGGTTTAGGAGAGGAAGAGGGGGAGGCGGGTGGGTTGTTGGGTGGGCAGGGAATCTCTACAGACCTTGATACAATTACTCTGCCTTCCCCTCTCCTTCCGCACCACTTCTGGCCACGCTCTCACCGCGCCGCTGGGAATAGAAAAGGCCCAGCTATCTGGCAGAAGATTTGGTCAGTCAGGCATCAAATGCAGGGCCCTCTTCTCACACTCTGTGCCGGGGGTGGGCACGCCGGGGGACCCGCATTGTGCATTTTCACACACTTTTCTCGGAGGGGCCGCAGGAATCCTTAGCCATCGGTAGAAATAGAGGGTAGAGAGAGGCAGAGAGACACAGGCGGAAGGGGAGAGTGATGGAGCAAGAGTGAGAAAGATCGAGGGAGGGAGAAGGAGAGAAGGGAGTGAGATGGGTCCAGGGGCGAGACAAAAAAGCATCAAGGCTGCAGGCGACCTCACAGAGACAAACAACGGCTCATCAGATACTGGAAGGGTTCTGCCTCTCTGTTTGTTTTTCTGCCGCTCTGTCTACTCCGACCCACCGCCTCCTCTCTCTGGAAGGTTTTATTCAGGGGTTTGGAGAGTTGACCCTCTGTGGGTGTGTGACAGTAATGGCTGTGGGCTAAAGGGCTCAGGGTCAGGGTGGAAGCAGGGAAATGTATTTCTATTCATGGTTTCGGGGCACTATACCTGTTCAGAGACTAATGTCACACAAGCATTTTTTTTTTTGTTTGAGAAAAGGAAAGTGTAGAGGAGACGTGTAGACCCCTCAAGCAACAAATCTCCATCACCAGGGAGAGAGAGAGAGAGAGAAAGAGAAAGAGAGAGAGAGAGAGAAAGAGAAAGAGAGAGAGAGAGACCCTCAACTATCTCAAAGGAAAATGTGATTATTTCTCAGATCAGCTCAAACTTTTCTTGACACGCAGGGCAAAAGGCCAACGCGTATTATTTGTCTGTGGGCACTGGGGCAAAGAAGAACAGGGGAAGCGATGGAGTAGTTTGTGGAGCATACAACCAAAAAACTAACAACCAAAAAAAGACCTTACCTCACATGACCATTATGCAAATATCTGAATATGTGTCTCCATTGCTACTTAAATCTCTCTGAGACACATTTTTATTGGTGTGCTTTCTCCTGGTTCTGATCTCACCGACTATTTTTTATCACTAAATCTATATTTATTTGATCTTGTTTTTAATGTTTTCTTATCTGTAACACATTTTATTTTTATATTTGTGCTTTAATATTGTGTGACCTTCAAATTGCTTCTTTTTTTTTTTTTATTGTTTGCTTTTATAATATGTATTAACTTGTAAAGCACAAGTATCATTCTAATTTTTATTACTTAGATATTCAGCCGCATTAAAGAAACAGCAGAAAACCTTGGATTCATGGTTTGTATTCAAAATTGAATGGTTTCTTGCTCACAAACAAACAAACAAACCTATGATCTTGGATAAAACAAAAGGGCTGAACCGAAACTGTTACCACAAGAAAACAAAAAATTGAAAAAGAGTTCTCATGTAAGAAATTTGAAACATATTTTCCTCCCCCAATTCCTTTTGAGTGACAGGACGCAGCTAACGCGTGCACCACTCTTTAAGTGGCTGTTTATCTCCAGAATGAAACAATGCAACACCACATTCCAGTTGTCATGGTTCCTGCGGCGTGGCCTTGGCAGGGTTGTGTGAGGAAGAATGTTCTTTTTTATCATTTTGGCAAAAACACATGTTGAGGGGTTTGTACACCCTAATGAAAAGAAGTTAATGATAAGGGAGCGACGTGACACCTTGTCTAACCTGCTGTATGTGTGTGTGTGGGGGTGGGGGTGGGGGTGGTCAACATATGCAAGACGGGCAGGTGGTCTGCATCTCTGTGTTGGAGGAAGGAATGATGGGTCTTAATATGAATTCATGTAGCACTGATATAACTTCCAACCGCCCATTATCAAATATTGCTGTGTCGCTATAATTGTTATTCCATTTGTTGAAAACATACAAAGTTCTGTAACAAGGTTTGTGAAGTATGAGAACTTCCCAGGAGCTATAGGGCAAAGCAAAATAGAGAAATATATATATTTTTTAATTTAGTTCCTACAACACAGCGAATGATTTTCATCCAAGTGTAAAATATATGATTTTAACTATTCAAAATATGTCCGTCAGCCTTCAAAGCTGCCCCACGTTCCCACTGCAATTTAATTCCTTGCCGTTTACTTCATTATCCACAGTGAAAATTGGATTTCAACTTGAATTTGGCAATTCACGATTCAACTGACGGTAAAATCGCTCTTCTCCGTTTGCCTCGAAAAGTTGTCCTTGTATCCGCACACTCAAAGAAGCAGCCTCGGTGTCATTCACACTGGATAAATCTCTGCTGCTAACATGCTCGTCTTTAAAGGGATTATAAAGTCAAAGTCCCCCCCCTTCTAAAGGTGGCCATAAGTATATGAATATTATTATTGTTGTGCATCTCCGTGAGAGAGGGATAGAGAGAGAGAGGGATCCCAGCCATCTTTATTGCAGTGTTAAGGCCCAGGTAATGCCTCAGAATAATGCATGATAAGGCAAACATAGGCACTCCTTTCAAAATATTCAAATGTGATCGGCGGAGTGGAAAATAAAGGAACGTGGATGGGTGGAATGACTTCCCGCTTCTCCACACCCCTTAATAATATTCATATCACCACTCATTTTCTCTTTCACTTTGTTTTTCAAAGTGACCCTGACACAGGAGGAACACACACACTCTGACGCTTTGAGGGAAATGTTGCTAATGGATGAGATGCACCTATTGTTGAAATTATATTATCCAGACAATTTTTTTTATCCGTCACAACCAACTTTGTTGAACTCTTTTCAATAATCTTAAGATGTGATTGGACAGAAAGTGAAGCAAAGGTTCTGTTGCGTTGTTTGCGTTGATTACTGGATGATTGTGTGGTCTTTGTGTATTCCCTCCAAACAGCCAATGTAGTGAAACAGCATAAAATCCTACCTATCAACGTATACACAAATAGTGTGTGTGTGCGTTTGTGTGGCTCAGAACTCACCAGAGACTCCAATTCAGTTCTGTCACTTCATTTTCCTTCAGCTATTACCAAGGAGGTTCTGTTTCTGTCTGCGTTCTTCGTTTGTCTGTCTGTTAAAATTTGTCGGATTACACAAAAACAACTGGACTGGATTACCACCGTACATGGGTCATGAAAGAACCCATTCAATTTTGGAATGATCCAATCAGGTGGCAAATCCAGGATTTTATTTTTCCACTTTTACTTAAAGTTGCGAACGTGAGCATTTTCCAAAATTTTTGTTGATTTCTCAGAGAAGAATATATGGATCTTCGTGAAAAAAACCCGGCACATTTAAGAGAATGATATTTATGATTCTATGCAATTTGGTTTTGTGATAAGGAAACCCCAACCATGACCTCAAACCTAACATTAGCCACCTTTAAACTAAGCCCAAAAACATTTGTTTGGTGGATATGTTGTTTCAGACAACATAATTGGCCAGAGTTGATGTGTGGACCGGTGCCCACAGTACATCAGAGAGAGGGAAAAAGTGGAGGTCATGAGCTCCTTGCATTGATTTAAATTTGGGTGCAGAAGCTCATTTCCACTGCCCTTCTTCAACATGTCTCCTGACTTGGCACCAGACTCTTTAGGAGACTAGATGCAACACAGTGAGATCATCCATGATAGTTTCCCTCCTTACTGTACACATGTAATAATTGTCTTAGCAATAGTTTGCCCTGTGGAGGTTGGCGGCAGGGGTTTCATTGCAACATCCACGATCAGGTTGCTCAAAGATCTTGGGCTACAAGCCCTGCGCCAGACCATAAGAGAAACATCCCACACTGCAGAACGCTGCAGCCAATGGCTCTGGATCAGGAGGATCTGGGCCCCAAGATGCTATGGACAAGCAGCCTGGTCTGATCAACCTGTGGTGGGTCTGCCTTAGAAGAGGGCTAAAAGGCTGAAACCCCTGATGATGCTAAGGTACACAACTGAAGATACATCCCTAACATCCGCTGGTGGTCACTAACATCCGATAACTGGCGGTAACCATTAATTAGTGCAGAAGAACGTACAAGGGATATTCTCCATCTCATCCTATGTTCTAAAGTGGGACAGTGTTGAGTTTAAAAAGGCAAAGAGGTAATGATGTCTGATCTACTGAGAGGCCCATAGTACTGTGGTACTGTAGTATTCATAGTACTGCCATACAAGCCAGTAGCTTGATTTACCTTTAGCCTCAGCGCACCATCAAGTTCGTCCTGTATCATTGATTACAAAGCCAAAACCCTTGATGACGCTAAAATGCATGACTAAAGTTATGTCCCTAACACCTGCTAACATCTACTGGTAGTTGTTAACTTAAATCGTGCAGAAGACCTTCAAACGTACGAGGGATATTCACCATTTTGTCCTATATTCTGAGATGCAGACTGAAGTCCTAATTGTTCCCTAAGACTGAAATGAACAATTTTCTGAAATGCAGAGGAACACTCAACTAGAGGGAAACAATTAATAATGGAGTACAAATTTGTTTATGTGGCCCAATTCTGGAGCATTTCACAGAACAATGGAGACAACAGAACAAAGAGGAAAGCCAGAATTAGACTGTGGGGAGCGAGCAGCCCACTCACCGAGTAACATCTTAATGCAGCGATTAAAGTCGGGGAACGCTGCAGACGAGCCTGCTTGAAAAACCATGTCATGCCCATAGCTGCCACAGTTACTCCTGCATTACCTGCCGGCTTTTTATGCAGAACTGCGAAAGACGAGAGGCACAAAAAGCAACTGCATGTTAAATAGCTATTAAAATTGTATAGTTTTAATACCTGCAGGTAGAGGAAAATATTTAAATGCATCCATTCCCTCTTGTTCGGCTTTTGAGTGATTGAAGGAACTTGTGATTGGGTTTCCACATAGTGCTCCCATCTGCACATGCCAGCCCTTATCTGCCTTGATATTAACATGGCTCTTTCATTAGAAACCCAGCCCATTTTCTGGTTTATGGGTAAAATAAGATGCAGAATGAGACAATAAAGTGCATTTGTGTTTCAGTGGATGCATTATGAATAAATAATTGTAAGTGCCTGCCTAGGCTGCGTCGTCTTCAGGAAGATAATCACTGCCTATAACACATTCTCTGCCCCTTAACGCAGCTACGCTCGATGTACTAGTTCTATTATGTAGGTGAATATTGAAAGAGGATCATGACTTTATAATATCCATGTGCATCAGGCGCAGGAACAAATGGAAAGACGGTGGAAGGGGATGAAAACAGGTCATTTCTGGTCATTCTCTCTCTCTGGTTATTTCGAGACAAAGAGAAGGGGAGGAAGGGGAGGTGAGGGCAGGGAGAAGAGAGGAATTTATTTTCAAATAAGCAGCAAAGCTGAGACGGGACAGCAACTCGACTTATAACCACGTCTTAACAGGCGTTCATTTCTTTCATCGCTTATTTTTTTTAGGTTGCACAGTTGAGCTCATTCCAGTGAGGTCCTGTCCAACACGTCCTCCAACCGAAATGATCGAGTGAGGTATGTGTAGGAAGAATCTGGTTTCTATATAGTTTGACCAATCATGTTAGTGCAGGCTTTGGTTCCCCCGCAGTCTGTGTGGAGAACAGGAGAAAGAAGATACTGACCGAAATGCGTCGGCTTGTGGCTTTTTAATTTATCTGCGTTCATATGCAGATAGCTTAATAGAGATTAGCCAAAATGTCATTTGGACCTACAACCACAAAAAGTATTGCTGTTTGTGTTTTGTGTGGAGAAACCCTCAACTTGTGTTTTGTCCCACAAGTCCAATCTCGTGTCAGACCATAGCGGATGGGCTCTGACATAGCTAAAACCCTAACCCAGCTCTACCATCAAATTTAAGCCATAGGAGCTTACCAGGCATACTGCACCTTTGACCTTTGACCTTTGTAACGGTAATAAACTGTGGTTAATTTTTTGAAACGTCACTTTTTGGTTCAGTTTAGGCGCAAAAGACATTTGGTCAGGTTTATAAAAAGGTATGTTTGGGTTAAAATATATACGTCCTTACACGGTTATTGGGGGGGTTTTGGATAAAAGATTAATCCATTTCATACTGGAAACAAACTGTGGTCTCCTCTGTTTTCCCAATCCAACCCTGCAACCCAACCTCTTCCTGCTGCAGACTTTGTCCCTCTACACTATGTCGCTTAACTTCCTCTGTTGCTCCAGTCAAAATGACTGTGCCCGCTAAAGGTTGCATAGCAATAAAACATAACTATATGTTGTAAAATGCTGCTTGTGTGGACGACCAATGGGGCATGGACCTATACAACCTTTAATATATATGTCTAAGGCCAAATACCAGGGTGTTGCATTTTGATATTCAGTGATTAAATAGCAGATTTCTCTTTTTTTTATGGAACGCTGTTATTTTTAATGTTAAAACTACTTGTGTGTTGTGTTGACGCATGGATAAAGAGCCACTCCCATTTTATAACCATCAAAAACAGCAATAAATAGTTACCCCTGACTTGTTCAACAGTCTGTGTATTAATATTAAACAAAATGGTCCTTGCAAATTTCCGATGGTGAAAATGTATTCACTAACTGGTGACTGCACATGACTGCAGCTGGGTTGGCTGCACGAGCGGTGGTCGCAGGTGTCGGCGTGGGGGGGGGGTCTGAGTCAGTGGTCTGGTTTACGGTCTGTCACTGAGAAAGCAGCCACCTGGCCCTTCCCTGTGTGTGTGTGTGTGTGTGTGTGTGTGTGTGTGTGTGTGTGTGTGTGTGTGTGTGTGTGTTTGTGTTTGTCACACTATGATCAGTGTCACTCCCGGGTCTGACATGATGGTTCTGCTGTTGGTGACAAATACGCACACCCACACACACACACACAGGAGGAGAGGTGACTGACAGGTCTCATTGTCTGGCCGGCAGCCTGTTTGCATTTCCCCTCCTAAAGAAGAGCAGGGGAAGAAAAACTACACTGAAATCAGACATAAAAACAATACCAGTCTATGTGGTGCAAGCACATGTTCCATTTGTCTATTGTTACCATAGACACATAAAGGATCTCATTTTAATATATTTTTAATAAAAAATACATTTCTATATTCTAGTGGACCTGTAAAGTATTTGTTTAAAAACTGAGGTTTCACATGATCGGCCTGAAGACAACGGTTTTATTTAAATGTCGGTTAAAACTCAAAAGAGGCTTAGAATTCAAGCCACTAGATGAATTTTATAAAGATTCAATAACACCCTGCAACAGTTTAAGTGTCTTTAGATTAATAAAATAAACCTTGCACTATTGTTTGAATCTTTTCACCGTAGTAAAGTTACTTTTGTTGGCTGCTTGCATTACCTACAACCTGTTACAGTCTTAAATGCAACTTTATGCAAGACATGAGAGCAGATTTAACTCATCTGAGAAAAGAAATAGAGATAGTGGTGGGGTTATATATGGTTCAACATAAATAATGTAAAATTATGTTTTCATAGTACTTATCTATATCTTATATCTTAATATACTGTGGTTTCTGTTAGAGCCACTGTTAAAATAACAAGTCGAATCTACCAGTCAGTCACTGAAGGTTGTTCTTGTTCCGGATGTACATACTGTACATGTACATAGACTCAACTGTTTTGATTCATGAAAATGTCCAGAAAATTGGGTCCAGACATTTTGCTGAATCTGCCTTTAACATGTGAAGTGCGCCGCAGGAGATTGTCCTGGTCAGAGACGTTCGCAACAACAACAAAATGTCAGAAACATTCAGGCGAGGGGTGGCGTATCGGCGTATCGTATATAAACAAACAAGCCGTAAAAAATGTGGCTACAAAAAAGCGCAGTGTTTTTGTTTTCAGCACCCTGGCACAAAATCTTGTCTCTCCAATTTGACATCTTCATCAGTGTCTCCCACATGCATGGCTCCTCTGTTTTATCCTGAGATAATTGTATTATTTTTGTTTTCAGTTTTGCAATCATCACGTGTTAGAAACATCATCACTCGCCCACTTGCTTGCTCTGAATTTGTTAAGAAAATGTTCCCGCTGTATTCTCATGTGGACTCACTCAGACAGTTCCCGGAGCTGGCGGGAAAAGTTCCAGGAAAATGTCAAAAGCAACTGACTCGAACATTTGCATTCTCACCTACAGCCCAATTTCCCTTCTGAAAGCAGCTCTATACCGATCTGGCTTGATAAATAGAATATTACATAACAGAGAGAAAATTGGCCTTCAATCAAAAAATCATATCAAACCAAAATCAAAACAAAAATCATATGAACAGTTGGCCTTACAATTCACATAAAATAGTAACCAGCACCATTGTTGCATGAGTTAATAGTTACTGCATGTTAATAGTGTAAAGAGGAGATTCTCCCTTGTTCTGAGCATTTAAATCACAGGGGTGACCACAGAGGAGCAGGTGCAAACGGCAGCGTTACAAGACATTTGATTGTTTCCACCCGTATCTTGGACTGTGTAATGGGCAGACACACACACCAAGTCCAGGAACACAACCGGAGAACAAGCGGCCAACACCAGGATTTACAAGACACATTGGGTTCACATTTTTGGAGCTCGGCAGCCTACACGCGGCACTCCAGTGTTTCACTCCCTGGCCAGTTGCTAAGGGAACACCTGCAGATAGCTAGTTAACTAAGTGCAGCGAAGATGCTCCCGTTGTGGTGATCAATTATGGATGTGCTGAGAGAACTTTGACATGTTAAACCTCTTAGAGCGGCCAGAGAGGAGGAAGAGTGAGGGAGATGGCAGTGAGAGGAGGACTGAGACAGGGAGGGCTGGGCAGACTCATCTCAGACATATTATCATGGTATTGAGGGGGGGAAAAAGAAGAAAAAACTTTCATTGGGTTTCTTCGCCATTGCTCCACACTCTGCTCGGGATAATAAATGAGGGATAATGGATATCATTTAAAATGCTCAGGTTGCATGATTTGCATAGTGCATTTGGGTGTCCACATTACAGTGTGTTTAATACAGTATGCAGAGTGAATTCATTGACATTGACATGACAGTTTTTTGCCTTATTTTGTAACGCTTCAGATTGTGGCTTATACATTTGCAGTATACATATTTTGTAAGATACGTTTATTTCTATAGCCCTATTCAGACACAAGGCAATTCAAAGTGCTTTGCAAAGACATGGACATAAATGAAAAATAATAGATTTAAGATGATAAAGTAAGAAATTAAGAAGAAATTAAAGTTAACATTATCATTTCATTAAAAAACAAGACAATATAAGATTTTAAAGAAACTGGCAAATATGTAAGTCACTTTGGATTTACCTGGGAAAAGGGGACAACCAAGGACTGTTGTAATTAGCATTCCACCTCCCTTTAACTAGACAATAATCAAAACAAGATTCCACAAGGAACCAATGTATTTAAGGCACAATCCTGTCACATCCTCAGTGCTTTGTCCGGACTGTAGAGTACTACTTATAGAATGTAACCGTTACACAGCTGGAATTTCTATTATGTTCTTTTCAAAGGAATTTGTAGTTTTATGAATTAATGGAAAACCTGGCCAGTTATAATGCTATAATATCTCTAAAACCCTTATTAATTTTGTTTCTCAGTGTAAGTATATGGTTTTGGCCCCACTGTTGTATTATTATTACTTAATATTAATAATATAAACTCCATATTCAAAAACCATACAGTCCAATTTCCTAAAGTAGCATTTATTTGTAAGAATATAAATATATAAATTATATTATGATAATATTACTATTACCCTTTTGTATTTAAAAGGTGCTAAGGAATTATATTAAAACAACATACATTTACAATTATATTTATTTCTTAGTCCCTCTGGATCACAAAGTTGTGACCCCTTTACTCTCCAACCTGTAGTCTCACTCCCCCGATCTTGTTATTTTACATTCTGTACACAGAAGCACTTCTGAGTAACCACTGATCTACGGACCGACCGGGCTAATGAACTGCACATTAAAAGAGGTAATTTCACAAGGCACCTCAGCTTGTAAAGTTACACAATGATTACTAGTTTGCACAAACCACCAAATAAAAGAATGTATTACTACGAGGAAACATCTTCAGCAACAACAACAAAAGTCACCGTTTTATACAGAGTGCCTGGAGGAGCCAAGTCTACAACCCAACTCATGCAAAAACCATTAGGGCTTTAGGGCCAGAAGAGGAGAAATGAGAAAAAAAAAATCATTGTGTTGCTCAAGAGAAGAAATAAGAAATACATTGAGAAGATCGTTGGAGATCAATATTCCATTTGGACTCCAAGACTAGACTAGACACTAGATAGGCTAATGTTTTTCTGGATAAGCATTGTGTGTGTGTGTGCGTGTGTGTGCGCGCGCGTGTGTGTGCGTGTGTAAAGAATGCTTGGACATTATTTCTATGACTGCAGAAAGAGAAACACGGCAGCTATTGAAAAGCCTGGGAGCTGCTCGGGGCTTCATGTCGCAGAGCGAGTCGGCCTGTGCAGATGTCTTCGCCTATTGAGGTCAGCTGTGGTTTCTACATTGTTGACTCAAAAAACCACAACATGAGACAGTGGACTATGAGAACAGTGTGCTGGAGAAGTATCCTCACAGGGGTCGAAATAGAGTTGGACTAATATTTCAAAAGGGTTTAAACGGAAATAAATTGGAATCGAAAGGAAAACAGGGCAGAATATTTAAGAATACTGTTGTGTCCATTCTAAACCTGCCTGTTTGTAAAGTTCTGTTCTCTACTTGTGCGTACAGGTGCCTCAGAATTATTCCTCTTCATCAGTGAGTCCTCCTCAAACAGTTCTACAATATTCTGTCACTTTTTATTGTTTGTGTGCTGGATGTTGTGTACAGAGATTTTATAAACATCCTATGGTGCAGAGTGAAGTTAGAAAAGTTTGTGTTCATCCTACCTGGTTTATCTGGAATGACAGATAAAGAGTCAGTGTTTTTCATAAAATAAAACTGAATATACATTATTATTGTTCATGTGGTGGCTTGTATAGAAGTATGAATGATTTTTTTAACTGGTGTTATTTTTTCATGCATTGCATGTCGGCAATTTCAGTGGCCTGTTAAGCAAACGACCTAAGTTCACAACTTTTCAAAATAATAGCTCTGTAATCAGCTCAATATATAACATTATAACAACAAAATTAGCAATGTGCTTTTAATTTGTAGACACTTTGCCAACAAGGAAGTGATTCAATGAATGTTGTTGTCATGATGGAAGGCAGCACCCGTGACTCCCGTGAATGTCTGTATCAGTTTGATAAGGTGAAATAAGAATAATCAGAGTATCAAAATGATCTGGCAGTGATCTTGACCCACAGTTTGACCCAGTTGCTGAAAATATCACGGGTCCAAATGGCACCAATTCAACACTGCACGTCCCTTTCGTCATGCAGAGTGTTCTCAAGATATTTGTTACACATTAAAACAGACAGAAAGACATTTGTGCAATTAGAGGGTAGATAATCTCACAATTTGACTCAATATTATAGTTTTAAAACTATGGAATAAGTAAGAGCAGACTGAAAAAGCAACAGCGTGAGAGCTAAGGAGATAGAAAACAGAGACAAATCAATTTTGAAGAAGTCAATAAACTGAGTTCTTCCTTTCACCTGATGCTAACCTGCATTGGGGAGTTTTAAACATGACACGGATCAACATCTGAACGATCACTGAACCACACTTGATTCAGGGAAGTTTCCTGTCTCAGTGCACACTCAGTGCATCAGAACTGTCCAAAGCCCCCACCCCAGAACAAATCTTGGGAGGGGGTTTACCTCAGAATCACCTCAGATCTTCAGAAAGTCTCGAACAATTCTCCGTCCCATAGGTTCTGAAGCTGTGTTGATTCTCAAAGCAGCTAATGAACGAGGTTGTTCTTCATGAATCCATCAACATTTGACATCATCCATCGCTGTCATCAAAGATTGAGCTTCGTCGTCAATATATAGTTGACCTTTGTTTTTGTTGCTTGTCGCACTTTAAAGTCGATTGACTGTTTTTTTTGGGGGGGGGATAAGAAACATCTTCCTGTCCCCATATTAAGCCTCCTCCACTTCCCTCTCTCTCTCTCTCTCTCTCTCTCTCTCTTTGCACTCACACACACACACACACACACACACACACACACACACACACACACACACACACACACACACACACACACACACACACACACACACACACACACACACACAGAGGCACTCACACACTCCCCTCTTTGGGGCTCATTAATCAACCGCAGATTATCAGGAAAGTGACACCTTCGTGATTACAATGTTTCTGGGGGGAACTTTTTTAATATGAGTTTAGTTGGAAAGGAAATGCAAATTAGCAGCCTTATGCCTCAAAGTGCAACATGAGTTATTATTCAGAATACAGCAGTGTGGGGTTGATGTCATGTGGCAACAACAAACTTGGAAAACCGGGCCACGTATCTAAGTGAACATAAATATCTCAAGAGCGTCCCAGATTTATAGACTTCGTGGTGATTTCAATGAATGGTACAGTGACAATAATCACCTCATTAATTGTATTCCTCTGAGGAGTTGATTTATGTTGTTCATTGAGGTGATGGATACTCCTCCTTTACATCACTACTGAACACTGCTCGCAATAACTAATAATCACTTTTAATTTCATGTGGCCTAAAAAGAAAAACAAGAAAAGAATGCCATATGTGACCTGAACTGGAATATTGCTCCACTTTAAACACCCACAGCCTCCCTGCTTCCCCACATCTGTCCAAGAAAGAAAAAAAAGGGAAAGAAAGAAGCCTCTCTTTTAATCTTTAAACGCTAAACAAGCATGAACTCCCGCTGTCGCCTTCATTTTCCGTCTAAAAGCATATACTAGTGCGCCTAAATATTTCATCATAGGCGCCCGGTAACACTGGGTAACGCAGTGGATAATGAAAAGGTGGAGGAGGAGGGGGTGTATGGGCAGTATAGTTTAGTTAATGTGTCTATCAGATTGCTCTTTCTTCCCCCCCCTCCACCCCCGCCCCCACTATATCAGCCTTCATTCCACACATGTGAAGATGAGGTCCACAGGTCCATGCACATGAGAAACAAAGGTGGCTGAGGAGGCCTGAATATAGGCCAAGATACATAAGTAGGGATGAATGTGTGTGTGTGTGTGTGTGTGCGTGCGCGCGTGCGTGCACGTGTGACAAGTGCCCTCCCGCCCCCAAAAAATCCGAGTGTCAACACTCTTCCCTCTGAGCACTGGGTGTGATGCAGAAGATAAATTGGGTCCCGCCCTGACTTTTACGCACTGTGTGTCACATTAACCCCAATCAATGTTAAAAAAAGGAAAAGTCTAAATTAATAAGAGAAAATGGAGCTGTGCGCGGGCGCGCGTGTGTGCGTGTATGAGTGTGTATGAGAGAGAGAGAGAGAGAGAGAGGTGAGTGAGTGTATGGTTGAGCGCTTCAGACGGGTTGTTAATGCTAAGGTGGCATAAGAGTTAATGCAAATTAACTCAAAGGCGCTGCCTGATCCCTTTGCCCCCTCCCCTTACACACGCACACACACACACACACACACCCCTGCACAACGTTAATGCGGCCATTTGCTCGGAGGTACAAACCCCCCTATAATTCAATTTGTCAAAATGAATGAGGGATCAGACATTTTATATTGAGCCCACCCTCCCACATTACCCAAAAAAAGAGGGGGGGGGCAAAAGAAAGCCAAAGACAAAAAGTTACTTAACCAAAGCGCATGCAGGCATCTCCATCTTTATAGCTCTTCATTACTTCTTTCATCTGTAAATGAAAGCGGGGCAATTATTGCGAGGTGCCGGTATCATATTATTATGTTGGCCCCGGTCCCCTAGATAGTCATCAATCACTCTCAATCGACCTGTCACCGGCAGGCACAGATCCAGCTGGAGAGGAGAGAGGGAGGAGGAGGAGGAGGAGGAGGAGGAGGAGGAGGAGGAGTACATCATCATTAATTTGAGGAGTGACCCCCGGGGCTATCCACATGTCTCAACCCGGGATTCTCCAAGCAACGCAACGCAGCGCGCGCCCGAGCTGCTGTGGGCGAGCTCGTGTTTTGAGAGGCTTTTGGCTGCAGTGACCATGCTAGTGACCACAAACACTCGTGGAGGAGAGAGAGGGGGGAGGGATGGATGGATGGATGGATGAAATAATGGATGGATGGATGGAAATCTGTGGTAATGGTTTGTTGAAATTAAAGTTTTGTAAAGTTAAAATCACTTTAAGATCTACTAACTTGAATGTGTATTTGGGCAAAGGGAATGTCCATCTCACACATGATGCAGATTTATTCGAAGCTATGTACATTTTATGGAAGAAGAATTCAAATGTGAGGATTTGCCCTGGGACGTGTGTTAGGGTTCATGTCAAGAGGTGCAAAGTTCATTCAAACCACAGCCTATTAAGCAGATTGTTGAGGATCCATTGGGTGTAATTACAACACTCCAGGGACTCGTTGCTCCAGGTGGAGTTGGAACATCCCAAAGACGATCTGCTCTGGGTTATTATATTATATATTCCAAAAAACCTTTATAAAAAATATTAAATACTAATGTGTTTATTGACTGCATTTATTGTGGTATATTCCCTGTTCAGTCAGCACTTTGTCTGTGCACTGGCAATGGAATATTCTTTACTAATTAATTTAAAATCAATTAGTTCCCCGTGTGATTAGCATTAGTGCGGAGGAACGATAGGAATGTGCTTAATTAGCCCTAATGCATTTCAACTGATACAAACGTTTGCATATTCAAGACACTGATTGACCTAAACTGATTGATTGGGACTGCAAATGAATCCTTTTTTTCTTTCTTCTTAACATAACTCCTTCTCTCATTAAGAGCTAAAATCCTCTGCTTGTTGAACAGTTCCTTCTGTGTGTGTCGTCACGCTGAAAAAGAAAAAAAACAAAAAAAAAACGCATATTAAAGTTACAGTCTGGTCATTTTTAGAGTGGGAAACTTCTGACGTCACAGCCACCGCCGTTTAAAACAACCTGCCTCTGCTGCTGACGTCTTTTATACTACTTTTTTATAAGGCAAAAATATGTATCTGACAGCAAAGTGATTATTCCAGGGCAGAGAGGGGCTGTGCGTCGCCTTAATCCATTTATTTGTATCCAACCGTTGTTTCTTTCAGAAGACAGAGTAAAAGGAGGAAAGCAGGAGATTTTCTTCCACTTATTTATTTATTTTTTATTTTTTTCCTCTCCCCGCTGAAAGGCGTTTGAGTGGGGGGCATTTTACACAAATTAAACATGCTACTCTGCTTCGCCCTATAAGCATCCTAGGAGCCTGTGCTTACCAATCAATTGGTACAGTCAAACACAGCCGCAGCCTGCGTGAGAGTGGAGACCTTCAGTCTCGCTTTATTTCTGGATATTGGGGGACCTCTCTACCATGTCATATCCACAATTTGGATATCCCTACTCGTCTGCTCCACAAGTAAGTACACCACGCTGCCTTTGTTCACTTTAATGGGCTTGTTTTTTTGCTTTTGATATTGCTGCGATTGATTATCTCATCGATTCGAGCCTGGGTGCTTTTACGCGCTTTATTGGCCAAGAATCCGGGATGCTTCCCCTGCGCTTTCGCGTATCGGAAAAAAGCTATTGCGTTACAGCCAGCGATACCTGCGCTCCTGCAGCGATAGATAAAAAAAAGGGGGTAAGAAGAGGGGGAACCAGAAACCAGCGAGACCCCCCGACCTCCCCGTTCACTGATTTCTGCGAGATAATAGCCGCTCTCTAATGTCAGCCATATGTTTATTTGCGCTGGGACGCACATGCCAACTTGTTCTGAACACGCTGCGTGTGTGTGTTGTTTTTTTTTGTTAGCCATAACCCAGCTGCTGTTTTGTTTCTTGGCTTTGAGCCATGAAAAAATCATTTGGGGTATCTACAGGGCGATGTTGGGAAAACATGTTGTATCTGTTTGTAGCGACCACAGCTCACACACGGCTCGTTTTGGACACTTTTTACGCGCAGATTGTCTCCAGAATGAGAAGCATCATCCATCATTCAATATAAGTGTTTACATGTCATTTGATGCTGTATTTTACTTCCTCGGGATTGACGGTGTAAAAAGCTGCGGATATTTACGTGTTTATTTGCAAACAAGCAGAATCGCTTTTTCTCTAAAGCTTATTTAAATCATGCGTAATCTTGCGTTTTGACGAGTTGAGTGTATTGAAGAAGGTTAAAGGTCTGATTGTATTTCGTTGAGACATTTTTTCCTTGATAATGGAAAAAAATAAAAAAAAGTTGTGAAGTAACTCCTGGACTCAGTTCAAGCTCAAACTCGGATATGTGTTGCCACCTTTTATTTATTACGCTAATTCTCTCTCGGTCTCCACTTTTAGTTTCTGATGACAACCAACTCTCTGACCACTTGCTGCGAGTCCACCGGCAGATCCATAGCCGACTCCGGAGTAGCGGCGTCCGGCCAGACACCGGTCTACTGCCCCGTGTACGAGAGCCGGCTGCTGGCCACGGCGAGGCATGAGCTCAGCTCCGCCGCCGCGCTGGGCGTGTACGGGAGCCCCTACACCGGCGGTCAAAGCTATGGGAATTACGTTACATATGGCACGGACGCCTCGGCTTTCTACTCGCTGGTAAGCCCCCTCATCTGATCCCCCTTGGCATTGATTAATGGAGCCGCAGGGTGCTGAGACTCAGGCTCACACCTCTCCTCTCTTTTTTTGTATTATGCACTGCATCGCAAAATACCAGCCCGTTGCTGTACAGTGATTTATTCCCATATCACCTTTCAAGCCAACTTGTCTTTAGTAAATGAAAAATACGCCTCAGCATAGCAAGATATGGCTCACTTGTTCCAGGTGAATAGGCTATTTATCTTGAGACAAATGCTTTTTATGGAAGCAGTCAGAAAAAAAAAAATATGAATAACAAACATGTAACTGTTAGTTTCTGTTGTTTTTGTGTTGAAATTCTAAAAGTGGTGATAATGTTCATGAGAATGTGATGATGAGGGCAAAAAGAAAATCTTTTGCTGATGATTGAGCAGCAATATTTACTAGAGTTTATACTTTATAAGATCTGACACGTGTTTGTCCAGAATCCTCCACTCAAGCTGATAAACTTACAGTTCCTATTGTTTTCCTTTTAATAACATTTCAAAAAACATATCGTTCATTTTGAAAGTCTTTTAAAACTTCTCTCCTTACAATTATCACTAAGGTTTAACATGTACATCACCATGTATCCCTGTGGTTTAGTTCCATGTCTCATTCACCACCATGATTATTTATCTGATACTCTGACAATAATGTACCATCAACTATTACCCTCATCAACCATAAATCACTTTTTTAAAAAATGCCACCAGTATATATTTTCTTTACTGATTATGATTTTCAGGTGAGTCAGTAAATGACCCGAAACTGACTCCATATATGTGTCACTCTTTCAAACACTTGTCTTCTGATTGCAGGGTGCATTCGACACTAAAGATGCCAGCGCGTCTGCGCATGCGGGGATAACCCAGGCGGCAGCTTACTACCCTTATGATCCTACCCTGGGACAGTATCAGTATGACAGGTACGTTGTTTCCATGGCAATGTGACGTCTGTTGGTTTTTTTTTGTTGAAGCCTGATTGTCAATGCAAGAATCAGAAACTTTGAAAGATCTGTGTGTGGACTTTATGGAAACATGATCTTAGAAAAGTCTTTATCTTGAAAAAAATTCAGGAAAATTGTGACTTTGAAAGTATTGTACGCCAGTGTATAGGGCAACTTTTCCACAGCATTGCAGGAAATCAATCATCCATGAGAGGTCAACGCCATTCTCATTACGTCTAGCAACACTTGGCAATCACCTCCATGTCATATTCTCTCCTCGTGGTGTGAATTGCTTCAGAGGACCCATTCCTCTTACAGCAAAAACTTGAGGCCTCTATATTGAGGAGCACTATGCTGTCATACTGAAAGGTCTTCCCAAAAATTATATGAAAGTATGTGGTGCCGTAAAAATGTAAGGCAGGGATTATAACAGTAAGTGATTAAATGAATTGTGATCAACAGAAGTGCATTGGGGAAACAACCCCAGTCTCTCAAGTGTCTTATTGATTAGTGGTGAAGCTACATGAGAGTTTACATCACCCTCCCAAAAAAAAAACCAAGGAGCCCTTTACCAACCGGTCTAAATTCACTAAGCGCCAAATGTTTCAGCAGGCGTCATAATAAGTGCACAGACAGCGAAAAAGGGCCTGAGTCTGAGGCAGAACATAATCAGCAGCGTTCGGATAAACAAGCAGGCCTGCAGCACTACCACTCGGTCTGCGCCCGCCTCTTACCTGAGGGCTCATCATTACACTCAATAAAGCAATTTTACAGTCTATTTTATCTGTGAGGGCACAGCGCGGGGTATAAGGAAATGTACAGCGCTCCACTCCTTTTTTTTGATTCCCTTAGCAGTGCTTGACCTGCACTAAGCTATACGGAGCAATAAAGGCCTCATAAAAGCCTCCCCGGAGAGGACTTTTACAGCTCACTGCTGACTGAAAATCAACACCGTGCATTTTAAATGTAAGTCCATGGGAAATATTTGTGCGAGAGGAGAGAGAGAGAGAGAGAGAGAGAGAGAGAGGGTCGGGAAAAGGAGTCGTGCTGTGCCAGGAATGGTTTTAATAGATAATACTGTACATCGGAAGGGCTGGAGAATAAAATAAACCTGGCATTTTTACTGGTAAAACTAGACAAATTTAAACGTGCGTATTGATTAGAAATAGCAGTGTTGGATTGTTGGAGGGGTTTCATAGGAAGGCATGTGCAACAACAGTCAGTCACCCCCTGCCTTCCATCTTCCTGCAGCTCTTGCACATGCTGCACATGGTCCTAGCAGATCCAAGGCGTATGTCTAAATACATGAAACAACGTTTGACTATTAATTTACAGTTTCCCAAGGAATAAACAATATGCATTGTACGGTTGAGTTTAAAGCTTTTTTGATCTCTTATAAATTAGCCTGCGTGATGCATTAATTTTAAGTTTAATTTTCATTATAGCAGCAGGTATGAATGGGACTTTCTGTCTTATAAAGCATGATATGCATCAATTTACCAAGATCTCAACAAACATCTCTGCCATAGTTTTCATGAGATAAATAAGACAAAATCTCTAAGATTACACAAGCAAATAGCCACGGCACAAGCATCACATGTCATATTCAGCCTCTCATCCCCAGTTTGTCCATGTTCATCTCGTCAACAGATATGGCTCCATGGACGGGGGAACGAGGAGGAAAAACGCCACGCGCGAGACGACCAGCACGCTGAAGGCCTGGCTGCAGGAGCACAGGAAGAACCCGTACCCGACTAAAGGCGAGAAGATCATGCTGGCCATCATCACCAAGATGACGCTGACGCAGGTGTCCACCTGGTTCGCCAACGCCCGGAGGAGGCTCAAGAAGGAGAACAAGATGACGTGGCCGCCCAGGAACAAGGGCTCGGAGGAGAAGAGATATGACGACGATGAGGACGGCTCTCAGGAGGAGCAGATAAAAAGTGAAAACAATGAGGATGGTCAGTGTCAAAAGTCCTTGGTGCTCTGCAGAAATAAAGTAAAAATGAATCGATATGTTTGTGGTGTAATAAGAAGCCTCTTATAGTTATGTTGATGCACGAAGAGTGATGATAGGGCAGGTTGCAGCTTTAAAAGAACAACGAACATACACCAGAGTGCTTTTCACTGCAGGGTGCTTATAATGGCACGACAATGCAGAGTTGTTTGGAATACAAAACAGATGTATGTATGGTTTTAAAAATCATATTTATGACATCTTTTAAATACACATTACTATGTTTTCATAATGATTTGTATGAGTAAGTTGCACATTTTTATGTTTATGGAATACATCTATTGTTTGTGTTGCATTACTTGTAAATCCACTCTGAGATATGATGATTACAATGGTATTTAAAATAATACAAAATAACTAAGAGGGACATAATCACAATCATATGTTCCACAGCAACCACATCGACAACATTATTTTTTATTTCTTCATACACAAGGTTTTCTATATAGATTGATGTAGTAACCACGATGCCAATTATTTATTTATGTATTTTTTTTATTCATCGCTCAAATTGTAAACTAGAACAAGGACTGTTGAAAAAATACCTCTTTATTTGAGTTTTTATATTTTCTATACAGTTCTCATATCAGTGTCACCCTATATGAGCCTTTTATTATTCCCACAATTTTTTTTTTTTTAAATTATAACCAGAATATTAGGTTGTGATTCTGTTATTAATGATGATGATGATTAGAGACAAATGACACTGAGGCCTTGCAATTTCTTTGTCTGCAGATTTTTAAAAAAAATTTTATAAAATCAATTTTGTCCAAAAAACGTTTATGGATTGAAATAATAATAACATTTTGTCTCTCTCCACATCCTAAATGAAACAACATTGATTATTAAAATTGTCTGCACAGGCCTGACATAGATTTTATTCAACACAACAAACATGTAGCCTTGAGCAGTGAACAGGCCTCAGTGTGTTTCACACAGGCACAACCCTGAAGTGATGAGGTGATGAGGTGGACTTTCACCAACTACCTGAACTGATGCAGATTTAATTTGATCAATACTGTCAAATTGGATATCTGTGTTAGCCTATATAATTGATGATTGATAAAAACGTACAGCTGATTTGGTTATATTGAATCTGTGGGTGTTTATTGCAACTATCAGGCTGTAGAAAATCGAACAGCTGTAATTTTACAACTATACGATTGAATATGAATATGATATGAATTTCAGTGTTTGATTCCAGGGTGTCAGATCTGATCGTGCATTTGTCCCCACATCTTCCACTCACATGTCTGCTCTCTCTTCTTTCTCCCAGAGACCAGGAGTCGGGCTGATAAGGACCTGCAGCTGAGCGACCTGGACGACTTCGAAACGCTGGAGTCTGAGAGCTCCGAGTGCGAGCTGAAGCACCGATACCTCATGAACACGCACATGTCCACGACGACCGACTGCCCCCCCGAGCACCTCCTCAAGGACACGTCTCTGAAACTCTCCATCCCCGTTTCTCTCGGGGGGGAGCAGGACTTGAGCAAAAGCTGTCTCAAGGCGAGCCCGGAGGATTTCCAGGCGGACAGCAGGCAGCAGGCCAAGGCGTGTTATAACCAGCAGCAGCAGATACTGGACGGCAAACCCCGGATCTGGTCTCTGGCCCAGACCGCCACGTCCCTGAACCAGACTGAGTACCCGTCCTGCATGCTGAGGTGCCAGCCGCCGCCCTCCTCCCTCACCCCGTCCCCCGCCGCTACCTCGCCCGTGGCCGGCCTGGACAACAGGCAGGACTCGCCGGTCACGACCCTGCGAAACTGGGTGGACGGGGTCTTCCACGACCCCTTGTTCAGGCACAGCACTTTGAACCAGGCCCTGACCAACACCACCGTCTCTTGGACCGCGAACACCAAAGGCGCCATGCTGGAGGCCGAGAGGAGCGCGGCGGTGCTGCAGCAGCAGCAGCAGCAGCAGCAGCAGCAGCAGCACCAGGACTCCTCCAAAGACAGCAGTGCCATGAGTTTCCCCAAAACCATCAACAAACTTTTTTGCTCCTAACGAAACCAAAACGACCCCTTTAATGCAAAAAGACACAGACTTGTGACTGACTGAAAGTCGAGTGGAAACGCCTCCTGCGTCTCCATGTCCCCCTTCATTATGTTTTACTCATTTTTCAATGGTAGCTATATGTATCCTGTTACATTGGCGTCACACAAGTGAGATAATTACCGGGTCAGTTTGGCTTCTTTGATTCAACGCACGCACAAAACGTATCGAATTGTATAAAAAACAGTTTACATATTGGGGAAGGGGGAATAGGCCTGAGGTTTACATGATTTTTATTTTTTATTTACTATGCGCATGCAAATGTAATTGAATATTATTTAGGTCTCAGCAGTTGAGTATCACTATTAAATGAAAAAAGAAAAAAAAAAAGTCTCACAAATGCACAGCTCTTCCCAGTGAGTGGGCGAGAGAGATTCAACTTTGTTCACTGAAAATAAAATGCAGTCGCTTTCTGATGCTGGGCTCGTGGTGGGAGTTGCTGTCCATGGTGCTGAAATACAGGCCTCGACACTTTTTCTTCAGCTTTTTTTTTATCGTCTTTTACAACTAGGACACATTCAGATATTTTTTGAAATCTTAAGTAAAATTAGTTTTGTCATTCCACTTCATTTTGAACACGTTAAAACAGGCGTACACTTCAACGTCTCCAAGCCTCTTCTTCTAATTCTGTTTTCTCCCAGAGAGCATTCACTCTCGCTCAGTGACAGCGAGAAAATGAGGCAGCTCAACCCTCAAGACAGAGCAATATCAGTATCTAAGATCTGCCTCATTAATTCCCTCTAAACAGGCTGTAATTGGGATGTTCGCAGTCATATTTCATGTCAGCCTATTGATTTCCCCTCGCTGCTCTCTGATAATATTATCGAAACATCTCAACACCGTCCATGATGCAGCTGTCAAAAGGGTAAGTTATTCGCCATATACGTCCATTAATGGGTTCAAAAAAACGGAGACCCCCCCCCCCCTGCGAAATAATGTGAAGTGAGGAGTTTTCGTTTTGACACTAACCCCTCAATTTCCTAGAGACGTGGAGGGGAAAAAAAAAACAGGATAGATGCTGATTCCTCTTCTGAAAAGTGAAAGGGCTTTACGGGAGAGGCCCTCACCACGTCTAAAAGTGAAAAGGGCAAAGGAACTCGAATTAGTTGTTGTAGATAAAAGGGCAAAACGAAAGGAGTCAAGGGTACTTGACAGTAATGGCGAAAGTGGAGCTCTCGGGGGACTCGGTCTGTCCTGTGAGGAGGGGTGAGGTGGGGGGCTTCGGTGATGAATTTTAATGGGAAAAGCACAAACGATTGAGACCCCACACACCACACACACACACACACACACGCACACATATACACACACCATCTCTTGCAAGAAAGTGCGATGGTGGACAAAGGGGATTTTATATATATCAGAGTCAGGATGTATGTTTTTATTTGCTTTCTAGGGTCGGAAAAACCTTGCCTGCAGCATTTCTTAAGTTGACATGGCGGCCAAATAAACTGGAGGAGGTGACATATTTATACATATTCCCGCATTGACTTTGATATTATTCATATTTGCCCTTTTTTATTTTTAATAAACCTGCTGATAGATAAATTAGGCCCCCGAGTTTAAGTCGCTACAGATAACACAACAACGCATTTAATTAATTTAGCACGAGGACAGGTTTTATTAGACCTCTGAACCAAGTGGCTTTTTATTTGAGAGAAAGAGACGTGGAGTAGGAGAGAGAGAGAGCGGGAGAGAGAGAGCGAGAGAGAGAGAGAGAGACTATAACTAAATCATTCAGCCGTGGCAAATACGAACACACAGAGGGAGCGGGATGGTAAATTAACAGGGGCTTTTTACATAGAGACCAAATAAAACTGTAATCAGCGACGCGTTACTTTTCATTAAGCGGGTTTGACAGCAGCATATTCAGCCACTCCGACACACAGCAGCGAGGTCCGGGCTGAAACAAACTGCTCTCAGAGCGAGAGTCATAAGATAATTCCTTAAGCTCCATTAACAACTCTTAGCCGCAGGAAATGGGCTCCCCCTGAAAACATCTCCAAATCTAAAAGCTTTATCGACCTGGCAAACCTCAGCTGATGGCTTCTCTTTTTTTTTCTCACTCCTCTCTCTCTCTCTCTCTCTCTCTCTCTCTCTCTCTCTCTCTCTCTCCCTCACCCCCTCCCTCCTCCCCCTTTTCAACTTAAGGGACAGAAACGTCCAACTGAGGTAATAGACTTTGACACAACACATTAAATGGGAAATGAGAAAAGGGAGAAGAAAGGGCACACTTAAACGCCTTTTAAACGTTACCAATTAGAGGTTTAAAACTTGAATAAGATGTAGGCCTTTGGCATATGCTTGACTGATGGGACGTTTAACTGGATACCTTTCCCTACTCCAAGGTGGGGCAGGATGCAGTCAGTCCCCTTGTGAGGCAGCTGAGTAAAGGGATTAATGCAAAGCTTTATCTCACTTTCTGATAAGAAAAATAAAAGATCTACCTTCCTTTGTTTTTTTCCTTCTGCCAATGATACACTAAAAGCCTTGGCAGCCTGACCAAGGTGTGCGCTGCCTCTCACCCAACGTGAGCTGAGATTGGCTCCAGATCACCCCTGCGACCCTTAAAAAGGATAAGCAGTTTAGATGATGGATAGATAATATCCGAAAAGCCATGGAACCCTTTGGGTGTCAAAGAAGTATCTTGTGTCTCTCTCACACACACACACACACAGACCTGACGTCTTTATGGTAATATAAGGGAGAAGGCCCACAAAAGCTGACTGAAAGTGAGAGACTGAAACACAGAACAACAGCACAACAGTTCCCTAGAGAGAGAGAGAGAGAGAGAGAGCAAGAGATAGTGAGAGAGAGAGAGAAGGAGAGGGACTCAGAGTCTGGGTCAGGTTAATACCACTGTGACCCTGAGCCATAAATATATTTACACATCATTACACATCAACATACACACACTCAACCTCTCTCTCTCTCTCTCTCACACACACACACACACACACACACACACACACACACACACACACACACACACACACAATCACTCAAACACACTGCCACCCACATATCAGACTTAATTGAATATTTATTCATCTATTCATTGACTAACATTAACATGGTGAGAAAAGCACTAATGTGATCAAAGCTTAAAATGAAATTTAAGAAGCATGACAAAGAGCTGTGTAGAGACACTGTGAACACACACACACACACACACACACACACACACACACACACACACATTAGCGGACAGCACAGTGCCATTGTGGCCCCTCTCAAGAATCAATGGAATGGCCTTTCATTCCAATTAAAGAGAAGCACATTATTATTAGAAAAATATGTATTTGCAGTTACCATAAATAAAACAGCCTGTGGGTGTGTAAATACATTATTTCATTTCAAAAACATATTCTTTTTTTATTGAGGGTGAAATTAAACGTAAATGTCAGCTGACGAAAACCCTTGGCACGGCTGATCTTAGCAAATTAATATATTGATAAAATGCAGCATAAAGACCAACATAAAGCAGAGCATTCACGGAAAAGGTCAAATTTGGATTTTGTGGATCTAATAATATGTGGTGAGTAACACATCTAAATCAAGGGCTTGCTTTTTCTCATCATTAGGATGCAATGTAGGATAACTTCCCCTCAACTTGAAGCTCCAAAGTGGCCCCCCTCTTCTTCTTCACTCCTTAGAGATAAGGTCTTTGTGTGTGTGCGTGTATGTGTGTGTTTGTGTGTGATGATGTGTGTGTATTTGCGGCACTTTTCAGAGCCCTGCTGCCAGAGCCGACATGTCCAGGATGTCCCGGTGAGTGGCCTCTATCAGCCCCTTGCTGCCGGCACCTCCCTGCAGTCATTCCACAGGTCAAGAGGTTTTCGCCTGTGGGGGCATCGCTTTTCACCATTTCAGTCGTCTCATTCTGACCCGCTGAACTCTGAGAGTGTTTTCCAAATTTATAATTACTGATGTTATAGAGAGAAAACGCTATATATACAAAGTTTAAATGTGCTACACTTCTGCATCGTCTAGGGCAAATATACATCAAAATTGAAAATGGCCAATTGGAATATTTTGTTCCTTTTTTCTTTTGGTTAAACTGTTATATAGTCTAAAATAAGATGAATCACAGTTATAGTTATATGGGGTTATTTCCAAAAATGTGTCCGTCTCCATTGGTTTCAATATACTGCGCTTACCAATGGTTGTAGTCTCCAAAAACTGTGTGAGGACTGTGTTCTCACACCCACTTGAGGTCAGAGAACAAGGTCAAGAGGTTGTAATCACGGGTCATCACAACACACTTCAACTCTGTCAGACAACTTAGACTGAGTTAAGCTCACCACCAGATATAACTGAGATGCTGTAAGCAGGCATTTGATGTTGTTTTGGTTCACAGTCTGCTTATTATTATGCTCTTTATTTATTGCCTATAGCATATGTCAGTATTTTCCAACTTCATGAGATAAAACACGACAGTAGTAGCACACATATTTTTCTTTTGGCTTGATTCAGTTCAATAGAGGAAACAAATGCCTGATGTTTGCTTTGGTACCGCCACCACGGAGGTTATGGTTTCACCCCTGTCCATTTATTTGTATGTTTGTAAACAAGATAACACAAAACAACTGAACGGGTTTCCTAAAAAACTTGGTGTAATGATGTGGTAAGGGTCAGGAAACAACCATTAAACCATCTGGATACAGGAATCTTTTGATTTATTCTCTCTATTTTTACACATTGTCACAGATTTCCCTGGGAATAAGTAATGGATCTTAATGTGTATGCGTGCACATTTAGAGTTTGCTGATATCTATGGGTTTGTAGGTGCATCTCGATTGAATTTAAGGGCCTTGGCCGAGGTATGTGCTCTACTGAGTCCTATTCTAGCGAAATATGTAGACTAGTTCTTCGTGCGTAGCTATTGTCAAAATAGGGAGCTTTACTGAATTTCCACAGGGCATCTCATTGGGTAAAACATCCAGTAACAAGCATCAAAGTTCAAAATCCTGCTCCAAAGTTATTTAGCAATAAGGTGTTGTCATACGTTTGAAGCAGTAAAGCTGAGTCACAGCTTGTTGTCATTAGAGTTACTTGTAGATCAGATCAGATGTAAATCAGCTACAACACAATGTCATCATGGTGCAATCCCCGTGATCCCACTGGAATGAGCAGCATCTGTGAAATCTAACTAAAGTCCTTCACTATGCCGCTCGATTAAGGTGCAGGTATGGTTGCACGTAAAAAGAAGACCAAAAAAAAGAAAGGAAAATGAGTGGGACATTGTTTTTTCGTCCACAGTATCGCTAAAGCCATGTAGAAGTAATTGCTAAAGGTCAAAAGAGACTGTGTTTTACCAACACATTTGTGTTTATCATTCAGGACAGATCAATACAATATTGTTGTTTTAAAGAACAAAAGCCAGGGGAGACTTAACACTGACCTTTGCTTCCATTTTCCATTGTGTTGAGGAGGTCGTATGAAACATACAAATGAGGTCCTCAGGTTTCTGTGGAAACAGAAGGGTTTGTGCTGGCTGGGTATTTTACTGTGGAATGTTGGATACCTTTTTTTTAAACAATACATCTCTTGCAAATCACTTGGCAGAAATATGATGCAGACGTTTTACAGTAGTGCCTGGCTGTTGTTGCCACTTCTCAAAAGAAAGTAAAAAAGAGTAAGGGACTTTAATTTCAACTTGAGCCCACGTTTTAAAACGACCACAAATTAGAAGGTCAGCCAAAAAATTAATTAATTTTGTGGTGACGTTTTTTTTAAGCAATGACATTAGCAACGTACATCATTTCTTTCTATTTTCTTTAGTGATATTAATTTGATCCTGGTCTCACAGTGACCTGCTGTCTCTTAGAAATGAGATTCATATAAGCAACAGCATATAAAATGTGAAAGATAAATGAATCACTGGCTCGATCACTTGAAATGAATTGAAGTGCTGCCTTTACTAACAGCAGTGGAGTCACCAGGAGACAGGGTGAACACTGAAAGTACATGACTGTTGCACCAGACACTTCCCCCCCCACAGTTCTGCCCAGGGCTAAGTTTAGGTAACAAAGCCCCAATGATTAAAGCAAACATTTCAGTGATACATTCAGTATCCATAGCAACATATTTGCAATTTGCCAAACACATACAAAACATAAATATTTCCTTATTGTTTTGTTTCGCGCTCTCCTCCTTCTCCTCTCTCGAGTGGGAGCTCTCTCTCCTCTGCAGTCCAGATGAAGCAGCACCCGTCGTCTTCAGCAGTTTCTGTTGTTTCGGGTTGTTTGTTTACTTCCCTTCGACTTTGGGGTCTGGTTTTTGCTTTTGTCTCATCTTCATCACCGACTTCATTATGTGTTTTCATGTCAATAATCCAGCTCAGTACAATAGGAACCACATGTATATATTGGATGTTTCTTTGTGCTTTAAAATTTGTGCCCAATGCAAATCCTGATCTTTACTGTATCGCCACGTGCTTGTGTTGCAGGGAACAGGGATCTGATTTCTTTGGCATTATTTGTACATAGAAAACTTTGTCACTGAACACAATCAAATCATCCACTATCGATGTTCTTGTCAGGCTTTCAGCCCAAAACAGCAAGTTGGACAAAAAAACACTCTTTCCACATTTGAATTCCTTCCATGCGTTAACGTCTGTCTCGGGGGTGTCTTGTTAGAGTGTTTGCCAATTAGTTTTTCAGTAAATTATCTTCTGTGGCGTTTTATCCGACGTGTTTGCACATGAAGGTTTATCCCTTCAAGTGCTCCGGTGACCTTTTGAGTCTCATTATAGGGAAAAGTTTCTGCATTGGCACCTCCATTATGGGAAAATGGTGTATTGAATGGTGTATTGGTGTCATCTGACTCGGAGTAATGCAGAAACCTTTGTTTCCCATGAAGACGGTTAACAGAAAGGTGTTTTTTCTCAGAAAGTATCTCAGAAAGCCAACTTCTCTCTCATGTTGTCATGTGGCTTATTACTTTCAATACTGCAAGGTGATGATGTTGTAACATTAAACAAATAGATCATTGATTAATGAATTTGATTGAATTAAACTGATTTACCCTCCATTCTTTGGTGTCTCCAGCCTTTGTTCCATGTCTTTATGGACATTAATGGTCTTTTCCACTGGTCAAAAATCCCACTAACATTTGGCTTTTGTCTGCAATGGGAATGGATTCAATCGACATTCACAGGTAAAATGACTCTGCGGTTGAGGCAGGTTTTAATCGGCTCCATCTACCATCAGCAGTGATGGAAACAAGACTCAAGGTGAACAAGCTAATTTCTTCTTCAATTTAGGAGTCTAGACGCTGCACCTGGAATTAGCCATGAATGTTTGGGTACTAAGCTGTTTTTTATATCTTTGGAACAACATGCAATAGCGATTTGGTATCGTGCAAAATCCAAAACTGGCAAGGGAGGTGAGAGAGCTTCCCAGTTTACGGCGAGTTTGTGACAGCTAACATGGTTCACTGGGGGGGGGGTGAAACAAAGGAGAAACTCCTCTGGTGAGAAAGGAGTTAATCGACGTCTTTTCAGTAGGTTTTCCCACGTTTGAAATACCTGCTAATTTCGGTGTAAAATAAATATAAGTATCCACATTCACTGGTTAAGGTGTAGAGTTACAAATACAGAGCACATACACAATAAGTAAGCTTTCATTTGATTGAAAACCTGAACTTGGCGGTATCTACTGCACTTGTCTAAGCTGTCAGAGACCACGATGCAGGAAGCCGAGCCTGCGAGCTTGGAGATGTGGACTATATAAAATATATTGTAAAAAAAGAGTCGCTGTCAGTCCTCTCCTATAAAGTTTTCTTTCCATCTTTATAAAACAGAAAATAAAATAGTAAACTAAAGACGACACAGTGCTAAGATGCTGGTCTCTCTCTTGCACATTCTCTCTCTCTCTCTCTCCACTCTCCATGCCTCTGTAGATCTGAAAGAAGGAAACAGCAGCTACCTTTCTCTAGTGTTTCCTTATTCTTATCACTCATATTCCTATTCCTGTAGGAATAAAGATAAATAAAAACTAAACCAAGTGTCTTGTATCTGTCGATTGTGACCACGAAAAAAAGAAAAAAACGTGCTCCCTTGAAACCCTTGACTATGACTATGTTCTGGACACATGCATTCAAATTATTTGTTGTTCTTGCTCTAGCTGCTGTGAAAACATTTAAAATTTCACGGTGCAAATCCAACAATTTCGCTCGGATCGCTCTCCACTAGGAAGCAGATTTTTTATAACGCGCGTGGTACATCTCAAGGTGTTTTTTGCAGCAGCTAGAACGAAGGCAGAGAAGTTCCAAAATAGCACCTCTAACAAGTCCCACAGCGCGAGGAAAAGAGACACCTTGGTGGGCCCACTGCTCCGGGGCTACAACATGTAGTGTGACGACTCAGTAACTCCAACAGGTCGACTTTAGACTATTTGGAGAGTTTTGAGAGACAGCCCGGCCAACTGTGAGGATGTGCTCTGACGCACTAGGTGATTCTCTGTCTGCCACGCGTCTCAATCAGGCCTAATGTCCGCTTCCCGGCTACTCTATCTTTACCCCTCACTCTCCCTTTGCTATCTGATCTTGCCTCTCCTCAGGTGGAAGCAGGAGGAATCATTTTGCCTCCAAATTGTGATGAGTCAGCCAAGCGATGTGCTTTCCAAAGGTTTTTTTTCCCCCTTTTTTTTTCAGAGATAACTGTTTGACTCAAACCTACACGCTGTACTTTCTCCTGACAATCCAGAGGGAGAAGAGAGAGACAGGATCTTTGTTCACAGGCTTGTAGCTGCACTGGTCTGCTTGTGACTGAGTTTACAGTGTCCACAGGCTGTCAGGCTAACTGGGACTTCACGATGGACAAGGCTCTTGGTTTGGCTTTTAGCAGAATGTAGCGCAGGCATTCCCACTTTCTGTTTTTGTAGCCAATTTGACATGTGGCATTTCTAAAATGAATGGTTTACAATGCAGAACTGTTTTGGCAGCTCCAGAGGAAGAGCAAAGGCTCATTTAAGAGTAGTTGTTTCTTTCTGTAAAGATTTTCTGTTTACATCTATAATTATACAAAACATGCACATATTTGCAAGTCTGTTGTATAGTTTAAACACATATTAGTCACACATGTTGCATGGATTGATCACTGAACAGACTGTTGTCCTGTTTCTCTCAAGTCGACATTTGTCTTTATTTATATTCTTTTTTTTTTCTCGTTTTGCATCCGTGCATGTTGAAAACATAATCTCTGCGCCCACTCGCTCACCGGGAATCTCTGGACAACTTCCCGCTGTATTGAGTTTTTACAAAGGGACTGGCAGGAAAAACTCCAGAGAAAATACGGAGCAACTGAATTAGACATTTCCGTTCTCACACACAGCTCCTCTGGGTAATTTCAGGAGTAAGTCTGGAGTTCAGTGCATGTCTGAAAGCAACTAGTGACAACCTTTGTTAAATAGAACAATCAATTTTTCTTTATGTGTTTGATTAAAATTGTCAACAGTTTTTTGCAATATTTGCAACATTTTTAATTCAGATTTATGGGAGAACTTAAACACATATAGAGATTTGAAAAACTTTGTTTAGTCAAGTAAACTGCTTTGTTTTCCAATTAATCGACCGAAATTTTGGGAGATACATATTTAGTTATATTCGGTTTTATTTGGTTTATTTTTCTGTTGCAAGAGATGAAACTTTCCCAGCTTCTCAGTAACAGTTTTCAGTAAAAGTCACGGAGGTTTTCAGAAGAGAGCAGAGGAAAGCAGGTTTTATATCTCTGGGTCTTGTCGGGGGGGGTGTTGAGGTCCGTCCCTGCATTAGCAGCGTGTGGGACTGGTACAGTGGCTGCGGCTGACTGACCTGCCTGCTCATTAAGGCACTAGCGAGCCCATTTGGCCTGCTCCTGTAATGGGAGTCTGTACTGTGTCAGAAACACTTATTTGCTCCACAGCCATCACAGAACATTAACATTCACGACAGCCCATCACACGAGGGAGGGCGAGGGGGGGGTCAGAGGGGTGTCTGAGAGGGTCTGCTCGCTGCCCCAGCCGAGTCGCTCTCTATCTCTCTCTCTGTCACGCACACACACACACACACACGCACACACAGTTGATCTGCATTTCTCACATGCACAAAATGGAATAGACGCGCTGCACATTCTACCTCACACACTATCACACCCAGAGACACACAGCTCTTACATAATCTGTATGAACACTTGCACGCACACACACATGCACACCTACACATTTTCATTCTCTTAATACCCCCTTTCTAAGATCACATGCTCCCTCTATCTCTTTCTCACACACAGACTCACACACACACACACATACTTCAAAACCCTTTGCGTTCTCTCACACACTCTAGGAAACATGCAATCAGCCCCTCTAAGTAAAGGTCACATTTGCAATGCAGGTGACTGGAGCGGGAGGCAGCAGGTAATTGGCTGATGGGACGGGGAGCCCTAATACCTCGTCTCTGAAAGATAATGTGATGGATGGGAAATGCTCGGCATTGGGGTAATTAGATGTGTTTGGAGGAGAGTCGAACAGGCCAGGGCCTCCTCTACTTATGAAGAGTGGAAGTACAGAGAGGGATGAGGGGGGCGGGGTTGAACGGAGAGAGTTTTAAGGTTGAGCAGCGAGGGTCACACAAGGCCTCCACTAAATTTAAGAGATCAGGAGACCGAGAGGAAGATAAACAGGCGAAAGCTGCTTTCAGACACGCACTGAACTCCAGATGTTCTCCTGAATTTATCTGGGATGTTTCCTGCCGGCCTCAATGTCCGAGTTAGCCAATGAGTGCAGGAGAATTGTCTTTCACAGCGGGCATGTGATTGACGTTGAAGATGGAAACTGGGAAAGACAACACGATTCAAGAGATTTTGGTCACAAGTGTCAATGTGCTGTGAACAAAAACATGTGGCCCGATTGTCCAAACGATCGATATGTTTTTGTAGATTATGGAGAATGTTGTGTACTTAACTATATGAAAACATTAAGAGATAAGATAAGTTTTTACCTCTACCTTACATTATAATCTCTACATTAGCTTTTAAGATTCATTAACTTGAAAACTTGAGTGGAAGACAGAAAATTGAATGACTATTATTAAATTCATGCGTCTTTATGTGGAGTATTACTGTAAAAAAAGAAGTGTATATAGTTAATGCTGTTTCTTTTTTCTGTGCAAATGGTAGGAAAGCAGAAAAGGAACGAACGTGAAAGGAAGGAAAAGATGAGTGCAAAGCGTTCTAATTGGAGTGGGCCAGCTGTGGTGGGGTGAAACCCTTTAAGACACATGCATTATTTACATAGTGTGTGTGTGTGTGCCAGTGTGTGTGTGAGAGAGAGAGACACCCTGTCTGCATTGCACCTCCTTTGGAGAAGGAATATATTCTATCACGGGGCATCCAAGTGGAAACAAAGACTCAGCCATTCTCCATACAGACTGTCTACACAGCTGCAGAGACCGCGATCAAAATAGAACTATTGTCACTGACACTGTTCATAACTGGAGCTGGAGACCAAGGATTACAAGCATGCTGATATTTGAAGTGCAATGTGCATGAGTGAAAACGTAGATTAGGTCGAGGGTAATATTTGAGGGTCAACAACTCAATATCGCAACATCACAGGATTTTTGTTCTTCATTCTGGGGGCAGAGCTTTGGCACAGTAACTTAAAATGGCTGTCAAATTGAGAGATTAATATGTTTCCATTCCACCATCAGCATTAAAATGGGTCACATGACACATTTTAATGATATTAGGTCAATATTCTATTCTATTCTATTCTGTTCTTGTGTTGTTTCCTCCTCTTCACCCTCTACTTCTCCTCTCCTCTCCTCACCCGGCAGGTTATTGCTGCTGTGTGCAAATAAGATTAGCAGGTCGTATTTTCTCAGGTCTCCACATTGAAACAGTAAGCCTGGCTGTGTATATAATTAGAGAGAGATTATGGCAAGGCCACTGCCAGCGACCACGGCCAACTGACATTTTGTGTGTACATGTGTGTACGCGAGTGTGAACTGGCGGTGGATGTTTTGTGGTGGCCTCCCCTTAATCTCTGTGTAATTGTGAGCGTGTGTGTGTGCGTCTGTGTGTGTGTACAGGACCACAGGTGATGTTTGAAGTGCAGCGGAGCCAGGACCATGGGGACAGAAGTCCTGATTTAACATATGTGGTATATAAAAATGCACGTGGGATGTAATTTACCACCTGAGATGAGGTGGAGAATGACGGATATACGTCTCGAGTCAAAGTCTTAGATTCTGTGTCACTTCTCCTGATAGAAATGTGTTCATTTGCTTGTCAGTGCTTGCCCTTTGTTACCCGGCGCTTCAAACTCGCAGAGCAAACACGCACCTCTGGGAACTTGGCAGATGTCTGTAGCCAGTATCTATCATCCTGATGGACCCCAGTGTTTGACTTTGACACCATCGATATCCTGTTTATTCAGTCTGCATAGGAGTAATCACTTCAGTAAATGTGTGATATTTCACAGGATTTATAGGTTTGTAGGTCAGGGCCGTTGTCAAACACCCGCTGACTGGCTGGTGTGGTGGTTCAACTTCATGACTGCAACGTTTAAAAGAGTTTTAAAATACTCGGGGGGGGGAATGGAGGATGGAAATAAGCCCAAAAAAGTTCACCTAAAATATTGGCAAATTATAAATAAAATACTATTTAACGGACGAGTGTTATTTTCCGAGACTTGCAGTTTCTCTTCATCTTCCATGAATTACATAATGGCTTTAAATCAAATAATAATAGTACATTTTTCTGCATTTTTACAGTTATTTTCTTTGTTTGTTTACAGTTAATTACATAATTTTTCATATATGACAAAACATTTTGTGAAAGTTTTGTTATTGAATTGAATTTCTTTTATAAAGTGCAAAAGTGAAAAACGTTTTTAACTTTCTCTTCTTCAATAACAACAAAAAACAAAAATCATTCTGCAACATGGTCAATTGCGGAAAGCCAGGGACAATGCCTTTCTGTTCCATCTGCTTCCCATCACTCCACGCTGCCGGAAAGTAACTAAATAATAGAAGAATTACGGGCATTTTATTCAGCTATTTGTCACGCGCAGTTTCACACACGTTTGCGCTCAGAGCGCTTTTCTAACTGAGTGAAGAATCTTCATAGTGTTGCCTCCCCTAATAGATGCCTCACAGCTCCCCACTTTCACCTCTTGCAATTAGTTTTCATTGAATGCTATTGATTTTTACCCCCCTTTCAATTACATACACAAAAGTCAACCACATGGATGTTTGTAGTCATTAGAAGGTTCTCTTTGTGTCTTCTCCAATACTAATTATGTCTGGCTGCTGGTGTTTGTTATCCTCCCTGGATGAAAGAAAAAAAAAAAAAACTCTCAGGGAGAGAAAAAAATAAAATAAATAAAATCACTACATGCACCAGTGGAGATCTGGGCTCCTGTCGCGTGTGTGTATGTGTGTGTGTGTGAGTGTGTGAGTGTGTGAGCGCATGGCTATCCTGCCACCATGAAGCCTATGGAGAATACACCTAATAAAATAAATATGACTTGGATAAAGAAAAGAAAAAAAAAGGAAGAAAGTGTTTGTCCCTTGGCACGTCTCTCTCAGAGTGTGTAATGTATTGTGTTCTCTATGTGGCCTGGTGTTTTTTTCCTGCATTGTCAAAAGAATGTCCCCAGAAGTGTTTGTTGTATTTATTTCTGCGTAAATCCTGATATAAAATGGCTATTTCCTTTGAACACAATTTGAGGATTTACAGCGAAATCTGTTTGAAGATAAAAACAGGGAAGGAGAGGAGAGAAAAGAAAAGGGAACAAAAGGAAAAGGATTTTAGCTTTTGATAATGGGCCTATTAGTATCCATACATATTGTCCTATTAACTGTAATCTGTAATTCTTCATGTCTGCCTCTCTTTTTCCCGTGTAGTGAAAATGTTGCAGATTAAAAGGTTGCACAGCTCTCTGTGTTTGAACTAACCTCTGCCCCATATTTACACATCCTCTAAACAGGAATGCCATGTGTATGTACAGAACAGATTTGGCTGGGACCTCTCGAATGAATCATTATGCCCTTTCCTCTGCATGGCAGCAGTTCAATGATAGCTCCAACCGCGAGAGGGAATGGACACAGTATTGCATAAAGATGTAGAAGCTGATTCTGTTATTTAGGTTTTAATCATTTTCTCTGAAAGTCCAAGTGTTTCTTCTTGAAGTAAAAAAGACAATATCGAATCTTGAAGAATTTCTGGGTCTTACAAAGAACGATGTATTTCTACCTTCTCTATACTTTATTTCGGAAACTGTAAAAGTGACCTGCAGTAATTCAGGCAAAGTACCCAGAACCCGGAACCGGAAGAATCTGATATTGTTTCCGTTGTCATGAACACGCTGTTTTGGACACTGTCACTTTCGTGGCCGTTGCTACAGAGCGCTCGTTGCCAGTTTATTCAAAATGTATCAATATTTTACATCGTCTGAATTGCACTAAATTTGACATTGCACTTCCTTTAGATCTTACCAATACACATGCCGTGTGTGAAGCCGGGAGGATGAACGGTTCTTGAGATATGCAAGTCACATACAGACAGACGGATTTCGGGAATTAGTAGATAGATGTAATTGCTGTGGATTCACTTGTGGGACTAAGTAAAGCTTTACTTTTTTGCATCAACTTCAAGTTTGGTGAACTTTGTTCCCTTCACCAATGACAAGTCAGGTCGACAATGTTCACAATTGAACATGTTAGCTGTTAGCTTGTCTGTTACAGTAGTAACCAACGAGTCCTGTGAGTATAGAATCCCTTTATCATTGATTTCTAGTTTATAAATATATGTCCAAATGTACATTTTACACAATTCAATAGCTTTTGCAGTAACTTGCGTCCAGACTCTGGCTCCAAATACCCCAGATTGCATAATTCCCATCCAAGATATTTTAGCTTATTTTGTTGATCGTGGGAGGAAGTGGAGATGCGTCCATCTTTATATAAACTATGATTCCTTATCAAAACCTGCCTTGTATTTTGTTTTTGATGGCTCCTATTGTTCTTAGCATAAAGATTCCTGAAAGACTAAACATTTATGGAGATCATGGGTCATGAGCCCACATCATTGGATAACTTTATAATTTCAATACACTGTTGTTGTTTTCGAACCTGCTGAATTTGACCAATACTCTTAAGAGTTCTATGGTATATTGAAGAATTACCACTCACCGTGCACAAAGTGTTAATTGTGCTTCTTTCCTCCCCCCCACACATACTTTAACTTCAGCAATTTGTTATCAGCAAAGGTTAGAATTTAGTAAGTTTTCCTTTGACAGTTAATTAGAATAGATTGTTTGACAGGTGCATGGATGTGTCTCAGGTTCAGGTCTAATATATCAACTTGAAGAGGAATCCACGAGAAAACTCTTATCCTGCCGGATCAAAGTCAGAGAAATCCTCTAATTATGATGAGGTTCAGACCGGGCGTCTCACTCTCTCTTCCCTTCCTGCACTCTTGATCTCTCTGTCGTTGACTCTGCCATCTATCACCAAAGTGTTCCTTTGATAATTACATGCCAAAATGACTTAAAACTCCCCCGCTAGGTGTAAGGCATTACAGGCTGAATGATGTGCCAGCTCACCTTAAGGACTTTTTAACAAGGTAAGTCGGGAGTGTGCCACGCAGTCACTCACTCTTCTGCACGATCGTTCAGCAACACCTAATTACAGTCTTTCATAATCCTCAGACTTGTTATTTTGACGAAACAAGTTCACAGTGAATGCCACTGTGGCAGTGTGCCATCTCGCTCTTTCTCCCCTGCCTCTCTATCTCTCTGTCTCTCTGTGTGTGTGTGTGTGTGTGTGTGTGTGTGTGTGTGTGTGTGTGTGTGTGTGAAACATGCAGGCAGACAGTAAGGTGGAGACAGTCTGCCACTCAGTGAAACAGATAATTAACTGTTGTACAGCGAGGTGGGGGATTTATTTATTTATTTGAACAGACTCAGTGGGCAGGGAGGATCCTGCCTTTGTGTTTGTCAGCTGATGGAAATGAGACTTCAGCAGCGAGGGGGCAGACAGGAAATACAATGTTGATGGGCCAAAGCCAAGCCATAGAGTCTCTAGTGAGTTCTTCCAGGAGACCACGTGTGTGCACAAGCGTGTGTGTGTGTACGTGTTAGTGTGTGTGTGTGTGTGTGGGGACGCAAACCCCCAGAAAAAGCCAGCAGAGCTTGAACATTTGGCACTTGCAGTTCATGTGTTAAATGTGGGCATGGTTGTCAGCGTGTATAGAGGTGTGTTGAACTTGCTTAGCATGCCCCACGGACACTTGCACACTTTGTATACTTTTACACAGCATGTCTGGGTTATGGAGGCCTTGCACACACACGAACCGGCACACACACACACACGCACACACAGAGACACAGACACACACACACTACACACACACACACACACACACACACACACACACACACACACACACACACACACACACACACACACACACACACACACACACACACACACACACACACACTGTATGTATGTATATATGCAAGAACACTGGGGTGTGTGTGTGTTTAAGACTGCAATTCTTGTATGTTTCTTTTTGGTTTCCATCTTTTGCTGTTGACTATGAAAACTAAAAGAAATCATTACATTATTTTCCATATTTGGGAAAAAGTAAAACACTCTTTTTTCTGTTTTAAAGGTTCACACAAAATAAAAAAAATCAAGGACACTTCAGCGAGCAGACTGAAAGAGATAGGGGTTCAAACCACCGACCTCCTGGTCAGTGGACGACCCGCTCTACCTGCTGAGCATGAAGAGGCAGCAGTACATCAAATGATGCCAAAAACATTTATGACCATGTTTGGCATGTGTTTTATGAGCGTCAGTGATTGTGTTTTATGATTGTCTGTGTATAAGTGCTGTTTTTTTTTCAGGGGACAGGTGACAGGACCTGACAGGAGTTTCCACATAAAAGTCAGAGGTGAGTGTGAGCTATACGTTATAGCCTAAAGCTGCAGGTGCTTTATTATAGAGTTGAGTTTTTTTGGGGGGGGTGTCTTCAAATTTTTTTTCGTTTAGGTAGAGGGTCGCGTTTTGAAGCTACGCTGAAAGATGGTGTAGCATTCCTGAAATCACATTTCAGCAAAAGTTGATTTACTAAGAGTAATATTACATTGGAATGTGTCTGCTGCAGTTTGATGCCTGTTACGTGATAGTGTTTTGGTTGTAGGGCTTGGCAAAAAAAATTATCAATAATAATTGCAATATAATTGTCATCAATAAGAATATAAATAAAAGGTTCAATATATATTGATATATTCATTATGCATTGTACAATAACAGTGAGGAGGTTAACACATAATTGATCTACCTCAGATTTGTAAAACGTTTTAGTGTTTGTCATTCTCTGCTCACAAAGTAAAAAAAAAAAACTTGACTAAGGAGCAAAAATCTCTCTTCAAGCTTAAAAGACACAATAATATGACATTTATTGTGATAACTATTAATATCGTCTGATTGTAAGTTTTACACAGGACTTGTACAACCTTCAATCAGTTTGATCCATTTGTTATTTGGAAAGTGAGAAAACAGACGCGCACAATGAGACACAGCGACATTGAGAACTTTTTGCAACTCACTACATCCATTAATGTTTCATCCAGATCCATTTGGTCTCAGGGAACAAATTAACAGAGAATCTGAAACTGCATGGCTTTAAGGGCATCCCCTTAGAAAAGCAATATTGGAAACATATATATTCTTTGAAGAAATTGTATTAGTCCTCCAAGATAAACAATAGTAGTATTTCTCAGAGATAAACAATGTTCAAATACACTTGCTCGTATGAAGCTCAATGTTTTTTTTAATTTAATAGAAATGTTGACTGTACTATGAGGCCTTAAATAGATTAAAGCACTCTATGTTTTATTAACACATTAAAAGTCTGGATGATGCCGAAATAAGTGTTATTATAATATATTATACTATTGCCTGCTAAAGGGAGTGCTATTCAGATTCCGTGCTGGTGCAAGTAGTTTTGCCTTAATCCTTTTTATTGTATTAAGTAGTTTCTCTTTCTCCTCTTTCTTAGGCAAATGCAAAATATTCTTTAAAGATTGATTTCCAGAAAAGGACCTTACTATGCTCAGTTGGAGTTCAAACAAAAGTAAGTGGTTGTTGTATTGATAAGATCTATTGATGTATTGCTCCTACAAGGCCATTCTTCAAAGTGATTATATTGTACATATAACTTTTAAGATAATTTCTACAATTGTAACTGCTAGTTTTCGTGTTCATTTGGCCAAACAAAGTTGTTTTTAGTATTTTTAATCAAAAAGTTGAGTCCATTCCACACCATCACTTATGGGTAGATTCTCTCTTAACTGTTTGTTTTTTGTGGTTTGAAACAGTTGCAGTGCTTTCAACAAGGTTTCTGTATTGACTAAAACTTGAGGAGTGTGTTTCTTCTACTCACTCCAACCACATCAAGGGATTTTTAAGTACTTTGAAAAGTGTTTGGGGTAGTTTGAGGTTACACTACAAGTCCCTTACAACTATAAATTAACCAGAAGCTGAACATCACAGAAACCTATCTCTCCATACATCACAGTGGTAGAAAAAAACCTACCTCTTGAGCTCCTATAACAAAGATTGCCGGATTATTCTTGAGTAAAAAATAAAAAGGACAAAATAACTTGAACAAATGAAAAAAAATGCTGTATATACTAATATCATTCGCAACATAATAAAAACGGAGCCTTTTCAGTTTTATCTGCGACTAATTGTGTGGATCAAAATATTTTAAAGGGGAAAACTGCAGGTTTACCGAGACAATCTGCTGTGAGTAGTATGTAAAGCAACAGTGACCTCTATGGTTTAAAGGGGGAACAACGGATTTATTGAACAAGTTTGATGACTTGGATGTGAGCTGAAGAACAAGTGTTGGAGCTGGATGTGTCAAAATCATCACTTTCGTTTTGTGGGATGAGACTTTAATTTGATAATGTGGAAAGTTCATATCTGCCTTATATCATCATTGGAATTATGAAGACACAACTTATATGGGAAAATGATTTAGTTACCATTTTTACCAATTTAGTTACCTAAAGGAGCAGACATTTCTGTCACAAGAATCAATTATAATGTCTGTGTGTGTGTGTGTAGAGGGAATCTGCAACACAGTGTCTTTGTGCCTGTCTCTCTGTCTGCATGCCACGGACAGAATGTGCATCTCTTTGTCTGTCAGTCTTGTCTGTTCATCTCTCTGTCGATCATTGTGCATTTGTGTGTGTGTGTGTGTGTGTGTGTGTGTGTGTGTGTGTGTGTGTGTGTGTGTGTGTCAGTGTGTGTCAGAGATAGAACGAGAGAGTGAGAGAAAGCAGAAGGGAGGGTGGGAGAATTTCCTCCCACTGTCAGACTGTCTGTCTGTCACCACTGATACTAACATTTTGCTGGAGGGAAAACATCCAGATATTTCTGCTTGACCGTACAGCTGCCCAGCCAGAGATGGCCTCTTTTCCTGCTTAGCCCCTCTACGGACTGCTGTGTGCGTGTGTGTGTGTGTGGTTGTGTGTGTGTAACAGACCAAGCAAGACAACGTGTGGCCGGTTGGACAGTGATTTTGGAATCTGTTTCACCCTCAGGTGACTGTCAAACTGTCAGAAAAGCAGGTTTGTTGCAGGCCGAGATGTACCTCACCATGTTTATATTTGCAGTTATTTTCCCCTTTGAGTGCTAACATCTTGTTGACAACGCTGTACACAGAGAGGCTGGACAGGTAAATAAGTCACACACATCCCCCCGATCGGCAGGAGCCTTTTCAAGAAGCAGGATAACCAGACAACAGGCTTTTTTTAAACCAATGTCGACTGCTCATTTGTGGTTATGAATTTTACAGTCACACGACTATTTGAGGCTTTAAATAGACCATGTTTTATGCAGCAAATATTTAATTATTGAGTGACACGATTTACGAAGAAGAAGTGGAGTTCAAACACTCGACACAATCTTTTCACAGTGGTAATCAGCAACAGTTCATGCATTCAGCGGAATATGCTCAGGCTGCAGCATGAGACCAAACCACACGGCAGCTGCATGGGCATTATATCTGAACCATCCATGTGGTTTATCACTCTACAGATAATAATGAGCCTCTTAGTTTATCATCGTACACTAGACAATCTACTCTGCCCATTGTCTCCTCTCCCTGGGTGAGTGCGCCCTGCTAATCGTCCCCCTCATCCCTCCAGCAACAAGGACAAAGTGAGAAAAGGCCCCTTTCACCCAACACCTGAATACCTTTTTACAGAACACAGGAGCTTTCATCAGGACAAGCATCGACCAACAATGAACGGACACAATAATTTGGCACGGGGAAACCGGCGACAAAGAGTTTGGTGGAACAACATTGCGAAAATGTTCATTTTTTTATGATCCAGCATGTGAGATTAGTTGTGGGTATTGTTCAAGCCTGTTATCAAAGAGGAACAACAATGGCGGCGAATGATGGAACAGGCTGGTGCTGAACAGAAAGTTTTTGTTTCCCCAGTTTTCAAAGCCTTCCCCTACGAGTCGCCATGGGAGAAACGATCACCCTGACACAGGTCCATTGTTTCTGTGGCGGGTGTAAATACAAGAGGCCTAATGTGTCTGTTGTTTACAGTTTCTGGCTCGCAGCATTCATCACTTCCCAGAAGATAGGTGATCAAAGATAGAGGCAACAGGATGCCAAAGAGATATCACAGAGAATGTGAGGATTTACATCTGCACCGCTCATAAAACCAGACGCTTTTACAATGGATCTGCAATGGGCCCACAAGGGCCAAGCACGACTGGGTGTGAGTGTGTGAGTGTGCACAATGGATTTCCAGTATTCTCTTGTTATCTGCTGTGTGAGAAACACCTATGGGAACCTCAGCAGAAAAACGCAACAGCAGCAATTTAACACAAAGGCCCAAGTAGCTGAATTATGCCGTCAAAAAACCTCTGTCTTGGATGGAAGCAGATACACAATCCCTCAAAAGCGCACACAAACTTGCACAAACACACAGCCAGATACAGGCTTCACGAGCACATCACAGAGCACGGAAGGGATTACAATATTTCCCCCCTCAGCCAGATTAGACAAGATCAAATTATTTCCCTTCTGTGATGCCAGTTTGCTGCCGTCTAATGCCGGCTTTTCAAACAACACAAGGTTTTTATTGTGGGAAGCGCATAATGCTGCAGATTTCAAATTCCTGTCAAATGCGGTGCGACAGAATGCGGCGGCTCCTCTCGCATTCAGCAGGAGGAGGCCCACGCAGGCCACTTACACTGGCTCCGACTAAGCTGTTTATGTCCCCCATTCAGCAGTTACAGAGGCCAGCGAGTGTAAACACAACAGTATCTTTTTAATTGTGCTGTTTCAAGCCTCGCTTCTCTGTCGAATTAGAGAGCAGACCACTCTCCGTCTCTCTCCCCCAGTCTGGCAGATTACGGGGGCCTCGCTGTAAGGAAATGCCGGGGTGGCTCGGTTTGGGTTGTCACAGAATCAGCTTAAACTTTGCTCAGCGAGCATGGCGAAGAGCGATAACGGCCGGACGCTTGTTTGCGGTGCAGAGATGCTGCGGGCAGGGGGAGCGGCTGGGTGCAGGCGTGCCACTAGTGTGTGTGTGTGTGTTTGTGTGTGTGTGTATACGTCCAGCAGACTTTTCCCGCTTGTTGTCCCCTTATTTGTTAGAAAGCCGGAGATAAGGAGAAACAGAGTGAGCGGAAGAGACTGAGATAGGTACTTTGTGTGTGCATGTGTGTGTGTGTGTGTGTGTGTGTGTGTGTGTGATACAGACACTGAGTAAGTAGCTCAGTGTGTGTGAGTGAAAGATCCTTCACTTGCATTGTGTACAGTGTAGAGTACAGTGGGTGCATTGTACACATGTAGGAGGAGATGGAAGTTATATAGTATCTCCACATGTTAACAAAATGATGGTGGTGGCCAGGAGTGGTGCTATGATTTCAAAGGTGAAGGGGTGGAACAAGAGCCCCCCCCCCTCACCTCCCACACACCCAGAGTCTCCAATAAACCTCACCCCGCATGTCTTTGGACTGAGGGAGGAAGTCGGAGTATCGACAGAAAACCAATGCAGAGACAAGGACAACATGCAAACTCCTATAGAAAGACCCGTGTAGAGCTGGGATTCAAACCAGAAACCTTCTTACTGTGAGGCGACAGTGCCACAGGTCAACGTGTCGCATTTTATATATTTATCATCATCGTATTTTGCTCAGGCTATTATAATTTTTTCTTACTAGCATCCTTGCATCTCCTGCAGCTACACTGTATACGATCAATGACAGCTGTTAGACTTGTTAGACTTAAATGGGCTATAAACCAAGGCTGCATTTGCATTCGAATTGTTTGAAAGAATTACATGTTGATTTGAATTTATCGCATTAACTTATCCATTTATCTTAAGCTACAGCACAAACACTTTCTCATGATCCCGCTTCTGTGACTTTTTGTTATTAGATTTCCTGTTTTATTTTGGTCGTGTCACTTCCAGTCTATGGTCACTTCCCTTTCTGTCATTTCACTTCCTGCTTCCTGTCACTTGCCTCATACTCACCTGTCACCTGATCAGTCCAGTCCCTGTGTTTACCTCCAAGAAACCCCAGACAGACCATGCTTTGTCATTCGTTTGTTGCCAGATTGTCCTTCTACCTTCATGGACGCAGCCTCTGTAGTGTATTTCGAGTTCAGGACTTTTTACCTGCACACTGATTTTTCCACCTTTCCCTTTTGGATTAGTTTTTGTGGTCATTGCCTCCAGTATCTCCATGTAAGTTGTCTCCCTGTTGTTACATCTGCATGTGGGCACTTCCCCTGAATTTTCTTTCAACATAACGTGACATAATTCACACAAAAACACAACAGTTTTCAGCTTGCGTAATTTTGGTAAACCCATATTAATAAATCCTCCTCATTACGCAACTGAAAATACAAATCAAAATTTTTTCAACTCAATTCCAACCATTAAACTTTCCAAAGAATGGTCAACATACACGGGACACGTTGGGTTTTAGATCTTTAAACATTGTCTTAAAAATGTGGGGGCAGGAATATATAACCCTGGTGGTCGAACTGAGGTCTGCACACACTGAAGCAGTTAACCTTTTCTGTTTTTAAGAGCTGTGGGAAAGAGACAGGGAAGTCTCCGTCTGTCACCTCTGGCATTCAGGAGAGAGGAGGAGAGGGTGAGTTAAAGAGGAGAAAAGAGGGGAACAGAAAAAAAATAAGGGGGAGGGGAGCTTATGAATATTATAATGACACTGGTAGTTTTTTTTCTGCAATAGATCCAGACCTTGATATGTTCCATGATATGAGAGTGGCATGATCCTGTATATTGTATTTCTCCTGTCTTAATAGGAAACTGAGTGAGTTGAGGAGGTGTTGGATCTATTTTTATTGTTAAGATCAGTTATATTTAGGGTTGTGTAGACATGTAAGGCTCAGGTTTGAGGATCTCAATTAAATTGTTGTTTTATTTATTTCAGTTTTTGGATAAGTTTACATTTAGGTCCAAACACTGCAGGATTGACTGACTGAAGTCTGACCTTGGTGAGCAACATGGTCGAGACCAAACTCTATTCTCATGTCTGGTTCTGCACAAACAACATTTAATATTCATTCTGCATTTAAACTGAGAAACTGAATGTGGATGACAGGTGTTCAGCATGTACTGTAAAAGAGAATGAAGAAAGAAAACATGAGAAGTAAGGCAAGTCAAAATAGATGAGACAGCTCAACAAGTAGACTATTGCTGTTTGTAGAAACATTCTTGGTCCCCAGAGGATGAATCCAAGTTACTTTTTGTTTATTTTGTTTGTTTATTTACAACCTTTGCATGGTAAGCCACCAAATTTGGCGTGGATAACTGTAGCCACTATTGTCAATGAAAATGTATGTACTGCTAACTTCTTACTGTGACTAGTTCAAAAAAGTCCAAGCTGAGTTAAAGCAAAATGTGAATTTCAAAAGAAAATATTGGAAATCCTACTTCCGTTTTGGCCTATAACCCATCAAACTGATTGAAGAGGTGAAAAAGAAATGAGGAACCGTACCCATTCCCCCTTTTACCCAGAAGTTATAATAAAGCAAATATCTTCAACCTAAATAAACAATTACAAACACTGGCTAAATATGAACTTTGTCTCCTACAATATCCATTATGTATTTGAACAACTTTGTTGATCCCCTTACTCTTTCTGAAGGTCCACTATCAGGTCAAAATGTGTGTATATATTTTTGGGGTTTATGATGAAATGGTTCCAAAACCAATGACATTTTTATGATATATTTATGACATGTTTTATATTCAACTGTACATTGCTTTAGTGCTAATGAGCAAATATTGGCAAATGCTGACAGGTTAAACAAAGACTGTGAACACTGTAAATATTATACCTGCTAGAACAGCATCATGTTAGCATTGTCATAGTGAGCATTTAGCACGCTGATATCAACATTCAGCTCAGTCAAGGCACTAGCACGAATATTTATCAGGAAGAGAAATTGTTTATCCCTGAACTCATATGATGCTTAGGAACAATATGTACTTGTTTTATTCTTAGTCAATGTTTTTCTTATGCAAAGGCAACCATCTCATCTGTATTGTCTGTTAGAATCCTGTGAGACCTTTGTTGTTTTAAGCTACAACCAATGTGGTTTAGGTGTTGTATAATCATATTAATGATAACTTTATTTATATAGCACCTTTTAAAATAGTTGTTTTGACAAATAAAAATAAGAACACAAAACATAAAAGACAAGAAGCAATTTAATACAATGTCATTTAAAATCAAATACAGCAAATTACATAACACCAACTCTAAAATCAAAGACCGTAAATAAATTATTTTGAAGTAATAGCAAAAAACAATCAAGTAAAAGCCATGAAGTAAAAGGTGTATGTGAACATATTGGACTCACACACTGACATAGCTGAGGTCAAGGTTTAAGTTCAATGTCTGAGCCGGAATTGGCATAGTTAGGCCACATAATTAAAATAAATAGATCTAAAAATTAAGTTGTACTCAAAGAATCACCGGCCTATTAAATGTCTGTGGGTTTTTATGAGAAGTTGGCGGAGCTGGACAGCAAATACGTTTGTGTGAATCTCACCTGTGTAGTTCTTAGAGAGCACCTTTCATTGCCTTGATTGTTAAATGTCATTGATATGCTCTTGGTCAGGGAAGATCTTTTAAAATACATAAATTCAGCAGTAAAATTGTATTTATATTAATATTTTCAAAGGCAGAGAAAAAAAATCCGGTCTGAAGAGCACTGAGGTGATGCCTATTAATCCCCTTCTATCCGACAGCGGCGTCAGAAAAGGTAGAATTGTGAAATGACAAGCCCCTAAAAAAAAAGTGAACGAGCACACTTGAGCGATTTCGACTACAGCTCCCCTCAACCATGCCTGTGGTTTTGAAAAGGAGGCGAATATGGTGAATTCTGTCTCTCGACTGACGCAAAGCCAAGTGGACAGGCAGGTAATAGGAGGGTGAGGTGGGGAGTGAGACAGGCATGGAGCAATCATGAAAACGAATGCAAATGGAGGCAAGGGCAGCCATGGGAGGTCCAGGAGCATGAAGAAGAGTGTACTTAAAAAAGGATCTGTTCAAAGAGCACAGAGGGCCTAACCCCTCACTAGACAAATGGTTTTAGAATCATGGATAACTTGAAATAAGAATACAAACATATAAGACGTGGGGTACCTCCACCGAGGCCCAACAGTCCCCTTTGGAAACCACATATAAATTCACTTGATCCAGATATTATTTTGGGATCTGCAACATAAATATCAGTTCCCTCTACATGCCTTTTTTTTTTTTCATCCCAATCCATGAATTATTCTGAGAAATCAACTATCGTGTAATGTTAAAGAAAGTGAAAAGCTATTCTGGATCCGCCCACTGAAACAGATCCACATCAAAATCTGTTGAGTTCTTCCTCGAGTCGTGCTCCACCTCTTCACAAAATTTCATGGAAGTCAATTGAGTATTTAACTAACTAAAATTTCTTTAACATTGTGAGATCGTGCTTTTTTGACATTTTTACTGATTTCCCAGGGAGTGATTTATGGCTCTCTATGAGACAATCTGGCATATTTAGGGGACTGATATATATGAGTGTAGATGCAAATCCAAATATCCAGATTACACCTTGCCAAGAGCATCGCATGTTTGCCAAAAGTGACCCACATATGTTTTGGGATATTTGCGCCATATTTGCTTATTTACGAGTGGGCAACAACAAGAAAGCCAGAAGTGTTGCATCATTACCTGAAGTGGCCACATCAGTATGTTGTTATGTTTGGCAAAATCTGTTTGTTATTATTCCTTTTCTTAGTTCTCTCAGATTTTTTTCAGTTTTCCTTTATGTTGTGACCAGGAAATATTGTCTCAAACTTCCTTCTCCTCCTCCTTTGTTTCTCTATGCTCAATGTATAATGTCATCTCCACATTCCCTTCCTTCTCACCCTCAGGTTGACCTTGCACCTGGCTTCCATCTTTGCCTTTATCACCTTGCTTTCTGCGACCCCTTCACCTCCCACTCTCCAACCGTACCAACTGCTTCTCCCAGTTCCCCATATCCCCGTCAGTCCCTCTCCACTTTACCCTCCTATTTCTCTTGGCTCTTCACTCCCTTCCACACCCCTCCTCCCCACCCCTTCATTTACCATACGGTGTGGATGCAGGGATAGCAGCTTTTCTGCTCAGTCGTCCCAGACTGACAAGTACCTTTTTTAAAAACCCCTGCCAGTTTAAAAACATGACGTCGCGTGACCTTCCCATGGCCAATAAATAAATGCAAATATACATCAAAACTGTGAGGGAGTGAGTGTATGTATATATATGTATGTATGCATTTGTGTGGTTGGGTTAAGTTCCACACATGCAAATGCGAAAAAAAAGGAAATAAATGAATGGATATGAATAAAACAAGAGTTACTATTACATCTTTATGATGGAAAAACTTGAAAGGAAGAAGGATTAACTTTTCCTACTTGCTCATGAAAATAGAAACGCAGACAAATAGCATCTTTGTGTGTGGTTGACTACAGTTCTTCGAGTTTAGTGACTTTCCAGATAACTTTGAAGCCAGTGACTGTTGGGGCTCATGATAAAGTGTTGGCAAACATGCATACATAATTCCTCTGTCTCTCTTACGTATCTGGCCTCTTTCCCCGCACCACAGGTTCCGGCCTTCCTGCAGCTTTGAACATCTCAGCTTGTGGTTGCAGATTAATAAAACAGGAAATTAATGAATTTTGGATGAAATCTTCCCAGTTGGGGGCAGCTTGCGCCTCATTAAGGCCTGTATTATTGATCAGATTGAAAACCTCCACTACCTCTGGAACCAAACCGTTAGAACCAGGCGCCCGCTTCCCCCTGGTCCATGAAGAATGCTAATTGCACGGAGGTAAAGGATTAATAGCTAATTGAGCATATTTTCAGACAAATCATCGTCATGGCTTGACACTAAAACGAACGCCTTTAATATGCATGCGGCGTGTCACACACGGTTAGCATGGTAATGTTGTGGAAAAGATTAAGGAAGGTCTTGCAAAATCAAGAGAGCTGTACTGTTCTGGACTTGGGGGAAATGACTGCATGAGGTATAGACAGTAATTGGCACATGCTTTAAACTTGCAATCCATCAAATATGAGCCTTCAAATGTTATTTGTAAGAATTTAAAAGGTCGTTTTCTATCGGTGGTTTGCATTTTCATTGGTAGCATCACATATAATGTCCGGCTTCTTCGATAAGCATTCAGCAGTTGTAAGAAAATGTGACTTTGACACTTTAGCGGAGATGTTCCTTTTTGCGAGAACTGCAACATTTTAAACTCTGTCCTTGAGGTTAATCTTTTTTCCCTGCTCTTCTCTGCTTTGTTTGAATCTCACAGTAAACTCTGAGCTTGTGCTCTTCTTTCCAATTCCGCCCCCCTGCCCACACCACCCCACCCCCCACAGTGTGACAACTATATGCAGTTGCATCCTCCATGGCTCCATTTTGTTGTTTTTCTCTTCGGTGACCATATTTTTTTCCCTCCACAGCAGCTTGCCATGAAAAATTGAATGGAAGCTAAGTGACTAATGCATTTTCTCAGTCGTATGTTGAGACAATAAAAAATTAACAATAGAAATAATTAATTTTGATTGGTGCCACAGTACTAAAAAACTTGTGCACCTATAACTAATTCATATCTCATGCAAATTCGCCTCTTCTCTTACATGCAAAATAATGTTGCATCCATGTTCTATAAATTCTGAAAGACTTTTAACTTATGTTCCGGCGTGTTGTGATTTCAACATGCCCCCGTGCACTTTGGCGTGGCTCTGAAATTTTATTTGCTTTTATTGTGAAGTTCCGCCCAGTCATTTAATATGCATTTAACCAGAGGTAAACATGCTTCCCGAGCAAGATTTCGCTTTGTAACTATTAATTCTTACCTTTCTCCCTGGCATGGCTCATTGTCACACCATTGTAAACATCTCTCCTTTTGTTTTGCTGTCTGTTGTTTGGCATATCGCTACCAGCCCCGCACGCCTTGGATTTAACTGTCATTTAGCCTAATGCGGCATCCAGTTCTCCTTGTTTACATGATGTTAGCCTGACTACTACCACGTTAGTTTGTCTGTTTCCTCAAGCGATGCAACAAATAGGTCCAATGTTACCGGGATACCTACAGCACAAAGTGTGAGTCACCATCTCCACAAGAAGAACAGAGCTTCTACTTGACTCTTGTGAATGGGATTGCTTCACTGTAGGGTGTAAGAGTCATTATTTGACGTGTCGGCAACAATTAAAAGATTCACTCTTACACACTTGGGTATAAGAGTATAAGTGGAAAGGATTTTTTTATTTTATTTGACTTGGGTTTAATACACTGGCAAAGTAAACGGAGCAACGCAGAGCAATATCTGCATCAGAACTTCAAGTACTTCATGCACTGTGGTATTGTAGAGATTGCAGATGTTTTACCTGTATGTTCTGATCAACCCTTTTTGTACAGGAATAACAATGCAGTGCAATTTTCAGTTTTGTCCTTAACAAGTATTTTTATCTTATATTGCAAGATACTACATGTCTCTGTAAGTGAATGTACTGCACGCTCCGTAGTTTTGTAGTGAACAAAGGCAGCTTTTATCGCAGGTGACAGATGTTTCACCTGTATGTTGTGATCAGCAGCAAACATTTTATCTATTTATCAACCCTATTTGTACAGGAATAACAAATAACACACCGTATAAATAACCAATATGAACGTATAAATATTAGATGATCTGGTGTTTAGCTAATAAAACCTGATGGGAAGTCCAGGACAAAAGACAGTACAAAGGACACAGTGAAAAATATGGTAGAAAAAATACTTGAAACATATGGTTAAGACTTGCCTCAAGCTGCAGGATTCACACTCACAAAGACGAGTAAAGTTCTCCCTGTAAACACTGCTGAGCACACACACACACACACACACACACACACACACACACACACACACACACACACACACACACACACACACACACACACACATCCTCTCCTCTCTGCCCCTCATGATCCCCTTGTTATCCCCGTATGGCATCTTGCTGAATGAGTGAATCCATCCTGACAACAAATGGGATATAAGACAAAGAATATGTTTCCCTTCACTCTCTCATATTACTAATAGATAGACTGTTGGGTTGCATAGCATAAATACTTTAACCACGTCGTCTCCATTTGTAACTGTGTGGCCCAAACTGATTCAAACAGGAACATATGAAATATGAATTGATATTTTATAATGGCACTTTGTGTGTGAGTGTGTGTGTGTGTGTGTGTGTTGCATTGTAGTGACGCTCTGCAGGGACTCTGCAGCCCTTGTAGACAAAGTAAATTGAGGAAGAAGAGAGACCGAGCTTTTCTGTGGGGATTTGAGTTGAGATGGCAGGCAGCTGGAGCAGGTCAGTGCAGGGAAAATGTATCCAGCAACGTTTCTGCCCTATTTACCCCCTCAAACTTGCACACGACCTCATAAAACACACACACACACACACACACACTTTTAAAACCACAGTCACATGCAAAAAAGTGTTTGTTTCTTTCAGTGAATGAAGGGGATAGATTAATAATAATATATTAACATTACAGGCGAATATGACAAATGTGCTGTCATAGTCTTGTCACCCAGTTTAACTAAATGTAATTTGCTTAGACTCATGGAATGGACAGAACAAACACCAACATTTGTATTGTAATATCATACAGTTTAATATCATGCATAAACAAGGCAGTATTCGATTTTGTTCAGGAGTTTATTCAAAATGCATTTTTGGAACCATCATTTTTATTATATTTTTTTATTATATTTTTATTATGACCTTTTATATTGCATGGTAATGTTGGATGCTGTTTAAATTTTTTGCATGCATTATACCCATTTGTGCATGACCTTTTTAAAATTGTCGGAAAAGCAAAACTGAATTTAATATTAAAATTATACTAAAACAAGAAAAACGTAAAAGCAAAGGTCCTATAAAAGACTTGAGGGAGGAGGGATGCTGGAGAGGAGTGAAAGCTGCCCAGGGGTGGAACACGGTGGTTGCTTACCACAAGAGGGAACCTAGTTAGCTGAGCAAATGCACAGAGCATGTAGACCAGAAGCAACATGGTTTCTCGGAGCTTGTACTACATTCCTGTTGGACATCATGTCAACCCAGGGCTGATCCATCACACTCAGGAACACCATACACTCTAGTTGTGCATCTCCGACCGCAGATCTGTCATTGTAAAGTCTGCAGAACATCTTGTCTGTCTAACACACACACACTGGAGCTAAACTGCTGTACTACTTAAATCACGGGTCCATCATCGCACTGGGTGAAGAACATCTAGTCTGTCTGGTTGCGAAGTTAGGACTGCGGATTGGAGCAATTACGGCTTCATGGGTTTTTACACATGCAGCACCCGCACACATACATAGTAAGAACATTTGGCTTTAGCTTGATTATGTCTGTGTAGTACATTTCACACGTCATTACACAGTGAGTTAATTAACAGAATATTAATAACACAAATAAATACATGCATATACAAACTGTGCGGCCCTAAAGCGTCTCAATAGCTGTTTTCTGACACTTAAAGGACCAAAGTCACTGACTTTGTGAACAAAGAAATAGAAAAACATAAAGACAAGCATACGCCGTGTTCGCACATTAAGATATGGATAAATGTGAATTCTGGAGCACTTAAGCACGCAGGCTGCAAGTCTTCTCTAAATGAAGTTGACCATATGCTGTCAAATACAGTCCTGTGGGCAAGTAGAAGTGTAATGCCACTGCAAATAATTTACAACCCGGCATACATTAATCTACTAGAGCTTCAAGTAAATCTTAATTTTTCCATTACATTGTCATTAAAGCCAAATAAAGGGCTTTTTGCTCATAGATGAGACATTTTAGATTGTGTCCGAAATCCCAGATTCTTTCACTCCTCCCTACTCACTGTAGACAGCTCAACGTAGAGGACAATATAATGAGCTCATCGGGAAAATGAAGAAGAAGAAAAACGTTTGGGCAAACGAGCGTCAAAACTTATGAGAGCGACCTTCAAGTCTCAAGAGGTTCCTGAGTCTTAGTGTGAAAGTATTCATGTAAACATTTAAAATCTAAACTAGATAAAATTTCAGTAAAAAAATGATGTAATGACTTAATATTAAAAGACGCAAACACTGAGATGGGACACAAACTCAAACAAATGGTGCCTTCATCCATTCTGCTCACTCAGTGTTGGAATCACACATAACTCGGGTCCTTCAGATTTCTCTTGTTGCCGTGTCTCCTGCGGACATATATTCAGTCGACAGTGGTTTGCTGTGCATTGTTTCAGAGTTCTGAAATTCCTCTACTGGCTTAACACTTTCACCAGGTGATAACTTGCTGATTCTGTCTTTAATTCCCAGTGAGTTTTGAGAGACGGCCACAGCAGAGACAAAAAGACAGAGAGGCAGAGGCAGGCTGTCCATCCAGCTCAGAGAGATACCAGCTCGGATACAAACATCAACCTCTGATTTCCAGATAATCGCTTAATTCTCTCCTTTGTGATGAGTGGACACTGAATCTATCAGGAGTGATTGGGACAGTTGTGTCTTTGGAGATGGAGTGTGTCTTCCACTAATCAGAAGGTCAGCGGTTCGATGCCCAGCTCCTCCAGTCCGCCTGGTGAAGAGACGTTGGGCAATAGACACATGCGCTCATACACGCGATGTCTGACCATACACAGCTGCATATGCACGGAGCCCCATGCATATGCAGGAACAATGTCAGGTCACACACACGTTACGTTTTCAGCATCAATGGACACACACCCATCCGAGCTTCTGACAGAGTACCCCGGGGATGGATAGCATCACATTTAAACACTTAACAGAGCAACTGGCTGTCTCAATGTATCTCCGACTCTTCCTCTCAATCCTACAGCTGCTGAGAGAGATAGACAGATACTGCAGATGTTCCTGCTAATGGATCAAAAGACAAATGGGGCTTTAAAAGGGAGAGCCGCCCCACAGGAGTGGTGTGTCCCGAACAGATAATTATGTGACATATTCTTTGTCTGGTGATTTTTATCATATGCCATTTTTTTATTAGCTCAGATGAAAATGTATTCGGCGACCGCAGCAGTGTAATGTATCATATTGTGTGCTACATATATTATTATGTTCTCTCTGCGCAATGATTTTGTCACAATGGCTGTCATCATAACAGTGACGAATAGCATTGATTTTTACATTGTTACATGTGTATGCTCATTATTTCATTATGAGCATTGTGCATATACGTAAACTTGCTAAAATAAATCAATTAATTTGCTAACTGTATTAAAAAAAAACTTGGTAATGCTTGAAATTTTGTTTCACAGAGAAAAACTAGAATCGTAGAGCGCATATCTCTGCCAAGGTCCAACAGTCACTGTATGAAACCATATTTAATTTCACTAGATCCAGATTTTTATTTGGATCTGCAACAAATCTCACAAACTCATAAATATCAGTCCCCGAAATATGCCAGATTTTTTTAAGAATCAAGATCCAGGAACTATTCTCTGAGAAATCAGTGACAATGTTGAAAAGCGCAGTTTTGCAATTTCAAAGAAAGTGGGGAAAAAAATCCAGAGTTTAATGGATTGTTCCCTGACCCAGACCACATCCTTTCAAAAGTTTCTTGGTAATCCTTTGTATATTCACATAAATGATGATACTGACTGAAATTTTGGCCTTGTTTTTCAGTTTTGATCATCTACTCTAGAAATAACCTGACGTTTGGCATATCATTCGAAGGAACCAATCACATACCAGTAAAATCAAAAACAACCTGATGAAGGTAATCCAGGAGTCAGTAAAATAATAGTATTCAAAAGGTTAAAAGCTGATAATTTGTGATGTGGAGCGAAACAAAAGCAGAGATCAAGATTTTGAGAAACCAAATCATACAAGGTCGGACAGTGGGTCTACAGGGAATGGGTGACAGCAGTTACATCCCAAGTGACAGAAGACCTAACAGCCTGTTTTAAAGCACAGTTACAGAGAACAAACTGGTTTATGATCCAAGAAACACAGGGAAATGTCACAGTCTACAATATGGGAACTCCCCCCTTGTTTCAGGGATTTGTGTCATACTAGATTAGCTAGCTGCTGACAGTATAACTACTATATACTTAAGAGACTTTTATCAGTCTCAGCTTGACTTACTGCAGTAGCAGAGAAACGCTCAGATATTCCTATGAACTCGCACTGAGTTTGAAGAACTTGCCTTGCATGGTGAACAGACTGGAGGAAAATGTTAATTTTTTTATTTGTATTCTGTTTACTTTGTACAAATAGAAAGATTCACTTTATGGAGACATAGATTTGACAGATCTGATAACTGAAGTGTTGGATCAAAGACATAAAATGTGAAAATATCAATAATGTTGTTTCATCTGTTTGAGGGAGGACTGTGAGAAAGAGGTACAGAGAGAATGGCACTGAGAGAGAAAATGGGAGAGAATTAAACCGTTAGTCAAATGTTATTAATGACTCGCCCATATGCATGTGCTGGTCAATTAACCATTCACAGGTGAATGTATCCGATAGGCAATGCGCTTTCTCTGTGGCAAATCAAATGAACTTCGATAGCATCAATGGCATCCCTCTCTTATTCCTGCACTCATTCATTCTGCCCGTTCTTTTAATGCATTGTCGGCGGCGCGCTGGTGTCCTTTTGGTTATCAAACTATCGCCAAAATTTGCCCACCCCATCTATCGAGGCAGAGAGAGGGAAGGAGGGCGGCGAGGGAGGAGAGAGGGAAGAGCCTAATTACTTTAGCCTGTTCCTCTGTCAGGTCATTAATAAAACCTAGTTATCTTCCCGTGACACCCAGCCAGGAGCCTCCCTCCGCCGTATCTTCACCTTATCTACCATAAAATATTTGGGAATTTTTTTTTTCTCTGAAAATAATTCAAGATATTTGTCTGGGTTAGATATTAAGAAAGTTGCCCCGTGCCAGAGATATTCATGGCATAATGGAAAAATCCCGCTAAGTGTGGGAGCTTGTGTCTGCTCCCATGTGCATGTCTGCACACGTGTGTGTTCCAGCTGGATAAATGTGCTAGAATTACACTGGCCTCGGCTTCATAAACATTGATGGATCTGGGCAACCTGCAAATGCAGATAAGGACTGTGGAAAAATCACTGGGGCAGCTTTTTACTTCTTGGCCAATGTATATTTAAAAAGGAGTATATATAGGTTACATATGCATTACTTATTCCTTTGCCCACATACATCAATGACAAGCGGGGGGAAATGAATAGTCAATAATAGCATGGCGGGGGTTGTCCTGCCGAGTCCAGCCTTGCATATTTTACACCTGCCTCTATCAAAAAGAAATAGTAGCGTGATATTGAGTTCATTTCCTGTAGTCTAACCTGTTTGGCCTGTTTGCTCGGGAGTCTGGTAGATAGAAAACAGAGTGCAGACTCTGTAAATCAGGTAGAAAACATGGGCCGGTCCTGTTTTTTTGTTGCCTGCTATCATTTGTCTAGCTACAAACCAAGTTTACATTTTAAATCCACGGCCAGCTGTATCAAATCGGACAAACTGCTGACTGGGCCTGTGAGAGCTGGATAGCACCACAGTGTAGTAAAGTGATCATTCATGGATATTATGCCAAGGTCACTTGGGTAATTTGTCTTTTGGTTTGTGTTAACGAAGTGAAATTGGACCATTTCAGCTGTGTGGCTCAGGTTACTCAGGTATTACTATGAAACACACATGTGTGTGTTTGATGTCCCCATAATCCTCCAGATATAATCCATATAATACCCATCCACTTCCCTCTCATCTCCCCCGCAGCTGATGACAGATCTTTTCCAGCTGCTTTGAAACAGTAGCGCCCTCAGCTGTGTTCAGGTCTCTGATCGCACAAGAGCCGTATTCAGCGGGAAATGGAGTCACTCGATAACTTGGATATGGATCATAAAATATGCTGTTCGCTCAGAATGTCTCATCCAAAGCATTCCAGGGGAACTTAACCCGACAGGCGAGGGAGGAGGACAGAGAGCTCAGAGTGTCTGGAGAAAACATGAACAGGTGTCTCCTCGTGTTCACCGGTCAAAGAGAATGAAAAACTATGTTCAACCAATTTCAGCTAATAAAATATGTTGTATCTAAGAGCAGCAACGTAGGCAAAATATCCTCTAATTCTCATGAATTGAAGTTTTCTCATAGATATAACTCTGTTATTATATATGTATAATATATTGTCTTATTGTATCCAATTATACCCCTCTAAAACATTTACATAATATGTACAAAAATGTATCATCTGTGCTGTGATTATTTGTGTTTGTTGATTTTGACTTTATGGAGTCATTTTCCATTGGAATACATCGTAAAGGACATATGTTTAATTTCAGATACTCGTACCAGTTCTTCTGCATGTCTTGTGCTGTGGGTCTTGTCACCTAAAATGCAACCATATTCTAGTTGTCTAATCCCACCTCTGCCTTAACCATGACCTTTACCACACCATGGTTTCCATGAACAAGCACATAATTAACAGAATTGGTTCAAATTTAAACATTTGATGTTTTATTAAGATACAAAATTGCTTTAACCTACAGCGACCCACCAATGGGACACTCTGACCTTGGTAACACTATTTTAAGTTTGTTCTGGTCGGCACTGAAATCAATCTTCACGCAACCTTGACAGAATACACATTGTCTGAAAACTCCACGTTTATTGGGCCTATCCGTGCAAAGCATTTTCTGATTTGATTGCAGCATGTTGGCACACAAAACGGAAAAGCTTCTTTGTAAGAAGATTACAAAGACACACGTCAAAGTGGTAAAGTGGTTCCAATGAACCAAATATTTTTATGTGTAGTCAAATTACATTTTGACAGTGGGGGAAAAAGTCCAAAAACTTGACCAGTCTTGTTTGCGATTACTGATAGTGACGCTGAAATGACCATAACCAAAAGTCTTGTAGAATATCAACTATTTTTATTTTGCATATATTATTTTCAGGCTTGGGCCCAAAAATGGGGTTGTCCACAAATCAGTTGAGTTAACAGGTAATTTCTCATTGAATTACATATTGTTATTTTATCAGTCTCAACCTGAACTGTCGGACCTGTACTAACATATATTCCGTTTTATCAATTCCATGAAATCAATATTTTATGTAGATTTGAGGGTAAAACGTGCATAACAACCAGTTGGATAAAGATTTAAGGATCCGATCTTTTCATAAATGTGTGTGTGAAATTGTAGTGTATGATGAGAGCTAATCAAAGTTGACTATATCCTTAAAGTACCCCTGCATGAGCACACGCTCCACACTCTCTACCCTCACTGTCAAAACTGGGAGTGCGTGGGCACGACGAAAGAGCATGTTTTATAAATAAAGATTGCATATGCTCTTTGTTTATCTTAGATGGCCCTGTAGATAAAGTCAACATCGCAGCTGGCGCGCACCAACTTTGATTCAATCACACAGCTTTCATCTAATATCCCCCAACACACACACACACACACACACACACACACACACACACACACACACACACACACACACACACACACACACACACACACACACACACAGAGCCCACCCCCTATGATTCAGGGTCAGCCATGCCCATCTCCTCTACTCTGCATTTAGGACTCATGAATAAGTAATGACGTCTCTCATCACCTCAGAGCACTGACAGTCAGGCCAAGAGCTTTCATCTGCTCCAGCCCATGTTCAATGTTAATGTTTTTTCTTCCTTCCTGATCATGTGACAGACAAGCAGCTGACCCGAAACCACCATAAACAGCAGCAACCTGTAAGTGCATGACGGTGAGGAAATGGAAATATCTCACCAGATCATTTGATTTTCATTTAAAGTCATTACTCAGGCAGGGTCAGCTCTCAAGTTTGCAAAGTTTTGTCACAGCCCAGTGCAGAAATGTGTGGGTGCTAAAATGAATTTGTGAAATATACCGGAGGAAGAAAAAAGGAATTGAATTTGTAATGTTACCGTCTGAGTTGCTTGAAAGTGATATAGGATCTTAAATACAGCCCACATCTGCCAGGAACTAGAATAAAACAATGTTTTTAAGTCTCAGAATAGCAAAATAGATGAAATATCTTAGTCAAGAGAGAAAAAATGGGCATAAAGTTAGTAAATGCTTGTGGTTTTATTACCTCCAAGGATGTTATGTTTTCACCTGTTTGTTTGATTGCAGGATTTGCCAAAAAGTGTTGAGCTGGTCTGCATCAAACTCAGAGGAAAGATGAGGATGGGGCCAAATAAGAGCCCATTCAATTTTGGTGCGATAATGGTCCAAAAAGCTGATTATTGATTTGTTTCTTTCCTCACTAGCGTTTCCATGGGCACCAATATTCCCATAATAACCTTATTATACTAAAAGTGTGAATAATAGCATTTTCTGATGACCTCAAGACCTCAGAACATCATCTGACACATTGGTGTAGTGGACGTAACAATGTGCATCCTAATCAGACTGTGCTCTTTGACATGTAAATGGGAATATGAATGGAATATTTAGCAACTCGTGTAAAAACCATAATAAAACAATGTCTTGTTTTGATTAAGGTCAATAGCTGTTCATGTAATGGTACTCACTGAAAGATCATTTTGATACATTTTTAGGAAATAACACGAATATTGATGTGAAAAATCTGATGTTTATGGTGTTAAGATCTATGAGCTTGTACAACTTCATGAAGATTATCACACTTCTCTCTTGTTGGACAGACATGTAGGCTTGTTAGGCCTTGGAAGAGGTATGAGCTCTACTGATTGTCACTCTAGTTATAAACATGTCTCCGAGGTCACAGTATTGAAAGAAGCACCTAATTCAACATGTGACCTTTTGATGATTTTGAGTCACCCTAGAACCCAATAGTCAATCTTGCATGTTCACGGATTTATAGACACATGCCGTCTTCAGACATGTCAAAGCATCATCATTAAAGTTCCTAAACGGGATTTTATTGGGTGATCAGACAGCTCTCGTCCATATAGGATTACATAATCAATACTTAAACCTTTCAGTTCAATACCAGACCAATCAAAGTCAGTGTTAATGTTTAATAACTGGTCTGTGTCTATAGCCTCATCATCCAACGTCACCGATATATCGATTCTATCACCATCGATGTAGCTCCAACTTATTCACATAAAATGTTCAGTATTAGACTGTCACTAGATGGTAACACAAAGCTTTCACAAATATCACTCTATAACCTATAGCCTATAATTTCTCCTCTCTCTCCATGTGATGAGATTAGTTTCACGACCAGCCCGTAGGAATTCATAGTAGGGCTGACACTTTTTATTCAAAATCCAAACAATTATTCAAACGTGGGGGTAAATTTGAACTGTAAATTCAAAATGTACAGTCTAGAGGTGGGTGCGGCAGTCTTTTGGGTTCTACACCTGATAGCAAAGTAATAAACACAGGTGAGGCTTTTTGTCATCTTGGTACTGTGCATCTGCCCGACATAACAAATCTGTGGGCTCACCTGTTAGCAGCATTGAGGAGATGAGCGGAGCAAGCTCTAATACATAAACCCTATAAATGAATTGGAATTGAGAGCCGGTCCCAGTTGAGAACCAGTTCTAAATTGACCAAAATATCAGAATCATATGCTTTCCAGCTAAGTTACATTTTTACTGACGGATGCACATTGCAAATCAATGATGTCAAACTTAAGTGTCTGCTCTGCTGGAGGTCATGGCAGAGAGGACGAAACTGTTCAAAATGTGGCTTCATTTCACAGAGAATGATGTTTTAATTACAATTAAATACAGGTGGTCCTGAATCCAACAATATAAAGGTCTAAATTAAAGATGGCCTATGGAGCTTTCTCTATAACTTTACCCACAAAAACCCTTTGAACTGATGCTAGACACAATTACTGCCGTTTTCTTAGATTCATGATTACTTGCTAGCAGTCATCTTCTTTGTGGGTGCATTGCTGCATTTCTTGGAACACTACCGCCACCTCTAGATGAAAGGAAAAGTGAAAAACTATTCTTCTACTTTTTAATGGGTGTTGACATTGTTCATTTACTAGTGGTCAAACTTTCCACAGGGTACCTTTACCATTATATTTAAGGTTGCAGTCCCCTCTCTTGCTTCAAGTCAGTGTTCATCTATCTACTAATTCTAGAAACATATATAATGACAACCAGAATCTTTTTGGTGTGTGTATCGTTAAGGGCCCAAAGAAGTGCGGTGTCGAATTTGGTGCAATTTGGACGCGCACTACCTCATCAGCGTAAGTGACTTTGTCAATCACAGCAACAACATGTTCAGGACGAGTGTGTTCATGTTAACGGCAATGATAACTGATTCCCGAGTTCGGGGTTTCGCGTACAGAGTCGACCTTCACTGAACTTTGAAGAAACGGGTGAACAGCTCTTTGTGCAGCAGCGGTGGTGCAGCTTCAGGGTCTTGCACACTGAGTCGTCCAGCCGGTCTTTGCTTGCCGCTGCTCAATCACTGCAGGTCACTTTTACAGTTTCAGAAAGAAAGCCTCCACCAGCATCACCACGGGTCAAACAGTCCCTTCCAAACAGGCAGGTGCAGATCGGCCCCTGCACTCGTTTAACCAAAACCACAATCTCTCACCAACGTACCCCTCGGCGTACCTGGACCTTGTTCCAAAGTTGTCCTACATACATTCAAGGCATTGTGAGTGTTGTCCTTACAGGTCTGTTGATTCATCTCGAACAATGTTACGCAGCTGATGTCTTCTCATTAGGTGATTTATTGATGCAGGCGACAATGAATTGTGACCGTGATTCTGGCTCCAGCGCATCTTATCTGTCATGTTGAAATATGGTGGAAAAACAAAACATCTGCTGATGGATTCGCCTTGAAGATGAGAGTGTATGGCTTTTTTTTTTTGTAGGTGGTAACTAATAATACAAACCCATCCCCATCCATTACGTTCTCTCTTTCTCTCTCTCTTTCTCTATCCTTTCATTTATTCGTCGTCCTCTTTTGTCACTGTTGAAGAGGTTGCCCTCCCTTCCCCGACAACCCCCACACACACACACCATTGCCACTTTTGCATTTTGCATATTCATTTCATGTTAAATTGATGGATTAAGTTATCCCTGGCTCAAAATCAATCGTGGCTCGCCGTTCCGTATTCCCTTACACTGGACCACAATCCCAGAGAGAGCGAGGGAGAGGGACAGTGGGAGAGACTGGGAGAGAGCGAGAGAATGCATTGAGACACTGATAAGGCTCACTCCCATTATATGTCATTTTAAACAAAGAAGCAAAGCAGCCTGTGGAGACTCCCTATCAGCTATTAAACAGAGACGTAGCATGCAGCCTGAGATTGATGATTAGCATTTTCTCCTGGTAGAATAAAGATGCCGGCCTGGACCAGCGATAACCGCAGAGAGTGGAAAGCTCCCCCCTTTTTCTCCCCCTCTTTTTCTCCTCTTTCTTCTAATATTTTCTCCTTTCTCTTGCTCTTGATTCCATAAATATTCATAACTGGAAATAACTATTTCTTACTCTTTTTTTTTTCTTTTTCTTACACTCTCTTTTTCTCACCCTCTTAACCTCCAGCCGCTCTCCCCCCTCGTCTCTTTTCCAAGGCAAATAAATGCACAGGCCTTGTTGCCGTCCTTTTGTCTTCTGTCCTTGTGTAATCTGTTAGGAGTGGACAACATGGAATCCCTTATGTCACAGCCGGAGACTTGTAAGTCCTGGCCAGATACAAGGCGGAATGACACAGAATGAAAGCAGGGTAAAAGGGGGGATTTCAGCGAGAGTTTGATAGCAGCGTGTCGGCCCATTGTTTTCTTTGCTGCAAGACCAGTGTCGACCATTGTGCTGGGACAGTTTTAACAGCGTGTAAGGGCTACAAGACAGCCGGCTTTTAGATGCGAAGAAAGGATGGTGGTGCTTGATAATCTGTCTGCTGTTGAATGTCATTGTATTTAGCCACATTGGGAAAATTACATTTACTCTTCAAAACTGTTGTGGAATTCTTCATTTACCCTCCGGAGTCCTGCTTTTTAAAAACTTTTTCCTTTACAAAAAAGTGTCACTCTGACCTTCACATCTTTACTTTCCTCTTTTTTTAAACCACTCCCTGGGTCATGGAATTATTTTATGATGAACAAAGACCTCTCTCTATATTATTTGAGCCTTAATTCATGATGCCAATTCCTCATAAATGCCCCTTCCTCTATCACTTTTACGAAAAAAAAACCCATTTAGATTTATTTTACAGGTTTTATTTTTACCTGATGTACTGAACTTCCGATGTACTGTATGTTGTTGTCCTCAGATCCTCGTCCACATGTGAAACCTTGATAACTTCGATCTAATAGTGCTGTGTAATAGGACAGTTTATACATTTTATAGGCTTCTTATATCAAACCTGTATTATACTCCTTGGACTCTGCTTTTTCTGTTTGTTTATTTTGTTTATTTTTGTTCCTATTGTATGGTTTTGCACATTGTATACAGGTCATTAAAGAGCAAACTTTCATTTTTTCTTCACCTTGTCCGTTATCTCGCTTCTCTTTTGAGATAAACTCAAATAAAACTAAAACTATGAAAATAAAACTGCAGCTAAACTAATCTTATAGTTTCCTGATGTTGTACATGTGACACCTTAAGTCCAAATACAAACTTGGCTAATATGTGGTAAATCAGTGCTGCTATTGCTCTTTGACACTTCCAGTTGCCTGTTATGATCTCCATTATTACTTACATGGGATTTTTTTTTTTACTTTAATCAACATCGATAGAATTATTAACATTGTACAATCTAGTAAAAACTCTCTGTCAGATAGTCCGTTGTGTGACTGGCACAACCAAGCAAATTGTACCCTTGGTTTTATTTTGACTTAAAAGAGCAACATTTTACTTATGACCAAGGCACCAGACATTCTAGAAATGTATTTGTTGCATCCAAAACAGCATTGTTTTTATTTAATGTGCTAGAATTCACATTATCGCCCATGCATAAACAAAATGCACATTGGGACATGCATGTATTAAACACGAGTATGCATATACATAAAACCACACTCCCCCAAAAAAAACATGTGCACAAATGCATTTGTGCCGTGGTTTCCACACATAATGTACATGCAGTAGTAGCTCGTAAACACGAGCAGGGAGGAGGCTTGTACACACGTTCATGCAAATTTAGATGTTCACAGACACACAGAGACGCAACATTTGTCTTTTGGTCGTCCCAGTGGCCCTCCCCAGTGGTCCAAAGAACATCACTAGAGCTCCTCCTTTTGCTCACAGCTAGTACTGCAACAAAGAAAAAAAAAATCTTTATGAAGGGTTTCACCTTTTTGCAGTTGATAACCAATATGTATCTATTTACATATATTTTTTAGAAATATAAATTAACTTATTGTGTATAACATTGTAACAGGGGATTTTTCATATCATAAGAAAATGTCCTCAGTTTCTAAACATAGTGCAAGATTGATTTTCAGTCACATGATTATTTTATTCTACAAAAAAACTTAATTATACTGTAAAAATGGTACATATGTGATTATGGACTTTAACATACAGATACAGTCCTACAAGAACTTGCATAATTTTTTTTTTACAGGATATGATAGTCTTGTAACACAAGCTTAGATATCATGTACGAGGTGTTAAACTATATGTTGACTTTCTATATTTGTCATATACTATGTATCTTGTAGCTTAGGAAAAAAAGCAGTAAGTAAGTAAGCAAAGTATAAGCAAATGCAAAGAAAATAACATAGATTATGTATTTGATAAATTTACACAAAAACAAATGTATTTGCAACTTTACCAAATAGGTATATTGTTTATTTCTATCAAAATCTACACATTTTTCCCAAGTCTCAGAATACAACCGTCTTCCCTGTAATCACAAAGTTTAACTTCAAGCTTGTCCCGATAGACTTTCACTAGATGTCAGAAGATGAGGAGGTGACTGAGAGAAGGGGAAAGTCCAACAGGAAACGAGAGCGTGGAATTGAAATCCCAGTGCTTTGATTCCTTTGTCATCACCGTAGATGGTTGAATTAGACTAAACAGTACAGAACAGGACACGATGACAAGAGCGTCTGACAGAAGCAAAGAGAGAGAAAAAAGAAACATCTGTTGCAGTGTTGACAGATGTGGGGACACATAAGGACATTTCCCCCCAGAAAAACTTACCAGGAACATTTAACAGAAAAAATGTGACATCAGCCTTTCATCAGTCTGACTAAAAATTCATCCTCCCCACTTGTTTCGATCAAAGGGGAGTAATTTCGGTTTTGTCAACATTTTTCTGCTTGTCAAGAAAATAATTAACCCTCTGTCTCTCTCTCTCCTTCTCTGTCCAGCCTTGTCTGCTTGATATCTGTTCTGAGTGTTGATGTGATGTTAGTGTTCGTCCTGTAAAGTGTCATCTAATTGGGACAAAGCTTTCTTTTGAATGACTGGTGATGTATTGCACGTTACTACAGATGTAGTGTACATTTCTCCGAGAGAGTCCAGCGTAGACAGAGAGAGGAACTGACAACAGCCAAGAACGAAAGCAGGAAGAGAATGAGCTCAATCACTCACTCCCAATCACTCAAAAGAGTCTTGGGAAATGCACATAACAAGGGCCTGTGGCTACATTCAAAGAGACTATAAAGTCTACAAAGATGGACGGTGCATCTCCACTTCCTCCCACTATCCAGAAATAAAGCTAAGTATCCTGGATATGAAAATAGCCATCTTGCACAGTTGGACAATGGAGCTGTGGTAGCGAAGTCCCGTTGTCGTGAGTTAGTCTCAGCTGTCATGACCCCAATTTTTTTTTTCAGTCTATTTATTTTTTGTTAAGCTAAACGTCTTATCTTGCTAAGTTAAAGACAAAGAAAACGTTCCCCTGATCTGGATCTGCACCAACTTTCATGGGTTCTTTCCTGAACCATAATGCATGATTCCATCAAGTTTCTGATAATCAGTCCAGTTGTTTTTGCGTAATCCTGATCAATAACAGACAAGAAACGGTCGAAAATATAACCTCCTTATTAGAGGTAACTATTCCTGTAACTTTAATGTTCATGCTTCACTGTTGATAGACAAAGACCTTTGTGGGCACATGCTTTTCCAAAACATAAAATATACCATAAAATGCCTTTCCATCTTAATCTCAGGGCTTCAACTCCTGTTCGTTGTCAAATGAGAGACACACAGGAATTTTATATTTGGCAAACTGCAGGCCATAAATGGAACATATTAGGATTCCAAATTTCATAGTTCTCTTCATCTAAGAGTAACAACAGAGAGGTGGATGTTTGTGCCTTTTAGTGAGTATCATTCAAGCCAAATGATATACATAATGGATAATCCCTGCTAAATTATGAAGCATAACACCTGCCACACTGTGATGATTTCAGTGTTGTTTTATACTTTGAAAGCCAGTGTTGAAAGATTTGGTTCTCGACCAGAGGATCATGGCCGTCTGCTGAGCATTGTCGGGCTGCTCCTCATATGGTAGAAAACGTGATTTTCTCACTTCTGTTACAACTAGAGAAAACAATATTCACAGCCCGTAGCTCTTGGGTTTTTCTTTCTAAAGGGAAACCCTTTATTTTCATGGGCATTTCTCTCCCACTACACACACACACACACACACACACACACACACACACACACACACACACACACACACACACACACACACACACACACACACACACACACACACACACACACACACACATACAAATACACACAGACAGGTCACAGATGTCCTAGTGCCTTATCAAGGTTTTAGCACTGAGGCAGATCAGTGGTTTCTGTCAGCTAACACTCGACCCTTGATGATAGCACAACAGGGTACATGTATCTCTCTCTCTCTGTGTGTGTGTGTGTGTGTGTGTGTGTGTGTGTGTGTGTGTGTGTGTCCACGCGCACAATGGCTGAATGCAGGAGTTTATCTGTTTCCTCTTCCTGCTCTCTATCACCCAGTCACATTCCAAAGCCATGACCTCCGCTTTCATCCCCAAACATGTTTGTGTCTCTATTTATTGTCGCTCTTCTTTTTATTTAACATTTTTCTTTTCTTTTCTTTCACAAGTGAGAGTGAAGCTTTACAAGGAGAAGATTAAATCACGTCAGAAAACCCAGATGTTCAGCCACCCAGTGCTCTCGTCGGTCGCGGCCCGGCTTCCTCTCAAGGTCAAAGGCCATCTCGCGAATATTCCAGCGACATCTTTTCGGTGTCAAGTGTCAAATGTCACATTCATTTGATCAGTACATCAGTCTCACCTCCTGAGAGGCTGACCCTTTTGAGGTGGAGGGTGATGATGTCCCCCGTCAAACATTACCCTTCCGAAGAGGCCACTCAACACCAGTTACTGTGTTCTTTACAGAAACACGCGGGCACAAACACACGTCTGTGTATTATCCGCCTTTACTCGCCTCCCCCCTGTGTCGCATGCCTTTGTTTTTGCTTGTGTAAAATTACAGTTGTACAGGTGTCCAGCCGGCGAAGCAGCGCCGACAGACAGGCATGCGAGAGCACAGCCAAGCACTTCTGTTCGCCACAAAGATCTTTTCTTGTCTTACAACTGGCCGTCCTGCCCAACATGTGGCTTTGGTTACAAAAACCCCGCTCTTCCAGCAGGAGGCCCCTTCATCTCCGCGACGAACACAGAGGACGACGGAAGGTGCTTTCCAGGATGAAGCGGCAAAGTGGCTTCCTCTTTCAAAGGGCCGCAGACGTACACGGCTCACGGATTCCTGTGTTAGCTGTGAGATAGCGCGGCACCTGGAGAGGCCAGACAGGAAGAAAGGACAAGAGGCGGGAGGAGGGAGATGAGAAAAAGGGGGGGACAAGAGAGAAGCCGCTTAGATTTGATGCCAGGGACGAGACTGGCAGCTCTCTCAGATTTCACTTGTCCGTTGTGTGAAAATGTGGATTCAAATGCGAACAATCCGACTGCCTTCCCACCCCTATACCCCTCTCATCCTGCACTCATCATCCCCGTATCATGAAATGCGAGGATGCACATTGAAAAAAAATTAAACAAAAGCGTGCTGCACCGAGATGAATTGCACCCTCACCTGTGGCTTTTGACAAAATCCCCTTTACTGAAAAAAAAAACCCTGTTTCTTTCGCCTCAATCCAAAGGCAAAACAAAAAAATCCACGTGTTTACATTCAAAACAAAGACGAAGGTAAAACGTCTTTGTTCTCAAAGCTCGGGACAAGGGTAAAAACAAAGGGCCGTTGGTGATTGACACGTCCAGAGAGTCCCCCTGCCAATCTTGCGCACAATCCATTTCCTCAAGCCAAAGTGTTCTCTTTGTGTGTTGAATATGTTTTGGAACATGCCGCCCATTGATTGACATGGGCGCAGGGGCTGGTAAAACATTACTGTGGTGTGAAGCAAACAACGGTCCGTCTGTCACTCGGCCTCAGATGTTTGGCCTGAGGGGTATAGTGGTATAATAGTGGTACGGAAATCTGGACAGTCTCTCTCTTGTTCTCATTCTCCCTCCTCTCTCTCCCCTTTCACTCATTCTGGCCACGGTAAAATGATCATTCTCATGTTTATTTTAAATTCTTTCATTGGCCACTGATCTGCTGTACGTCGTTCTCTGAGGGCCTCTTCTTCTGTTTCAACAAGACACAGTTGGTCTTCGAATTTCCTACATGGCAAATTATTAACGTGCAAGAAGCTGTTCAAGTTTAAAGGAGCACCTACTGAGTTCAATGCCCACTAAAGTTTATTTTGTATTATTTTATTTCTTATAATTACAAAAAATCTTTGTACATAGCTATCAACTGGCATGAATAGGCCTGCAATGTCAATGTGGAACGATAAAGTCCTGTACCCCTATGTCCATTTTTGAGGGTCCCGCTTCACCTCCCTCCTCTCTACTGTTGTACTCAGAGACATTTCAGTCATTCAAGTTTTAGTGCGTCATCCTGACAGAATAGTTCTCCACTGACCTCTACTTTGGGAGGAAACATATGAATAATAAAGGCTACTTTTAATGATGATATACCACTAACATTCACTGATAACTTTCCCATTTTGGGTTATCCAGTATCCAGCTCATACAGCTTTTGGGTAAATACAATGTAGAACAATGATAATAACACATTTATACTCGTTTAGGATATTGAAACTTTTTTTTTTTCTCTCTTCAAACAGTTGGAAGGCATAGCAGTGACACCCAGTGTGAGTCACCACCTTACACCTTTTTGTTTCAAATGAAAACAATAGGGGAAAAAATGCCGTCTATAAAACGTCCTGGTACTTGTGTATTTCCAAAATGTCATATGGATTGATTCAACACTGGCATTACAATTTTAATCAGCAGTGTAGAACCAGGTGTTAAAACGCATGCGGCAGCCCTCCAGGCCATAAGAAATTGGACAAGGCAGCAGGAAATTGTGTCTCCTCCAGAAACAAGTGTTTTGTGATTGTTTACCCCATGTCTTTAAATTGCATTTCTTCCTTTTTAATTTAAGCACCTCAGCTATGGGATTGAAGGGGGAAGAGTGAGGGAAGGGGGTGTGGGAGGAACAGGGGAAACCTTTTCCACTATTTTTTTTTTCTATCCATCCACTCTCTCCAGTATTAACCCTGTCTGATGTGATTCCTGTCAAATGCAAATGTCACGACCTGATATGGTCAGCCCACAGGGCACTTTGACGACATGCTCCACACCCAAATTAAAATAAGAAGTCGAATGGAGTGTGTGAGTGTGAGTGTGTGTGAGTGTGTGTGAGTGTGTGTGAGTGTGTGTGAGTGTGTGTGAGTGTGTGTGTCTCTGCCCGCAAAGTATGCAAGCCACATTTGTGCACATGTGTGTGTTTGACTAGTTGATCTTGACATGGTTGCAATTACAAAAACGTAAGCAAAACATGATTGCCGTGAGAACAAAGAGAATTCAAGTGTGATGAATAAAGCCTCCAAAATACAACACTTTTTTCATACTATGCTTGAGTACCTATATGAACATGTAGTGCAGTCAATTGGTTTGCGAATGGTGAAGTGCTGTGCGTGCACAATTCAGCTTATAAACACTGTGGTGCAGGTGAATGATGCTTTTGTCTTACTCAACAATATGTTCCTTTTGTTTCCAAAGAACATTTCTCTCCAAGAGGTTATTGCTCAGATTTTTTTCAAAACTGACCACGTGACAGCTTTGGTCTGAAATAAATGTGAAACTAAACTACTGCGCTCACATACCCTACATACTCACATACTCTCACATACCCCCCCTCACAAACACACGCACACAGACACACTCACACTTTCCTTTTACACCCCTTGGCATGGTTTAAAAGAATCAATAGGGCATAGGATATTATGATAGAGAACAAGAGTTCTTTAAAACAATGAAGCAATAGTGACAAAGAGGTCACTGATGACATTAATGGTACATCCAAATCAAAGACTGGTGAATTTTTGCTGGCACATATATCTATAACAGAATTGCAGCTTTTGCCGGATGTTGTTCTGTAGCTTTCTGAATTTTCTCAATCATTCTATTCCACACTACTTGGTCAATGCAATATTTGTTCTGTGTTGAGGATGGAAATCAGCCAATAATTATGCACCATAAATGCAGTATGTTTGTTTAAATGATAAACTTCCAATCCATCTCTATTGTGCAATAAAACATATTAGTTATTATTCTCATTCAAGTCCATACTGACCATGGCTGCTCAAAAGGAGGCTGTACCTCCTTCACAAGTGAAAGGGTTTGAGTATTATAAATGGACGATAATTACTCTCCAGCTCTTCTTAAGGAGTGGGTGAAAATATACTGGAACTTGCTTTGAATGATCCATGAGAACTAAAGTGTGTGTTCACGTGTGTGTGTGTGAGCATTCTGTGTGATCGAGAGGGCGGAGCTTTCCATCACTCAAGTACAGCTCCTCTGGTTGTACTGTGAGACTTGTACCACTAGATGGAAGCACATAATCATTCACGAAACTGAGACCAGGCTCAAAACTAAATGCAAACGAAACGAAAAACATATCAGGCCTCCATATGAGAACGAAAATGATTAATGATACATCTGTAGAGTAATAAGTATTAACCTTCCTTTTAAAAGAAAATCTCTCAATATTTATTTTTACTGTGAAACATATATACAAAAGATCAATGTCAAGTGCTCACACTTCTCATTTAGAAGTTTATTTTATGTGGGTCATCATTCAGTAATTAAAAAAAAAGTGGCATAACTTCACCCTTGCTAAAGCAAATCATAAATAGCACAAGTCATATGCATTTGATTTCACTGGAATGAAATAAATGAAACAGCTGGATATATTTTACCCTTTTTGCTTAATTTTAATATGTTGGCTATTAACTTCTAGCTTCAGTATGCAACTTAGAATTCCATGCAATTACATGAAAAACATCTACAAACATAATCTATGAACATAATATCTATGATGTCATGACAAATCCAGCTGTTATGAGTCATTTCATAGAACTAACTGCACTCAGTGTTACACCCACTCGATTGTGTGTGCGCGCCGCGTGTGTGCGTGCGTGCACACACCCACGCAAAAGACAAACAGCTCTCGTGGCCCTTATAGTACATTTTCATCTAGCCATCCAATAATATAGACCAACTCTTATAGCCCACAGCTCCCACTCTAATGCTACATGAATACACCAGTTCTAGTCCGCTAATAGTACTGTAGGTATAATACTCAGGAAAGTGGATGGTACTACCCTCACATTAACAGCCCTACATGCTGGAACACACATCATTAGTCGGACAGAATATTGATGAAAATATCAATAAACAATAGATCTAATCCAGAGAGCGTGCTCGGTAATCAAAGATGGTGCCAATCTTTCAGCTGGTTGCACAAAGATACATGGAGCTGCAGGTCTCTCTACATTTGTCTACTTTGCATTTGTGCACTCTACCCCTCCATGAACCCATTAGATGTAGCACATGGTTAAAATGCTTTGTTCATTTCAACTTCTCAAAGAAATACAAGAACAGCATTGCCTGAAATGAATGGCAGCAATACAGGAAGCTACATGTGCTATATTTCAGCACTTTTTATCCACACTCTGTTTCAGCAACATACAATACTCTGTTGCAGTGGTCTCTTGTTATGACGTCTACAGTTAATCAAGATCAACTATGTTCTTGCTTAACTTTTCTCACAAGTATTTGCAACAATGTGGGTTAATTCAAACTGAGAATAAAAGAAATGTACAAATGTTTGAACAATTACAATTCCACTTCCATTATACACTTTACACAGATCAGGGTGCAGGGCACATTTAAAAACAACATGAGATACGTCATCCATGTAATGTTTAACAATACCAAACAGAAAAAGAGAGCAGAGTTCAAACTTAGAAGGCAGTTAGTGGATATTTTAAGAGCTATGCAAACTATGCATATTTGTCAGTGGACAGTCCAACCATTGCTGTATTTCAGACTTGTGAGTCCATATCACTATGAAGATAAAATTAAATAAATAAATTACAAAATACAGTACAGTCAGACAATCTGATATACGCATCTTCATTATAACAATCCAGGGTTGCAAGGAACAGGTAGTGAAGCATATATAGTTCAGTTAAGGTTACAACATAGGGTGAGTTTTTCTTTCCTAAAAATAAAAGCAATAACGGTCACAACATTTTCCGAACATATAGTTTAGATAAACCTGGTTTGTACCTGATTATATTTAGTCCACGATAATAACATACACCACTCATATTGCACATATCCTTTTTTTGTTGTTCCTTTTCTTTACCTAGTTTCTAGCATTTGTAATATTTCCTATACTGTTTTGATATTTTTAATATTTTATATTCATGCTTGCACAAACACACCACAGCAAATTCTTTGTATATGTTTACCTACTCGGCAATAAACCCAGATTCTGATTCTGCGATGTTATGTTAAGACTTCCAGTCTTTACATGTGATGTGCACATAAATTACACACAGCAGTTGCTGGCAATGAAATTCTTTGGTCACAAGCTTCCTCTAACCATTCTTTAAAATATTTAGAAAGAGAACCGCACAAGCAAATAAAATAGAATATAAAAACTTAAATAGATGTATAAAATAAAAATAGAACTAAAGTAATTAAAGTAATAAAATACTGTGAGGTGGGCTGACCCCAACAGACGTGCTGTGAGGTGGGAGACTGAGAAACATCTGGTGCAGATGTGAAATCACTGCGATCACACCGCGAGAGACACCCTGGCGTCCTCTGCGCACGCGCCCCCTGTCAGAGCGGAGGAATCGTGGCTGCGCTAGCATCGGGCTAGCATTCCGGAGCTAACACACTGGGAGCGCGGTGTGTGCGCGGAGGGAGGAAGGCGTCCTGCACACGGGGAGGCACAGAGACAACGGCGACTTCAAATACCCCCAGCTAATCCTCGAGCTAACCATTATCCCTCCATGCTGCCCGGGGAGGGAAGATAACGTTAATAACCCCGGCGCTGCCACCTCAATTAGCGAGGCGGTGTGAGGCAGATAAAGAGGAGGAGGAGGAGGAGTGGGGGGGGAGACTGCGTTTTTTTTTTTTTAAAGCGTGAAGACGACCCTCTCTTCCCTGACGGAACCACAGGTTTCTTCCAGCGCTGAGGAATCCATCCGCAGCCTCGCCTCGTCTTCAGCATGAGGCTGCCGAGCCACCGACAATGCGCGACGGAGGCAGACGGGAAGAAGATGGACCAGGCGCCGCCGTTCAGGAACCCTTTTGTGCACGTCTTGAAATTCAGCCCCCTGGAGAAGGCGAAGGTAAATGTTGTTGCCTGCGGACATGTTGCTCCGCACGCTGCCCCGCTGTAGCTGCTTGTTGAGCCGTGTTGCCACCGGTGCCACCCGGTGCAGAGGAGGCTGTCACCGCAGGTTAACTTGGCAGGGTTTTTTTTTCTTCCTCCTCCTGATTGCTAGAGTTAGCCATCCTGCTAACGTTAGCTGCATACATGTTGCTCGCTGCAGCCCCCTAAGTGCTGCTGTACGTTTTAAAAATGGATGCTCGGCTGCAGCCGCGGTGTGTGCTTCACATGCGGGTGAATAAAATGCGAAATTCAACATGTCACAACCCCCCTGGATTAAAATGCAGGTATTTGAGCACGGCCGCTTGACCAGGATGGGCCTAGCTTGTTGCTCTTTAGCTGTTACCATAGTTATTGTGCATCAACAGCACGTGTCTTTGCGGGGAAATTAGCATTTATTATAATAATGGCACAGACCTCTAGCTTCCTATGCATTCGCACCTATCTCTGTTGCCTAATATCGGGTCGTCCCAGTCAGCCAGCGGCCAACACGTGTGGATGTGCAGGCTGGAGAATGGGATGGGGAAACTGACAGTCATGTTCATATTTGCCCCTCATCTGCAGCTCGGATGGATTTCCCCCCCCTCCAGCTGTTCAAGTTCATAACAGACCAGTCACCTGATTGAATTCAAATCAGAACAGTTTTGCAGACATGCTGCCCAGTTACCCGTCAGTGCTGTTGATAATCAGATTTAGGGCTTTCAGGCTCCCCTGGAAGAGGTGTTCCCTTGCAGGCTACCTCCAGCTTGAAGCCACAGGTCTTGTGTTTTTGAGCTTCGCTGGTCACAAACTATGGATATATACCATTTGAATGCAGCTTGCCCATACATTAAATACAGATAACTTAAAGGCTCTGTAGTCTGATTGATAGAATCGTGTCTTTCTTTCCAAATATTACAAAATGAGAGTAGAATTATGTGCAGATGATGCAACTCTAAACTCATCCTGTATACGTCTGAGTGTCGCAATATCCTCCTTTAAAACTGTAACTGCTCACAGTTTGGAAAGACGTGTGGGCCCTTGAAGTTCACCTCAAATGATCTCAGTACAGCTTAAATGGTTAAGGAAGTGAGTATGTGATCATCCTGAGCCCGGAGTTGGCAATAATCGTACACCGAGTAGATCCTGATCCATACATTTGGAGGGATTCAGATGATGTGCCTGTCCCTGCTGAACATCATATACTACATTTTATCTTGTTCAATTGTGTTTAGTTCATTCGCCCCAGGTTAAAAATGTCACAAGTGTATTTAAAATGTCAGCCTGTGTTCTAAAACAATTTGATATGAGTGTCTTGTTGGTGAACTCGTAACTCTCACTCACAGCTCCAGGATAAGACAGGTGAAGACATGTTTGCCTTTTAATCGTAAAGCTTCCACAGCTTCCCAAAGTTGCAGTGTACTGACTTGATGCCATTACCATGATTACATTGTTACCTGTAAGCACAAAACAGTAGAGCATATTTATTTCTTAGCATGTTGAATGACAAAACTGTTACCTTCAAGATTAGAACATAGAGCATTTGCTGGGTTAGAGTTAGTAAACAGTGTGGAACTGGGGCACAGGTGTGAGGTATTTCCAATAACACTAAAGTATATTGGGCGAGCCTCATTTTATGAATGGCGCTGCCCTGGCATACAAGGTGTGAGATCTTGTTACAAGTAAGAATAGTGCCTAGGGGAGGTTCACACACATTTCTTTCCTCTTTGCTTTTCTGTGAGAGGTTGAAAAATTAGAACATTAGCTAGGTCAAAGCGAAGGAGAAAGTATGTTCTCTCCTAAGTATAACATAACTCTACAAACAGAACATTAAATGCACCTTATTTCTTTAGACTAATCACATGCTGCTTGTTTGTTTTACCATGAGAATATATGTGCATATTATAATTTGCAGAACGTTTTGACAGCTGGGCCAAAAGTAGATATCGCATGCGACTCCCTCACTTTAACATAGGATCACATTTAGTTGGCATCTTCTTGGCAACAAAGCTTTTTCAGGACACAAACGACATGTGTTTTAACATTACATTAAGGACGTCACGGTAGCTGGGCACTTAAAACCCGTTTCTTGTAAACAGTAAGTGCTGAACAAAAACTGGGTCATGGAATGATGGAACATGGTTTCCTAGTAGTTCGGATGTTACTGGGAACAGCTGTTTTCAGCATGTTGCGCTGGTCTTGCTTTCACATCCATGAGGACGATGCAATCTGAACTGAAACCCAGAGAACTAGAGCAAAACATGATACTTTTGTGTGTGACCTGACCAGACAATACATTGACAAACCCACAGAATCAGTTTCAGGTTGAAATGAGTATTGAATGACACTGTGAGTCAAAAGTATTATGATACCCAATTTCTAGTAATTTCTATTGAATTTTAAACAATACAAGTTGTTCATGAAAATTCCTGCATGATTAGAAATACATTTTTCAGGGATTAAGAAATTAGTTGCAACTTTCCTGCTGCAATGGAGGTAAATGTAGCCTTGAAAGTTAGTGCAAACAATTCTTACAGGTTCCCCAACAACTGTCTATACAAAAGGCAATGTTGGAACAAACTGTTACTACACCATCTGTTGGTTTATTAAGACAATACTGTACTGCAGGAAGTAGTGCTGTATGTTGTTGTTAGAATGGTGAGAAAAAGACAAGTGAGAGCTGATGGTCAGAGGATCAACCTACAGCAACATAACAAGGCAAAACATGAGAAGGAAAGATCCAGATGATGGAAGAGCAGCTCAGTCTCCAGACTTGAACCCCATGGAGCTGGTTTATTATGAACTGGACAGAAGCTGAAAGAACAGCAACCTGCAAGTGATACACAATCTCAAGAATTCTCTGGGCAATATTTGATTTTCATTGTAGATAAAATGCCACAGGTTGTAGGTGACAGACTAAATGGATGATGTATGAGTACTCATTTTGAATTGTTTGTATTGAATTGTTTGTTTTTCTGGTGTCACCCTCACTATAATGAAACCTATTTTTTGTGTTGCAATGGTTGGCCACAAACACATATGAGTGTCTCATAATTGTATTTTGACAAATAAGGACCATAAGACCATTGCATATAAATGCAGGAGCTAATGAAGCACTTCTTTTTGTAAAAAGTCGAATTGGCATCGTGGTTCACAGTGCGAGAGTCTGTTAGGTTCTTTTTGAAATCTATGATTCTCGGTTTTATCAAAAGGAACAGCTGTTAAGAAAAGGGGACGTAGTTAATAACATGGCAATTTCGGACTAATAGCCACATTAGTCAATCGCCTGAAACGTTGGTTTGAGTGTGGTGACTTGCAGATGCTCATTAGCAGGCTCTACTGTAATTCAGTATCCTGACCTTTGAATCCACATAAAGATTTGCTCGCAGTTTTGCACTTTGATGAGCTAATTAATGGATCGACAGAGGTTGGCATAGCCCTTACATGAAATCATTTTGCTGTGTTCTTTTGAGATTTGAGAGTATGTGAAAACATTTCAGTCCCAAAACAGCCACAAACTCTTAAGACTGTTGTTGTGGTGTCAGACTGAAAGCCTCAAACGTTAAAGTAAATGTAGTTGCCAGCTTAGCTTTGACAAGCCTAATTTATATTCCTGTGTGATTGATTGGGGAAATCCAACAAAGACCTAAATCTGTTTTGATCCTGTCAGAGTCAATAGATTGTTCCCACACTATATAGATCAGTATTTCTGTCTATTTGCGCTTTTGATTACATGAGTAGTTACATTATCATCGAATGGATTTAGAAGGTAATGTTTTCTCAGTTTAAAGCCCTAGGTTTAAAATGTCAGGTGTCAGTAACGTGAAGTATTGCTTTCCATTAAGCCCAGAGGGTGTGGTTGAAGTAAAGCCAATAAGGTCTCCACTATAAAATTGCTTTTCCCGTTTCTATTTCACTGTGTTCTTCCATCTTACAAGTTTTTTAACTCATAGATATATTTTAGTTTTCCTATTCTTACTGAATACCTGAAGTAACTCAGGATGTTTCCTGCTTTGACAGTTACATAGTTTCTCTATGATGTGTACTTGCACATTTTAGCGTAATAATTTGAGTAATAAATTGTTCTGCATGTCCAACTCACACAGAGAGAAACCTTGATGAGTTTGAGAAACTAAATGCATCGCTGCATCTTTCAAGGAAATTGCTTTCAAGTGTGCAACATGTGCACTTTGGGAAGAGGAAGCTCATACATGCGTCTACTTGCAGTGAGCAGTTGGTCAACAAGGTAAACCCTGAAATGAAGCCTGATCTGTAACCATGGTTGTGTGTTTGTCACTGACAGCACATATAGACACAGTTTATAACAACCGGAAACGCATGCAAATGGTATTCCACAACATAAAGCCGGCCCTGAACGCCTGAAGTCAGTGTAACTTCTAAGTAACCTCTCTGCTTTTTGTAGCATTGGCTGTATTTAAATTCTAAGTGACATTCATGCATTCTCATGCTTTGGGTCTGAATAAATCTTTTAACAAATGCATTATCCAGTGGCTCTCAAACATTTCTAGCAAGACCTTTTTATAGTAAAAAAAATTCTTGACTACTTGCAGTGTTTGTTCTTTTCTTGAAGCACATAATTCATGTAAGAATCTTTGTAAAGTAAACAGTTTGCATGTCTATAAACAGAGAACTGAAACTAATGTGATGTGTAATGTGAAGTGGTAGTATTGGTGCATAATGTCCTAAAAACCACATAATATAAGTATGGTCACGGTTATGTTTCGGGTTTACTTGACAACCAAGACAGAAATTATTTTGGTGCTCATTCTGTGTCAGTAGTTTAACAGGCAAATCTTCAGTTGATTGATGTCAATTTACAATACCACCAGACAAGAACTGTCTCTGGATAAGAGACTTCATACTCATTTGTAGTGGTTGTTATCAAGGCAAATATTGACATAAGATAAGCAGTGTTATCAGAGAGTCATAAAAAGAGCTTAAGTAAACAGCCACCATTTAACTCAAACAGTGAAGCTCCAGGTTTTGTCAGAGCCTTCAAGAACAAACACCATGTCTTGTATGTAACATTTACATGTGTATGTTTGTGAAGTACCGTATGCACGAAGGCTGGGTGTCACTGTAATTTCTTTAAATTGTCTATTACATGTAAGACACACAGCTCATCATGTAGTGTTGCTGGTGTTTTGTATTGCTAAGCTGTTGCTGGTAGTTGTGTGCAGAGGCCATGCTGCAGATCTATTGTCCTTGTGTAGTGTATTGGACACATATATATAAGGGAAAAAGTTAAGTTCAGCTTCATTAGATCCTGGAAGTTGAACTATATGCAGCATTTTTTGTCTTTACAACAGTTCTTATCCAATAGATAATGCTGAATATCTACTGTGCTCTCGGCTGAAGTTTCCTTGGGCAAGAGAATTGCCCCTCATAGAAAAAAGTGCTGCCCATAGATTCACAGTATGAATGAGTGTGTGAACGGCAGAAAACTGTACTTCAAAGCACTTTGAATGGTCATCAAGAATAGAAAAGTGCTATATAAATGGACCATTTACCATTTTCAGTGAATTGCCACGGCCCCAAACCATGACCAACACATCTTAGAGGATATACTGCATGGACTAAAGTGAAACTGAAACTGTCTCCAAAATCCCTCCTCATTTACTGCACACTGTTCTCCATTAACCTTCAATCCTCAAAAACTCCTCAGTGGAACGAAAGCAGTTCCATTGTGTCCGTGGCATACTTACTGCTTTCGATCACACAATGCAATGCTCAGCACTGTACAGATGCAAACAAATTATAGTTGATTGTGTGTGATTAAGTGTGATTTAACAGTTGTTACTGATGATGCAACATGCTGATAAGTGTGTATCCAAAATCTCAATTCACTGCCTACTATTTTGAGCATCTTTTTTGCTGTTGAATGAGTGAATGGTGCAGTGATTTCTTTTTCCGGCACAGTTTGTATCTTGAATCATTTTTTAAAGGAAAACTGTTGTGATGAGTGACAACAATTGTATCGATGTGGATCTATTTCTCTAACAATTTTTTCTCATTTCTTCAATTTCTTACAGATTGCATTGATGACAGTCACACTATTCCCCATCCGTCTCCTCATAGCTGCATTCATGATGCTGCTGGCTTGGCCTTTTGCCTTCCTGGCCTCAGTTGGGCGCTCAGAGACAGTCGTTGAACCCCAGTGCCTCTGGAGGAGGTGAGTGCTTCATATGTATATTGCATGAAACACTACAGTTCTATCCATATTGGGACATTTGCCTTGGAGAGATTCTTGGGACTTGACACCAGCAACAATAGAATGCTATGATACACGCAAAACAAGCACCAGTGCTGCTTTCAGCACGATAGAAGAACTGTATTGTCAGGTTTTAAATTTTTTTGATTAGAATTAGTTTGATGCTTGATTTAAAACTAGAAGAATTGTTGCTACTAGTAACTTCTGACTGCAGCTATGATATTTGAGAAAAAGGTCCAAATTAAAAAGATCTTGTTTTGAGTCAAACAAAAAATGAGAAATCTGATAATGATTTGTTAGCTGTCTCCTTTGATTCTGATTCATCCTTGAGCTTTGATAATTGTACTGTTTGACCCTCTGCCTTGTGCTCCTTACTCTGATTGTGTAATGGGCTGTGCAGGGAAGCACACAGCAGCTGTCTAAAAATACAACCTGGAAGATTTATGAATAGGAAGGTGAACGGTGTCATATTTTCAATGGAGACTTGGGTGTAGACAATAGTAGTATTTCAAACGTGTGGTTATGGCAAATATAGATTTTTTTAAAAAAAATTTTAAACTGAGTAAGGGTCAAGCAGAGTAGAGAAAGCACAAGTCAGTAAAATGCAGAAAACGCCACAGGTGGGTAGCAACCGACATCATCATACCATGATTCAGCATATAGAGGGATAGTTACTAATGTGTTTTTGTGTTTGAGCATCTTAACGACACCAACTGGCAACTATTGCTCGAGTTTTGTTTTGTTTTCTAATCTTGTATTTCGGTCTTATTTAATTATGGTGCATTGTGCCTTGCTGATTTAAAAAGCTTTTTTTTTAATGATGTTAAGCTTTCATCTTATTAAATTTAAGACCCTGGTTAGACTCTTGCTTGGTCTAGATGACATCAGTTTCGAGCTCTCGCCAGTCTCTCAAGGCAGGGCAAAGGCAGAACAAAGACTCGATGGGCTAAATGGCACTAATGTCAGGTCCTACACATTGTGGAGATGTGCCTAACAGGGGGTTAAGGTCTTATTTCTTGGTGTTATCTCTCTTTTCACGGCACACAAACCATATTTATTTTCTGCATTAATTCATAACTTTAACTCTACTCAACCCTGTCATTGGAAATATGCATCTCTTCTATTATGCAGTATTTGTCATTAAAGCTTATTGACTTCTATTTTAGAAAAGTATATTATATCAGTATAATGTGTCTACAGCCTTTTTTTAAATGAAATTACATATCATGTATGATCTTCTTTCCAGACTGGTGGACATAATTCTGAAGATCATCATGCGGGTCATGTGGTTTGCGGGAGGTTTCCATTGGATTACTGTGAAAGGGCAAAAGGCGTTGCCAGCAGAGGCACCCATCCTCACCCTGGCACCCCACTCATCTTACTTTGATGCCATCCCCGTCACCATGACGATGGCCTCGATTGTCATGAAGGCAGAGAGCAAGGATATACCTCTCTGGGGCAGTAAGTAACACTACCTCTATGACAATAACCTTTATTGCAAAGAGAGGGAACAGATATATGAATCAAATCTGGAAAAAAAGATCTGATCTGATTCTTCTTGGCAACATTACAGTTTCTATTGGACCACAATCCAGCATCTCTATCCTTAGGAAAACGTATTACCTATGTTGGTTACTCAGTACAGTACGTGCCTTATGCTGTAATGTGCTCTGAGGCAGGCAAAGGCACTTTTTAAAGGGCAGGACACAACAATTCTCTGTGATGTTGCCGTTGTATCAGTAAATAAGAGGGAATTGCCCAGAACAGGAAATGTTTTCACACACAAAAATGCACGTACACCTACCTGTTGTGGAAGCACAAGTCAGTTTTCAGTTCTGTCTCAGCAATTTAATTCTGTAAAATTTTGGGATTGTCTTGTGCTTACAGTTCTGTAATGGTGTTAGATGTGATCTACATGACATTGTTTCAGAAAGAAAACAAATCAAATGTTTTTGTCTGTTTTTTCGATCTCACTCATGCAAGGAAAGGAAAAACAGTAACTCACTGCATCCCTAAAACAATGAATGCTATGGCTATATAATAAGCTTTAGATTTAAGGGTATCTCAACCACCTCATCCACCTGTTGGAGCAGAATCTCTTGTTGACCAGCAGAGTAATGCGAGGCGATGCTGCCAAGGGGCCAGGTGGGGCCACCTGACACAGTAAAGGCTAAAGATGCAACACACAAGTCTAAACTGAATGAATGTCAAATCAATGTGGAGAGCACTAACCACTGTTGTAATCAGATTTTTTATATTGTAAATTACAGAACACTTGTAATAACAGTAACAGTCTAAAATACTTTTTAAGCAAATCAGGCTAGTAAACCAGGCTAATAAAAATCAGGCTATGCAGACCTCTAGAAGTCAAGCAGTGATCCAAAAAAAGAAATCATTTATAGAAATAAGATTCATTGATGCATCGATAATAGTTGTATAATCGAATATTAGCCCTCTGAATGGGTATTGAATCGAGGTGCCTAGAGATTCCCACCCCTATAAGTCAGTAATGAGCCACTTTTCTACCTCCAGCCTTAGTGAATCTTGCCAAGTCACTGCAGCCGAATTTGAACACATTTGCACATTGACAAACTGATATTTTTCTCAGCAACATGCAGTCACCATAAAAAAACCATATTTTGTTGCAGGATTCATTTTAGTGTATAGGATTATTCTGGTATGTCTGCCACATGATAATGTCTGTGTTTTAGTTAGCTTGACTAGTCCTTTGGCTTTGCAGAAGCAGGTTCCAGGCCTGGCCAAACAAGTGCAATCCAGAATAAGCATTAAGAGCTGATCAGCCACTGTGACGTGTGTAGTGTCTCTCAGGCCACTTGCTCGAGCCCTAATCCCTTCGTATAGGCAGACAGCTCAGAGTTGGAATCCGTTTCTCCTTCTTCATGGTCTCACCCACTTCTTTCTTCATCTTGTGTTATCCTCGCTCTCCTGAACTTTTTCTCCCTCATTCTTTTTCTTCTTTCCTCTCCCAGTCAGAGGGCTTCCAGTAAATTTGGTTTTGATAATTCTTCTCTGTCTTAAAATGGGATGCACAATACATGTCTTCAGTATCTACAGACGCCTGCAAACGTAATCTAATGTACTTAAACACAGTCTTTCTGTTTGCGGTTCCTTTTTCATTTCATTGTACATTTTCCTTTGTGGTTCAGCTAAGCTAATGGGTCTCGCATCGCTAGAGAAGAGGCGCTCTCAATGTTTGCCCTGCAGATTATACACTATGCAAATATCATTGAGCCGAGTGCTCTTTTAATAATTCATCAACTTTTTCGTCATTGCATTACATCTGAGGAGTTTCTCAGTCTGACACTAACAAGTGGCTGTGCTGTGGGAAAAGAAATTGGCAAGGTGTGTGTGTGTGTGTGTGTGTGTGTGTGTGTGTGTGTGTGTGTGTGTGTGTGTGTGTGTGTGTGTGTGTGTGTGTGTGTGTGTGTGTGTGTGTGTGTGTGTGTGTGTGTGTGTGTGTGTGTGTGTGTGTGTGTGTGTGTGTGTGTCAGTCTGCAGTTTGGAACTCTGGCGCTACTGTTTTGTTCGTCTAAAGTCCTCACAGGATTGGGTAGGATGTCGCTGAAATTACCCCATCCTCATTCCTAGCCTCTTATAAGAAGAGGGACAGACTTTTTTGATAAACATGTGAGAGTCATCATGCAACCAGCATTAAGGGAGCATATGACCATGTCTTAATACAGAAGAATGTAGCTTCCAAAAAAGACAGTTTTGATTATTTTATTTTCCATATATAAGGTTAGGTTGGCTGCTTCCACTCTCAGCGTGAAGAATCTAATGGCTGGTTAGCAAGGCACATAAACTCTGTAATGCTGTGATACAGATCAGTAAACATTAATGGACACTTTTGTGCCTTTTATCAATGGTAGTTTCTCATAGGTAACAAGATTTGTATTTAGCAGTGCTTTGCTGTTATATGAATGTCACATTCAGCACAGCTACATTCTTCCACACTTCCCCCCTGTGCAACTCTGTTAGATTGATTAGGATTTAAGTGTTTTGTTAAGCGATGCCATTAGAGTGGTGGCTGCTGTAAACAAGAGGATTCCATTTCTAGTCAACACACTGAATTGTTTGTGCAACAGAATTCATCAGATTATTCAACACTTATAATCTTATTATTTAGTGCAGAGATATTTTAGTTTGATCCTATTCGGCTGTGACATTTACATAACGCGTGGAAAGGTCTTACTGGGTTCTTGTTGTGTTCAACCAAAGCACGACATGTAGTCGATACAGATAATGAAAAGAAGCTGTGGAAGGATATTTCTTTGTACATTTATATTGTCTCTATTCTCTCTTTGATTTTTGCTTCTAGCTTTGATCAAGTTCATCAGGCCAGTGTTTGTATCACGGTCCGACCAGGACTCCAGAAAGAAGACTGTGGAGGAGATCAAACGCAGAGCTCACTCAGGAGGGGAATGGCCTCAGGTACGTGAACGCAAGTCCCACAGCTGCCAGATTACCAAATCATCGTAACACAGCACCTGAGATTTAACAGTCAGCAGATCATTTTCATTGAAGCACTATTAATGAAGAGCAGCCAGAAATGATGTAATAAACACTAACTCTAGTTTATTGACTCTATGGCAGCAAATAAAAACCAAAGGTTATTGGCGACTTTTTATCACAGCAAAATGTAAACACAATTCTAAAATGGCAGTTTAATACATACAAAACCAGGGCTTCAACACAAACTGCAGTTTTCATTCTAATGATGACGCTGCTGAAAGACCATTCCAATCCAGCATTATTGACAACAGTGTTGGACTAATTGCTCATCTTACTTACTGTGACTTGCATTATTTTGCTAATTAATAAAACTATAGATACAACATGCTGTCCAAACTGTATTTTCCAATCTATAACCTCTTGCCCTCTCTTTCCAACAGATAATGATCTTTCCAGAGGGAACATGCACCAATAGATCCTGTTTAATCACCTTTAAGCCAGGTAGCTCCTCTGCGATCCCTTCTGTCCTCATTGAACTGTCTTCTCCTCTTTTGAAGCCGGCTGTTTCTGTTGAATGTGATGTGAAAATTAAAAATTAAGTAACCTTTAACTTTCCACAAGGCAAAGTCCTTGAATATACAAATTTAAAAATTGGTACGAAACAGAAATGTGATTTTTATTCAACATTTACAAAATTAATTTTCTATTTTGTGCGGTGTTCTCAACCCAGTTTATTTTTTTATGCAGTCATGTTAAATTGAAACATTATTTCTCTCATAGGGGCTTTCATCCCAGCTCTACCAGTGCAGCCTGTGGTGATTCGTTACCCTAATAAACTGGTAAGATTGCTTCAGTACATTTTGCTAACACACCTTAATAATTGCATATTTCTATTATATGTAGAAAAATCATATTAACATATTTTTATGCAAATAGTTAAAATAACATGTATGACGCTGATAGTTTAGCCCATGGCAATAATTATAGAAATAATCATGTAAGGTTTTTATTAGGAAAGCATTAAATTACCCTGTTCAAGTTGCAGGAACTTAATGCAACCCATTTTATGACCAACTGATTTTCTGCCTGAACCTGATTGCACAGTAATCTGGTTATTGGTCCACAAATATGCGTAGTGTCGCCTTTCATTTAGTCCAAGGACAGCTGCAGTTAATGTGAAGCATTACTCCAATACCCTTTGTATAAATGTTACATAAATAAATAAATACATTTATATTCCATTCTGTTTATTGTATTGACATTATGTGCTTTTGCAGGACACAATCACATGGACATGGCAAGGACCTGCAGCGTGAGTCCACAATTTCTTTTCATATTTGTAGTTCACATGTGGTGTTTATCAGATTGTTTTATGATAGAAAAAAATACATGTGTTCATTTTGTACTTTTCTCAAATTGAAAGAGAAACATCGTATTTCTTCTTTATCTCTGTTGTGTTCTCACATTACTAAGTCAGTTGATTCGGCCTCCGTCTTTATGGTGCCTCTCTGGAAGCTGTTGGCTGTCTTCTCAGCTCAGTTTAACAGAACTATACACCACATAGCGATGGCAGTAGCTGCCAGTGTAAACAACAGACAACCGCGACACGCAGCAGAACCACTGTGCAGTCATTACATGGCGCAACCGCAACCAGTGTGGCCCCGGCGTAACACTTGTGACCACACAATATAACATTACCTTTCAATCCAAGCATGACACAAAAAAAGGTTAATAGTAAGAACACATTTATGTATCCACACGATTAGATTGGCTCTGACAGTAATTGAGCTTCATAACATCTTGTTCTTTGTTCAAGGCTGAACTGAAACATTTAAAAACACCTGCAGGTGTGTGTCCAGATCCATGTAAAATGTTGAAAGGCATCTACTAGAAAATTGGTACCTGTAAAGTTTGGCAGTGATCAAACTGTTTAATTTAGAAAAATAAAAGAAAACCTTTTTTTACTATGAGGAGTTTTCTTGTGGTGTCAACCTTTTTAATGTGGGCCGAGAAAAGCAGGTTCTCAACTGTGAAATAATTTGCCCTGTTAGACATGGACCCTGTTTTAGGCTCCTTGTGTTTATTGTTGTTTGTGTCTTTTTATTATCCAGGTTTGAAATTCTGTGGCTGACCCTCTGCCAGCTGCACAACGAGTTTGTGATTGAGGTAAGCATCACGTTGTTTCTCCATACTGTATGCATCAACAATAATATAGATCATGTCCTGTTTTCCCATGATGACCTCTGCAATGAATTCCAAATTAATAAAAGATGCCAGACATTCATTCTATTCTATTTGTTTCTTAAAGATATTGTTATGTATATGCATGTCCCTTCCTTTTATCTAAACTCTGCAGTGTTCTATTTTCCATCAGTTCTGTTTGTGAATTTTTTATTAAAAATTCTTGAGTCAATATAATATAAATAGACTTTTAATAATATATAAAGTTTAATAATTATAAACTTCTCACTCCACAGTTCCTTCCCATCTACACACCCTCAGAGGAGGAAAAGAAGAACCCTGCTCTGTTTGCTATCAATGTGAGACGCATCATGGCAAAGTAAGTTGAATGTGTTGTGTCATTATGTTGGCAGTACATCTTTTAAATAGATAAAAGAAAACTTGTTGCATTTTTAATTATTTATTGACATCCAATAAACAACAAAGCAAGTAATGCAGTATAAAAAAAATCTGTGTACAATCATATCAATATTAGTAAATGAGGACTCAAAATGGTTCCATTTTACAATAAGTATATTATTCTGACAAGTGGATCTTTTATTTTGTTTCAAATTTAAAACAAACTGGTTGCAAAGACATCGTTGAAAATACAGTTCCCAAAATACAACCTCAGTATAAAAGAAGTGAACATGCTGGTGATTAGCTATTAAGGCCACTTGAATGAACAAGGTAAGAATACTTGTGAATAGCCCGTTTCTATGTCTAAACAAATAAGAAACCTGGTTAGGAGATATCATTAAAAACGGGGGCGACGGTATAAGAAGAGCCATACTACCAGTTACAGAAGCCCCAGCAGCTGTCCTCAAAAAACCTCAAACCTCAAAAACCTGACTCTGCAGTGAAAAACGCATGCGTAAGTGCTTCTGTCTTGACGTAACGATTATCTGTGAAAACCGGTGTTTCACTGACTACTCAGTGTCAAGGACATTGCATGAAGTCGCCGTTCAAGAATGCAAACATTACTTTTTACTGCATAAAACTTGAGGAGAAGACTGATGAATGTTGGCACTTTGTGTGGTTGAGTGAAACAAAAATAGATTTGTTACAGCCGAGTCCAGCATTTTTTTAACCCGATTGGGTTAATGTGGTTTCATGAGCACAAAAGGTGTAGCGGAGATGACATTTATACATGACGTTATAAATATTATTTGTGTACTGAAAGAAAAGATGACTTTTCAGCGTGACAATGATCGTAAACAAAAAAATCATGCAAGAGCTGGTAAAGCAGAAAAAGAGAGACAACTACTATTGACTTTTGTTATTTGGTTTGTTAACATGGACCTTTCATAATATTCAATAAACCCTCACATTTTTCAAATTAATTGTCTGCTTTTTTCTCGGGCTTTGACTAAAATGTTAAAATGGCATTTTAGTGTGGTGGGTTTTGTTGTATATTGTAAGTTACTTTTGTCGGTCTCAGCAGTTCGAAAGGACAAAGACAAGTTCAATTCCTCTTTCTCACAGAGCAAGTGAGAACAGGTCCACCTCTGCACAGCCTCGGTCTGAACTGTGGTTATGAAGGCCCTCAACCACATGCACAAGTTTATAAATATTATCCTGCTTTGAGTATGACACCTTAATCATGATTCACATAATTATGATAACACAGCACCTTCCTTACTTTTATGCCAACTCCTTTATGCAGTGCTTTCTTTAAAGGCTACACTAACAACCTGTTCTCTCGTACACCCCCACACACTGTGCTTCACTGCTGTGAGCCTGGAATTCTAAACTTGATGCATACAAAATATGTATATATTTTTCTAAACATCAATGTTGTTATATCAGCCTTAAGCAAAATGTTCATGGTTTTGCACACAGTGATTATTTATTGTCTCCTCTGTTCTCTGCCCAGAGCCCTGGGTGTACCCATCACAGACTATTCATTTGAAGACTGCCAGCTGGCCATGGCAGAGGGCCAGCTCCGACTGCCAGTCGACACCTGTCTGCTGGAGTTTGCCAAGCTCGTCAGGAGACTGGGGTGAGTCACTCAAACCTTCCAATGGGATGCACCCATCGGTGGGAACTAAGTGAGGGGCACAAGGGTGAGACGGCTAAAATACTCACAGCACACTGTGGGCATCCAGACTAAGTTTCTGTCAGTGGTATCTGTGGGTGGGGGGGCCTTTAGGGATCCATGTCCCCTGGCCCCTAGGGATTTCCAGTAAATGGTGAGCTGCCAGGCACAGGATGGGATCTGGAGGGGGATACTGTTATCTCCACTCACGTACAGTTTCTTGGTAAATGACCGTCCACTCCCTCTTTGGTGTGATGGTGGAGGTGGCAGTGAGGAGGACCAATGCATGGGGGGGAAACAGGGGTGGGAAAAATGTAAATAGATGGACCATTGAAAATAATGCAGCCCAACAAAATACTGGTTAAATAGATGTTGTAGCCTTTTCTGCTCTTACTGTGTCATTTTATTTGTTTTTCTCCAAAGTTATTCATTAACATAACTTCTCCTCCCCTCACTCGTCCAGGCTTAAACCACGGAACATCGAGAAGGTTCTGCAGGAGTATGGGAACAGAGCCAGGAAGCTGGAGGGGCAGAAGCTGGACTTGGATGACTTTGCTCAGTTCCTCGACGTGCCAGTTTCAGACATGCTGCGAGACATGTTTGCTCTTTTTGATGAGGTAAAGATTGAGGACATTTTTTACTGTTCATCTCGATAGAACCCCAGTCCTCCTCGGTAGCCAGTATTAAATAAATTATAACGTGTGGTGTTAGCAATATGTTTTTTACCTCTGGGCATGATACAACTCCTGGCAGTTGACAAAGTGCTGTGAAAACGCTGCTTAGCCGAGAAAGTGGGTTTAATACAAAATGCATTCATAACACTGATCACAGCACCTTGTTTGTGTCACTGGGGGGGATACATTTGCATCGTAGTACATAAACCCTGATTGTTTTATTGCTCTGTGTAGTGGTCTTTTTCACATGCTCTGTCTTCATCCTTCATAACGTGTTGTTCTCTCTCTGTTTTCCAGCATGAAGATAACTGCATGGATATCAGAGAGTATGTGATAGCCTTATCTGTCGTATGCAGACCTGCCAAAACTCTGGAAACGATGAAATTAGCCTTCAAGGTTTGTCCTGTTTGAAGCTTCTCTAATCGCCCGGCAGAATATCATTTCCTGTGCTCGCTCGGGGTCAATGTGACATTTGCTACCTTAAAATGCCACATTGTGTTGTTGTCTCAAATTTTGCAAGCAGAGTTTATCATTGCAGCCGATCTGTTGTGGTTGCTTGAAAATCAAAATTGCTCAAGTTTGAGTCACTTCCATGTTTCGACTTGAATTGCTTTGTATAATTCTTAAGCAAGTTCTTTGACCTTAGTGCTCACAATGCCTCTGAGAACAGATTCATTATTTATGTATAGCCGGTGTTATTTTAGACGAAGGGGCAATCCGTTTAAAGACTGATTTCCCTGGCATGTAATCTCACAACCCTGTCAGAGTGACAAGCCACGAGGTAACGTCAAAGAGATGACTTCTGCACTTCTCCCCGTTTTAATCTTCTCCAGATGTTTGAGGCAGAGGAGGACGGTGCCATCACAGAGATGGAGTTGGCAGTTGTACTGAAGACAGCTTTAGGAGTGACTCACCTCAGCGTGTCGCGCCTCTTTGCTGCCATCGACTCTGAGGACACAGGGAAGATTACATTTGGTAAGAGAACAAATCAAGTAATAAAACCATCCCTTGTTTATTGATTGACCTAAATATTTCTTGAGTGAATCTTTGTCCCAAAATTGGGTTTGTCATCAAAGCAGTTGTCATCTTTTCTGTCTCGAGGCAGTAGATTCAACCACCTGGTCACTTTTTTTATATGTTGTTTTTCTTTGTCTCTGGTGCCCTCTTGTGGTCTTTTCACAGACAAGTTCAGATGCTTCTTGGAGCAGCACCCAGACTTTGCTGAGGAGTACCTGCACACAGAAAACACAGGACTTTACAGCGGCCCCTGCCACGGTCACCAAATAAAGCCCAGCCTGTCTTCCCTTAACCTGCGAGGCACTGCCACCACCAAAACTTCTAACGGTATCTGCCCCGATTTTACCCACAACGACACAATAGACGGACTCCTCAAGAAACACAACTGAAAAGGTTTAAATTGTAGTGGGAGAAAACGTACTCCTCTCCTGGTGAGAGGATGTTTATAAGGGGAAAAAGGTTGTTGGTTACATGTTACTAACTTGTTTGAACAGTAAGGGACTACATTTCAGTAACCATGACGACACAAATGATGAAGGTTACCTTACCCTTTTTTATTAATATTGTATCCATGAAGTTTTTCTGAGGTTATTTTCTGCCTGGCAACAGTTTATTTTGTTATAAATTCCTTATTATTATTATTTTTTTTTTTCATAGCAAGAATCGTCAAAATGCCAAACACTGGTTGTTTCTGATAAAATGATTGAATACGTGAAGGGAAAGCACTTCCTGGGACAAATGTTTCTTTTTTTCTTCTCCCTCCAACATAGTACTGACTGTGCATGTTTTTAACAAGAGGGAGGCAAGAAAAAAAATCGAGCCCCAGAGAGTGAAGTGAACTGACTTCAAGTGAAATCAGTGTTCGATTCTCATTTTATTTGTAACTTCGGACGGTTTCTTTTCTTTAATGGTAGCTGCCTTTTGCGGGTGCAGAATGCATGGGCTCATGTTATTTTGAGCAGTATTGAGGATTATTTATCTTATGGTGGGAGGCCCGAGGGTACCAGTGACCATTGTTGGACCACTACAAGCGTTAAGCTTTAGTTGTCACATTTGAGGTGAACTCAGGTCTCTAAGAATTGATGGTCATAATTGCTATGAGCCTGATATATATATGTATAAACATATATATACATATAATTATATATTTGATTTAGCTCAGGGTTCAGTGACAAAAATGAAAATTTAAACTTGTATGATGTCATCATTTTTGATGCTCACTGAGTTACGTGCATGTTTTTTTTCTTATGACATCAGTACTCTTCTGCCCAGTCATTCCTCATCCACATAAACATCCCTGATGTTTTCTCTATCAGGGCGGCAGATTCAAGTGTCTTTTATTTTTTTAAATTACACAATGTGGACCAAAAATGTATTGGGTGATTTGATGTCACCTGTAAATGTCCTTTTCTTTCAGTCAGTGGTGTAATGGCTTTAAAGGAAAAGATTCACAACGTGTGACCATTGAAAGCACATTCTGTTGGGTGGTTAAGTTTGGTTTTCCAAAGGCAAGGTCATACTTTTTCCGTTTTCTGCATTACACTGCTATAACTTCAAGTGAGTCCTCCACTCTTCACAGCATATGATTCCTCAGTCTGTCTGAAATGTCCAATGTTCCAGCATATTATCACTAAACATTGGCCCCTTTGTCACGTGTAAATTTACGATATTTCAGATGTGCATGTTCTTCACTAACTGATGCTTGTTTTGAAAGTGAAACAAGCATCTTTGCTGTTTAATCACATTGTAGGGACCAGTCTGGAAATATCCATCTGTGCTAATATTTATGCCTCATTTTTTAACATTTTTTTTAAATGATGGCGGTATTGGCATGAACACATTTGTCACAAATATAATTTAATGACTTTAATAACTTCTCACTAAACTGACATGCATACTCTGGCTATAAAATGTATTTATAATTATATAACTGGTGGTCCTATGATTTCTGGTTGAATTAACATGAAGGAATATTTAAGATAACCAATTTATTTTTGAATTAGGCAAAAAGTAGAACTGTTCATTAGTAGCTAATAGTCTTTATATTATTGATTTTAAATTAAAGTAACTGGGAACTCATACTGGGAAGAAGCAATTCTCCTGTGACATTTTTACATTGTCCAGTACTCGTCGTCCTTTTTGTCTGATTTTAATACAAGAAACCTAATCTGAAATTACAATCAAGTGACAAAGTGTCATTACAGTAATGCTTATTCCAATCATCCAAGAGTTTAATAATCGGCTGTTTTTTTGCCTTATTGTCTCTGGAAACAAACAAAATAAACCTAAAACTATAGGAAAACACACAAAATGAAATGTAGATGACGCTGCAATTTATTTAGAAATGTACGTATCGTGCTTTATATCATGTTTTATAGGAAAATGGTTTGTTAAAGGGAATACTTCTCCTGAGCAAGTTAAAATAGTTTTGCAAACAGTTTTAGTTGTGATCTATAAAATTTAGCTCACTGGCAATGAATGAATTTAAGTTTTTCTTTTTTAAATCAGTGACTTTGTCGGTGAGCATCACATTCCCCTCACATTCATGACCATGTGTGCTGTACACGTTTCCCTGTTATGGCTTTTAGTGAAGCAATATTTCACATCTCTTAAGCCTTCTCCAGACGTTTGATTTTGAAGAGTTCTGATATGTATTTTGAATATTCCAAATGCAGGACATTTTGTGAATTTTTGATATACGTATATGAATGATTTTTATTTTCACTGCCATGACAGAGATCTGTGATCTTCTCTCCTCTGCAGATTGTATTGATGGTGAAAATTGAGCCACATGTTTTTTTTTTTTTTCTTTGTATAATACTGCAATTGTTTTGTGCTGTATTCCTCCTACACAGTGTAAAGTTTTATTGTTGTTATATTATTACTATTATTGCTGAGTTGACTGCTTAAAAACAAAATGCAGATTTCATATGGAAACCGATAGCCTTGAATCTATAGAATTTTTATGCTAAAAAAAAACAGAATGTATAGACAATCCTGTCACAATCAGAAGCTACTCAAAGCGCTGATCTCCAGTGGACATTTTCCTAACACGGTTTTCAAATGTACATTTTTTTTTATCCTGTCTCATTTCCCTTTGTTTGTTACTTTTAAGGCGTGCAGGTTGAACTAAGCAAAGGGTGAGTGTGTTCAGCGTGTCAGGCCTTGAGGTAATGTCTGCCGCCACATGACGGGCCGCACAGCACAAACACTCCAGACTGTACGCACTCGAGAACTAACATTTGATATGTTCTATCACAATCCTTTAGTTCTACGTTGTCCTTTTAAACTCTCTGTATTTGTGCTTGCACTTTAGATTGTTTTCTTTATATTTTTTTTTAAAGAAAAGTCACATTGCCGTAAAGCATAGGTTATAATATCGTATCTCACTCCTCTTATAGTTTGGGATTCATATATTTGCAATGGGAGCATAGAGAAAATTAGGGATCCCAAATAACAGAAGCTGCCCTATCTTCCACATTTAATTTTACTGTATATAAGGGTTGAGTTACTTTAAAACACCTTCTAGACCGACTGCTTTGTTTCAGGATTGTGGAAAGTCTGTAGCTTGAAAACGACCTCTTATACGTACAGAACTCAATATCGTACAGATTTAAACGACCACAAATAATTTGCACCGTGGAATGGATTAAGTATTTAATGTACTCCAGAGTGATGTGATTTTTACAACAGGATGTTAAATGTACAATTCACCATGTATGGGGAAATCCCGCTGTTTTTTGTACATAGGTAGGGGAATTCTGATTGTGAGTTATGACACATGACACAATGATATGAATCGATATTTTAATCCTGAAATGTACTGAGCCACAGTAAACCCCCCTCATGCAGTTTTGTAATTTATTTTTATTTAAACAGAAAACGCCATTTAAAGGTCTAAAGGTTGATGTCACACTTCATGGGCAAGTCAAATATACATTTATATATTAAATATTTTCAAATGATTCTGCACTAGGGTTGTATGAAAATACTGGGTCCATTTCAGTTCACACTTGTTTTACTTCCCTTTATTTCAAATACCTCAGTAGAGGAGAATCTCAGTTTCTACTTGCTGAGGAAAATGTAAACCTGCGAGAGATAAACTTGTATTTATGCTACTGCTGCCTGCTCACCACAGTTTGTCCTGCAGTGAGCCTAAGACGAAAGACTTGTGTACTCTGACCGAGCGATGGTGTCTTTCTGATGGCTCTCTGTGTGCGGACCGAGAAACTGAACTCATCTTTTCTCTGTAGCTTTACTTCCTGTCTTTTTCTATACTCTACAGGTTTTATTTTATTAATGCATTTTGATGATGAAGAGTCATTACTGCAAGCTACTTTGAATTTGTCTGTTCAGGACTGCTATGATATAACTTGTAAATGTGACTCTTGGATTGAATTAAAAAAAGAAAAATTAACGCACAAATTGTGTCACTGTCTTAATGGTGGTTTATAATGTGTGTGTGTGTGTCTAGTCGCGTGATGTAGAGCTAGAGTGTGTAGATGTGCAAGTGTTGTATGAGGAGTCACACCACAACAGTACAAGAAAATGAAGCACTAAAATGCACCTCACACTAGGCAGTAACCAAATTACTTTCTTTCCTCATGTGCCAGCTCATTGCATAAATGGCGCCCTCGTGAGGGAGAAAGATGCATGATCATGCAGTCCCTGAGGTAACCTAACATTCATACAAGACATTTTTCAGACAGCTGTAATGCAATTCAAGAAAATTGTACTACCAAGAAATTCATGTTGTCCATATTAGTGGAATGAACTGTTAATGCATTTTAAAAGAAATGTCTTGACTCTTAATTGGTAAATTGACTTTGCCATTATCAAAGTTTTCTTTCACTCAAGGTGTAGTGTGATTTGGTTGCTTGTCTGATGAATGACTAGAAATACTCCCCGTCTCTTCTCGGGGCCTCGACAGTCCAGAGCCGAAGATGTCAACAACTGTTTGCTCGGTTTGTCCTGAAATTTGTATACAAACATTCCTGGGAGCCAGAGGATGGATCCTTACAATGTCAGTGATCCTTTGGCTTTTCCTCAAGGGCCGTCAGCTGGTCACTGGTCACTTCTCCAATTTCTCAGCAGCCGCTGGAGGATTTGCACGTTATTTAGCAGGAACATTCATGGATCCCAGACTTTAAGTCATCACCTGATGCCTTGTGTAAGTATGCATGTTCATGTTTGTGGTTTATAGGATCAATTCAACTTTTTCACGGCAGCCATTTTGACATGAAATCGTGTGTAAACGCAGTTCCATAGGACTGAAAGTAACGTTTCACTCTGTCACCTACTGATGGAGATTTTATGAAAGTCCTAAACAAATACTTTAGTTATTTTCCTTCTTGCATTGATTTTTTTTCTACCACATGTCAAAGTCAAGAGAGAAATCTGAAAACACAAGTTGATTTTGTACTTGATGAATAACCTGACATGGATCAGAATGACACTGCAGGAAATCATTTCATTTTTAGTATTTATTAAAAAAGGTCCTTAGTGGACAGACGGTATAAAAGTAGCACATCTGAAGGTCTTCATGAGTTCACATGGCAGCAGAATATGCCGTCACAGGACCCTTCCTCCTTATCCGCTTCTTCTTTTGGCCCTGTACACAAAGACAAACATTTCAGACACGTGTGATATCAGCTGCAGTGACCGTGTTGCATCACTGAGTGTAAAATTATTACATGTACTGCATGTGAGCATAGTACACGGTACGTACGTAATTGTCACCGGCTGACCACTCAGGGAAGAGCTGAGAGTGGAGCTGCTTCTCCCTGTCTGCATGTTCATAGTATTTTGCCTGCTCCTCTTTGGGCAGTGACTTCCACTGTGGACACACAACAACACAAACCTAAGTACACACAGATCCACATGAACAGGTGTAGGTTCTGCAATGAAACCACCCACAGTTTGTTTGTGACATAAAATGATGGAAATGCTTTAGATTTGCTCACTAGTCATGTGACTGTACATACAAAACTGTTAAGATGTAAAGAATTATAGTAGGAGGAACAATTTAACATTTTGGACGTGTTGTCGTCGACAGTGCTCGATGGCAGAAAGCTTTTAAATCTTTTATCAAACTGTGGTGAAGTTTCAAACATACAGAGCAAAGACACTTACCCTCTGTCCGATGAGTCTGTTGACAGTCGCACAATTCTTGTTATGCAGCTCTGCCACAACTGTTGGCCTCTGTTCCGTGCGGAATATCATGAAAGCGTTTGGGGGCTTCTTGACATAAGGCTTGTTCTCATGGTCTGGTTTTCTGCAGAACTTTCTCTTTCTGTGGGAAAACAGGGAGAGCATGAAATTCCGTTGTGTAAAACTCTTGAGGACAGAAACAAATCAAAAAAGTTGACAAGGACGGGGTACATAAATAGATAATAAATATAAAACATATAAGGTGATTGTGATTTAATTTTGAGTCTGGCTTAGTTGTTGTCAGCCACAGATGATGAAGCAGTCAGGCGGACTTACTGTAGAGCGTGGGCCTTAACTACAGGGACATCAGGAGCGACAGGTGGAGCTGTATAGGTCGGAAGACCATAAACGATCTGTCCATTTCTGTATAGACACAATCAGGCAGACACATTAGATGACAGGAGAAGTGGGTTTGAAGAACAGAGGCTCACAGTTGTGTGTTCGTTTGCATTTATGTGGGAGATACATACATGAATCCAAGAGGAGTTAGGCTCGTCTCCTGGCCCCAAGGGGTGGTCACTGGCACGTTTTTGACCTGGAGACACAAACACAAAGTTTAATTGACTGCTTGAATGAGCTGCCGTGGTCTAAAAACACAGACTGTACATACGTATACCTAACCCAGACTTAATAATCCCTGTCCTGATGCTAATACTCTCATCCCAACAATGACAGCACAAAGATTGATAATCTGTCATAGTCGCTCTGTGGTATATCCCACAACTCAGTCAGGATCACTGCTGTTAGTCCCAATCCCATTTCACCCCTACCCCTGGTAATGGCTGAAAACTTCCCCTACGTATTGGGACAGCACTTCCAGGAGCCGTGACGTCATCAGTAGTCGTCATAACATAACATAACATTGTTGAAATCTTAAATCAACCAATTCTATTGCTTTCAGTTACGAAAGTGACAAACATATAATATCCTAATAACATCTATGCTAATGCAGCTGAATCAATGACGTTTGAACTTGAAAAGCTTGGATGATCGGCATTATTTCAAATTTAAATAAAAAGCGCACAGCTTCAGGTTGCTAGGCAACCCTGTCAGGATGCATTTTGTTGTTGTTTGGGCAGTTCAGCTCAGTAACCTCGATGCTAAACGCGGGTTAAATCAAGTGGATCGTGGGTCTTCAGGGGGGGTGCGACATGACATTAAGTAAAAATACGGGATTATCATTCAAAAAAAAGATCGCTAGCATGCTAGCGTTAGCATGCTAGCGATTTTATTTAAAGGTTGTTATGAAAGAAAAAATGGCCATAATACATTGGAACAATATCAAACTGAGATATTACAATTAGTTTCATAATGTTTAAATCCCTATTAATGAATAAAACACTACATTTGTGGGTATCTCTCCCAGCTTGCCAATGAACGCGCTAAGCGGTGAAACAGAATTGGGTTTAGTATCCATGGACTAATCGTTAATAAGTGAATACGAAGCATCTTGTCACATAAGTATTGACGAACTTGTTATGAATGGATCTGTAACCAGTGAAGACCGTACCTTTCTCTGGCGGCAAGGAGCTGCCGGGTGCATGTAGCTCGGCTGCCGGGCAGTTGGTGGATGGTACATGGGAGGAGCCGGTCCAGGTGCACTCAGGGCTGACTGCCGCAGGCCGAACGGCGCTGCTCCGTGAAGCATGTCGCCCCCTGTCGGAGGCTGCTGGGGGTCAAACCCTTCCTTAGCCGGGGCATAAAAAGGAGGAAGAAGAGGAAAGTCGGTCGATGCGGCATGAAATCCAGGTGCACGCAGGGCTGGCTGCCGCTGGCCGAACGGCGCTGCTCCGTGGGGCATGTCGCCCCCTGTCGGGGGCTGCTGGGGGTCAAACCCTTCCTTAGCCGGGGCATAAAAAGGAGGAAGAAGAGGAAAGTCGGTCGATGCAGCGTGAAATCCAGGTGCACGCAGGACTGGCTGCCGCAGGCCGAACGGCGCTGCTCCGTGGGGCATGTCGCCCTCTGTCGGGGGCTGCTGGGGGTCAAACCCCTCCTCAGCAGGGCTCTCATTGGGAGGAGGAGGAGGAGGAGAGTGGACAAAGTCTGCCTCCAAAAGTCCCAATATCAGGTCGAAGTCCAAAGTGCTGTAGGTCATGGGCTCCATCTCCTCTCTAACCGGGTAAGTCAGTGGGTTCAGCTCCTTCATCCTTGCTGATAATAGTCAAAATACTAGCGAAATGAAGTTAAAATGCCGAATTCCTCTCTGCGCGTCTCTCTCTGAGGTGAACTGCCAAGGCAATGAGCGAAAATCGCATTTGTGGGCTAAAATGCGTTTTTCAAATGATAACAGGATCAAAGGAGTGTGAGGTCACAACCTGACTTCTCACTTTGGAAGTAACCTATGCAACTCTATATTACATGCATTTGAATATCATCACGTGATTCATAAGATGCATCTGTATTTATACAGACAGAGAATACATATCAGCATGTTTGAGGGATGCAAACTCATAACCGTGTGGTTGACTTGGATGAAAAACACCAATGCAGGGACTTTTAGCAGCAATCAAATAATTTGAACATAAACAATATAGGGTCCTGCAGTGTCAGTGCTCGGGCCCTAATTAAAGGGCCAGTACGTCATTTATATAGCTATAGCTACTCATTCAGTTTGTAAAGTTTAAAGATTCAAAATATTCCCTAGTGTGTAACATGTGTAAAGAACTTACCGTAAACGTTTTATTCAAGTGTTTGCTTTTAACCAAGAACTGTTGTGTCTCTTGCAGGTTTTATTATACATGACATTTCCCTGTGTTGATGACAGACTTCATGGAGAGTCCCCGCTGTGTTGCTCAGCAGGTAAGATGGCGTTTTCTGTTTTGGGGGCAAATTCCCAATTGTCTGGACTCAGTGGTCATGGTCATTACTTAATATGCAAAGAATTTGTCCTCATTCCTCTTTTGTGTCATTTTTCTGTCCCTCCCCACAGGAGTAAAAGAACACTGCGCTCATGACGAAGCAAGACAAGTGTAAGTTAAGTGTGTGGTTCCCCATTTATTCTCATATTCCACATTTTTAATTTTTTGTTGCTGTTATTTTTGGCCCTCATTTCTTGCATCTCTCCCTTCAACCCCTTTCCCCTTCTGCACCCATCGCCTCTCCCTCCTCCTCCTCCTCTTCCTCTCTCTGGGTCTCAGCTGTTGCGTTTATGACAACAAGACACTCGATAATGTTCACCTCATTGTTGTCCGAGCTCTGTCGGGAACCTCGTACATCCAGCACGGCTTACATTGACCCAACGATTTCTGTTGGGAGGCCTGAGGCTTGATGGATGATTGCACTTCATAGGTGTGTGCACTGCGACAGCGGCAGTGTTAGTGTAGGGGATTAGTGGCTCGATTGATCACAATGATTGGCTTGCAAACCATAAGCCGTCGTTCTGGACGCGACAGTCATAAATCTGTCCGTGGGGAGCCGGCTGATTGGGTTATTTGATGCCCCGGCCCTGTTTTGGTTGAGCTTGAAATGGGAGAGGTCTGGGTGTCAGGGCTGATTGTGTTTAGGCCTGTTGGACATTTACAGGTAATGATATTTCTGCCAATTGACAGGGTGGGTAGGTGGGTCATTGGGGTCTATTGAGGAGGAGGAGGAAGAAGAGAGGAACAGAGAAAGGAAAACTGTTTGAGGGACTTTTTAAAAAATAATAATACCAGATGAAAATAGATTTTATATCCACGGAAAGGTTGCTTAAAACTATTTTTCAAAACTTTTGTCTGTGGGTTTTGAGGTCTTACAAAAATGATTTCCTTGAGTTTAAACTGTTTGGGGTATTTTTAGTGAGAGATTTCATTAAATATGATTTTTTTCCCCCCTGTGCTTTTCCTAATGGTTTCAGGTGGTTTAGTTGGAAAACCGTAAACCAATCAGGATTCAGCATAATTTGAACCAGAATTTGATTGTTGGGTTAATTGTGTTGTCAGAGCACATGCGACTGGGCAAATCACACACAATCCTGATGATACTCGTTTCTTTACTCTTAAACAATAATACCTAATGTCTTTTTTTATTGTATATAATTTACCAAGGTTGCTGCTTATTTATTCATCCATTTTTAATTTTTATCATAAAATATTTAAGATGTCAAACCAAGTATCCAAGATCTTACAATGACTATTCTTTTCTTGCACCATTTGCAGCCGAAGACATTATGTAATGTTCCTTTGTTTTTCAGACAAATCTTTATTGATCAACGTTGAAAACCCTCATTGATTTTTGGATTATAATTTTAAGAGGATGAGAAAAATGATTTGTGAAAAATAACACCAGGTAACAAATGAGAATAATGTCTAAGAGACAAAGAGACGAAAAAATTGAATGTATTTCTCCGTAGTGACGTTTTTTTTAACTCTTTTATTTCCAAACATTTTAAATCTCGAGACACTCAATCTACAGATATTAAATAAAAGCATCATCTGGTGCATTTGCACATTATACGTTGTCAGCAGCTTCCCCTGCACTTAATTTTATGAATATGAATCCACAACCCAGTGATGATGATGGAGCTATAACATGTCAACTAACTTTAAGCAACCACAGTCATATCCTCAGACCAAGAAAGAACCACTGTAAGCTTAACATGTTATTCAGTTCATCTTATAATAAAACATCTGGATCAGGTGGATGATGGAGAAGATGAAGGTGACCCTATAGGAAGAAAACAACTATTACAGGGGCATAAAGACCTCAGTGGAAATCAATGTATGTTTGATTTATTTTTTAAATTTCATTCATTTATTTTGTGTTTATTTTAACCAGACAGAAAGACGAGTCATCCGGTAAAAATGCAACGATATAGGAGAGAGAGGAGCAGGAGCACAAGAAGCTCGGGTAAGGAGGGGGAAAGGGAGGGAGGAGAGTGATGGTGATGTGAGGGGGGGGGTTGTTGATTGTTTCTCATATTTGAAGAGTGGTCCCGCAGACAGATCTCCACACCAGACCACAGGGTACTCTGGGCTCTGTGTGTCTGTCACTGGAGCCAAAGAGGGTGGGAGGGCTTTTCTACAACTCATCGTAGATTTACCAGTCCCTCTCTATCTTTTTTTTTCTGTCTTCTTCTCCTCATACTGTGAGTCTGTCTCTCACTGCATTTTTCTTGTCTTTTGTTTTTCTTTAACCGACGTCTTTGCCTTAAATCTGAGTCTAACTTCTCCAAGGACGCTCTGCGTAAATATGGTCAGCATCAGTTTGCAGCACACGGACGAACGCCAGCACAACTGGAATTAAATTAGTTCAAACTTGAGGAGTGTCTGTCATTTTTGAAAGGTGAGTGTTACATTTCTGGAAATAAATATATATATTTATTTATTTATTTTTATTGTATATGTGACTAATAATACTATGTCCAATAATACAGAATAAGGATGCAGCCTGCAATGTTATTTGTTGAAATTCCAAAAGTGTACAGAATTTATCATTGAATTTTAAAACATTTAGTTAAAAAAGGTTTAAATCCAAATGTGATTGCTTGAGGAATTGAGTTGTTTTTAACGCTGAAAATGTTCACATGTTCCCTAAAGCATTGATTCAGTTTTCAACATCAAAATTCACTGCGTGAAGATATGAAAAACCATGACAACTATTGCAAATAATGCACATTATCTATTGCAGAAATTATAATGTGCTAAATATGATCACTTTCTTGTATTGGATGCATAAACCTGGATCTTTTAAATGTCATTTTTAAGAATAAAAAAAATCTAAACTGAAAGCGTGTTGTGGTTAGACGGCGGTTTGCAGACACTGGGACAAATCTGTGAGCAAAATGGCGATCAACAAGTGTGAAATGAAATGAGCACGCTGTGGTGGCCTTGTAGAGACACTCCCCCACCCCCCCCATCTCCCAGTTACCCAGATCCCATTACCCTGTTTTCTTTTTTTTCCTCTGACAACTGAAAGCTGGAAATTCATTTCAATGTATGAATTAGATTTTTCATATAAATCCATGATTAAAAGGGTTTTCTTTTTTCCCCAAACTTTATTGTTGAATTCTTGCTGCACTGTTGAGTTTTCCCATTTTTTTTTATATTTGCATCAACAGCCTCATTTGCCATAAAGGGAATGATAAAGTTTCCCTTCCTGTGTTTTCTCTTTCATTCCTCACATTCAGCTGCTTCCTCTCACACAACCACCGGCATTGCTCTGCTGAAAGCTGTGCACCCTTCCATGCTGACGGAGAGAGTCGCTGTCGGCCTCATGTCCTCGGTTGTAGCCCCCGAAAAAGCCCCCTCCAACACCATGGGCCCCAAAGAGGTCAGTGCAGATACGACACATTAATGTGGATTAATGGCATGCAAATCAGCCTGATTGTGAAAACCTCATTGAATCACTGCAGGATGCAAGTCTCCTAATTTCGTGCATTTCTCAGTTTGAGCTTGATTTAAAATGTGTTGGGTGGGAAATGAATCATAAAGGTATTTAAATTCCAATTTTCTGACATTCAGTTCTGTCATTTCAAGGTTGTACCGAAATGATGCACGATAAACATTAGTACAAGATTAGAATGACAGAAAATACAGATCTCTGATTCATTCTACGTTGTGTCCGACCCTGCAGGTGGAGCTGATCCTTGTAAAGGAGCAGAATGGGGTTCAGGTCACCTCGACCACCTTAGTGGCGCCCACTCCGTCTCAGACCAACCCCAGCGGGGAGGAGGAGAGGGAGACCTGGGGGAAGAAAATCGACTTTCTCCTGTCGGTCATTGGATTTGCTGTGGACCTCGCCAACGTCTGGAGATTCCCCTACCTCTGCTACAAGAACGGAGGAGGTGAGATGGAGGAAAGGAGATGAGGGAAGGAAGCTAGCCGAAGGGTCTAAAGAGTCGATTAGTCTGTGACGATGAGAGAGTCCAGGAGAAAGGAAGCAGAGGAGGGAGGGGAGGTGGTGGAGTTATGCGCAGGGTTATTTTGAAAAGAAAAAAGAAAGAGGAAATAAGATGGAGTAATCGAGGATGACACCCATTTGCACTTGCAATACACATATGCACGTGCATTGGCAGGTGTCTACGTTTGCATGAGAGCTTCAGGCCCTTGTGTTTGTTATTCGCCATTGGTGATATGTCCAAACCCTTTAGTGGGATCAAAATAGAGGAGAAACCACCACAGCTGCTCCGAATAGATTAGCTCTAACAGTCAGGGCCGCTAATTATGGCTGTTTAACATAGAGCTCTCATTGTGTTTAAGAGCTGGAAATGATACTGTGGACGTGACCGAGGGTGACACCCTTCTCTGGGGACACTGTGCGACCCCGAATCCAACATGATGTCTGTATACGGACAATATTCCTGGGTTTCATTTGAGACAGTCGTCTCAATCTATATTCACATTTTGCATAATTAGGACCAAAAGCTAAATCAAAGGTCTGGCTGGAAATTTCAAATCATATTAAATCTCCATCGAATTTTCATTACTTGGTGTGATTTAGCTATTTGGTTGCAAAACCAAAATATTTTTCAAACTGATTATCTTCTTCTTTTAATTAAAGTATGTTTGCATCAAGGGTGGATCGAGGGGCGGGGCCAGAGGGGCATCGGCCCCATCTGATTGGCCCCTGAAGTGCCCCTGTCGTGTCAGTGGTCTTTTTTTTTTTTATGATGAACTAGCTTTTTTGAACAAGGAACAATTTTCAAAATATACTCCGTGATGTGTGTCTTTGCCCGATGTTAGAGTTAGAGCTAACCTAAATGTTAACCTCTCTGAATCAGGAATTGTGCATGAATGTTGGACATATAATTGGCCCCTCTGTGTAAATTGTGGCCCCTCTATGGCCCCTGGTAAAGAACAATCTGCCACTGGTTTGTGTAGCATTTGAATTTTGTGTGTGTGTGTGTGTTTGCAGGTGCGTTCCTGGTGCCATACATGTTCTTCATGGTGATAGCAGGCATGCCCCTCTTCTACATGGAGCTGGCTCTGGGACAGTACAATAGAGAGGGGGCAGCAGGGGTGTGGAAGATCTGTCCTATATTTAAAGGTAGGAAGTGACATGTCACATGAGACATAATCATACATACAAACAGTGCCCACACACTAGAGGATGAACACCTGCAACATGTTCTTACAGGAGTCCCTGTTAATCTGTCCACCGCAGCATGACTTGCATTCTCTCCATCCGTCCATCCGCCTGCCTGCTCCTCTGTCCGTATGATAATATGCTTCCTTTAATATCCACGTGTCGGTTCTGTCTGCTTGTCTTCCCACATGCCTGCCCGTCCACATGCCATTCTCTTTTGTCTGCTCGTCTCCGTGTTGAGCGGCGACAGGCATTGTTTATCCTCCACGGAACATCAGGTTCTGTTGGCACTCAGATGGAAAGCAAATGGAAATTGGGCTTTTAGACTCGAGTCCCGATCGTCCAAATCCATCTGTCAAAGACACTCTCTCCGGGTACTTGTCAACACATCGATAAGCAAAGCGCAGTTTAGGAGAATGTCATCCAGGCGCACGCAGGGGAAACGCACATCAAGACCAATCCGCTCTCCTGAGCAAAGTCACCGGGTGAAAATATAGTGCAAAAACTTTTCTTGGTGTGACAAGATGTGAGTTGTGTGCATTCACTTAAATCCACATTTAACACATTTCCATGAATTTAAAAATGCATCATAAATGCATCATAAATCCCTGTTATTAGCAGCAAACCATCTGTTGCTTCACAGTATGAAGCCGTACCAATGCCTTTTTGTTGATTATGTCCTTTCTGGTCTAAAGGTGGCCCACAGTGTGTACTGTACGTGTGTGTCTGTGTGTGTGTCTCTGATCCTCCTGTGTGTGAACATGTGCCGTCTCTCAGGGACCACACTGAGTACGTTGACGTTCTAATCACACGCTTCACACTCTCCCTGTCTCTCAGCGGGGGGATAACAGTAATTATTCAAACACACACATACACGTGCCCATATCGACAGTAATTATTCTGATCAACAAGCTGGTTTCCTCTCAGGATCAATGCATCGGAAGAAAAGGGCTGAGGAGGGTTGACGGAGAGAGACGGAGAGACAGCCTGGACACATGTGGCGCTAATAAGAGGCATCGCTGCCTGGACAAATATCACATCCAAATTACAAAGGAACCAATAAGGCACAGTCGCGGTCAAGCCTCTTAGCAAAGGTTAACAATTAAATTCAGCCTTAAAAGATTGGACATAGTTTCAGGTTTATAGAAAGGGTAGATGTGCTGATAATTAAAGCATGAAAAGGCAAACTTGCTGGTGTATTCATAGACTACTGTACTGTGTGTGAATGCAGTCACTGTTCAGCCCAGCCGTGCCTAAGTTTGAACTGTATGAGGAATATATAACTGTTTCTACAGATTCCTAATGGTTCTAGAAGACCACATGACCAATACAGAAAAAATATCTAAGATTAGCACTAATACTATCAAGGGATTAGATATCATTTGGTTCACTTTATCTTGCATGATATGCTAAAAGGTGTCTGTTGCAGGAAAGTGTGGAAAGGGGACTCTGTAGTCAACGTTTGGACAATCAATGACTTCCTGGTCATTTAAAATTCAATGCATTGTAAAAATGTAGTGGGGTAGAAAAATACCAGAAAATAAATCGACTTAATTAAAGTACAGATACATGAAAAGTGTACATACGTATAGTCAGTAACTAAGTACATGTACCTCTGCAAAGGTATTCCTTCTACCCTTCTCTGCTGTAACATGTTATTATAGCAGATGAATAAATGCAGTGGAAGGAATGCTGTATAAAGTGGCAAAGCAATTGACATACTTAGGATTATTCCCTCAAACATTTTACAGAAGTACAGTACTTGAGTAAATGCACTGTACTTAACAACAGTAGAATTTTTGCAGCCATGGAAATCAGCCATGAAAAGACGAATCAAATCAAATAGTATTTATATTACCCATATTCACAAATCACAGTTTGCCTCAAAGGGTTTAATGATCTGTACAAGGTGTGGCGTCCTCTGTCCTTAACCTTCTCCTATAGGGTGAGGAAAACCCAAAAGGTGCCCCTTTCAAATATCAGGAGCTGATTTGTAAACAGCAATGACCTCCATTTCTCCGTCTTTACTGTCAACGCTGATTCATGTGTGTTTGTCCTGACAGGCGTCGGCTTCACAGTGATCCTCATTTCCCTCTACGTTGGCTTCTACTATAACGTCATCATCTCCTGGGCGCTGTTTTACCTCTTCTCCTCGTTCACTGGCGACCTACCCTGGGTCCACTGCAACAACACCTGGAACAGCCCGAACTGCTCGGACTGGGCCGACAACAGTTCAGTCATCGACATTTACAAGGCCACTCCTGCTCAGGAGTACTTCGAGTGAGTTGGTCCAAAACTTCAGAAGCTTGAATCTGTAACTTTCCATCAGATTCTCAGTATTTGTCGAGGTTTTTTTTACTCTACATGCAAATATTGGAAACTGCAATTAGAAACACCTTTTACTTTGACTTTGGCTGAACTTAGTCTTAACTGTACTGTAAAGTCCACAGGAAAAAGTACAATCTCTAAATCTACACAATAGCTGAGGTTACTGTGATTACTGTCTTCAAATATCGTATTAAATAAACAATAAAATATTCATACATGATGTACTTTGCTCAAAATGGAACTGGCGTTTGGCTGCATTTAGCTTTTTCGCCGCTTCCTCCCCTGTGACCAGGTGTCTCTTTTTCCAACAAGTGAGGGGCTGGTCTGTTGTGACAGTTGAGGCATTTCATCCCTGCTCGTTGAAATGGCAGTGTGCTATTTGCACAGAGCCACCTGCAGACGACTCTATCATCGGCTGATCTTATTCAGATCACCTCTGAAATTAGTCAAGGCGTCAAAAATGTGCACTGACTTTACAGTCTTTCAGGTGACAAATTGGATACATTTATAGATGTGCACTTTCAAATCGGTTGCCTTTTATTGCTCGTGCAATTTTCCTTGTCACCGAAGAACTCTAGAGATATTGATTTTGAATCCAGTTTTATGCTTGATCCGGATGCCGTAAATATATCATCTGTTGGGTTCACTATATAGACATTGCCTTTTGCTGGAACCTATATATGAGTTCTTTATTTATCTATAATCCCTTAATTCAATGCAAGTTATAATGCCTCTGAGTCAGGACACAAAGTGCACCTGGGTTCGACAGCATTTTAGTCCCAGTGTTGAGGTCGTCTACCTGTGCTCAGCTTTACCTTAAGTTTATGTACATCTCAAGCTGTGGCCAGAAAACATGAATCTTGTTCCAAGACGATTCCTTTGCAATTAGATTAGTGACTGTAGCTCTGACACTTTCCTACTGGAGGCGCTTATCTCAACAACAGGTAACCTCAGGTTGTGAGGCCAGGTGTTGGCATTGGTTGATATAGTTCTTCTGAGTCTTATTTATTCTTTATTTATGCTAAACATAAGACCTCCAGACTGTGTGTCCAAATGTTGGACTCTGTTGTAGTTATTCTTGTTAACCAGAATATTCCTTTTCCTTAGTCGAGGCGTGCTCCACATCCAGGACAGTAGAGGCATCGATGACCTGGGTCGTCCACGATGGCAGTTGACTTCCTGTCTTGCTGTGGTGATTGTTCTGCTCTATTTCAGTCTCTGGAAGGGAGTCAAGACATCTGGCAAGGTAGGATGTGACACCGTAGCCCAGAGAAGAACTATAAAATCATCAAGTGACTGTAAGCTATGGACTTACTTTGAGGAAATGCTGTCACTGACACCACTGTATGTGTGTATACAGCATAAACGCTTTCTTTCACCCTAACTTGCTTCTGAATGTGTGTGTGTGTGCCCGGCCTTATTTCCTCTTGTGCTGGAGTCATATGTATGTGTGTGTGTGTGTAACGTGTACAACCCTCTCAGGTTGTGTGGATCACAGCCACCATGCCCTACGTGGTCCTGACTGTGCTGCTGCTCCGCGGAGTCACCCTGCCTGGAGCCATCGATGGCATTAAGGCCTACCTCTCCGTGGACTTCCTGAAGCTCTGCGACGCCAAGGTGAGAGGGGGGGGCGGGGGAACAGGTGAGGTGAGAGTGGTGGTGGGGCAGAGGAAGAAGAAGAAGAAGAAGTGCTATGAGGGGAGGCAGAAACAGCGGCTAAAATATTTTTATATTTCGTTTTTTTTTCATTATTTAACATTATCACTTGTATCGTGATCTGTGCCCACGCACTAGTAACAACAGCTATTTTATTAAGAAATTGGTAGTAGTGACAAATCAGAATTTACAATAGTGGAAATCAGTTCAAACAACTGTGGGTTTAATTCATAACATCTGAGAGATGATACTAAAATGAATAAAAACACTGGTTTACAATGACAAGTACCATTTAAAGAGGGATTCCCTCAAGAGGACAAACAAATGTGAGGAAACTGTTGCCATAACTGGTTTCTAATATTTTCCTTATATCTGTGACACCCACTATAACATAACAATATCTTATTTACCTTAATAGCAGGCACTAAGAAGCTCAATAAGTAAGCATGCAGGACTCAGTTATGGACAAAGAGAGACAAAGCAAGAAGGAGATAGATGGAGAGATGCACCGCAGCAATTGGAGAATTAGATTAGATAGATGCATGGAGCAGTAATTTGCAAAATTACCCCCCGTATTCACAAGCGTCTTTCATCTACTGCCGTTGAATGAGTTTCCTGCAATTATCCCTAATAATGGCTTTTTTCCTCTCCTGTGCCTTTTGTTTGCCGCTTCACACAAGTGTGCTTGTTCTGTCGCTCCCCAGGTCTGGATTGAGGCAGCGACACAGATCTGTTTCTCGCTGGGAGTGGGGTTTGGTGTGCTAATTGCCTTTTCCAGCTACAACAAATTTAGCAACAACTGTTACAGGTAAAGACGCATGGGGGCAGGGGCAGGGGCAGGGTGGAGGACGGGCACTGGCCCCTACACACACACACACACACACACACACACACACACACACACACACACACACACACACGGCATAAGCAGGTGAATTACAATAACCTTTGAAGCTCCTTGAAACACGCTATGTCTTTGACAGCATGCTGTGCAACAGACAGCCGTAACACTGTTCAAAACTGTCGCACTCTTTGAAAATCATCAGCATCCCACAGGAGGCTTTTATCTCCTTTTTTGCCTTTTTTTATGTTTCTGATAACTGACACATGACACCGTCCACCTCGAGGATTCCTCCTTAAGCTCATTTTATCATGGGGCACTTTTTTGTTAATTTGTAAATTTTCTATATTTACTTGACCTGCTTTCAGACATGCACTGGCATCCAAAGTTCCTCCGTATTTCCTCCAGAGGAGGTGCATGTGTGAACGCAAATGTCAGAGTGAGACGCTGCGCAGTTTCTACAGACTTTATCTGCCTGACCTCCTTGTATAATGTCAGTAGAAATCCAGGAGAAGTCGATGTGTGAACACAGCAGGGGATCTTCCTCTGGATTCACCGCAAGCCAGTGGAGGGGTTGATGACAGCTTTTAACGTTAACTTTTTATAGTCTTTATAGAGTTTTTATACAGTTTCCTATATTTATATTTTTATATTTTTGCTTGCACAAACACGCCTCAGCAAATTCCTTGTATGTGTAAATCTACCTGGTAATAAACAGATTCTGGTCAATTTTACAATTGCAAGAGACTATACAGGGGTGTTGCACTATAGGGGGGGCAAAGCAGACAATTGTTTGGAGCGTAGAGATGAGAGGGAGCCCCCAAGAACAGCTGAAAACATCTGTCCACAGCAACGGCAGTTATATAGGAAACCCCTTCAACTCCAAGTTTGACCATGTAGAGGAATGGTCGTAAAGCCCCTAATGAGGCTCCATGCCACTGACTTTCTGCCTAATGCTTTGGTTTGTGAACATCTAAATGTGCGCCTGTGATGTGTCTGCGATGTTGGTGGGTGTTCTGCGCTATGACCTTGCTGTTATTAATTTGGTTGGGTTCAATGAAGGGCCCCCCAGGACCCTTTTATCTAGGGCCCCAAAAGTGAAACACACATGTGGCAAGACTCTATTTCAAAAGCCAGGATGACAGGTGGCTAGTATTACACAGGATCAGACACTGACTTACTGACTGACATAATAATCCATAAAATCAATCCAGGTTCTCCAGATTGTTCTGACACCCAGACTCATTAAACCTATCCAGCGTAAATCCCATGTGTGAAGCCAAGAGATCCGACCTTGACCCACCCCCGAGATTCTCTTGTGTATGTGTTGATATTGACTGTGTGCTGACTAATGACTGACCAATGAATTTTTTTCTTTTTTTCCCCCATTTTATTTGATGTTATTGATCCAGAGACGCCATCATCACCACCTCCATCAACTCTTTAACCAGCTTCTTCTCCGGCTTTGTGGTCTTCTCCTTCCTCGGTTACATGTCTTTTAAACACAACGTGGCCCTGGACAAAGTTGCCAGAGATGGTGGGGTGTTATACGCCTGTGTCTCTATTGTGGTGCTTGTATTTGTGTGAAAAAATTAAACCACGCCAGCTTGCTTATATTTATTTTGGGATGTACGGGGCCAAGTCAAGTGATGAGAGCTTCAGCTCATTTCTCATAGCTTCTTGTTGAACCTAATTTTGTAGCTTCTTGACATATATCAGTAATATGCTGTGGGAAAGAAGAGAGTAGAAGTCAGACAAGCATCTCACAGAGGAATAGTCGATGAATAAAATCTGTATTATGTGCATTTGTTAATTACGAGTGTCAGCAATATTTACCATGGGCTGCTTTTAGTTTCCAACTCTTTAATCAATGAAGGAAACCCACAGGGAACTTAATAACTGGATTTAAATGCCGCCAATAGTATTATTTATTTCTCTGACTTTTTTTTACAACACCTATGTCATGTTCTCTATAACTGTAACTATAACTCTTAACTTATGTTGGAGGCAGCTTTAAATTTCTTTTCATGTTGAATTTCTTGTTCTTTAGGTGCTGGGTTGGTGTTTGTCATTTACCCAGAAGCCATTGCAACATTACCTGGGTCATCGGTGTGGGCGGTTATCTTCTTCATCATGTTGCTGACGCTGGGCATTGACAGTGCTGTGAGTGTGTGCCCTGCCCACACACACACACGCACACGCACACACACAGACGCACATAACAAGTCGTTTTTGTCTTGTAGCTACAACTACGCAATAAACAGGCATATTTAATGTGACTAACCACTTATTTCTCACTGACTTTGTGTTTTCCTCTGACTGTGTGTGTTGTTGTAGATGGGTGGGATGGAGTCGGTGATCACTGGGCTGATTGATGAATTCAAATGCCTCCACAAGCACAGAGAGCTGTTCACCCTCTTCATCGTAGTCTCCACCTTCCTCATATCCCTCTTCTGTGTAACAAATGTAAGTATCCAACCAAAGAGTCTGCTTATTGTCTTGTTTGTTCAGTCGTTGTTCATTATTTGTTCACTTCATACATTTTACTATTCCCACCGACTCTGGTTGTAACACCGTCCCAATAATTAAAGGTGGCCGGGTGTGTTTAAATGCTGTGACCTGAATAATGAGTATTTGTTTTACTGTTATCTTCCCTCTGTGTCTCTCTTGCAGGGTGGGATGTATGTGTTTACTCTGCTGGACCACTTTGCAGCCGGAACTTCAATTCTCTTTGGAGTGCTTATTGAAGCCATCGGCATCGCGTGGTTCTATGGTGAGAGAGATGGACATGTGAAAAGAGGAGGGAAACAGATGATTCATGTTTCCATGGCCGGCAAAGCTGATGCTATATTAGGAGCTTGATGAGAAATCAGTTGGTCTATAGATGTTCTGTGCCTCTGTGCCTCAGTGCCACATACTTCTATTAGACAAAAGGATACCTCAGCTACAAGGTCTGATTCCCACTAATGGCTTTGGCCTCTTCAGTCTCCGGCCAGGTTTTTGTGCATGGCCTTGTTCAGGTCCACGTCATGCACTGCGGCCGTGATGGTGGTAAGAGGTCAGTGACGTTAAGTGGCACAAGCTCTCACCCCTGCAAGGGGCCACACAAAGAAACTGCAGCCGAGGGAACGGGCGTTTCCCAGTTATCATGGACAGGAGTCAGCTGTCTAATAGCTGGATTTTAGACTGTTGTGGGTGGCAACTGGGGGGGCGACCCCGAATTCATTTTCTCTGCAGATGTTCAGATTCTGCTGATGCTTTATTTACATTTGTCATCACCTCCACAATGCTTTTAGGTTAAATTATTTTCAAAAGCATTTTTTGTCTATAACTCCATGAAATAAGATAATTTTCTGGAGTCAATGCCTATATACACTATACACATCACAGACTGAATAGACACCCCTGTCTGTCCTATGCAGATTAGTGACCTCTTATGGTGACCAAAGCCATTGACTCATTGCAGTTGTTTTAGCTGTTTGTATGTTTCCTCAGTGGCCGTAGATTACTGTAAGCTTCTCCTATAGTCTCCTAGGTTTTGAAAGCTAATTACTGAAGACTAATGAATGAAGATAATGAATATTTATCTCTGCATGTATTTCCCTGTTTTTCACCTCCAGCAGAGAAACTGATGAAAAAATGTGAAAACCTCACCCCCATTTTGAAACCTCAGCAGGCATAAAGTATAATAAAAACAATCTTAAAGGTCGGGGAAAACATTTGACCTGAACTTCTGTATCGGGTTCCTTGTCTCATGTCGCCTGAACCTGCCTGTGGTCAGATCCATAAAGGGCTAAAAACTAACCAGGCCCCAGGCAGTGGAGGTCAGCGTACCGGACCGCTGTGGTGGGTCGCGACCTTGGCAAGCCAAATAAATCAAGCCTGAGGCTTCACAGGGCCTTTTCCCCCACTTCCCCTTAACTGCTGACAGGGAACCGTAACCCCTGGCCACTGTGGTCTTTCCCTCGTCCTTCTGCTGTCCACTACATGAGAACGTTTAGCTGCGCTGAGTACCTGGTCGTCAGTCTGGATCTGTTCCCCTGCAGTGAGAGATGCCTTCTGGGCAGGAAGAGGAAATGTAGTTTCATGAGAGAAGGAAAATCGTGATATTGTAAAACAATATATATATATGTGCAGAAGCTTAATACAGTTGACTCTGCAGAGTGACTTTAGTTTCTCTAAATGTTAATTTATGAATTGTATTTTAATAATTATCTGTGTCCTCTGTGGCATACAATGGCCATGTGTAATATAATAATAATATATATAATAAAAAAAAAATTATATATATATATATCCAAATACTTGATATTTTCTACTGGAAACACATCAAGCTTTAGGGATGTTGAACGTACCCCAAACCTGCTGTGAATGTGTTTCAGGTGTGGATCGTTTCAGCGACGACATCGAGGAGATGATTGGCCAGCGACCAGGCCTGTACTGGAGGCTGTGCTGGAAGTTTGTCAGCCCCTGCTTCCTCCTGGTGAGTCGAACATTTTGAAACCTTACAAGGGGGAAATGATATAGAAAGAAAAATTGGGTTAAATCAAGATTTTATTCGCTATGTTTTCCATGCACAGTGACACTGCAATCACAGATTTTCTCACTTTGATACTCTGTCCGACAGTCCAGCTTCTTATTCGGGTCAAGTACACCTGCTTTAGGTTTTTTCCCTCAAAACCTCCTCATCATCCTTAGCACTGCTCAAATGCTTCCACCCCTCTAGTGAGACTTACCACAGGCAGGTTGTGCCTCGTACATTCCTTCCATGATCTTCACCTGTACTTCTCTGACCTGTAGCTCCCAAGATACATAAAGAAAAACACTCCTCATCCACAATAAACAGTCCTGAATGGGACAAAAAAGGGGGTTTGAATGAACACAGGGCTTGGTATCCGGCCCATGCTCCACCCCACCCTGCACATGTCATTTTAACCACTTGACCACAGGGATATTAACACATCCATCATCCTCCTGTGACATCTGATAGATGGAATTTTCAAGTCTTTTGCATTGATACCATCTTCTCCCATAGTTCATGGTGGTGGTGAGCTTTGCCACGTTCAACCCTCCAAACTACGGCAGCTACGTATTCCCTCAGTGGGCCAACACGGTGGGCTGGTGTCTGGCTATGTCGTCAATGACCATGGTGCCGCTCTACGCCATCTACAAACTCTGCACGCTGCCTGGAAAGTTTTGCAATGTAAGTCTGAGTCTTGCCCAAAAATGAGTTGAAATAAGTCATATAAATGTTAATCTTTCATCTTCAGTTTGCTTTGTTATGATGGAGCCCTCTCAGTAAAGATAAATTGCAGTGTTCTGCTACGGCAGAGGCTCTAAATGTCCTTCTCTCCCTCTGTTGGAACAGAGACTGGCTTATGCCATCACCCCAGAGACAGAGCACCATTTGGTCGACAACGGGGAGGTTCGGCAGTTCACTGTAAGTGTTGACTTTACTGTGATCATGCACATAAATGTCACATCTATGCATGCTTTATATGAATGTGCATATTTATATTCCATATCAATTAAATTCAACCATTCCGATTTGTTTTAATTAATGGGCATATCTCAATCTCAATTTCTCCCACAGCTGAAACACTGGTTGGTGGTCTGAGTGCTACACACAGAGAGAGAGAGAGAGAGAGAGAGAGAGAGAGAGCGATGGAGAGAGTGAGAGAGACAGAGAATGAGAGTATGGACGTTGGGTGGATGAATGCCTGCACAGCAAAGGCCTGGGAAGCAAAGAATAAGAGAGAAATAGCCATTTAAATCTACCATGATTGCGGCTGCGGGGGTGGGAGCTGTTTGAAAGTGCCGAAAAAAACAAACCCATAGAAAATCGTGTTCTTTTCCATAAATACAAAAAAAATCCTATAGTCAAGAAATCATACTGTGTAACTTTTCTTCACTTTGCACGTAGATAACAATATAATGAACGTACCCGGGGTTAGGAGTTTGAGATGCTACACACAACAATAAGCATTTTTTATATATGTTTATTATAAAAAGATTTTTTCTTCATTCTTTAGCTGTTAATGACATTAGCAGTACACAGCTTTTTTTATTATTAGTGTAATACAAGAACGTAGCAGTCGGGTGTGTGATAAATGTCACAGGTTTCACTGAATTCATGTAATAATTTATTGACTTTTAAAAGACTGTTATGATGCTATGTCACAGGTTTATTGTCGGCTTTGAAAAGGAGAAAAAAAAAAAGCGACTTACTTTTGTTTACATAAAAATATCTTACAGGACAGAACGGCTGCTACATCAACAGACCAAAAGATTTGCATAAGATAAAACCTGAGCTTTCTCACTTTTATTTCTTTTTTTCCATCAGCACAAATAGACTTCGATCAACAAAACGTAACGTAAATATCTAAAAAACAATCGGACACAATCCATTGTTGATTTGTTTTGTAATATTCCTTTTAAATTAGAATAATGTAAATTACATAAAATCCTACAATTGAAACCGTTTATCATTCAGATACTTAAAAATGTCTAAGGTGGAAATAATGAGACTTAAATCATTTTTAACAGCTGTCCAGTGGTGATAAAAGAACAAAAACTCCAAATAATTATCACTGAGAGAGGAAAAAAAGAAAATACATAATCTGCCACGTTGTTATTCGTCACCATTTCTCCTCAGTTTCAGGTGATTTCTTCCTCCAGAAGCTTTAATTTAAACTGTTTACAGAATCTCACTCCGAATCTCAAGACTGTTTAAAACGCTGCTTTTTATGAAACTGCAAATAAATAGTGTGTCATGTACCATATGAAGTAATTTAAGTTATACAGTAAATCTGTGTAAGTAAATGTAATGTAGAGGGGCTTGTATCGTATTGTATTGTATGATATTCTGTAACAAGACCAACAAGATTACATATATTATATAGAATATATGATCTGAGATTATATATATATCTGAGACCACTTTCCTGTTCACTTCAACAGGAAAGTTGTTTTAGACCTTTGTATATAATATATTATAATATTATTGCTTTGTTTGCTGTGAAGTTGATATTAGCCTTAAGGACCTTGGTGAGGATTACATGGAGAATCCATAGGAGCTCTTTCTGTTGGAACCCTTTTCAAGCGGGTCAGCAGTGACTCGTTCTCACCTCGTGCTACATGTAACACACCGAAGGGTTCATTATGTCCAAAATCGTATGCCTGTGCTGCTGTACTGTGGTGTTCCTGACCGTATGACTTTGTTTTGTACTGTCAAATAAAGTATAATTAATTCAGTTATTACATTTAAAATCACACCCTGTTTTTTTTGTCTTCTTCTGTTGTCTCTGCCGTAGTCATTTGGCCCAAAGAAGGCAAAGTAATTACTTGTTCCTGTATATTTGATCTATGTGTTTGAACTTTAAATGTTCCTTTGTTAGATGATATCATAATTCACGTTGCTGAGTCACTATGCACTACTCATTGATAGTCCTGCTTAATCAACAGAGCTTCTATTGTGAGATTAAGTGACTCGCTTCATTCTACCAGTACACTTGATTGAAAATCAGATGTAAAGCACAGGCTTCAACACTCTCACTGTATAAATGTCAGTGCTCCTCTTTAACACTTGCACTGAAACAACATGAATAATTACGACCCATCACCAATGTTGTGTTCAATACTCTATTGACGGATCTGCAGATCTATATGCAAGTCTTCAATCTGAGCAGAGATAAGGGGGAAAATAAGCTCAGTCCTAACACAATGAAGAGCAGCTGTAATTGTTGTGGCTCTTCTTTGAGATTGGTCAGCATGACCCTGAATCAACAGTGTTCATCACAGTAACCAGAGAGTCAAAACACACTGTCTCAGGGACAATGTGCAAACACAGAGGAACCAATATCTGCAGCAGACGCCATCTGAGGATGATTAGCGTCTGAAAAGCTTTGGGACATATTGACATGTTTTCTAATCAGTGTGTTCCCTGGTCATTTTACTTGAATTAGGTATTTTTAAAATGTTTATACAATATTGACTTAGCCTAGCCTGCATTGTGCACATAGGCGTATGTGTTCAGTGGTTACTTATTTATAGGCTACATAAAACAGAATATACTCCGTGTACAAAATGTACTCCATTTCATCCCTGACCAAGCACAAAGCATTTGTCCCTGTGAAACCAAAAATGCCTGAAATACTTCCAGTACAGATATGACCCAGGAGGAGGGATTAATGTTGTTTTCTGTATTCCATAATAACCTGCACGCACCAATCTCTAATGTTGTCACCCTCTTCAGCTTTCAAGAAAGAGATTAGCTGAGAGAGCAACCTTGGCATTAAGCTACATACATAGAGGACACATTTGTAAAACAGAGACCTGATTGAATGTCTTGCAATGCAGATTAATCTAAGACCATTGTCCACATGTGGCAGTGAACATGTTGATGTCCCTCATACCATCATCTGTGATACATGTGTGTTGTCCAGGTTTTCACAGTCATAGTATGGGGACTTGTCTTCCTTATGGGGACAAAAAAAAGTCCCCATAATGTAGATCATTACGTTTTAAGGTGAAGATATGTTTAGGTTATATTTTCAATTAAAGGACTATGACACATGTCTGGAGAGGTTTCCTAACATTGTCAAGCTCGCAAAAACTGCAATTTTGTTCCTACAAGGATAAAGTTTAAAATGAGCCATTATCACATCCTATTAACAACAGTAATTATGTATGATTCCGTGTCTTGACACTGGTGTTGAGACTGAAAGGATGTAAGGAAACAGAATTGACTTGCTTCTATCTATGCAAAACAAGCTCTGTCTTGGAATTGAGGTGAAGAGGATGCACATGATCAGCATCCACTCAGTGGATCTGCCTGAAATATCACTGACTCTCCAGATGTGAAAATGATAGAGCGGATGATTGATATTGTGATCACTGGACACTGAAGACTTAGACAAAACACAGGGGAGCAGGAGAGCGATGATTTTGATCTAATGCAACACACACAGAGACAACTACGGAGCAAGATTCACTCAATTTTGTCCCAGATTTCAACAAACATTGTGTTTAGAATTTAACTTATTTCTCAGATGTGTGTTGTTGGTGTGTGATGTTGATGTGTGGCTACGACTTGTTATTTGGTTGACACTGCCCTCTACTGGAAGAACACAGGCACAGCATATCACTCCATGAACAGCATCATTGAGCTTTACATTACATTACATATAATTTAGGGCATTCAACATCAGTCATCATCACCACAGAACACATGTTCACACAGCTCCACAGATTAGTCCAAACAGAGAACATGTCTGTGTCATAGTGAGAGCTCAAAATCACAGAAGTGACTCACGTCTTCTACTCTGTTCAAAGCCCCTAAACAATTATACAACATTTACATTTAAAAATACATTAACTGCATAGACAGTGACACACAACCAATGAGCAATCATGTGAACAAAATATTTTTAAATGTATAATCTGAAATCCTCTGAAAACACATTAGGACCCAACGGCGAGCTGCTACTGGTGACCTGTCCATCACAGTGTGTGTACAAACATTCCCACTCACATTCAGACCTTTTAATTTAAAGTCCCCACTTAACCTGCACGTCTTTGGAGTGTGGGAGAAAATCCACATGGACACAGGGAGAAGATCATAGAATAAAATCACATCCATACGATTTGAGTTTCATCAGCCGTATCTGCTGGAATACATCTTTAAAGTGGCACCTGCTAAAACAACAACCACATTGATCAATATGCCTGCCCACGTACTATTACTGACAATACTGCTACTGCTGACATCATTACAATTGTCATTACTCCTCCGTTCATCTCTGTCAGACTTTGTCTTTTTGTATAAATTCTTACTTTATTTACTTTAAAAACTGACATAACATTGATGTAACACCTTTAAATGTATGTTAGACACTGTCTCTTCTCATGCATGTGTACATATTGTGATTTTGTTGATGTGCTCTGCTACACGTGGCATCGACTACACTTCCCTCTGAGGGATCCTCACTTGTGACTCTCAGAGTTTTCTGCATTTCTTTCTTTGAATGATTGATTGAATCATGACTGCAACGGTAAATTTGGAACATTCAATCAATATGTCCTGTATATTTTAATCTGTGGCTAAAATTGTAATCCACACCACATTCTATAGCACCATCAGGTGACTTCAAGAGGGAACTGCATCCAAAGTAATATGTAGTATACTTGCACTGTGCATGTGCAGTGATGCATCTTTGCCGTACACAGGCAACGCTGTTATAAGATATAATAATGAAGGTACTGTTGATGCTAAACTATGTTTTTATCCAACTTTTTAAAAAATCACAGAAACTAAACTGTATCAAACCATATTCTGTGGTATAAGGATCAGTTGGGGACATTTGAACATTCATTATTTTGTTCCTGTACATGATTACAATCTATGGCTATAATTGTAATCAACACTATATTCTATAGTACCATCAGGTGGCTTTAAGAGCAAATCTCTTCCTAAAGAGTTTGTCGTTGGACTGTACAGGTGCAGTGGTGCATCTTTGTAGCAGAGGCAATACTGATATATGCTAAAATCCTCCAGATCATGATTAACCATGTTTTTAAACATTTACTGAGAAATTCATGGATATCAAACTATATCCAACTGTAACCTGTCGTATGAGGAATCTATTGATAAGATTTGAGCATTCATCTTTTTTTTTCTGTATATTATCTGTGGCTGTAATTGCAATTCATACCGTTTACTATAGCACCATCAGGTGTCTTTAGGAGGGAATTGCATCCAAAGGAGCAGGTACTTGGACTGTGCAGGTGCAGTGGTGCATCTTTGCAGTATAGAAAACACAGTTATATAATGGTCAAGATAGGTAAATGAAGAACCATGTTTTCGTACATAAAACGTACAGACATATAACTGTATCAAATTTTGTACGATTTAAAGATTCTGTATTTTTACTCCTGTGTATAATTATTATCTGTGGCTATAATTGTAATCCACACCATATACACCGCACCACCAGGTGGCTTCAAGAGGGAAGTGCATCCAAATGACAATGTAGTTGGACTGAACAAATGCAGTGATGCATCTTTGCAGTATAGGCAACATTGTTATATTATATGATAATGAGGGTTTTGTTGATAAGCATCTTTATATATACAAAAATGTGTGGGCTGGACTGTGGTATAAGGAATATGTATTTCTATATATATATATATATATATATATATAATATTTCATGGCAAGTGGAAAACATACTGTATATGCATTCACTCTCAATACTTTGGATTAAACATAGCGATAAATTCTGCTAGTATACTTCTGTTTATGCCCATCACGTTTTAAATCCTAATATATTGCAGGTGCTTTTAATTGGGTCAGCAGGAAACGTACCACCTGACAATCGAATGTACAAAACGTACAGTACAAGTGTCCCTGTGGTGGAGCGGCACCTCCACAACACAAACATGTTATTTGTCCCACTTTCTGCGTGTCCCCGGCAGCCTGTGGTTTGCAATTGGTCTCTTGATGCCCAATTAACTTTCCACAGTGGCTGCTGCAGAGTTTCCTACAGTTCAAAGAGCTGCGGCTTGATTTACTTTAAACTTGTCTCCACTCACGGAGCTCGTCGCGCACGTTTGCGGTTGTGGCTCCTGCACGCTCGCAATGTGCTTTGAATTGAACCGATATTTGCTTCTGCTCTTGAGATAATGATTGACTGCCTGCTGATTACGACAGTGGTAATCGGCGAGCGAGCAGCGGTGTGTTCCCATAGATACATCCCAACACATGAGCTCTCCTGACGCTCGGGCTGCATCGTGGGGAAACCGCACGAACCCGCCTGGCTCTCACCGTCACCTGCTGCGCGCACTTGGCGCCGATAGGAGCACGCGAGGCAGGACAACTCCGCACAGTTTCCTCTGCAGCGCATTGAGACTCTGCGAAGCTTGTGGACAGTTGACTTTGACAACGGTGGATCACGTCTACGCGAACGTGCATGTGGTTCTGTTTTGATTACTCTACCTCATTTAAACCTGTGGGCAGCATTTAGCTCTGGACGCTGTTGTGCGCAAAACAACTCCTTGAACATTGGCGTGCCGCCTTCAGCTCCACTTAACCCTGTACGTGTGGCCAGCATGGAGCAGCTCTAATGTAATTACAATGGCCTGTAAGCCTTTGTCTTGCAGCCCGTATCATCCTGTCCCAAGTTTGTTTTAACAAAGATCCCCCACTCGACTCTCTCCGCCGCGCGTCAGCCCGCTTTTACGCACGAACAATGGGCTCGGAGAAGCCCAACTTTTTGTCGCAGCCGGTGGTGAAGAACGTTTTCATGTTCCGCAACGGCGACCCGTACTACGATGCTCGCCGGATAGTGATAAACCAAAAGAGGGTGTCCAACTTCGAGACGTTGCTGAGAGAGGTGTCCGGCGGAGTCCAGGCCCCGTTCGGAGCGGTGAGGAACATCTACACGCCCAGAGGAGGCCACAAGGTGGACTGTCTGGAGAGCCTGCGGAGCGGGGAGCAGTACGTCGCTGCCGGGAGGGAGAGGTTCAAAAAGCTGGAGTAAGACTACATTGCAATTATGACAAATGATGAACTACTTGATACTTTTCTCATAGTCTTGAGGATATTGCAACAATGCGTAAAAACGGATCCATTAGGCTCCTTACCGGCATATTAACATTGAATATAAATGTGGGGGGTGTAGGGTCTTACCTGCCTGCTCAGCTAAGATTACAAGTAGTTCCAAGTAACTCTAACTTCAAGCTATAAATGCATATGGCTGTATCCCACACTGGGTTCCACGGTCAATGTTGTCAACCATGGTCTTAAAGTGACTCAACAGTTTTACACCAGTGGATCTGAATCACATCACCGGGATAAGCATGATGAGATCAGCCCTGTAGAGAGGTGTGCTGCCTCTGGCCTGGCTTAAAAAAGGTGGACTTATGCAGCAGGTAATGAGATTTGAGCAGCCGTGTTATTCATAGAAAGCAGTGGTGAAGCAGCTGAGTTGGAAGGATTTCTGGGGACATGACGTTTGAATACTTTCACCGAATATCCAGGGAAAGATCACTTTTATAGAGCTTAATACATATTGCACTGCATCGTCCTCCTGTCCCACTCAATGCATATATACCACATTATCACTTTAGACTTAAAAGTGTTGGATCTTAAATGCAATTGTGTACAAAAAAAATCAGTTTTAATGCAGAAGGTAATGCAATAAATGCAATTATTAATTCCCCAAATAAGCATATACTTGCACTAAATATGTTTATTTTTGTGTTAATATGTTTTAAAAGAGCAATGTACATTAGTTAACCTGCACACTTAAGTCCATCTTGTAAATTAGCCATGCAGGGTCCTTTTCATCTGCAGCCCCTGGCAAGTTGATGGTAAAGAAAAGATAAATAACATATAAACATGAATAAAAACACACTCCTTATATGTTAAATGTAACTTTGCTATTTGGGTGCTGTAGATGATCACTCCATGTTTACCCTTCACTTTATGTTTTTGTTTCCTCTCTGCAGTTACCTCCACATTGGATCTAGAAAGAGGAGGCTGCTGCAGACTCTTCCGATGCAGGTGAGTCAGGAGAAAATCCTCTCTAAGTTCCTCAGAAGCTTATTTCTGTCATAAAGTGACTCAGAAAAGGTAAATTCACGATGGCTGCAATCAGATGCCAGAGCTCAACATGCTCTGTTTGTTCCCTGTGCATCAGTTGGGACTTCATCGTGCAGCATGGTGACTGTGCCACTGTGCCCATCACTATGATCGGTGGCCCCATATAAACAATCTGCTGAGATGGAAGCTCTTTACATAATTTAAACTGTCTTGTCAGTCACTCAGACAGTCTCGGTGTTTGGTGGATCCTCAGCCAAAGAAGACATGTTCATAAAAAAAATCACACACTGGAACTTATTTAAGGATTTGCTTTTGCTTGATTTCCAGTTGTGTGAAATCTGCGATGTTATAGTGTCGTTATGATGACAACGAAAACCCTAATCACAGACGCGTTGTGTGAACCTTATCGTCAGTGAGATTTAGTTTTGCAGATTAATGAAACCCTTCAGCGGCGGCTATGTTTTCAAGGACGGGTTTCAGTTACAATATCCTGACTCAATCCAACCCCTTCAACATTTGAAACTGCCACTAAATGCAAGATACATGAGGATTTGGGAACATCACCTCCACACTTGTCCCCGCCGCCCACAGTGTAAAGGGCTTAGAAAGCAAGGTGTTATGTTGAGCTTTTCTCCCCCTTTGTTCCCTGCAAAGAATCACTATGTTGTTGTCTCAGTGGCCATGAATTATTGATTTATGGATCATAATCATCCCTCCTTTGAATGCATCTTTTATCACAGTGAAGTCACAGCCAAGACAAGGGCGGCTTAAAGCCGGGCTCGTCCAGGTCCTGTTTCCAGATGAGACGGAATGTTCTTTTCTTTCTTTTTAAATACAAAGTTCATTCTGTGGAAGAAACTGAAGCGTCTACTACACCTAATACACCAAACTTTTTTTTTTTTACTCCCCTCACATTTTTATGGGGACAGCAATTCTGACACACTCATCCAATGGTTCACACAGAGTCTCCGTCAGGACCCTCGGTACTAAATATAAGTCCGAAACTTTAGTCCCTGGTCTTGTGGTCAGAGCCTCGGAGGTGTTTCCTGTGTGTGAGCCCCGCCTCTCTCCACTGTCTGATTCTGTCTTATCACCTGCTGGCAAAAAGCTTTTTTGTCATCACCGAAAACCTGAAGGGGCTGTTGTTGCTGCTGTGATTGGCGAGCATTAAAAAGAACCAATTTAGTTCTCAAGGGCCTCCTCACTACCGCACTTGATCTGGCTGATTGTATCGATTAATGATGAGAACTCTTAGCTGGCTGGACGCTCGGCAAGTTAGGTTTTTTTTTGTCCTATTGCTTTTTGGAGCAATTGTAGGTTGGATTAATGAACTCTTTGATGACTCCTTTTGCATCTGTCTCATTTCTTCAGCATCTTTTTTTTCTTGCACATAGTTGATCTGAATTTGTTGTTTATTTCTCCTTTAACATTGAATTTTGCATTTGGTTGTTATATGATGTTGATTACTTCCACCAAGGATGTTATGTTTTGTGTTTGTTTATTAGTAAGCAGGATTACGCAAAAACTACTGGAAGAAAAGGATGTGTTATGAATCAGAGCAGAGCCCATTCAATTTTGTTTTGGATTGTTTTCCTTGATTCCTCAAAAAATTATTCATGGTTCTTGATGAAGAAAAACAGCATTTTTAGGGAACTGAAATTGAGTGTTTTAAACAGATCCAAATAGCTCTCAGGATCTACTTTATCTAAAAATGGTTTCACAAGGACACTGGTCAGCCTTGGCGGAGGTATACATACTACTGAGTGTCACGCTAGTGTTTTCATTGCCATTTGTTTGTTAGTTAGCAGGATTACTCAAAAACTACTTAACCAATTTCTATGAAATCTCGCGGAAGGGTGGAGAACGACTCAAAGAAGTTCAATTTTGGAATCGACCTGAATAAAAGGGTTAGAATGTTTTTTTTATTTCACTTCTTGAACTTGGCGAGATGGGTTGTGAGCCTCGGCAGGCGTATGTGCTGTACGAGCGCCCAAAGCCTGAAATGAAGAGCCCTGATTTTGCTGAATCTTGCATCTACACTCTGTACATAGAATCCAGCGGATGAAATGGGAAGTTTATCAACTGTACAAGATGTAGAAGATGTTTTCTTGGTTTCCTATTAAAGGTGCAATAGTCAGTTGACTTATTAAGCTGTGTAAGATCACCGTTAACAGCTCTAAGTGATGGATGGACACAAAAAAAAGAGCTGAGTGGGCTTTTTCTTCACCGTTAAAAGGCCACGTGATGTAAAACAAATCATTGCCGGTAGAAAAACATCAAATCTAGTATTTACATTTGCTCCCTCGAGACTGATTGGACTGGTTACCAGCTGCGCTCTGTAGCAGACGTGAAAGGCAAATTGGCAAAATGGAAGTGCAATTGCTTTTTTAATGAGCAGCAAATTAGGGAATTTTGATGATTTCCGCAATCATGTGAACTAAAATACACTGTAATGTTTTATGATGCATGTTATTTTGTAGTTTTTAGCCTGACATGTGGTGCACAAACAAAAAAAAAAAGAGCCTGTCCCTTTTACAGCACTTTATTATTTGTTTTAATTCCACTTGTGGCCTAAACCTCTGTTACCAGGGTGCACTCACAGACCCCAGAGGACTTTTAATGCTCCTGCTCTCTTATCTCATTCTCTCACAGGATTCAAATCTCAGTCTTAGAGTCACAGTGTGTTACCAGGTGCTATGGGACAGGACCTGCGGAGCTCGCTCTCTGCGACCTCGCCACCTCAAAGGGTTATGGAGGGGATCGTTCTTTTTGTCGTCACAGCGATTAAAAACAGATTATTTTAGAGTTGAGAAAAGCTCTTTCTCTTCGGGTTTTCGGATAAAAGCGTTTGATGTCAAACAAGAATGTTTTTTTGTAACTTTAACTCAAATTTCCACAGAAAAAAAACGGAAAACTATTTTGAAACGTGAATGGATTTAAAGAAAAAAATGCACACAATGCTCCATCAGACTCCCACCACCCATGTTGGCTCTAGTTCTCCAAGCACCGCTGCCCCTAGAGGACGCACACGTGGTGCTTTATTTGCACAGGTCTGTTCTCCTGAGCCTCCGCTGGGAAACTGAGGCTGTCCCTAAATCCCAACTGGAACTCACTGATGTGCCAACAAACTTGCAAATCCTTCATAGGTTCACAACATGTTTCATTCTGTCTCATCCCTCTGTTCCAGGCCAAACCGCTGCCCCCGACTCGAATCATTGTGTCGGCTCGATTCCTGAAACCCATCAAGGAGCCATGTACAATATTGTGAGTTAAAGTTCCCCAATTTTACCACATTATATTAGATTTACTTCTTTATACTGTATATACACAGTGGTATGATGTCACAAAGTACATGTACTTCATTACTGTACTTAAGTACATTTTCATGTATCTATTCTTTACTCAAGTAGATTTATTTTTGGATACTTTTTCCTTTTGCTTTGGACTCATCAGCATTTTTACAATGCATCAACCTGGAATTAATTCAGAAGAGGTCACTGCCGAGACTCAGTCATTATTTAGAATGACAATGTGTTTTCAGTAGCATCATCTGCAGCATTTTGAATTAACATGACAAAGTCTGTATTATTTTTGTGCTAAAGAGAATTAACAGTAACCCCAGTTAATAATATAGTCGACCGTTGCATTAGGGAATAGGCTAAATTCTGCTAGTACTTTTACTTTTAATACTTAAAGTGTAGTTTAAAGCAAGTATTTACTTACTTTCACTCAAGTAGAAAAGTTCATGTGGTACTTTTACTTGAGTACATTTCGAATACTTCCTCCACCACTGTATATACACAATAATGGAGCTGCCATTGTCTTTGAATGAAGTGGAAGATAATGTCATAGACTGCTGATTTCTGTCACATGAGCTCAGAGGGAGACCGTCACCATGGAAATCCCTCACTGTCACTTTCTTCTCGTAGCGTGGTAGCCAATGGCGACGTGTTGAACCCTGCAGTGAGGCTGCTGATCCAGCAGAGGATGCTGGGCCAGTTTGAGCGGATATTAGAGATGATCACAGAGAAGATGGGTTTGAAAGTCCTGGGGGGTGTTCGAAGGTAACATTCACCAGACATCGCTCTACATGAGGATGTAATGTCTTCTTCTTAACATAATAAATCAAGAACACTACACGACACAAGCTTCAGACCTACACCACATGTTCGTCCCTTATAGCAGATGATCTCATTAGATTTTCCATCACCTTGCTGCATAAATTTACATATAAATGAAAAAGAGACCGTTTTACTTTTTTTTTAAATGCTTCCAGTCATTTATGCTAACATAGACTTTTTAAAATAACCTTACACACACATACATATACTGGTACTGGTACAAACATACATGATGGGGCTTTTGACTCTCTGACTCACCTGGCATTAACATGTGTTTCATTTCCACTTTGTATCTATACATGATTTTAACCTGATTACATTTACACCTGTACGCTCTTATGGTCAAGATCACCAAGAACTGGGTGTAAATCTGGTGTGTGTGTGTGTGTGTGTGTGTGTGTGTGTGTGTGTGTGTGTTCTAGTCTCTTCACCTACGAAGGCCACCAGGTGACTGAAGGGAGTCAGCTGGAGAGCAGTCAGCTGTATGTGGCTGTAGGAAGAGACAGGTTTAAGAAGCTGCCGTACAGTGACCTTCTCTTCGCCAAGCTAAGAGGGACCAGGAGGGTGAATGGGTAAGCACTGCTCTACAGGAGAGGGTGTATGCAGCTGGACATCCTGATCAAAATATGCAAACAAGTCGTGATGTTATCAAACATCTGCATTGTGTTAGTTGCCTTTATAAAAAAATATTGATCATAAAAGGCGTCATTTTATAGCAGATTGTTGGGTGTTTCATATTTCTTTTCCACTTTTACAGTACCTGCACTCACCCCTATCCTACAATACAGAAATTTATAATTTTCTTATTTCACAAACTGATAGAAGCTTGACATTTGACATGTTAGTAGATTCAACAGGACCGTAGCGAAGTGTGTGATTATGTGTTCTGATATAATTACTTTAAATTTGGCAAGGCCTCACAAGGTATTACAATAAACAATGAACTACTGTTACTAATCAAAAGTATGAAGAGGGAGAATGAATGCTTTGGAGAGATGGTTCGTGGAGACCGTTCAGTTTGTGTTTGCATGTGTTCCAGTGCGGCAGCTAATTACTCCTCCAGGGTTAATGTCCTCTTTCAAATCTCCTGCAAGCTAAAGTCCCTCAGCTCCAAATAGTATTTTCAACATGAATAATTTGCATGTGAGCAGAAAACCCAAGTGCATATAAAAAATTAAAAAAAGGACAAATTAAAAATGTTTGCTGTTTTCAGGCACGTATTGAACACAAAGCAATTTAATGTTTTTGTTTTTAATATCAAAAACACACATTATTTAATAGGTTGTTTCCATATTTCAGGTGTTTGGAAGATCAGAGCACCATTGATTAATCACATATTACACATTACTCAATGCTTACATTTTTATTTTCAATTTTATTTGTTCTGGTATTTATGGAGCTGACTTAAGGTGCATGTGTTCATGATTCTGTGTTGTAGAGAGGAATTTGACTAAGTCACATATGTTTTGTCTTTTTTTGTCCACAGAGTGAAAGCTCACTCTCTCCCACCTATCTACAGATTCTCCAAGCAAAATGGAAACGTAAGAACTGCTTTCATTTTGCAGAGATTATTTAGATCATTAACAAAACCTTTTAAATTGAGCGATTTCCCCTCAGCATTTTGTTCAGGGGGAGGTGCTGTTGTTCACAGACAAGGCCAGAGTTAACTGTTTTCAGTTAATGAGGGGTTGAAAAGAAAGATAGAAACACATTTCCCCAGCTCTGGCCAGTTTAGATTTTTAAGCGCCTCACTCAAGAGTTTTACATAAACAGATGTAGAAACATTCACCAGAAAACCTTTTAATCTCAAAGGGAGGTGGCTCCTGATATTTTGTGCAGCCGCTGTTTAATTTCCATAATATACATAACTCTTTATTGGTCCTTCATCAACTGACAAGACTTCCACTTTTCCCAGAGCAAGTCCATAGTCCGGTGCAGTGATAGTGGAGATGGAGACTTCAAGGCGTCCCCTCCAGGCCACACTGGAAACAACAGGGAACACCTGTCGTCCATCGTCAGAGAAATCTCTCAAGCCCGACTCATCTCTCTCAGGAAGAAGAGGAGCGGACAGAGCATGACCCTCACCATCTCCGACAATGGTAATTTAAGATCGTATAAAAGAATGTGAAGAGGAATGACACATGATGTGTTTATACTCATTCAGAGTCAGATATCAGGAGAAATGACTCTGTGTTTTATTTGGTTGAGTATATGCAGAGTCGTTGAAAAACAAAGCACTGGGATAGATAAGCAAAACCCAAAATACGTCTGTTTGGAAGAATATGTAAAAAAACATTCCACAAGCTGCTCTTTGTTGTAGGGATGTACAATTTTAATGCAAAAGAAAAGAAACTGAGGCACTCTTGCTGTGGAAACAAATGTAAAACCTTATTAGTGTGGATGCATGGCAAAGAAAAAAACACACCTATGTGTTGTAGCACGCTGACATCATCAGGGTGACTGACCAGAAGCGAATAATGAACAAGCCGTATTGGCATGGGAGATATCAGGAAATGACATCATAGCTCATTATCATAATAGACACAGCCAGTGACACAAATTAGAGGAAAATAACAAATAGACTACAGACAAAACACAATACAACTGCACTGGTACATTTCTGTAAAGATCTCTGGTTTAATTAGCGGACAAATATATATTTCACGATACAACTATATTCTATATCAATACAGCAAACATTCCTAACGATTACTTCTACTTTCTGCAGCCACCACACACAAGGAGGAAATAGGCTTGGATGTGATGTGCTGACATTTAAAAAATCAAGTGTCCTCACAACTATAGAGAGATAAATGAGTGTGTGCGCGTGCGTGTGCGTGTGTTTGTGTGTGTGTGTGTGTGTGTGTGTGTGTGTGTGTGTGTGTGTGTGTGTGTGTGTGTGTGTGTGTGTGTGTGTGTGTGTGTGTGTGTGTGTGTGTGTGTGTGTGTGTGTGTGTGTGTGTGTGTGTGTGTGTGTGTGTGTGTGTGCGTGCGTGTGTGCGTGTGAGTGCATGGCTGTTTATGAATCCATGATGAATTGAATATCCAGGTGGGCGTGTGCATACAAGTGTGATTGCATGTGCTCATGCAATTTCAGAAGATGTGTGTATGGCTTAAAAAAAAAGCATTTTCCCTCCAACACAACAACAACATGACACTGACATACACTGTAGTAATTTGCTCCCCGGTTATAATGTCTCTATGTCTGATACGTCTTTTGTCATAAATAATTACGAAAGCATGTGTCCCAAACAGGGCTCTATAACCTACAGGATTAGAAACTATAGAGACATGATGTAATGCACGCTGTTTGAAATCTTATGTAACCTGCTGCCTTCTTAAATGCCCACATAGTGGCGCTGTTGCTCTGCACAAACTCCAGTCGGAAATATTGAAAGTAGGTCTCGTATGATGACATTACCCACTATAACAAGAAACACATTACGTCACCTTCTGGGCTTGTGATTAATGTGTTTTTACATCCAAGCAGAAACTCTTTACTTTTGTGCTTTTTTGCTACTTGTACTCCTCCTGCCATCGGGATGTTCAGCTGCTATGGGAGCCGAACATACATTCTCCGTGAATGGCGTTTGTATTTTATACTATTATAATAACAAGGGGAGAGGTCATTGTATGATGAAACTCTATAGGAGAAGGGAGTTAGATTTTCTGCAGATTGCGGCTGACCTTATTGTAACTCCTGCTGCTGTGTGGACTGCATTACATCATCGCGCTGCTCGTGATAGATGTGGCCTCCTTTCTCCTCTGGCAGGAGAGTTGACGGCAGAAGCCTAAAGGAGCGTGGGGGACTGTGTCTGTGGTTTGAGGGGAGCTGGCAGTTTGCATCAAAAACAGAGGTTCAAGGAGTCTGTGAGTGTGCGTCTGAAATACATAATGTCACCGTCAATTATCCTCTGTACATCAGACTTTGTGGCATGTCATGTTATACCCACAGAAAACGACGTTGCGTTATTGGTCCCCTTGGGTGACATTGACCAGAGATTGAATTAACAGACAGACAGCTCGGAAAACAAGATCAGGCATCAGACAAGATCGTTTGAACGGCTCAGAGAGAGCATATCACATTCTCATGCACCCTCCACTGTTTGACCTTTAAAGTATTTTTGTGTAAAAGCTGCCATGTTCACAAGGAGCCCATATTTGACTTTTTCTCCTGGTTTCGTCTCTTGGCGTTAAGTCTGTCTCTGTCCGTGGTGCTGAACAGACTTCATTTACGGTACCGTAGGTTTCAGGTTCCTTTGCTCTTTTTTTGTTCATTGCTTTTTCTACATAAAATATATATATATGCTTACTTGTTATTTGTCCATTTATCTTTCTTAAAGTAAACATGAGCTAATATCACAGCTGCTTGGTTCTAAATTGGTTTTATTCCCCTCAGCATTCCAAGGGCAGGTAGTGTGTTTTGGTCTTGTTTGTATACTTTAGCTTCAAAGTAGGATCGTGGCGTTCTGATCAACTCTATTTAGTGATTCACAGCAGAGCCGCCATGTTTTCAGTGTTATTCTCCCCTCGGGGAAATCCTGCCCTGTTTGGGTATGAGGTAAACACATCCCCGATCTGCTGCCAGGAAAGATCCCAGCCAAAAAAAAGTTGGCTGACTTGCAGATAGTGTGGAAAGAACACAGTATGTAACCCACACTTCTGATCCCTGGCGTGATGGAACATTGGAGCAAAAACAAAAAGATTATTATAAAAGTGTCATGTCATTATAAATGTATTTGTGACAGAGGGGAGATAGGGATTGATGGATGTAAAGAGAGGTACGAGAGAGAAAGAGAGAAGAAGAAGACAAAAAGACAAATGAGACAGAGTGACCCAGTAACTTGAGATTCGCCCGCTGTTCTGCGCTGACTCTGTTGTGACAGCGAGGTTCGTTTTTTTTGTGTGTGTGCGTGGGTGTGTATGTGTGCCGGTACACCAGTCCCCATTATTCACTGTCTATCAGCTGCTGGGAGCCAGTCGGAGGATGACTACAGCGGTTTCTGTCTGGTGTATTGTAAAGCCTCTGACTTTTCTGCTTCATTAGAGTGAACACAGCGGTTAGTGACAGCAGAGACAAGGGGGAGGCAGTGTGGCAAGTCATGCAGCAAAGGTCATGGAATGAATTTGAACTTACTATAACAAAGGCATTTGACTTAAAAGACTTAACCAACAAGACATATTGCCTGTTGTCCGCTTCACACAACAGAGTCATCCTCTTATAGCAGCTCCTTTTTAAATTAGTTTAGTGCAGTGCCCCTGTTCTAAACCTGCCTGTTTGGAACGGTCTTAATTATTCCTGTGTTAATGCTCTGGTGCTACTTGACAATTATGCCTTGTCATTAGTGAGTCCACCTCAAACTGTCAAATTTGTATTGTTTATGCGCTGGATAAGTGAGTCTTTCCTAAAATTAGTTTACTTTATTACTGTTTACGTGTGTAGTGACAATCTGTGACAATCCTGACTTCACAACTTTTCAAAATAAATGATCTGTAATTCCACTTCATATAAAGCATTGCAGCAGCAAAACGAAGATGGTGCTTTTACATTGAAGACAAATTGACAAACAGCATGTGATTCTATGAATGTTGTTGCCACGACAGAGATCTGCATCTGCATGTGTCTCAGTTTAATATGAAAAATCTAACATCAGTTTTATCTGTTTTTAATTTTGACCCAGGGTTTGACCCAGTTACAGACCACTGCTGTAGTATATCCGAGGACGTAGAAGAAGACATGTTCAACTCACACACACTGACTGCTACAGAGCGCTGGTGGCTTGTATATTCAATACATATTATACTTTATAAATACTGAACCTGCTGTGTGTCCAAATTGCACCAAACCCGGCACTGCACTTTCTCTGACAATTTACGATACACATGTCAAATGTGAAGCTGATAGGATGAAGGGATCAAGAGACATCTGTTCCACAGACAGACACAGACATTGGTGGAGTTAATCGGTGGATCACTGGTCCAGTCTGGCCAATGTTAGATTTTCTTCCAAAAAACACATCCAGTTGTGTTGCTTATGTTCAGTTTGTAACCAATTAGCAGCTGTTGCTAACCTCAAAATAGAATGTTTATCAACGTTCCTTTTTCCTAAAGGGCCTTTGTGATCAGTTCAGTTTAATGGGGCCCTTGAGAAGAGAGGGGAGAGGAAGTGAGAGAAGAGACCGGCAGGAATGGGAAGAAAGGGAGCAGAATAAAAGGTGGAAGGAAAGAGGTCTGGACAGATGAGGGGGAGACAGGAGCCAAAGAGAAGGGATGATTAAAGAGAAGGTTAAAGAAGAGGGAATGAAAGGTTGAGACGCTGAAGGGAGGAGAACATTATGAGGAAGCAGAGGAGAAGGGGAAAAAAAGGAGCACAGGTGGAAACAAAAGGTGAATATAATGAATAGTCTGAAATGGTAAAGCACAATTGCTGGGAGTAAAGAAAGGCACAGGGATATACTGTAGGGAAGAGGTATGGACGGGGTTTGGATAATTGCCTTTCACTTGGATAATCTCTCCATTTAGAGTAATCAAAGCAGAATTTTACTTGTCTCTGCCCTTTGCTGGGGCCAAATTGCTGCTCGGAAATCAACATAAGTGCCTTGTACATCAAGAAGGGAAGGAAGGACAGAAAGGTATGGACAAGAGGAGGAGGGGGGGGGGGGGGTCCGTTCACTGATTTTTGTGAACTCGTATATGACGTAGCATGCACATGGGGGGCACACTATCATAGGCTTTTTTATAGTTATATAAGTGCTTCAGAAAATACATGGGAATAAAACAACACAGAACAAAACAAGACAAATAAAAAATGAGAAAGATGACGTAAAAGAAAGTACTAAAAGCAAATAAGATCCTTTAAAGCCAGTAAAAATCTAGCATTCCTGTAAAAAAAGCTTTTCTAAGAATATGTTTTTAGCAATGATTTAAAAAACTGGTAAAGTGTTGGCACGTCTAATTTCCTCAGGCACCGAGTTCCAGAGCCTCGGGGCCCTGATAGCAAAAGTCTGGTCACCCTTAGGTACCGGCCTCCGCCTAAAACCTACAACAGCGTCAGTAAGTCTGAGATATAACCGGTGATCCCACCGTGCTGAGCTCTAAAAGTTATTAAAAGATTCTTTAAATAATTCTGAAATTTAACTGGCAGCCAATAAAGGGGAGATATGGGCCCTATGCTTGTTGTTAAAATGTGAGCGGCAGCGTTTTCCACTTGCTGAGGCCATGTGCATGTAAATAGTGCATTGCAGTCGTCCAGACGTGAGAAGACAAGGGCATGGATAAGAAAATTATCTGAATCTGTCAATATAAGCAAACTATCATCCTAATGGAGTGAATTCAACAGAATCAATACTGTGTACGACAACAGGTGCTGCTTTTAAAAAATACAAGTTTTTCCACTGGATGAATATTCAAGCGATCTCGGCAACCGTGTGGCACAGTAACAAAATCGCTATCCATTATTAGTTAAGTTTAGCATTGAATCCTCAAGGGCGTCCACCTCACTCAAAATCTCAAACCCTCGTGCTCTGAATAGCCTGTTGTTTCTTTGTTCATGTTTGGATACTGCAGCAGTCTGTCCCCATTATTGTCATTGAAGGGGCTTTGATTCAAAGTCAATGAAGTTGAGATATTTTCAAAAAGACGGAAAAAAAAACTTATTTCCAAACTTCATTGAAGGGGCTTTGATTCAAAGTCAATGAAGTTAAAATATTTTCAAAAAGACCGAAAAAAAAAAACTTACTTCCAAACATAAAAAGGAAAGATTCTTGCTTTTATTGACAAGTTGATTGCGAAAGGAATGAAGGTTGTTGCATATGCGAGCGCTGTGCACTGTGTCATCCCTTCATGTGTGTGTGTGTGTGTGTGTGTGTATATATACAAGACATCCAGCCAGATCAACCTCCTGCCTCTGGTGTCATAAAATGTGAAGCCGCCGTGGGGAATTAGCCCTGTTAGCATATGTTTCTATAATGCCTGTCAGCGTGAAATAGGGTTCAAAACAGCCTTGGGAGACAGGAGACATGTACACAAAGAGGCTGTGTGTCTTAAATCGTGTGCCTGTGTCAAAAAGAGGCTAAGCGGCGGAGGATGAGAGATGGCAACATTTAAAGGAAGTTTTTTTTTCCCTCCCTTGCCAAGTTCTTAGAAAGTGCGAGAAGTGTTTTTAAAGTAGTCATGTGTGTGTGAGTGTTGATTTTGTTCTTATATTATTTGTGCACAAGCTCATGTGCCACATCCCAGACAACATGACCATCTTTTCCTCTCCCTCTTTCATTCTCCGTCTACTTTCATCTCTCCCCCTTTTTTTCCACTATATACGACAGAAACAGGTTCTTCATGACCCTTTGATGCCGGATTAGCGGATTAAAGAGCAGGGTAGCTGTGCTAATCTGCCACGTTAATCTGTTAACAAGTGTTTCGGCTGCGACATACAACTGTGCCGCCGATGACATACAAAGTATAACGTAGGGGTAACGTGTGCCACTTTCACCGACACAAATTTCTCCTAACGTCTGTCACTTCTCATGGAGCCTGCTTTGCATGTTTCAGGAGGGTTTTTTTCTGAGGTTGAGCTCGTAGACGTGCAGCTGAAGTGAAGCTGTGATCTGAGCAACGGTGACTGAAACAACTTTGACGCAACGAGTAAATGTTGTTCATGTTTACATAATTTGCCAGTTCTAGTACAAACATGTGGGTCAAAGAGAACATGAACACATGTGACAAAGAATGTGCAATTCTGAATTTTACAGAACCTGAATTATCATTCTAACTTGGTTTAATGATTGATTATTCAACCATAACAAATGCTACTGGGTTAATTGATCATTAATTGAATAGCTACAGATACATAGCTTCATTTAAGAGCAGCAGTCATTTTTTTGTTGGTGTGCTTTTAGAAGAGAGAAGAATCAAATTCAAAATCTGTTCATATTCCACTGAATAGACAGAAGCCATTTGGATTTCAGCCTTCATGTAATGGAGATACTGGCTGGCAACGTTTCAGGAACCTGTGAGACAAGTGACAGAGACCTACGCCTTGAATTATTAAAATATTTAACTAAATCCATAAACTGTAGAAATATGACTGGGCCTGTCCGACTGCAACACTGGGAAGCCCAGCTTTGCTCTGATTTAGTGTCAAAGCTCTTTAAGCAGAGGGCTTCACACAGGAGGCCTTTTCTAAACTGCTGGAAATAATGTATGGTATTTTTTTAATGCCGCAGATCCATCTGAGAAACAAACCTCGATGTAAAGGATGTGGTACACTGGCAATACTTTATATAATCAATTTGATAGAGCACAGGGCCCCACACTGTACAGGACCTGTGTATCTGGTTTGGTGCATACAAGATATAAAAAATGTTTTATGTATATATACAGTATTTTATAGACTTTATGATATTTAAGTCCCATTATGCTAATTGATTTTAAAGGTACACTTCAGGAAATGAGTTGCCTGGAAACCAAACTTATCAGCAAGCTTGTGTTTATTTGCTCTTGAAGATGGGTCTGCCCACATTTCCAAAGCCATACATCTCAAACAGGTTTTATACGATGACGCCACTGAAGCATTTTCATCAACAGCCAAAATGTCTGTAACTAGTGTGGAGGGGTCTGTTGCAACTGTATTAAATTAACTAAATGTCAATGCTTCACCATCACAGCTCTTCTCTGCATGTTGTATGTTGCATTGTGCTATGTTAGCAATTTCCTTGCTCTGATTTGTTTGGGGGCAGCGTGGTGGTGCGGCTTCCTCCCACAGTCCAAAGGCATTCCAGTTGGGGTTAGATTCATTGGAGACCGTACATTTCCTGTAGATGTGAATGTGAGAGTGAATGGTTGTTTGTCTCTGTATGTGGGCCCTGTGATATGCAGGCTGTGAAAACAAGAGGCAGGAAAGAAAAAGGTGAAACATGTTGTCGCAGTAGCTGTATATTTTTAATTTTAAGTTGTCTGCACTTTATATGCTATGTTCTGGACCCCATGAAGACTAGAGGCACACCCATGTGCTTCTAATGGGGCTCAAATAAAATAAGTAAAATCAAATATCATGACTTTTAATCAGCAGTATGGGTCAAGCTCCAGGGAACATCACTTCAACCCTGAGGCTTATGATTCTCCTGACACCCTGACTGTAGCTCGTCGACCTTATAAACCTATGCTTTACATGAGAGTTTACTGTGTGTATGCATGAGAGAGAGAGAGTTAGAGCCAGAACCAGATGAAGAAGAAGCAAACAGTCCAGTCATCAGATTTGAAGCAGCTGCAGTGGCTTCTCTGTGCAGCATCACTATAAACCGAACCTCTGTGACGGTAGCCGGCCACACAGTCATTAAACCCTTTTAACAGGACCCTGGTCAGTGACTGGAGGACGCTTGCTGAGTGGCAACATTTCCTAATTACCATTCGGAGTTAGTACCCATGTTGTTTTACACTCCGCCATTACTCAGGCACGTGCTGACTGGGGTAAATCAGACTGTATATACAGTACGTAAGCAATATGCTGTGCTTTATGGTGATAGTTGTGTGGAGTGATTTAGGTACATTAGGTAGTGAGTGTGTATTTAACACTACAGAGGCTTGTTGTGGATGTGTCAGTGTTTCCCAGGCTTTGGTTTATAGGCATAAACACACTGTGTATTACAGCTTTGGGTTTATTTAGCGCTGCAACCTCTGGCATTTAGTTGTTTTGAAAGAATTAATATTCTGCTCATGTGCAGCCAGAACCCCCCACACACACACACACACACACACACACACACACACACACACTATTGACCATGACATCCACAGCGTTTCCAGGAACACGTCTTTCCAGTGCTTGTTAGGCAGATGTCCGCCTGTCAGAGGTGATAATGCCTGAGTGTCTCATCGTGCCTGTTGACTACAAAAGGGATGTATTAACAACAGTGGTTCCATCAGGCTGTGGGGACAGAGGCTTGATTTCATTCAGCATTCCTCTCCTTTCATGGACTACATGGGCAAAACAACCAACCGTGATTAACCTACACAGTGGATGATGGGTGATCACTAGACTTTGCACATTAAATGTCGAATAAAGTTGGTTTTTTTCAGGTGATTTTCTCATAAACAGTGCAGTAAGTTAAATATATACAAAATCGGGAATACCAATATTTCTCTATGGCTTGATATTTTAATTCTAACATTTCAATACACTCAAATCTCGATTATATCATTAATAATGTCTCAACACTTTATGGAAAGATTTATTCGGTTCGTGTTCATGTGTCACTGCTCTAAGGACGTTCAACCCCCTGAAAAGTTATGTGACAGATTAACAACTAACTCTGATGAAGGACTTGTTTATAGGTTTTTAGGCTGGTTCCTCTCCAGTGCAGTGACTTCACAGCCATTTAAAAAGCATCACACACCCTCAGTGAATCTTTTCGCGGCTCAATTTTGCAATGAAAAAAAACAAAACACATTCTTGAACTTGACTCCACAGATTTCCTGTGGAGTCAAGGACTTGAATGCACTGTGTGGTTTTTGCACATTAATGCTTCCTGGAGGAGCGGAGAAGCTTTTAAACAGGATATTGGACCTCACAACTCTCTGCTCGGCACTGCTGCTCACTGCAATTCAACATTGGACGACAACAAAAACCCTGCACTTTCTTATTTGCCGTTAGAATTGCGTATTCATAAACAATATGGTGATGGAACATACAACGTGGTTCTTTTATTTCCGTCCATCGTCCGACCCCCTGTTGAGTTTAAACTCGTCACTTTGACTTCAGTAAACATGGAGATGATTGGTAACAATCTCTCACATCCTGCAGAATACAAGGGGAGCATGTGCCTGTTTGCTAACGGTGGTGCCGGGAAATAGTCTGTGGCAGTTGTTGACGTGCAGAGCTCTCAGGGAACCACAGAGGGTTGTGTCGAGTGTTTTATTAATTAAGTCTATTAATGTAATCCTTACATATTTCATGGAATAGTATCTACATCATATTACCTGGTGTCAATTGCTCTCAGGTTTCCCCCCCCAGTGTGTCAGTGTCTTTATGAGAAGTGAATGTGCACATCAAGTGGAAGCAGAGACCAGTGAAATGTGCCACTCTGTATTGTACAGTGTTTCTTTCTCTGCTTTATACACAAGGCAGTGTGTGTGTGTGTGTGTGTGTGTGTGTGTGTGTGTGTGTGTGTGTGTGTGTGTGTGTGTGTGTGTGTGTGTGTGTGTGTGTGTGTGTGTGTGTGTGTGTGTGTGTGTGTGTGTGTGTGTGTAAAGAGAGACATACAGTAGTTGGCTAGTTGAGGCTTGGGAGGTTGTTGTTATTTACTTGCTGCTATCACTTCATCTCCGGTTGTGTTTTATTGCCCTGCTCTGCAACACCCCTCATTTATAACTCTACCTTTCATAAGAATGGCAGCGAGAGCCATTTATATGAGTAATTATACCCGCTTACAGTTGCATCCTTGTTTTACCTCTCGCTGATGGATGAGATGTTGCATTACCTCTGAAATGGGGGTGTGCTCCGTCGCTGTTTGTGTGCCAATGTAAGTGAATGTAGGAATGTGTTTGTGTGTGTGTGTTTGTGTGTGTGTGTGTGTGTGTGTGTGGGGTTGTGTAATTTCTGTCTGATTATGACAGAAAAAAGAAAAACACTTGCGCACGCACACACAAACACACAAAACTGTCCGGGCAACTCCAAAGTCACAACCCAAATGTACTGGATTTAATGAGGAGCGAGGAGGGGATGTTCTAAATGTTGTATTTAATTTGATTTAGCATTTTCATGAGCCCGTGCCTCATCCTCAAATCACGTTAAGATGTTTAGAGTCGCGGCGGCTCATCCACTGCTTACGCTCAGTCGTTCAGCCATCGCCGTTAATGAATGCAGCCGATTTCCATAAAATATTCTTAAAGAAGTCCGTTATTATTACCATAACGTTTCATCTCCCACCATAGCTAAACTTCAATCAGTTTTGCATTTGAAATGCATTAAATGTCTCCATAAACTCCTCTAATCTCTACCTGAGTCATTTTTCTTCTTTAACTGGTATGTGTGGAAGGGGAAACTAATATTAAGGACATTAATTACACTGTTTCTTCTTTTTTTCTTTCTCCACCACTCTTTTGCCGCTTATTTCTGATTGGAAATTTCAGTCTCATCCTGTGTTTCAAAAACAAGTGTGTAATTATGTTGTTTATCAGAGCGTATAGTTGTATTCCTCTTATGATGTTTAGGGTTAATTATTCCAAAGGCCTCCGATGCACATGCTCACATGAAAACTGAAAATCCCCCTTATTAATTTTGCACTCCAACAAACCTGCCTCGCTGGGCTGAGCGCTCCGATAGAAACGAGTGTGTGTGGCTGCTGTTGGGTTTGTGTGATGTCCTCATTTAAACAGCAGGAGTCTCAGTATCACTTTGTAATTGTTTAGACTGCAAATGGTGACAGGTGTTTCCTCAGGGGGCCACCGAAGGATATTTGCCATAGCTGAAACTAATCTGGCGATTGTTATAAAGGCTCGTCGTGCGTCTTTGTTTTTCTTGTCTTTTTGTGCTGCTGTACGCAACCAGCTTCAAGTACTTTGTACAGTCTGTGACTTGCACTGTTGGTGAAAAGAAAAAATCGAAGCTTCAGCGAAGGAAACCGAGCATTTCTTCAAACTAAACAAGAAAATGCAGGTTCCATCCTCCCTTCATGTTAAATCTAAGATCCTGAAGATAAACACCCCTGGAATCTCTTTAATACATCTTGTGTGTGTGTGAGGTAATACGAGCAGTAGGTTCTCTGAGGTACAACAACCTCCACCTTATCAAAACAACACCAGACACTTCCTTTGTCTGGGCAAGTTGTTTACTTGCCTGAAAAAAAAAATGTATTGGTTGCTTCCCCCTCTGACCACCAGGTGTCACTCTTGTGCTGTATTTGTTCAAATCTGGGGGAAAAAAGCAGCTGCTGAATAGAAGCTGTATAATTTCAACAAGTCACTTACTGCGTGGTGAATAAAAGCTCCCTTATTTATAGGAGGAGAGCTTTATGGATTCCTGAAATGATGTAATGGGCTGTGATTGAGGAATTCAGGGTTTAGGGTCCTGGAAAGTCGTCAGCACATAAATCCAACTGATGAAGGTTTTCACATAACAAGGCCGGCATTGAATTAATCACAATTCACCAGCATGTAGCCAGTTTTTCATTTTTTAAATTCCACTTAATTTAATTCTGTTGATTTCTCTCAAATATTAAATGATTATTCATATCTTTGCGGAGCTGTACATCAATTTACGACCTTTCTGCCTCTGTTTTGTCTGATTAGGCCTCGACAAGTCTACCTATGCCCGAGTGAGATGAATAAATAGTCTCATATTTACACTGCGATGACACTTATCACTCATCTTCAACTTATATTCCACCTAACAAGCCCATACTCAAAACTCACTATCACACATTAGGATGATGAAACACATGGTTTTCCACATGTTCTATACTTTTTCATAACCTGCTTTGATTTTCTTTTTTTTTTTAATCAGCCTCAGTTGTTTGCGATGCTCAGTGAGTCTGTGTTCTCCTCCTATTCCCAGATGACCAGGAATCAAAGGCTGATGATGGAAACACTGATGACAAAGCCCCTCAAGAGCAGCCAGCTGAAAAGGTAAAAGCAAAGAGCAGTGCACGTGATAGACTATTGCACGGATCAGTAATGACGTCTTTATGAAGATAGACTGGAGGCAGGTGTACATTCGGTTTGAAGGGCCCGGATGTTGTTATGATTGCATATTTATACCAGCAGTAATTGGCTGAGTCTGATGCAATGTTTGAAAAAAAACTTATAATCAAGGAGGTTATGTTTTCATCTGCATTTGTTTGTTTGCAAAAACACTACTGGACAGAAACTTTTCTGATGGATGCGATGAAGGTCAGGGAAGGATCCATTAAATTGTGGTGCACATCTGGATCAGGGGGCAGATCCAGGTTGTTTTTTTTAGAGATGGGATGCAGAGGGCACTTTTCCACATTGTCACATCCTTCTCTGAGAATAATGAATTGGTCTTGATAAAAAAACGTCAGGCACATTTAGGGGATGAATATTTATAAGTTTGAAATTTTGAATAAATATTACCAACATCACCCATTAATGTTTAACCGGAAAAATTATATAATTATATAATTGTTATTTGATGACATCAATTAATACTCATTGGTTAATAGACCATTGGAGACATGCCTTTCTTATTCTCCACTCCTCATTGTGCATTGATTGACATTCCATTAGAAGGCTCTCAGGGAGAAACACTTGATTTGTAAGAGCTCATGACTCTAGTGCTGTCACTCCTCCAGGAGAGTGTAGGGCACAGGAATAATTATTGTCAAGCAATCTACTTATACCATTTGCATACCTATTAAAATACAGTATTGAGAGCTATAACTTGTTTCCATGGTATTATCCCATTACAGAAACCTGCAGATGATGATTCAAAAGCTGCGGAGGAGAACAGCGAAAAGTCAGAAGAGCAGAAACCTCCAGACGAAGACGCAAAAGCTGCGGAGGAGAACAGCGAAAAGTCAGAAGAGCAGAAGCCTCCCGACGAAGACGCAAAAGCTGCAGAGGAGAACAGCGAAAAGTCAGAAGAGAAGAAACCTCCAGACGAAGACGCAAAAGCTGCGGAGGAGAACAGCGAAAAGTCAGAAGAGCAGAAACCTCCAGACGAAGACGCAAAAGCTGCGGAGGAGAACAGCGAAAAGTCAGAAGAGGAGGAGGAAGCTGCTGCTGAAAACACCAAAGAAGAAGAAGAAGAGGATGCTTCTGCCGGCAAAGCAGATCGGGAGGAAAACGAGGAGACAAATGGTGAAAAAGGGGGAGATGAAGAGAAAAAGGGAGATGAAGAGCCAAGTGAAAAAGAGGGTGAAGCAACAGCAGAACCTGAGGAGAAAGAGGACGAGGTAAAAGAAGAAGCAGCAGAGGAGGTCACGGACAAGAGCAAGGAGGAGGTTGAGGGCAAGGAGGAGGTTGAGGGCAAGGAGGAGGTTGATAGCAAGGAGGAGGTTGAGAGCAAGGAGGAGGTTGAGAGCAAGGAGGAGGTTGAGGCTGAGGAGGAGGTTGAGGCTGAGGAGGAGGTTGAGACTGAGGAGCAGAGGTCCAGCGGTAGCAACAGTGATAAGAGCCAGGACAGTACAGAGAAAGAGGATGGAAGTCATGCATCTTCTGAGGGTGAAAAGGACGAGCAGGGCAAAAACGCAGAAGAGGAGAAGCAAGATAAAGTCAGCGAAGAGGGGGAGAAAAACAGCGAGGACGAGAATAATGATGTAGACGCAGAGGAGGAACAGAAGGAGACGGAAAACGACAGCGACCCAGGGAAGACTCAGTCAGATAACGAGACAAAAGACGACGATAACGACAAAAGCAGCAGTGGCAACAGTAACCAGGAGGAAGATGTGAGCGAGACAAAAGAGGGGGCTACCGAAGGGTCAGGGGAAGAGGAGAGGAAGGAGAACGGGGAGGTCGAGGGAGTAGAAGATGATGAGGTGGAGAGCGAAGCGGAGCTGGACACAGAGGACAAAAATTCAGCCGGACCCAAGGATACGGCAGCAAACGGAGAGACAGGAGAGGGTGATGAAGAGAAGGAAGAGGAGGAAAGACAAGGAGAAGGATTAGAAAAGAAGGAGAAAATGTGAAAGTTTATTGGGTTGAGCGGTGCTGAAGATGGGAAGCAATGTTTTACAATGTGTAAAATAGCAAATACATGGAAGGCAAAGCACGACATGACTGCAGACATATTTACTAGATGGCCTTGTAGAAGTCGCCCTGAAAATAAAATGATTTGACATCGCAGAGCAATATAATCTTTGAAATGCTGACGGTTAAATATAGTTTTAAAAAAATTCAGGTAAACTGTTTTATTCATAACTAACTCTTCATTTATCCATGTCTGAAAGAGATAAACAACAAATACAAACTCTAATAATATACTTTTATTTTCCATTTACAAGTGCTGTGAACTTCGGAGCTGCTTTACACTGTGAGAACGTGTAGTGAGTGATGCAGGGGAAATTGAAATATACACATTAATATTACATTTTTAAATCAAATAATATATATGTTTTCTCACAGGTATGATTCTGTTAGCTGCTTGTTTCAATGTGTTTTTTTTTGTATGTATGGTGTTATTGTCCCAGAGCAAGTGAAACACATGAGCTTTTAAAGTGAGTACAATGAGCTGTATGTGATTCTGCATGTGTCTGAATGTAAAGCTATATAGGTTATGTGATAAGGAATGTAGCTGGGAAGTCTTCTTTATAAAGCTGTTCCATTTTGTTCCACTTTATTTGTATTTATTTTTCTTCTACCAAATAAATAAATAAGAAAATGAAAACCACGGTGCTTTATTGTATCAGACCTTTGTGCCTCTCAATCCTCTCAGGTCTGCTTGATGATTCATCATAAAAACTAAAAGCTAATGTATTAAAAAATGAAAAGACAACTCAAGAGTAATGGTCAAATTGGACAATCTACTTTATTATAGTATAAAAGTATTTATGTTTACTGTGGTGAAGGCGGGATGTTCTTTACTCTTTATTTTTAGGTACAGCTTCACTCACTGTAACCTTTTGCTCTTACTTTTGAATTTAAAGTAGAGTCAGAAGAGTCATTACTCTCCATATCGATTCTGGACGAAGTATCTGCATCTGTTACTTTGAATGAAGGTAGCAAATAGCAGCAAAGGAATATATATATATATATATATATATATAATTCCGTTAATTCACCCAAACACTGTAAACCTAACACAACCTAAAAACAAGGACGGCAGCACTAAAATGACTTCAAATATAGGAATACACGTTTACTTAAGAGCAGATGGTTTCTAAGTCAGAAGCAATTACAATTTCCAGAATAGTTTTCATTATGATGTTTACAATAAGAACTATTTCCCGGGGTAAATAAACTGATGGCTGCCTCCAACACTGAACACACGGAATCTATTCCATTTCTGCAGTTTCTCCACAAACTTAGTGTCTTTTTTGTTTTGTTTTTGTCAGACACATCGGTGCCTCCACTCTTAAACCCTTGGATTCAGGTCATGAAGACTTAATAAGTGTCATAAGAGTTTTTCCATCATTTAATGAAAAGGGGTTAGTCTCTCTAAGGACCTGATCGGCCTTGGCTTCATTAATTCACTATTTAAAGCCCTAAACATATCTGGTCTTCGGTACTAAAGCTTAAAGTCCTGTGTGCAGACAAGAACCACAACGTACCTTTCCTTTAGCCTCGTGCTGATCCACCTCAGGTATGTACACATATGTAGTATATCATGTTGCTCTCGATATGACATGATATGACAGAGCTGAGTAACCCTTGTGCAATACAGAGACTTTCATTAAGGAACGTTGACATTGTTCACCCACTGTGGTCGCAGGAGTTTGCAGTGTTCAATAACGGGATTCATTGTGTGTCGCTGAGCCGACTGATCCTTACAGCTAAAGGTTAGCACAGGTTAGACATAGGAAGTGTTTAGTTAAGTTTGAATGCACATCATACATGGTCAGTGTAAAACCTTTATGTTTTTTTTATTATCATACTTTATAGCTAATTATACTGCCAACATCATTTTTTTTAAACTATATTAATGTAAAGGATATTTCTCTTTTTTTGGGGGGGGGGGGTTTATTCTAATATTTCCTTATGCTTTTAACCTTGTTTTCCATGTAACACACACACACACACACACAGAGGGGCCGGCAGCGGAGGATGTAAGACAGAATTAATGGCAACTCCAGGAATAGCACCTTAAGGATCATCACCCCGACCAGTCGGGCTTTATGACTCACTCACACACACAAACACACACACACACACCAGCCCCCACCTCCCCTGTGTCGCTTGCTTGTTCCTCTCTCCTCCTTCCTCACCCTCTCTCATCCGTGCTCTCCCTCTCCCCTTGGATGGTGACTCACAAACACACGGACTGCATGAATCCCAATTTGAGCAGCTGCAGGGATGAGAGGGCGGCGAGGCCATCGCACTCACTAAAATAGATCAGAGATCACACTGCAGTTTCCGTTCTGCGTGAGGCTGCTTGCAGCTAATTTACACAACCGACTGTTTCATGGAAAAACACAGACACAGAATGACTGAATGAGGAAGTGCATCACGGTTCTTTAGTCTCTTTTAAATTATCATCTCTTTTAAATTATCATTGACTGAAAAAATAGGTTGCATCAATTTATTATTGTGAAAGTACCTGCAAATCTACCCAGTGTATTTACATTAGACTAAAAATCCAAAATATAATATGCGCTTAAGTTTTAGGCTTTGATGCAGATTAACCAATTGTTTGTATGAATGGAAAGACTGAGCGAAATAACAGAATGAAGCTTTCACCCTCACTATAATGCAATACTGGTGATGATGCTTATTAAGTGAACATGGAAATGTCCCTTTGATAGTTTGGTGATAATGTTTTGATATGAGGATACAGAGAATCTTCACACGTTTTTTAAACTACAGGTATTTCAGGTTTATTGTGTTCTTTAAAAATAGACATACTCTCTGTAGACACCGATATACAGACGGGTGACTGTTGGGACCGTAAAGGAAGAATCTGAATAAAGTGGAGTGGGGAAAGATAATGAATGCAAATATATAAGTGTAAGTATATATAAGTAGTATGAGTATGTACTTCACATGTGGCATGTTTCAAAATGCTGAGCAGGACCAGTTAATTCAGATTTTTCTATCAAGATGGCAGGAGGATAAGATCTTCGCTTTGACAGAGGGTTTATTGTCAGGGCACAGATGGCAGGAGCTTCAGTTAAAAGGCTCAACTGGCCAGTGTTTCAATATGACAGTGATTACGTGACATCTGTGTTTGGATCCACGGGAAAGACGTCAGTAACTAGGGTCAGGAATTGTGATGTGACAGCTCACATTTGATGCTCGTGATGCTCGTGAGTTGCTGTGATACATGAAAAAATAACCTCGTCTTATAGTGTCAATGCAGGACCGTGTTCAGGAGAACAGTTCTGTCGGCGGTCGCGTAGAGCGGTATTATCAAACTCCTCGTTGAAAAGATGAAAGCACCTTTGTGAGTTTAGAGGTGCAAATAAACTATTGACACTGATCTACAGATATGTGTGTGGGGGGATGGTCAGATGAATCACCCTTCACCATGTTCTCGACAAGTGGGCGAGAGCAGCAGCGGAGCGGTGCAGGCATGAGCGCTTCACTCCTGCAGCGAGGGGATCTGGTGGCTCTGTTATACTGCGGGGGATTTTTAAGGATTTTCTTGTGAGAGGAGGTCTTTTCTGCTACGAGGACAAATGTCCATACTGACAGGAGTGGTCTCTTCCAGTATGAAAATGCCCCCAATCCAAAGGGTGCAAGGGGATCGCTGAATGTTTAGATGAAAACTTTTGAAACACACAACTATGGAGATTTGGCACTGATATGTTTGTCAGCACTCATTGAACCACAGTGATAATCCCACCATTAGAGTTCAGAGACTCGTGGGATCAATGCCGAGGCCCATTGAATCTGCTCCGGTGGCTCAACGCCTCGTCAAGATACATTATGTCGGTATTTGCTTTGTCACCCGTCTGTATATTTGTTCTTTATCCGATCCAACCTTCAGTAAGTACAGTCGACTTGTTTTATTCACTGGGAGAATCCACTGTTACAGCAGGAGACAGTAGAAGATAGAATCAGAGGGAAATAAGATCAAAAGCATTTTTTTTTAGATACATAACAGAAAAGAAATCTCCCAGATTCTGGGCTGGAATAAAAAATTAAACTAAGGTCGGTTAAAGCAACACCATGTAACTTTTACTGAGCAACAGCGCCCTCTGCAGCCACACGTGGTGATCATTCTGTCGGGGTTGCGTGTCTGAGTGATTAAGTGGTTTTAATGTAAAACCAAAGACAACAAAAACCAAACTGATTAGAATTCTTAAGTTTTTTTCTTATTTCAAAAGTTTCCTCACAGAATATCGACGTTAAACGCTGTTTTGAAAATTATTTTTAAGTCTTTTTAACTGATCTTCAATTGGGCATTACTCTTGAACTAGCTGGGCCTGATTTTATCATTATAAGCACAGACTAAAAGTAACAAAGGGCAAGAACAGATGTTCAGGGTGAGGAGTTGGAATGAAACTGGCAACCTTCCCAATGTTCCAAGTCAGTGAACCGTCAAACTAATTTTAAAGCTGCTATTTTAAGGTACAAAAAAAGTTTCATAGTGTTGCTTTAAAGAATAAAAAATTAAATTCACAGCATGTAGCAATACGTCAGCACATTTATTATCCACTTACTAAACACTGGCCCAACTGGAGTGTTTGGTTACAGCAGCTTTGTTTTTCTTCTTGTATTGTTCTACTTGACAGTTGGTTCCTTTGTAACATCTCCTTTGTTAGTATGTTGTTCTTCAAAGCTCTAGCTACAATTGTTTGTTTTGAATGTGCCGAATATGTTTAAGCGTTGAAATGAAAATCCAGAATTCCTCAAAGTGAAAGAAGAAAGGCAGTAAAGACGGGAGCGGAGGCTGTGAGAAGTCAAGTTACATGAACAGTACAGTATTTCATACAATGAGCATCCACCATTCTTGCCGCATGAATTTGAAGGAGCTGCTGCATCGATACACATTTGGAGGCATGTAGCTTGATGGCACTTGGACAGTAACTACCACTGTAACACATGATTTTGAATCCATGTCCAGTGTGTTGCAATTCATGTAAAATGAAAACAAAAAGAAATAATAATAATCATTTAAAATGGCATGGTCACAAAAATTCAAAACACATGTTTATGAAACATAAAGAGAGAACGTTTTCAAAAACAGTTGTGCTTGAAAGTTACGGTTACAGTATGTGAGCTCGAGCTTGTGCCAAGCTTGTATGAAATAAAATAAAAACCTTATTGATGTATTTTCTGTCTCAGATATGGTTTGCGAGTGATATAATGACCGTACATTGTCTGTGAATTATCACTTTACACAATGTAAACAGTGAGCGCTGTCAGACACAATCACAATCTCCTCATCCCCCCCCCCCGTTACGTAACATATCTGTCATGTTGTCTCTCCTCACGCACCCTCGCACCATCTCCATCTCTTTGACCAGCTCAGGAGGAGAGGGACAGAGAATGAACGGGTTTGCTATATACGACATGATGAAGGCCTTGTTTATCTCACCCAGAAAGTATAAGCTGTTTGATTTAGTGGCAGACTGTGCCGCTCTGCATGTTCTGTCCGGTTCAATGTAGCTTTCATCGGTCTGTCTGGTCCGGTCTCATCGATCCTGTCTGAGGATTTACTGGAGGAGACAAAATCAGAGGCCTAACAAGACAGATGAAAATGTCAGTGTGGGATCTACCCGCAAGGTTTGTTCTAATCAGCTTGTGCCTAATTTGTTCTGACTACTTGCAGAAATATCTGTTCTGTTCTGTACTCATCAGTTATAGTACATGTATTCGTGTTGTGTGGTCGTGATGGACAGGGTCTGGCTCACAGTTCAGGGATAAATACACAGAGTATGCACACAAGAGTATAGCTTCCACAATAACACTCTGCTGTCTCTGCTTTTAGTCACCAGGCAGAAATAATGGTTGTCGGGCCTGGTGCGTCTTTTGATCATTTCAGTGAACAGGGCCCAATCAGCAATAACTTCAAACAACACTGCATCTGCTGCTCTGCACCCTCCAGCACTAACACCCTCCTTTTCAGTTTTTTTATAATGTGAATCCTCTCGGCAGGAAAATGCTCTGTGGAAGCTGCGATTATGTTGTTCAGCAGCCGTGTTCTATTGATTTGTGTCTGAGGTTTGTTTTCTGGGCAGGGCTCGAGAGCTGCATGTGCTTTGTTAGATAACAATGAGTTTTAGGCAACTGATATTCCTTTTGATCGTCTCTATATTAACTCTGCAGCTACTGTATGTAACCGTAAAATCAAACTTCAATGTCAAACACGGCAAATAAAGACAAGGAACCGATATAATAAGTAACATGTAAGTTGACCTTTCAAAGGAGAAAATATACATCTAGATCAACACCCACAGGTGTGTATACGCACTCGCACATAGTCTGCTCTCCAATCACTCCTCATACACTCTTCTTCACTTTATGCCTTCATGTCGACGACTGTCAGGTGTCCAACTTTGAGTTTGCTGGCTGGATGTTCTGGACTTTGGAAAGCGTGACTGGCACTTTTCCCTCGCCGGGGGTGGGTGCTCTCATTATGGGGGTACCTGCGACAAGAGCAGATCGGCTTTCAGGGGTGTCCACACGCGACCAGTACAATTTAACAGCTAAACTAAATTTATTCTACTGACAGTTTGGCAAATTTATTCCATTTTGTGTTATAATGAGACAGAACGGGACCAAATCTTACCAACTGTTGCGTGCAGATCTGCCAACCTCTCCTTAAACTTTTGCTGCAGATACAATTCTTCTTTGGAATAGCTTTTGGCAAAGGCTGACAGCAGGAGGCCCACAGCCATGGAGGTGCCGCCCACGCAGAACAACACGGCGCCCGTCAGCTTGCAGACGTCCAGGGCGCGGTTGAAACTGACAGCATGGCTGTTCAAGAAAGAGACGAGTAGTTTAGTGCTTTAATTGGAAATGTAACATTGTGTTTCTGTACAACTAATACCCGCAAACATGAAACATGAAAAAACTCTACAATAATGAGACCAAATGTTACCTTTTACCTTTTTTTAAATGTGGTTAATCAATATTTTGACTAGTTCAGCAAAATAAGAGCCTTTGTTCAGTTTGCAATCAAAGACATTTACAATGTCTACCCTTATATATAACTTATGTCCCACTAGGCAGGCAATAAATGCAAATACAGCCATTATTACAGCTGTTAGATCTACAGTAAAGCCATATAAGAATATGATTTTTTACTTTTATTTGACTGTATTGTTTCTATACCTGTCAACAAAAAGTAGATCATCCTCGCCAAATGCCTCGATCCTGGTTGGAGTGGTGTACCCCACCAAAACAATGATGAAACCTGACACCAAGATCAGGGAGCCGAACACGAGACAGACCTGGACAGAGGAAAAAGGACATTGGGGGGTGTAAGAGAGACTGTAATCAAAAGCAAAGTCTTGATAACAAAATGATAATGAAAGCATCTGAGGCGTGGTTTTGTTGTTGTTTTAAAGTTAGCCTTACCTTCCAGAGTAAAGAGCTCCACCTGCTAGGTGATCTCTGAATCTGAAAATCTTCATCGCGTTCCCAAATAGAAGCTGTGCACTCCTCATAAAACTGGGATCGTAGAGAAAGAGATGCTTCACTCACATTTCAAATACACAAATTAAAACCCACAAGAAATCAATATCTGAAACCCCAAGTTTCACAAAGAAGCAGTAAAGTGATTACGATATGAGACTGTGATGATTGGAGTTTGTAGCAGAGAATGGTTCATATGTGCATCCCTAACCCCTAACCCTATATACAGCACGTGCGTGTGTGTGTGTGTGTGTGCGAGTTGTACCTGGTGTAGGTAGGAGCGGACTCCATACTGCTGGCAGTTCCCGCTGGCTTGAACTTGCTCTCCGTACTCCGACCCACAGATCTCTGGGCAAGAAGTCATCCTTCACATCTGTGTACCTGCTTGAGGGCACATACACATGCAGGCACACACACACACACACACACAAACACACGCACACATATACACACACATGCATGAATGCACGGCTGCACGCTTGCTCGGAGGAACCACCCATGCGGTTTGTGGACAAACGCTGCATAAACATGTACACACATGCGAATACTGTACATTTAAACATTCACATCCACAAACACACACACAAGCGCTCACCCCTAACACGCAGCGCCAGATAGTTATGTAACATCCAACTGAAGGCAAGGCTGGCCCGCTACATTGAGATTAATGATGCATTCTCCTTGTCTGCCATTATGAAATAAGCCCATGAAATATTACATCGCTCCTCCTCTTGAGATTCAATATTGTGTCTGCTAGTTGCAGAGAGTGCTGACATGCACAGAATTAACCCGTTCCATGCAATCAGCACCCATCAGCACCCACAGTTTGTGCCGTGGATCAGAATCTAGACAATATATTTTGTATATAGCAGGTTGAAAGCTTTCATAGAAGATGCAAACTAAGGACATGCTGTGTAAGTTGTAGCATGCTTTTTGTTCGACAAGACAAGTATCAGCCTTTTAACAAATATAACAAAAAAAATATATTCTGTCCTGCAGAAGAAACTAATTTCTGTAAACGTATTAGTTTTTACTAGAAAAGCTTTAAATTCATGATATTCTGTTAATATAGCTGCATAAACACTGTAATACCTGTTACTATATTCTCTGTTTGGTTTCTTTCAAAGTAACCCATTTATCCTTAAACTAAAACGAGAAGACAAGAAAACATTTGCTCTAGGAAATGTTAGCTAACACACAGTTGTTATTCCCTCAGTATTAAACATCTCCGAGGCATTACACAGCTCGGTGCCTCTGCACAAACACACATAACTATGTTTCAAGTTTATGGCAGACGACACTAAATCTCAACTGCTGTTGCTGTAGCACCGCAGCAGGAATAGACTGGGGACTAGAGAAGTGGGAATAAAACATTGATCCTAGTGTTGGCAATATTTCTTCACGCTATTATGTGGGTCTGGCCAGAACCAAACAGGGCATGCATCCCAGTGAAATATATTACGGTCTCCACAGCAGCAGTGCTGTGCTCTCCTGACACATGTGACAAATGGGAAAAAAACAACTTGTCCCTGAAACCAAACCAGTGGCTTAATTGGCTTTCTGGTTCATCAGGGTCGGTCTATAAATCAAGTGGAATTACTGTAGTGGTTGTTTAATGTTAAATAAAGTAGCTGTGGATACACACTTCTTGTATCAGGCGTGCAACTGGGAGAGCTTTCAGGTAAACTAATTAGGGAACCAGTTACGGAAGTGTATGTACATCAGTAGGAGAGTAAACAGTATAAGTGCTTTGTGTGTAAAGGTGTGCAGTGATAATCTGACATGAAATTGCCATATGGGATGAATATTTAGGGGCTTTAAACTGCCAGATTGTATTGCCATTAATATCATTACACAACTTCTGTGTGGTTAATCTGTGAAAGACACACAAAACTAGGCTCTGTTATCAAATAAAGTATGGAGGACATTTCCGGTGTCTTGCTTATTCTTGCTCAACATTACACAGTCAATTCAGGTTTGTTTATTGCCCCAAACCACAAATTGTCCCTAAAAGCAATTCGACATTTGATATAAGATTAACTTATTTCATTGGACTGATCAAATGTCAACCAGCACAAGCCATAAATCGTTTTATTCTGAGTTAAATAAATGGGGAAGGTCATGTTAATGTCAGCAAGACACAGCTGTCGTTGAATTCTGCACCGTCTATCTTAGCTGTCTGAATTCCCCTTGTAGATGTTCTGGTTATAAAGAGGACGAGAAGAGGATCTGGACAGTGTCTCAATTCATTAAATGACTAAACATGAATTCAAACGGCGCACTAAGGAAAATGACATATTATATGAGTGGGATGAGCGAGAGGCTGCATTAAGATGGGACACATTGTTTCCTGGTACATAATGTTCATCGTATTATCGTTTAATTTGTCCATGCGGAGGACTGTCATGAACATCTGGCTGGGCCCAGATGTTGTGAAATCTCTCTGTAGCCATATCTGCATATGTCCAGGAAAGTTTGAATAATTCTAATCAAAAAATTAAATTATGATAGATTGTTGATTAGAAACTGCAATTACTTTCAAAGTCACTGAGACTCCAGTGAGGCCGCATCCCTTTTTTGTTGTCATATTTCCATTTATAATTTTACAACTTTTTAAACAAGGCTAAATTGTCTTTTGTTTGAACTTAATGAATATGACCTTGACCTAAGGAGGCCCAGGACAGAAACATACAATCAATTTAAAAAGTTAAACCTGATGTGCACATGAGCATGAACGAATACTGAATAAGAAAAAAAATTAAATAAAAGAGTGAGTGCAGGGTGACTAATTTAAAACAACACTATACCAAAACGACCCGTGATTTGTCAAATACTGATTAAAATACTCTTATCTACAAAACAAGATGTAGCTGAAATAACGTTGAACCTGCCAAACCAAACAAACTACGTAGATATCGACCTTGTCTTGACCTAGACCGAACTGGAGGAATATAACCGTCCTCCATGAACACGATGATGGAAATTGACGGGTAAAATGTGATAACACTGCCCATGATACAGAGTGTACTATCGCCCTGAGGACTGGGAACTGTCCGTGGTGCTGAACGCCATTATTACCATCCACAGCAGGAAAACACACAGACGTAACATGTGACGCCAGACTGAGCACAGATCTCGTCTGTTCGTCATCCCGACCCCCCCAAGAGACGCGAATAGAAACAGAGAACGCTTTTAATGCATTTAAGCACTTTGACTAAATCAGGTCGACTGATCACCTAAAATAATCTAATCTCTGAGAAAAACACACGTCTACAGGTAAAAGCATTCGGATTATCAGTAAGTTTCATTTGATGAGGACATCAACGACCAGAACACGTATATATTGATGTCATTTATAATAATCGAATTAGGTCAAGGTGGAAACACAAAGTTGACATTTTATTCCACATTATTCTCCACATGGAAGCTACTTTCAGATGTGCGGGCTGATACCGTGCGCACCGATGACGCACGGCTGAAAGAATCTTTGCAGGAAATATGAATCCGCAGATGTGTTTTTTAGCGAAGCAACAACCAGATGTAGCTGCCGCGGCGTCAGAAATATGATCAAAAGTCATTAAAATCGTCATTTACCTGACATCAGCAGCGCGGAGAGTGATCACTCGCTCCTGTTCCCTCAGCCGGCTCCCATCACTCTACTCTCACCTCTCTCTCTCTCTCTCTCTCTCTCTCTCTCTCTCTCTCTGCTCTCTCTCTCTCTCTCTCTCCCTCCATCGATGATTCAAGATTTTTACGACGTCTACTGCGCAAGCGTCACATCCTTGACAATATATTATGATTGAATAGCGAATATAAATAACCGGGGAGGAAGGACGAGCTGAACAGGAGGACATTCATTCAACATTCAGAGATGGAATAATACATGAATGGATTTATGGAGGGATTCAATATAGTGCAGCTTAGATAGATAGATAGATAGATAGATAGATAGATAGATAGATAGATAGATAGATAGATAGATAGATGGATAGATAGATAGATAGATAGATAGATAGATAGATAGATAGATAGATAGATAGATAGATAGATAGATAGATAGATAGATAGATAGATAGATAGATAGATAGATAGATAGATAGATAGATAGATGGATAGATAGATAGATAGATAAATGGGTGGGTGGGTGGGTTGGTCAATGGATGGATGGATTTAGATAAATGGAGGGAAAGACAGATGATGGATCGAGGGATGCATGGATGGACAGACGGACAGACAGACAGACAGACAGATGATGGATGTATGGATGGACAGACAGACAGACAGACAGACAGACAGACAGACAGACTCTATGTATTCATAAAGGCATGGTTGAGTGTTATCTTCATGTTTCAAATACCTACAATGAACAAAGTTAGAGGAGAAAACACAATGTGGGTAAAACCAAGGCATCTGAATCCGGCTTCCACTACAGGTACACAAAAGTGCACAACGCACATGCGCACTCTCTCACACCATTATCCAGGATTCCAGTCACATTCCATGAGTCTATTTTTAGTGCGCTCAGTGACGTACATTGCTGTAGAAAGAGGTAGTCACCATCTCAGTCATCCTCCCCCCTGAGAAAATTGCAAATTGAGAAATTTAGATTTCAGATTTGAAATTGTTTAGCTATTATTTGTTTAAAACTACCAAATTATTTCAGATTTTTAGAGAAGAAATCCTCGATACAAAAACACACTGTGGAACAAATACACATTAAAGTGTTCGCTGTGCTCTGTACGACCCAAGAGATTCCTGGAATTCACTAAGAACAGTTTGGTTTTCACTCAGTTTTGGAAACAGTTTGATATGATCAAGGCACTCAAGTATGACAATAATTATTATTTTTTAATTACCACTCCAATTGTCATTCACTCTGTGATTTTTCCACAGTTTAGATGTGTGTGTGTGTGTGTGTGTGTGTGTGTGTGTGTGTGTGTGTGTGTGTGTGTGTGTGTGACAGCTAAAATGAGTGATTCCCACTTAGAGACAGGCAACATCAATCAACATTTATTCATTTTCAATGGCTGTTAAGAGAGAGGGACTATTCCTGGATGACAGATGGGCTGCCCCCAAAATAGATTGAGGAGGCAGAACAGTCTGGTAAAGTCAATTTGTACTTGGTCAGTCTGGACCATAGTCTGTGTCACACCAGGCTAACATGACCAGGGGAGTAAACTCACTGTCTTCTTTAATAATAGAGGCTTGAGAATGAGGGCAGGTGACTCAGTCACATGACGCTCTGTGGCAAGTAACTGGAAAGTGCCAGCTGGTGGGCAGGTGTGAAACGGCAGGTCTGTGTTGGCAGGTTAGTGTGTGGCAAACATCCGCGGAAACAGAGGGAGGAAATAGGGAGGGAGAGCGTAGGAGCAGCTGTCGCCATGACGATGTCTGAGGCGAGACGGTGGTACAGTATGTCTCAAAGGACAGGAAGTGTTGTGCTGTGCTTAAACAAGCATTTCGTGTTGTGTTGCTCTGGAAAGACGAGATATTATTTGTGGTAATTGAACAAATTAATATTTTACTGTTTCATTTATGACAGATTTTTCCTTTCCATGACTCATGATAAGCCAAGATTAATAGTAGAGTTAGACTGGTGACGGTGCATATTTATTGTACAGCCTATGAAACCACATACATATGATGAAATGTGAAGGACTGTGGAGCCTAAGTGTGTCCCTGCCTTTGTGCCTGATGTATGTTGTCATAGGTCTAAATCCACATGTATTGAATAAGAAAAGGGAAAATGAATGAAAACAATAAACAAAAGAACAGTACTTTTGTGACAACAGGACATGCTTTTTAAAATGAATCCAATCTCTCTCAAATTTGTAATGGTGTTAAATCAGAATAAGCCTATTTGTGACAAGAGACTTTAAAGCTCTCATGTGTTGTTGTTATTTCTCGAGTGGTGTTATTGAATAACTTTAGACAGCCAAGAATATCTCTCACAGCATTAAGTTGTGGAGACACTGCATGAACACATTCCTGTGTGGAGTAACACAAAATAGTACATGAACATATCACATCGTGTAGAAACGAGGCAGAGAGTGTGTTTAACTGAGGCTTTGACAGGCTGCATTCAATTTGGGTTTGTTTGGAGCTACATTCACATTTAAAGAAAACAAACAATGTAAATAAAAAAACAAACAGAATGTTCCACACATGTCTATTCAATTGAAATGTTTTTTTTTTCTATTGCACCAATAGCCATCCTTTAAATATAATTTTAAAGCATCATTCTTCATATAGATAAAGGGAATGAGTTACCTCAGACTGCAGAGACTGCGTTTGTGAGATCTGCCTCCAGGTCAGAGGAGTTAATGGACCTTTGCAGCCCTTTTTTAAGATGAATTAGATGCAATTAAGCAGAAGAAATGGAGACTTGCGGATGCCCCTATGTTAAATAATGGGCAGGTTCATGTCTATTTATTATTTGATAACAAAATAATCTGTAGTTCCGCATCACAAAATGATTTGTGCGGATGTGCTATCACATTGCAGCATACTAATGCACTTTTGTTCCAAAGAAAATGTTCTGTTATCTCTCTCTCTCTCTCTCTCGCTCTCTCTCTCTCTCTCTCTCTCTCTCTCTCTCTCTCCTCCCTCTCTCTCTATCTATCTATCTCTCTCACTCTCACTCTCTCTCTCTGCCTGTGCGCCTCTCTCTTTTCCTCTCTCACTCTGTGTACGAGCAGAGCATCTCCGAGCAGAGAGAGAGGTGGTTCCTATGGCAACGTGGAAAGGTCACCTTCAGGAAGTTCTCTGGGAGCGTGTGCAGAATGCCAGTTGGATAATCAGGCTTCCTGTAATGACTGATAACAGACCACAGCTCATTAGAGAGAATGAGAGAGACGGGGGTGGGTGGGGTGGGGGACTGGGTGGGGGGGGTAGAGTCGAGGAGAGATTATTAGTCATAGAGCAAAGAAACAATAGAGCATTTATACTAATGGTATGCAGCCACACATACACACCGCGTGCACATGTGCTGTGTGAATGTGTTCGCCCCCTCACATGCAACACAATTCATGTGCGATGCTGTGCAGGATTCTCACTTTATTCACACATGGAGTGATACAACTCTTTAACGCAGCCAAGAAGACATGAATACAACTAACCGAGCTGCTGAGTGTTTGCCTTTCTCTCTGATTCAGGTGCATTGTGATGCTGTAGGCAGCAGCTAACCAGGAGACAAAAAGGATTTGATGAATTAATCTGCAATAAATGTCAGTCGGTGTGGTCTCCTTTCTCAGATTTGATCCAATTAGTTTTTCTGTTTAAAAAGTATAATTTCCAAATGCATCTGTGATACAACTGTGACAATAGGGTATGGGTTTGATTCAAGATTGTAATTATTCTTTGCCACATGAAGCTGTTCAGATTTATTGACATATTATCTTTCTCTCTCTCTCTGTGTGTGTGTGTGTGTGTGTGTGTGTGTGTGTGTGTGTGTGTGTGTGTGTGTGTGTGTGTGTGTGTGTGTGTGTGTGTGTGTGTGTGTGTGTGTGCGTGCGTGCGTGTATTCTATTTGTCACCCATGACTTCAACCCCTGCCTGCTAAATTACCTACGGATCAAATTGTGCACAAGGTATTTACATATGTGACTCACAGGTTCAAGCTGCTTGAGGCATATTGCTGTGTGAAAACCTGTGGATTAAGCATTTAAACTCTTAATTTCCTAATGAACTATGCTGGAGCAACATTCATTTTAAGCTTTTAAGTTTTGTATAGGTCTGTTTAAGGAATTAAAGTCTGTGTCTCTCTGTATGGGATCTGTACTTGTTACTCAAATCAAAAATACAGTTACATTCAATTTATTTTAATGTCCAGTTCTGGATAAGATCTGGATAAGATCAAGTTTTTGAGTCTGAACACTGTATTGTTGCAGGTGCAGTGTTCAACTTCCTTAACAAACATCTACAACAACCTTAACAAGTTTTATGGATTGCAAAGTGTTAAAAACTTATATAAAGTAATTATTTACCATGCAGTGCGTATGTCACATAAGTCCAGTGCAAGGCTCTCAGAGCAGAATAAACTACCTTGTTATCTCTGAGTGGAATCATGAAGATAAATGTTTGCAACAATGGTAACTTCTTGCCCCCTATTCTCTGAAAACTACATTGTCATGGTTCCATGTTCACTAAAGATGGATTCAGTAGCCACAATATTATTCTGGCAGCACATTAGATAAGCTGATAAAACATTCAAGCAGCTCCGCACAGTTCGGGCACATTATTTGATTTTTGTGTTCCACTGAGATCATCGTCCATGAAGTCAATGACTTCCTTCTAACAATGCTGACATCTACTGGACATAATGGGATCTGCATCAACAGTAAATACATGCTGGATACGGAATGAGTTAAATTACATCATTTACATTTACACGAAAATGTCTCACTCATGTGTTATGCAGGGATTTCGACCTATGCTCTTGCCTGCACTGTTTACCTTTCATTTTAAATAAGAATGCAGTGTTAATAATAAAAACCTTTTGAAAACTGCAAGAAGTGTAAATAAAATCAAGTTTTTGCTTGGTGGTTTTTGTAATAAAATGTGTTCATTTCATTTTGAATTACAAAAGAATAGAATACAAAAATTCAATGACATACATCTGTCGTATTATGCTGTCAAACAGTTCTATTTACCAAGTTACACAGGGCTCTGGAAATGTTGTAGTTCTGGACATGGATTTGGCTTGTCTTGGGTTTGCCCGCCCCCCAAGCTGTTATATTGTATGATAGATGAGAGGGAGGGACGGCAGATCCATCCATCTCAGGAACCTTAGCCTTGGTGTTTCTGTCGATTCTTCATCTTATTGATTCCTCTGTCATCCTGCCATACCAGAGCTGGAAGCTCGGACTTTCCACTTGGGCCATTTCATAAACCACTGACTGGAAGGGGCGAAAAAAAAAAAAGTGTCGCTACAATGGAAGTGATCTTTCTTTGCCGGACAAAGCTGTCACAGTTATCGCTGTACGGGCATTAAAGTATATCAGTATTTTTACAGGCTCAAAGAATGGTGGCGGAAATGTGAGGAAACAGAAACTCTGTTGTCTAATTTGAAAAACTGGATTAAGAGGTCAGATTTGGCGAAACTAATTGGTTTAAATTCATCTTTATCTTGAAATAATGGAGGCATCATATAAAAGAGCATTGACATGGCACGATTATTTTTCAGCTCAGACCAGAGCTTTAATGTTGCAATACCTCTGGAGAATAAAAGTGAGCAGAGTCCAGTTCTCTTTTGTATTACATGAAAAAGAAATCATACTCATAACTGTTATGCAAATTTCATTGTAATCCTAACACACGCTCCGCCAGCACTAATGACATCCATATATTAAGACTATGGCCAAAGGCTATCTGTTTTACTTGGTCTTCAGCAAATCTAGTTATGAGAACACATCACTTACGTTTCCTCTTATCATTTATTTACGTGCTGGGAAGCTTCGGGGGTGGATACGGAAAATCAGGTTTTAGAAGGTGAGGCCACAGTTATGGATTCCTAAACAGATCAGTCACATAAATATTCGAAGAAAGGGGTATACGGCTGTTTGTTATATTTCTTCATTAGGAAAGGATAACAGCATTAGACACTTGGACTTCCAATACAAATTAAACTTACACCTTTTTCTTATTAGATTGTCCAGGTGCAGTTTTATATTAATATTGATTCTAAGATTGAGTATTATTAAGTAATTTGGTTAAGAAATACAATATAAAGAAATCATGAATAATACAGTTATGCAATGGATTGTACTTAATGTGGAATTAACATATGAAAAAAACTGTATTTTAGGCTTCCAATTTCCAAAAAGAAAGCCAGGTGAAAAGTAAATGTTTCTACATGGGGGGGAAAGTGTGAGTTTACAGATATCAATCATACATAACATGTGGCAATGGATTTGGTCAATCTGTTCTACTTTAACTCTTTACCTAGAGGACCCAGCACTCACACACACACACACACACACACACACACACACACACACACACAGGTCTGCTGTGGCTATAGCCTGCTGTTCCTCAGTGATCCTCAGTGCCATACCCCCATATTTTAATTGTACGATTCCAAACATTTGTGCTGAGTGGTCATCAGTCACCGGTCTATGGGGTTTGATGTATGGGTCCGAGCTGTAATAGTCTCTGCTTTGCTCTCCAGGCACAACATCACTTATGAGAGACACACTTAACAGCAATTAATCATTCTGGATCACACCCCACAGACTCTCCCTCTCTCATGCACACACACACACACACACACACACACACACACACACACACACACACACACACACACACACACACACACACACACACACACACACACACACACACACACACACACACACACACACACACACACACACAAGCACACACACACACAGGGACACACACGGACACACACGGACACACACGTTTCTTTTCCTATTGTGTGTTTCAGGCCATTTAGGTGAACATTGCCAGGTAAAGTGATGGGATGGTGGTTTAGGGAAGCTGGTTTTATTTATTTTAAATTAGACATGGCTGAGATTTTGTGTCCTGGTAAAGTTACAACCACAGTATCTATAACAAGCCACTCTTTTCCCAAGACTGGAGGTTTTTGGTTCATAATTTTTTCGCTTTTCAGTTTGCACGTCCTCCGCTGGCATCTGAGCTTCTTTTGCTTTCACCAGGCAAGATGTAGACCCTCAGGTGTAAACAGTTCTAGCGTAAAACGCCTCGTGAATGCATCATCTCTTTTCTAAATATGGAGCATTGTGTGAAGTTTTGTGGAAGAGTGTGAAGATGCTGAACTTGAGTTGAACTTGACTCGTATCTGAGCTGCTGTGCGTGCCACCCTGCACCTGCCCCCTCGCAGTGTGTGGGGAGGAGGGTCCAGCTGGATTTTACCATGACACACACACACAGCGGTGCCTCTCCATCTACAGTGCTGCTCTTTTTGTAATCTGTATTTCCATCTGCCATTCAGGTCATTCTCCTCCTCAGCCCCCTCTGTACTTTGCTCCTTTTCTCTGTCTCCCTGTGTCTCTGTAATTGTCCATTTAAATGAAAAAGCCTCAAATTGGAGGCTCAGAGGTGCCTGTCTATCGCTCCTTCTCTCTCTGTGTGCATGTGTGTCAATGTGTGTGTGTGTGTGTGTGTGTGTGTGTGTGTGTGTGTGTGTGTGTGTGTGTGTGTGTGTGTGTGTGTGAGAGAGAGAGACAGAGAGAGTCCCATGGTGATATTGCAGACAGTCTCTAGGGGATGTCCTTAAGAACAAAAGCATCTGGAAGAGGCCTCCTTTGCACTCTCTGTTACCATGGTTACAGACTGCTTGTGTGTTTGTATAGTATATGAGTCTGTAATGTCAGCTTTAGATTGATGCTGATTGAGAAATTTATTGGTTTTAAACATTCTTTATTAATTTCTTTTTTTGCACAGCTGAGGTTAAGAATCACATTATAGCGTAATAATTGTGAGCTCAATCAGGAATGGATTAGAACAAATATTAGTCAATGGAAGACACTCAGAAGTTTAACCGTCTGCCCGAGTGTGTGTTTGTGCTTCTGTGCGCGTGGTGGCGTGTGTGTATGTGTGTGTGTACATGTGCATAGACAGGCCGGCTGGCGAGCAACTGTCACCACGTGGCAACAGCCAACCACGCTTCACTTCTGGCCGTGCCAAGCTCTCCAATTACAGAAGCAAGCTCTGCCAAAGGCCTCCTCTTTTCTTCTCAATAGATGGAATGACTGGGCTGCATCCTCTGACACACACACTCACACACACACACACACATGCTGCTCTCTCTGTCTCGTGGTGCACCTGCCTCCCTGCTCTCCAGGCCAGCTCAACTCCTATCAAAGGAGCTGAGCTCTTTTCTTCCAGAAAGCTAATCCAACACCTGTCTCCAGGCTTTATACTGGGAATAGAGGGCCGTGTGCTGTGTCAGTACAGTGTGTGTGAATGGGGGTGAGTGTAGAATGAAGGGAGTGTGTTTTTCAGGGGATCTCACAGTTTGTTTTTCTGTGAGATCAAGAACAAAAAATAAAGAAACAGTGTGTGCGGGGATCTTTTGTACGAGGATTTGAGAGCGGACATATGGAGACCACACGGCAGACTGTATTCTTTCCACTGATAATGGAGTATCAAAGGGCACGTCGGAGATAGATGGGGTTTTATTTTGCAGGGGGTCAGATTAGCAGTAACCCACAGATCAGGAGAGGTTTTATTGAACTGTGAATACGATCTAGTGTAACTGTTGTAAGTCTGTTTTTTGACTGAAGATATACTGTATCTCAGACACATTATTCAACAAATAATGTCACACAAAAGGCATTAACCACAAAGAGCCGACTTCAAATCTCACAGTCCTCATATAAATCCTTTAAATGTGCCTTTTAAATGGGTTTACTTGTCACATAAGGGTTGTTCGGCTACACCCAATTCAGGGTTTTTCATGACTTTTCAGCTCCGGTCATATTTCTGGGGACCAGTGGTAATGGGCCCTGACTCTCAAAGCCACAGAAACCACGAAGGTTAGTGATGCATATGACTCTGTGTACAGAAAACAAGTGGTGTTCTGCTCTTGTTGCAGGAAACATGGGGAGCCATTGAAATTTCTTTGCCATTTTTTACAGACTTTAATTTAACAGGACGACTCACATCAGGCCCTCTGAAGATTCGCCTCCAGCAGCGGGGGTCTCTCAAATTGGAAATTGGAGGTAAAATAAATCTAAGATTGCTTCCCTCCCTGTAGAATCCTGAAAATGGCTGCAGGGGAGATATTAGAGAGAGAGTGGCTGAGAGGGAGAGTTAGATGGATAGAAGGCGGGGGCAAGGAAGAGAAGAGGGAGAGAGAGATAAAGAGAGGGAGAGATAGAGAGAGAGAAAGGATGGAGAGCACAAGCGAAGAAAGGAAATAAACAGAGAGGGTGATAGAAAAATGGAGAGAAGTGTAGAGAGAAGGAGCGAGAGATGGAGTTAATGGAGCTTTATTCACTTTAGCCATTGGGGCCTGAAATAGTCATTTTACCAGAAAAGGGTTTTGAAATCTCTGATGTGTGTGTTTCTCTCTCTCTCTCTCTCTCTCTCTCTCTCTCTCTCTCTCTCTCTCTCTCGTGTGTGTGTGTGTCCCTGCACATGGGGTCTGGGTGCATGTCTGTGCTTGCGGATGTGTCCTGGATTTCACAGCGTGTAGGCGCGTCTACATGGATTCATACATTGTTATGTATTTCTGCAGTCATCAGAGGACAGCAGGGATTGGATACACCTCACCGTGGCGTGCCAAGGTCACACGAACATGTGTCACTGAAAATGAAACAAGCTTTATTTGACTGAGACTTGCCAATGTGGCTGCCGATCGGTCACACGGCACATAGAGGAACACTCGGGTTCTCTCTGTGCTCAGACTTGTCCTTACATGAAAAGCACTGGTTAGATGATAATCTAAATGTGTTACTAGGTCAAGTCTCAGAGATTGTAGGATGCATGTCCAATTGATTGGCCGCAAGAATGGGAGATAAACTCACAGCCGTGCGACACGTAATTATATTGTCTATGGATCTTAAGTCTCTGGTATTTATAGAACTCGTGCATGCAAATTTGCCAAAGACTTTGCATAATATTTGACATAAAATATGTTTTTTATGACATTCAGAACACCTGTAGGAGACGTCTGTAATGGCTACAAGGCACACGCAAAAATGCAGTTGTCACAGGCAGAACTAGAATAGCACTCACCGGAGCACATACCTCCACCAAGGCCCATCAGTGCCCTGAATTCAATCAAGCTGCACCAGCTTTCACAAACTCGTAGAAATCAGCTCCCTAAATGTGCCTGATTTCTTTCATCTAGATCCATCTATTATTCCCATGGAAGACGGTGAAAATGTGGAAATATCAAAATGTTAAAGAAAACGATGAAAAAAACAATTCCCTGGATCCACCCCCCCGATCTGGGTCCATACAAAAATTCCATGGGTCCTTCCCTGACCCATACTGCATCCTTCCACCAGGTTTTTAGTCATTTTTCCAGTAGTTTTTGATGTAATCTTGTATACAACAACTCCTTTGGTGGAGGTAATACCATACCATACCATGTTGTGCCTAAAACCAAAGTTTGGCTGTTGCCCCTCCTACCAACCTGGACAAACTGTTTGTTGGACACTTTCACTCTCCAGTTTTCCAAAGGGGACTGAGAAATAGAGGGAGTGGAGGCTCAAATTGGGCGAGCAAATACAAGCAAACATACAAGATGATCATTAATTGTTATAATGTAGTAATTATTCCAGGTAATCTAGCTTAATTGTGTCTTGAGTGGTTTTATGAGTAGTTGTCAAATCCAAGGGGGAGAAAGATGCCGATGCCGCTGCTGGTGGATGCCAGGAGGCTGTCCTCTCGTGGGGGCCGTATTAAATTCCAGTGAAGATTGGGTTGCTGATTACTGCACCAACCTCGGGAAGGGATGTCAGGACATTTCCCTCCCCTCACATGAGACAAGGAAGTCCAAGATGTGCGCCAGAGGAGCTGTAATGATCTTCCTCTCCCCATTTGTTCTCAGGAAATATCCCCCCACAGGACCGATTGTCATATAAATTACTATACATATTCATGTGCCCCAGAAGATGAATCATGTATATTTTGGACTCTCTGGCATAATCTCACAAACTGTAAATTTGATGGCAGGATATATGTTCCCGAGAGGATGAACCCCTCACGTTTTAATGGACCAATCCCTTGTCCTCTAAAGCCACCATCAGGCCAAACAGTGGTTTAATTAACTACTTGTTGACGAAAGCATTTGAAACTTAATGTTTATGGCATAATGATAACACTGTAGCCTACACGGTTATTTTAAGTCATATCTATATGGAGTTTTCTAAGGAACTATCTGGACCTTTAGGTGGTGAGACATGTGCAGAAGCAAGTCAAGGTAAAAGAGCTTTGCTTCCCATCATTTTCTTCAAATGAGCTGAAAACCCTGCAATCACATTATGACTTCTCAGAAAAAGTGAGTCATAACTCTTTCAGCACATTCATCATATATGTGCATTGCGCTCAGATGTCCCTGCTTTATTGCTTCACAGCATGTATAGGCTACATTGTAAAATGGATTCTTTTAAAGGCTGCCAGTTGTCATTAAATCCATCGAAATACCTTGAAAATCAGATTTTGACATGTACCACTGTGTCAAATAACATTCTCCGGTGCCATATATAGTAAACTCTTCATATAGAAAAAGTAGCCCTTGAACAGAGGACTTATAAATGTTTGTCATGGCAGAGCTGCTGCAGTTTCTGGTTAGTCTGAAGTCACAGGAGGGCCAACCGGTGCACACAGGGTCTGACTAAATGCTGAAACGCTCACAGCAGAGTAATGGTAACAGGAAAGAGTGAGACCCAGAGAAACTCACAGAGACGCAGGTGTGGGTAAAAGAGACGGTCTTTACTCAGGATCCAAAGGGTCATAGGTCGACACAAACAGTCAGTCCAAGCAGCAAACAGATCAGACAGGCGGCAGGAAAAAACACCAAAAAAGAGTAACGAGGCAAAAATCGAAACTGTGGAACGGCGCACTTGGAGAAGCGTGAGAGAGATAAGAAGACAGTCTGTGAGATGACAGGGGCAAACAGGTGAGTATCTAACAGGCTGGACTGGCAGGAAACAGCGGGGGCAGGCGAGAGGGGGGATCTGGAGAACAGAAGGGAAGGAGACAACATGAGTAATTCTACTTCTACATTAGTAAACATTCCTTTAAACTCTACAGTACTTTTACAATGAGTGCCAGTTGTCCTCATTGCTGGCTCATGGCTTGGTTGGGCTACAGCCCTATTGAGAATTGTGTTGGCTACACTTTAACCCCACCATTTCCATCCTACCTGAATGCTAGCACCTCCACATACTAACAACATGATACCATATAGACTGTACATAAGGATGGACGACGCGTTTCCACTTCCTCCCACCATCAAGAAATAAGGCCAAAATGTCCCGGATACGAACACCGCCATCAAGCTGTCATCAATTTAATTTCAGCACATTTTTATAGAATCAAATAAGTGATCAAAACAACATATCAGACACATGAACATTTGAAAAAAACATCAAATGTGAATAGAACGACCTAAAATGACAGAAACCATCTTTGAGAAAGATTTATTCGATGCATACTCTTTAGTTTGGTCCAGGTCCCATCCACTAACAAGGAGGTAACAGATTAAGAAATCTTGTTTTTATATTGTTCAACATCTTAAAAGAAAATCACAGAGGAGTGTTTTTTTTAGCACTAAATGTATATTTTGTATACATTTAGCATGAAAAGTATCTTCTCTTCTCTCAATTTTTTTTTAGGAGAAAATAAGCACCACGTTCTCCCCACAATAAAAGAAAGTCTTTGAAAAATATTATGAATGAAACATTTACTGGAGGTTTCTGTTGTGGGGTCAAATTTGGGTCACTTCTCCCCACTGTTTCGATCGGCAGGATAATATTCGTTATCACTTCTCCTGGATCAGTGCTGAGGATGACCTCACCTACGTCACATGGCTACGTCACTCGAGTGAGCCCGAGCTCGCGGTCAGTTCGCGGTGCGTGTTTTCTTTCCCCACTGGATCATATAAACAGTTCGCGTGTGAGAAGTTAAAAGTTTGTAAGTTGTCAGCGTGGATCGCTTTGTGTGAGTCAGAGCGGGAACATCTGGAAGAAAGACAGATACATGACAACTCAACATCTGCTGGAGTTTGTTGTGGAGGGCCTCCGCTGAGCGCGCACCTGTTCACCACACGCACACACGCACACGCATGGTTTCTACCTGGTAACTGACAAGACGTGGGGGAAATGAAAGGACGTTTCTGAACCGGGGCTGGAGGTGTCCACACCTGGAGAGTCCGAACATGTGTCTGTCCTGCACAACATGTGTCTACAGTCAGGTGAGTTCGTATTCATTCTAATAGATGTGCGTGTAGTAGCATATACGGTCATGTTATCGGGTTATAATGGTTTGAACTGGGAAAAGAGTGGATCCAAGTAGCATGATAATAAGATACAACTTTATTGTCCCAGTGGGAACTTTGCTATATCACAGTGTTTGCAGTATGTAGAACACAATCAAATACATGCGTCCATCACGCATTCATCCAGATTGATTTGTGAATATTGGCTATACAAATTCAATCTGATTGATTGATTGTTACTTAAAAGGATGGAGGACATGAGTTTTTGGGCCTGACTGACTGATTATAGTTTGTTAGTTTGCTGACCTGGGGGATCGGGACGTTCACGGACTCTGATGATTTTCACGGATGTGTTTAATAGTCAGTTGATCTGGGCCTTAGACTTCACAGTCAAGCACTTTCAAGTTTATACCTGTTATTTGTTCATATTTGTTGGGAGTTGTATTGTGTTACAGTTGTTTTAGTCGTTTGTTTGTGCTGTAGTCGGTGGGAGCCGGTGATTTTCTGTTGTATAATAAAATTCATTGGCCTCCACTTGTTGCCCTGTGACAAACTTGCATAACATCATATGCTACAAGATAAAATTGCTAATTAAGAGAATGCAAGTGACATTTACTTGAAACAGTCTTGCACTCTCAACACTAAATACTCAAATCCACACTAAAGTTCATCTAATATTAGACAGAAACTCATCAACCCTGATACTCTCGTCCCTCCGTCACATATTTGCATACATGCACACACACACTAATCCTTTCCTCTACAAACTGAACACACTCCCTCCCTGCACACGTGCATTTTCCATGTTCCATGTTCACCATTTTTCTTAAAACACACAGTCACATTTTGCTGGGTGCCTTTTAGATGTAATTTATAGTCACTTTCCCATTGCAATGAGATTATAACTGTGTCCCTCAGTACTGGCTAAGCAGAGCTGGTGTAACTGGAAGCATTATAAAAAAGGACAACTGTTCTCACTCTCAAGCTCACACACACGTATTCAGACACACACACACACACACACACTTATTCAGACTCACACACTCACACCAGCCAGGCTGTTAAACTCATATCAGCAGAGGCTCACTAGATTAGCATATCTGGAGGAGATAAAGAAGCACACGATGGTTACTTAACTTTGACTTAATTTCCCCCATCTGCTTCTATCTCTTGCTCCTGCCGTCTGGCCGTCTTTGTCATTCCTTCTTTCTGCAGAACTCAATGATTTTGACTAATTGTCTCGGTGTCTGTCTCTTCTCGCCGTTTCTCTGTCTGCGCCGTCTCGTCTCTCTCTCCCTCCCGCGCTCTCCCTCCCTGCTTTTGGCAGCTGATGATATCGCTGAAAGCATATTCGTATGACAATAAATTTCTTATCATATTGCATCCACCGTGAAGTTGGCGGATTATCTGTTTGTGCATTAAACTGGCCTGTCTCTCACCGCACACCGCTGACACAGTAAATCAAGGACATCTTGCGAAAACTAAATTTTACCTGTTAAGTCCACCTGCAAACACAGATACACACGGAACAGTCACAAAAGCGGAGGCACGACAAAGAGCCTGTATGCAAGGAACACAAAAGATTAAACTCACTAAAGGCCACACATGCACATGCAAACGCACGTGCACACCACACACAGATGCGGTGATAAACAAAGTTTATACCCCACGCTCAAGAAATGTCACGGGTATATACATGAGATAGAGAACCATGACATTTTATTCCCATTTTGGGAATTTTGGATTATCCAGATAAGGATGAGATGGAAAAAAACGTTGCATGGTGCCTACCCAGCACATCAGCGTGGTTTAAATGGGATATCCCTTACTCCCCTAGTTTCCATGCATGTTTAAAATAGAAATTGCTTTTCTGAGATTATATACTGCTTTTTTTTGACTGATGCAATATGGCTTATCCTGTACACAACTTGTATTTCAATGATGCACAAATACACAGTTTAGAGAAGTATAACCGTGTGTTATTAAATAAAAAAATATATAACATTTTTTGTTTTTATCATCCCTCACCGTGCATTTTTCCTGATCCTGTGACAAAGCACCCCCAAAATAATCTTTGTTAAAAATATAACAAAATTTGCGTATCTGAAAGGTACTTTGTTTTGTAGATGCATTAGAAATCGGCACTTCTTCAGGACAACATGGAGCACTGTGGCTAGCTTTGTGTGTCATCTTGAACTCGGTGTAATTCGATCACGTCCATCATAGCTTAATAAAGTATTGGTAGTTGGGGGTCTTGAGTCCGAGCAGAGTTAACCTTCCCTGCTTGGATGGTCTGAGCAGACTTTGTTCCGTCTTCAGCGCCGGACATTACCAATCACCGACGATAATGAAATCAGACTGCATTACATTACATTCCACAATTTCACCTCTTGTAAAACCTGACCTGACAGTGCTTCATGGACATGAATGTTCCATCGGAATCAATTGCAGTTCAAAATGTCACAGCCATACATAATCATGAGGCCGGTGCAGGGGTGATGGTCAAGAAAGCAACTGCACCGAAACCTATGAATCTCTATTTTGGAGCAAGTTAGCATTTTCATTTGTCAGAACCTAATGGTGCTATTAGGAAACTAATTGGCATTTGCTGCCCCACAGAGTGAATTCATGCATATGGCCGTTCATCCCAAAACGGGGACACACGGTGTACGGGCACGCACACAAACATACACAGAGACACACAGCGAGTAATACATCTGGCCTTACTGTGTAGGCATAATGGTAATATATTTATTTCACTGTCACCTGTCAGTGTAATTGAGATTTGCTTGCTCCTGACCACCCATACCGCCTGGGTTTAACTCCCGAGGGTAACATGCTGATTGTGGACGCTGCTACATACAGTAATTCAAATGGATAGTGACTTATTAAGAAGGGTATACAAGCAGGTTCTGTGCATGTTTATAAGAATGTGTTTCCAGGCACAAATTAATGACAATGGCTCCTGCAATGATACAATAATGTCGCTGCATGGTGGCAGAATAAAAATATGCACACATGCAAACATGATTACAACAACAAAAAGTCTACAGTTACACACACACACACACACACACACACACACACACACACACACACACACACACACACACACACACACACACACACACACACACACACACACACACACACACCTTTGCATGCACACACACAGAGAAAAACGATGATGACTAGAAACTTAATAATTCACTTGGACAGGTGCACAGCGACATAAATATACATTGGCATATTTTCTGCATAAAAAACACTTTTATTCACTGACACATGTGCTCATAGAGTATAAACATGGCTGCTTCCATGGCAACAAGGGGGAAGTCGTGCTTGGCAATCTGACATTATCTACAATCATTTCACCAATGATGTAATTCCCAGTGGAGTATGTAGTCAATGCAAAATGGAAGGTTTTGCATTAAGGGCACCTTGTGATGGAATCATTCTTTAGGTCGATTTGCAATTACGTTTAATGACAGATAAATGTGTTTTTAAAATAAGTGTGGCACCATAAGTTTTACCTACTTTCACTATGAAATCCTGTGTCTTATTTATATATTTTCTCTTGCCTAGCATCTCTTGTTTCTTTTCATGGCCCTTCTCCTCATCCTTTCCTCCATTTTCAAGCTATCATATCGTTCTATGTCCTGCATGTCATCCTTTCTATCTCCTTCTCTCTCTCTCCTCTAATTTACCTCAATTCAGATCCCCCACATGCCGCAGATAATAAGATACTCCCACTGGCCTGCGAGACTCATTCCCCCAGCATCTATCACTCCCAGAGTCACATTACTGCCCTTTACAAGCACCGGAATGTTTTTCTCCTTAATTGTAGCTGTATACATACCTCACCCACCAGCAATAATAAATGGTCTTGTTCTCCATTAAGGCCATTAGGGAACTCACACTGAGAGTAGCACGCCGCCCACAGTGAGCAGGGCTCATTTGAAGTTGGGCGTCGTAGCCAAGGAGAGGAAGAATGTCCCTGCTTTCTGGAAACACATGTTAACACCTTCAGGTTTCTGGACTAGAAGGGTGCCGCAGGGATGTCCTCACTCTCGCTCTCAGTTCCTCTCTTCCTCGTCGCTCCTGACAAACACACGAGTAAATAGAAACACCAGGTTGGACAGGAGAGGAGCAAGAGGGAAGGACTGGGGCTCCAGGGATTTAGCAACATTATGTGTCTGCAACCAGATGTCTCAGACAGCGTGCCAATTTCCATCCAAGAATTGACAGTACCCATGCGGACCAGAAGATGGCACTATGTTCCCATTGTATTGCAAACACCATGCCTTTATAATAATGTAGTAATAGAAAAGGCAGGACTCTTCACAAAATAACATTAAAGATTAGATGCGAGGGCTTGAATGAAGAGGTTGACTTTTTACAGTTCTGGCATTTATAGTGTTGGCAGTCTTTTCTGTAGCGTAATTTTTTTTTTTTACCAATTACAGAAAACGTAATGATTCATGTTAGATGGCGATGTTGCATTTCAGAGGTTTTTGTGTGCAACTTATTTACTTTGTGAACATTAAGTCAACAGTCGAAAATTAAATTTGAAATAAAGCAGACACAGCAGGGATGCGTCAGTAATTTTCTGTTTTGCTTTCTGCGGTGTAGTGCTCATCGTTCCAATTTTCTTTTCATTATTTTTTTACTCTTGCACATGTGGCTGATGGAAATTTATGAATGAAATCACTGCAAGTAGCGAATTCGCAGTAAATGTCTGCTGTGTCTTCATTCCCCCACTGAAGTGCAAACAGGTGCTGGCTGGCGAGGACGTGATATCTCTGCATATCACGCTGCACTTAGTGTTTATTGATAACGCTTCTGCCCAAGGTGTCTTTCCCTGCGAAGCCAGTGATTAACCATAATACTCCTGATAAATGCATATCAGTAGCCTGGAGGAACCGCATCTCCCATCCAGCCATTCAGACGATGACTGAGTTTATTCTGTGTTTTGTTAATGACTTTAGAACAACATCAATATATTTAATTGCATTGAATTTATTATATCAATGCTGGACTTTTTTTTTTCGTAAGTGGAACTTGCTTCTTCTTTGGCAACATAAACAGCATAACTGACAAGATAAATGGTACTGGGTTATTTAAGTAAATGTGACTTGACATTCATAAAATATCAAAACCCAACGGGCATGACTAGAAAAACATCTATCTTCCTAATTTTGAAAAACGTACTTTTTGCAAATTAATGTTTTCATTTAGCAATGTATTTTTTTCTTTCAGGATTAATAGCCTTTTTTTTATAACTCTTTGCAAATACACAAGAGTTTTCAAAGTCGAACACGCTACTTGGTGTTGTTTCCTTGTCCCTTCTCTCTAACAACACCCCCCACTTTCTTTATAGATTGATATCATGTGTTACACTGAGACATTTCATCTCTTTTTCAGCAGTCTGCTGTCATGTCTGTCGCTATATGGGCCTGATACCAACAGGCCAATTTACAGATGGCGACACGAGAAACGGACAAGGAAATCATTACGGACAGATTCATAAATATCGGCTGCTCTGTTTCTTTTAATGGTCAGGAGTCAGAAGTTTAAGGTATGGGAGTCCTGGAGCTAAAAGACTCAAGGATAGATCAATGTCAGTCGTCAGGGGGAATGAAAGCCAGTCTGGTGGAAAAAGAAGGAAGCAAGGAAGGAGCTTCAGGCACTGAAAAGTCATATCATAGAGTCGTCAGGGTGGGCTGTGGTGGTTTCAAATCATGAATTCTTTAATGTACTAAGTCCAAATGGTCCCTTGCGCCCCCACAGTGCCTTGCCTGGCAGTCTGAAAATAATTGAGGACTTGAGCTCGAGCAAAGGGAGGGGTGAGTGAGGCCAGGCAGTGAGGATGCGGGACAAGGAGAAAGAGGGAGAAGGGGAGAATAAATAAATGACAGAGAAAGATGGAGACTCTGCTCATTACAAAAATTACCTTACCGCCACACTTACACAGCTCTCTTGTGACTCTGGGGCGGCCATTTGTTCAGTGCTCCTGCCCCTGTATCACTCACACTGATGATAAAGCTCTGGTGGAAGGTGGAAGGTAATCTAGTGGCATTTCAGGGAATGGACCTCAGAGGAATACTTCTTTCATCTGAGGTCATTAATCGCAACGTCCAATCACGCCGCTCGTAGATCAATAGCACTGGCCCATGCTCAAAATGAAGGCATGAAAAGTGATGCTGAAGTATAAAACATGCGACGGCAGTGTATGTTCCCCCTCAGCAAGTTTACAGCTGGTAGGGTCAGTGAGTTGCGGTGTGGCCTTTCCGATCATCACGAAGGAGCTGATCCAGAGGTTTGGTTGCTTAGGCTGTGATTAAGTACTCAAAGCTGCTTGCACGTGAACTTTGGATAAGCCTGTTTTGGAGGCTATTTTTTTGTGAGTGTTTCATTTTTTTGCCTCTGATTTACAGATTTGGAAAAACATGTCCCCCAAAAAGAGTGTGATATCAATTGTGTAATAACGAAAACCGCTGCGGGGCCGGCTGCAGTAAAACCAGCATTTCGAAAAAACCAAGGTTAAAAACATTGCTCTGGGCGAGCAATCCTCGATTAGCGCTGTTTGGGAACCTTGATAATTGCCTTTCCTGGTTTCTCTGTTCAGTGAGTACTGGCCACTAACTCTCTTAGCTGGTTGGGTGTTCATTAGAAGTCCTCATTCAGTAGTTAGAAGGGATATGAGTTTTCAGCCAGCCCATTAAAGGCCAAATGTCACCAATTTAACTGTGTGCAAGGCTCATAAAATAAGTCATGCATGCTATTGATGTTCAGTACCTTTCCATTCTTTATAACGAGCTGCCTGCACAGAACTCCAGTGTGTAGAATGGATTTCTCTGACTTTAAATGGACAGATAATGAGCATGACTATTCCATCGCAGTAGTGTGTCTGTCTGCTATAGATAGAGGATTATTTTAACCTTTGTTTGTCAGATTTGCAGCCACTTAAGATATTGCACCAATTTATGTTTCATTAATTTGATTGTTTATTTTGTAAATCTAGAATGTCTCAGTAGGACCTTCGTTTCACCTTCGTGTCTGTACCCTCACAGCATTTATTGGTGTTTCACCGTGTTATTAGCTCTCCATTACCTACTTGATACAGTAATAAAGTCCAGGTCCGTGGTAGCAAAGGTCTGTGAATTCTTAATGAGAGTCTATTGTTATGTTAGCCTCTGATACTGCCAAAAATGCTGGGTCGGGCATTGGCCAGTGCGCAACTATTTGTACCAATCAGATACCACATATTTAAAGTATATTAGTTTCACCCAGATAGAATTGCAATTTTATTTTCCCGTAAGTCACTTCTTCTTTGCCGCTCCAGAACAGCAGTTGTGCTGTACTGCCACTGACAGGAGCTAGCTATAGTGTCAGCAATCCTGGCAATATTTCCCACTAGAAAATGAAACGGCATAGTGTAACCATGTAAAAGACTCTCATCAATCTCATGAAGCATTTGAAGAACAATCACACGAGAGAGCACGAGGAGTTCACCGAGGCGAAGGGGAAAAAACGACAAACTGCCGTAGCAAACTTTGGAAATCGCATTCAAACAACGCAATTCATTTTACAGACAGCCCCCAAAGAGAGAAAGATAATCAACAAACGTGTCAATTTCATTGTTGTGTATTCCTAGATTTATTTGTGTTTTCTTTTTCAGTTATATCTGTCAAACTAGATGATAAAATACATGCAGTGACATTCATTCTCTGTATGTATTTGTATTTCCAAGGGTTTAACCTGAGCCAAGCCAAACAACAATGTCGGCAATCATCACATCAATACAGGGTTAGTAGCATAAATATGTCATAATACATCTTCTATGTTATTATTTTTTTGTAAATGCACTGGTATCTGATCAGCACATGGTGTTGGCCGATGTGCAAACTCCAGGTATTGGTATTGGGATTGGAAAATCATGTCAAAACATTTCTAATACTAAGCTAACTGAATGGTAGGCTTCAACTTCTAGTGACCATGATTGTCTTTACAAAAAATGTCTTGGCAATCCACAATATACTTTTTTGTGTAATTTCAGCTCGGGCCAAAGAAATGAACTGACTGACCGACCGACACTTTCACCATGCCCTCGAAAAACATTAGAAAGCATCATCAGTTGTAAGTCTTTTCAATCTGCTGCAATAGTGTGGAGCATGCCGCAACAACAACTCAAATATACTTACTCCATGTGTTCGGCATGAGGGGACAAATAACCCACATCAGCAAGCCTCTCAACACAGCCACAAGGGGGGAGAGAAAGAAAGGGATTGGGTTATTCCAAAGATGAATGTGCCTTGCAGCTTTTGGGCACACAACACAAAACCAGCGAAAGGGAACATCGGCATCATTTGATGAGGCATTCCAAATGTCTCGGGGGGACTGAATTGCCATGGGCTAAATGACAAATATATGTTGTTGGTGGTGGAGAGTGATTCTGCTGGCTGCCCTAAGGTGCTCTGTGGCTGCCAGCGCTATTCCATTTGTCCTTGAAGATGTTGGCTGAAAATGTTGTCATCTGCTTGGGTTGTCTTTTGTGCCTAGTGTGCGTCGGTGCAGTTACCTACTCTAAATCTCTCCTGTCCTCGACTTGGACTTGAGTCTCACTTCTTTAACTCTCCAGGAGACTGTCTGTCTTCCAATGCGAGCTTTACTCCTCCCCTGTTTACGACAAATATTTCGATCACATTTCCCAGTACAGTTTTTGAGGAAGACAGGTAAAGCTACATTTCCGTACAAGCTTGTACAGTAGGAGAAACAGATCATTGTAGCTGATGACATGAATCTGTGTGTCTGTGCTAGAGTTACAGACTGGAGTTTGTACATATACAGAAAAAAATATATATCCTCCAAGGCCACACTAAACTTTGGGAAAGTCTTCAAGTCACAAGGTACAGAAATTACATAATATTCTAATAAATCAATTTCAGCATAATGTAATGCAGCTGCCAACGCAGACAAAATCTACCATTTTCATAAACTTCACCCTCTGTACTATGCAAGACATTATTCCCATTTCAAGGTTTTATAATTCCAAAAGGCTCTCACTTATGAAATACATGAAAATGAATAATTCTACGTGGGAAGACTTACGTACGCCTCTCTTTTCCTTTTTCTACCTATATGCCTGAATTATTGATATAAGTCTCAGAGAATTTCTTCTCCATGCACGTCGTGGATTATCTATGCATACGCCTAAAGACAAAACAACATTGTAAAAACCTCCATCAGAGAGTGAGCGCGAGAGAGATGGAGTTTGAATATTTACAGTCGGTTAATGACATTTCCATTCTGTGGGCTTGTCAGAAATAACAAAGCCTCGCATTTACCCTCTGCATCTGCTTAAGTCTCTTTTCCTCCTCCCTGTGCCCCAAGTGGCTCAGAAATTCTACTTTATAGCGAAGAGGTGTCAGAATTTTAAACAGGCCCCGTCTTTATCCCCTGCTTCCCCGAGCTCTTTCCCTTTAATTCCTGGAAGACTAGGCCGCGGTCGCCTTTTAACCCTCACCTGCTCCTCTGCTAGAATAATGTTGGCTTCTCTCTCTATTCTGTTGCGGGGGATGATGGAGAGAGAGGAGAAGGGGAGGTTATGAGGGAGAGGAGAGTGTTCCAGACCGAAAAGAGAGATAGGGTTAAGATGGGTGAGGAAAGGGTGGGAGGTGTGTGTGTGTGTGTGTGTCCGTCGAGGTGGGGAGTGTCTGACGGAGACAGCGAGTAAAAAAGAAAAAAGAAAAATGGATAATACTGGCAGAGGTAGAGGCAGGAGGCATGGACAGACAGCAAAGGCTGGAGTTGTATTATTTTCTGGTGGGATGCTGACTAGCCATTTATCACACCTCACTGTGAAAGGAAAGAAGGCGGGAGGAGAGTGGTGGAGGGGTTTTTCTTTTCCGTCTCTTGTCAGACAAACCTGATGACAAAGCACTATCCACACGCCAGGTAACTTCCCCATTGTGAAATTGGAACAACTTTATAGAAAACCAAAATAAGAGTTGGGGGGGGAGTGGGTTGGTGATTGGCCTGGTGATTGGCCTACATATGAGGAGAAATGGACGTGTTCCTTTGTCCTTACAAGAGTACATGCACTCGGTTGCACGAGCGAGTAATGACAATGTGAATCATGTACGGAGGATGTAATGACCGCTCAGACATGTTTTGTTTGAATTCTAACACATTTTGGAAATAGCTCCACTCAAAATCACACCTCATTCGCCAACTATTCTTTTCAGGGAGCAAATCATAAAAAAAAAAAATTTGCTCTGTAAGGAATTATTACTAATATAAATATTACCATACCTGAGACATTTAAACTCCACGTTGTCTCGAATTCGCTTCGTGCTCAAAAGGAATAAATAGGCAGAAGTTTCTGCTGTATGAGTAATTGCTGCAATTCACTCCCCTTTGAGTCAATCTCATGTGTGAAGTCAACGCTGTTAATTAGACCTGTTTTCATGTTCAGGGAACCAGCTGAGCCTCTCTCTCTCTCTCTCTCTCTCTCTCTCTCTCTCTCTCTCTCTCTCCATAGCATTTGTACTTAATTACTGAGGGACTGCTGTCTGCACCAGCGAGGCATAACAAAGAGATGTAATGCCATTAGCAAGCACAAAAAAGGGGAGAAATTTAATCATTTCTCTTATTCCCCGAGTCTTAAGAGAGTAGAGTGGTTAAGATACACTTTGTAACTAGCTGTAATATTTCTCTATGTCTACTATTACAATTGGTGATTACATTTCTGAATATCCTTTATTTTTATTTTTTGGACTCTGTGTTAAATGTGTGAACAATGCTGAAAACACTAATACTGTTATAAATCCTTTGCATGCCATTTTATCACAGGGGTTGAACCCAGGAAATCACAAAAAGCACATGTGTTAGTGATATAGAATGTTATTAAAGAGGTATTTCTATATAGCAGAGCTCTGTAGCAGTAAATAAAACTCGTGACTAGGGCTGGGCAATTAACAAAAAACTAAAAGTACATCTATGACCTCTAACCGACTTAATCTTCGGTTGATTCGGTTAGTACACTCCCCATTGCGTGCATTCACGAAGTGTCGGGTTGTCCGCTAAGTTTTGTTTTGATTCACTCTAGAGTTTATGAGACATGTATTTATTGGAAATTTATTGGGGAAAAGAGTCCAAACATTTCGCACGCAGTTCACAAGCTACGCACAAGATGGGACGAGATATGACGCGCACAGTCAGGACATCAGGGTTAATGTGACCAGAACAATCCGGATGAATGTTCAGACACATCCATTAATAACTAAATACATGTGACTCTCTGTTTGCGTGAAGAGCGACAGAGACGAACACAGCAAGTAAATAACAACAACCTCCCAAGCCTCAACTAGCCAACTACTGTATGTCTCTCTTTACACACACCCACACAGACAAACACCCACACAGACAAACACACACACACACACACACACACACACACACACACACACACACACACACACACACACACTCCTGCAGAACGTTGTGTGAGTGATTAGAAAAGAGCAGAGGAGCAGAGTCTCTTGTTGACCGGTGCTGAGTAATTGCCGACATAAAGTGTTGCATAAAATAATCATTCATTAATCGCAAATGAGGTAAAACTTTGAAATTATCGATTTGAAGTCATATCGCCCAGCCCTACTTGTGACAACATTTTAATGCAAGATTCAATGTTGCTTTTTAAAAGAAATCTACACGTTTCCAATGATCCGAGTCTTGCATGCTCATTGGTGCACCGTTATACAGTATATGTTGTAGGTGGTTTCACTTATGTGAATCTATGAAGATGACAGAGCACTGTTTAATACTGGGGGGGTGGCAATCTGGAGCACTGATGAAAAGCTGTGCGTTGTGGTATTAAGTATGATCACTGTTGGTGAAATTAATGTTTTAATTATAATGATGTAAGTGAAATGTGCAAAGTGGAAAGATTGACATAAGGCACACAATGACACCTACTGGGTGTTAAAATTGGATTCACACCACAGCGGTTAGTTCCATTTGTTGTTCAAAGAGCAGTGAGCGATAGGGTGGATATTGACTGGCAAGATAAGGTGCACACATGCACAAACCTTCCATGCGCACAAACGCACACACACACACACACACACACACACTCTCACACATACACGCAGTGTGAGAGGAAGTTTACAGGTTTTGACACTTTTGATTGCATTTCACACCACAGAAGTCCACAGGACATGTAACGTGGAAATTATCCATTGATTACAGACCGCTGTCCCCGCTTTTTATATGGGGGGAATTGAATCAGCAATAACTTTGCTCAGCCCTGCAATACCTGTGTTTATGAAAGAGAGTTCATAACTTAATGCAGCCACAACAGCTTGAACAGCAAAAGCGAAGGCAATCGCGCAGTTTAAACTCATATGTTTGGCTCACTCATTTCCCAGAGGTCCATGGCAATAGCTTGATTTTGTTGATTTCAGTAATTGGATTGATTTCTAAAAGACCACAGTTTTCCTTATTGCATCTAGGTAGCTTTTATGTGATTTGATACATTTAAGAACAAAGATTGGACCGGACGTGTCATTATTACACAATACACAACAGTCTGTGATTGACACATGTGCAACGAGCAGCTTTGCATTTTTTTTTCTTTTTAAGACGCAAACCAGCGTTTTGTGTTCTTGCACAGGCCTGGCTCATCATCAGCAGTATAAAGGTTTTCTGGTTTATAGCATCTTTGGCACCAACTACATCCACTCTAGTTGAGCTCATTTCTGGCTTTTAGTTAAAGGCTGGACTCGCTCCTTTCTCTGGACTCGTTCAGGTCGAAAGGCAACGAGCAGGTGGCGAGGATACTCAGAAAGCCCCAGCTGAGCTCTCAGTGTTGGAGTTAGTCCAGTGTGAGAAGGTCACCTCAATGCTAATGCGTGTTGCGGGGGTCTTTTTAACACTCCACCTGTGGACTCTAACACATTGATTCTACAGTTAGCTTTCAGGGGCTACCGTTGCCAACGAGAAAGCAGGAAAAAAATGGAGGTGAATTATGGACAGGAACATCTTACCTCAATATGTTTTGTTATTGCACCTCTGTCTGAGGCACGGCTGCCCATTTTGATTATATGCAAGCGTAAAATGGCTAATTAGTCTACTTTAGTGTCACCACCTCACACTAAAATTTGATCAGGTTGCTGATGAGCACACATGGTTGAGTTAAACGTACTGGGAGAGTGAACTGTGAAATGGAGCAGTAGGGCCTTTGGGCTTCTGCTCAGCGCTAGGTCAAGTATAACTAATTGTCAGTGGATGTTGGACTCAGCCAGTGGTTACGCATCTGTCGGCGACTGAACAGGACGGAGACGTTGGGATTGCCCTGCTTCAGCTATGCTCCGAAGATTGTACAGCTGACTTATGCGGATGTCACAGTTCTGTAGCCTTCATCTTCTATCAGGTCTGATCTTGAGCCCACACTGGGGCAGGTGTCAAGTAAATATGAAGGGAGCCTCATTGCGGTGTCGCTGCCTCCATGTTGAAGGCTATTCATCATTTCTTTGTGGAAATGTGTGTGTGTTGGCCCATCCGGGATTAAAATGTGATGGTGCTAAAGACTTGAAGTACCCTGAGGTCCTCTGCATGAGTGAGAGTAGTACAGAGTATGGGATCAATAGGACAGCGGTTCTCTTGTGGCAGCCTGGAGCCAAATTTGATCTGCTTTGTGTTCCGACCTCTAACCAACAAAACTTAGGGTGATGATTCACCAAGCAGATCAATAAGCAAGTAGTCCAAATGCAAGGTTCCCATGCTTAGGATATTTTAAGTGTCAGAGAAACTGGCCAAACTACCCGATCAGGCATTTGATCCCCTGCTGACATATTCTGTGAACATATTTCAAACGATTCTAACCTGAAGCAAACCTCGGGGCAGAGCCAGAAAACACAGGAGACATGATGCATCCCAGGTAGGAAGAGCTGAAGGATGCATCAGGCTTTAAGATACTTACTGTTCCATAAAAACACACAGAGCCAGGTTCAATGGACTCTGTAATCTGTACTCCACACTATAATTGATCAATCATGGATGAATGCCTAGATTTCTGGATTTACACATGCCATAAATATGCACACACAATATGCTGTCTAGTAGCACATATCCAGCAACACAGTTATATAATATTTTTTTAAATTACCAAAAGTGTTTGATTGATGGTGAAGAAGATTATTTCAAATTTAGAGGCATAATGCAAGCGCTACCTTTGATTTAGTTCAGAAAGTATTTTAGTCAAACTCCATTATTCTCTGTGTCCCATAAAAAAAGTCCCACCATGCATGTCTATATTCTGCACTTCCATATAAGTTATAGATTTCCATTCATCAAATGCTAAAAAAGTACAACCTGCCTGAGGCTACAAGGGATCTGATGGATCAACCTGATCTCACCTTTTAAGATAATAGTTTGCTTTATTAATGGTTGGACTCATGAATGGTTAAGTTGATTCTGAACTATATTATTCCATCAACATAAAACAAGGAGGATCATTTTAATAGCCTTTGCATTTTGTTGCTGGGGTATCGCCACCTACATGCAAGTTGTGCAATTACACATGAGCCTATGGATTTAAATGATCTTTGATTTGTAATGAATATTGCCTCTTAATTTCTTTTTATTGGCCTAAGTCCAACTCAGTATCAGCCACAATCTCCATTCTGTTCATGAGAAACAACTTTTAAAAACGTTTAAAGTCAAAACAGATGATGTGTTACTACCAAAAAGGAGGTGGTAATCTAATTTCACAAAGTCGCACCAACCCCAGACTGTATACGTTTACGTTAACTTAGTCCTTTGAGGAAATCACGAGAGCTGAGATTATCAGTGGTAGACGTTGCTGACAGAGTGATTATTTCAGTGTGGTTGACTGCTAGTTGAGGCAGTCCCTTTCCTGTTTTGATTGAGGCCCTCTTTCATGCTGTAAGCCAGTCCTCCTTTAGGAAATTGAGCCTGGGGACAGATAGAATAAACACATAGAGGAAAAAACAACATGTGTTTAATTTGGGAATCGTCCAGTTTCTCCATCCACCATCCTGTTCAAAACAAGTGGTGAATGTGGTGTCGAGTTAAAACCTTTTAAATCTTTTTGTAACTTGCTCTGCGCCTATTACTTTACATTTTCTGTAAAGATGTCCGATTGCATTAATGCTGTGTAACATAATATTGGGGTCAGCCTAATTATCACCACAGCTTTAATCCGATCCAACACCGCCCGTGAAAAAAAGTCTGCCTTCACTCTACAGCCTCTTTTCATGGCTCAAACGTGACTGTAAAGATCATATGATGAAGTGGGTCGTGGTCAGTGCCTCACACTGGGGGCTTGGCTACCGCTGTTTATGACATTAGCATACATTGAAACCCCTCATTTTTCATTTAATAGGCATTAGTAAGGGTGACCTTTCACTCCAAACCACTAACGGCAGTTTTGATTATCTAGATTGCACGATAATTACAGCAAGAATAGATGACTCTGTAAGAGCATTAAATCATACCCTTGTAATATGCCCACAGTAATACATGTATTATTCCCATAATGCTATTAGCAGTCTTTTTAATGGTAACTTATGGACTGTGATGCCGTGGTCATGCAGGGGGAATTTGTTTCAAGCCAACAAGCAGACTCGATGACACGATACCAAACTTCTGCGAGATAATTAGGCACCGATGACATAATCAGACAGACCTGAAGAATTTCTGCAGAAAAGTGAGTGTGTTATTTGCAGTGTCAGGCAATCGGGTGCATTTAGGTTAACCTGCACTAAAACTGCACAGAATTACAGGAAACATTTTCTCTGCTTACTTCAATGATCCTCTGTCTGCCTGTTCCAGTGTGTGTGTGTGTGTGTGTGTGTGTGTGTGTGTGTGTGTATGTGTGCGTGTATGTGTCCACTTGTGGCCAGATGTATAATTCACTGCATGTTTAAAAGGCACAATGTATTCATTGAGCTGCACCTCATTCAGCCGTACAATATGTTCTTACAGTACAGGACAGTATATTTTGGAACAGCTTTGAGATCAGGTTTTCACCCCCCCCCCCAGTCTATCTCTCTGTCCATTTGAGTTACAATCATGGAACAACACTTCTTTGTATGGGAGCTGACACAGAAACTGAGTGATGGTGTTTTTTGGCAAAACATTCGACTTCTGCACACATGATGGCACATACTTGCACATGGCTGTTTGCATGTAGTGTGCACATATGTTAGTCTTTGTCATACTCTCCCAACTAAAATCCAAATGTTTAAGTAGGCCCATAAACAGGCTACCACTATAATAAGTAATGATGCTATTAATAGTGACTGGACCATGCAGTGACACATTAACAACAGATGTGTATGTTGTTTTCCCCCAAAATTGTAAAAAAAAAAAAAACTAAACCTGTTGAAAATACATTTTTTACCATTGTTATTAGTGAAAAGGGGAATTGTTTAGGCTGTAAATGTGTTCGAAATGAAACTTGTACACCAACAGTCGTGAGTTGATGTTGTTTCATATTGGCAAAACCCACATGGCCCTACACATCAACATTGTGTGTAATGGTAAAAGCATTATATATTTATGGAAAAATGATGCATACTGCTCTGTATAGTTAAGTGGTACAGTCATGACGGGAAACGCATGAAACGGCCACAGCGATGTATAACCAATTTACTCACAGATTTATTAGGAATGAAACTTCAAACAAACCCACTGTGCTCGTTCAGACCAGTAGCCTATGGCCCTGTAAAGAGCCTCTGTGTGTAGCATGGAGTGATGGTAAAAGGCATCCTTAGGAGGGTATCTTAAGGTCATCACCATCCCTCGCAGCTCACTGGAGCCATAAGTTGATAAATTCAGAGGGGCATTTGCCCTTCAAGCCGCACAATTTGCTAGCGGCCCTGCCTCTGTTAGGCCTTCCCTAATCTAATGCCAACTGTCTGCCTGTGAAGAAAAATGGAAAAATTGTTTGTGAAAAATGAGCGTCAAATCCTTTCCCTCCGCCCCCCAGCCCCTAATCAGAAATACGGTCAGCGGCAGCATTTATTGGGCCTGGGAGAATTTCTTATGTTTGGCCCTCTAAGGAGACGTAAATGCAGGCAATTATAGATGAAGTGATTTAACATGCCAGCGTCCCTTTTCTACATAAGTGGCTCATTGTAAAGAGCAGGCTAAGGGGCCAGAGCATGCTAAGCACCCTATAGCACTGCTGCCGTTATGACTGGGGCCGTAGCAATAATTTCTGACAATGTCTTTAAATGGAATGTGACAAAGATAATTTTTATTCCGTACCATATTTCTCGGATGGTATGGAAAGGGCGAGGAAGACGGACGGGAGATATGAGCAGCTCCACTTCCAGCTGAAGAAAACCCCTTCGCAACCGCAGCAGACACCATCTGTCCTGATCAGTGTGGACTTCAAACTGTGGCCTTAACAGTATCTAATTAATACAATATTTATCCAGACAAAAGCATCTAGACAGCGCATTCAAGTTAGTTGTCAGAATCCCCCTTTAATATCTATAAACCGCAATTTGATTTAGTGGAATGTTTGAGCGCTTATCCTGTGCATGTATGAGTGAAGATTGGCTAATGTTTGCTGTGTTCTCTTTTTTTTTTTTTCTCCAAGAGCAAAGTCTCACAGCATGGCGGTAGCTTTGCCTCATGTCAGCTTTGGACATGCTTCACACACACATGCAGACACACTGGGCAGGGAACGCACACCAGACACACAGTTGCAGACAGACCAACACACGCACACAGACACACACACACAAACACCCCTAACCTAACACCCCCATAAGCGCCTCTTCTGCATGCCTCTGCCATAACTAACTGGATTAGTCAGCCACAATCGATTTGGCACATGCTATCAAAACCAAACAGCCAATCTCCTCTCCCCGCCGTCCATCTCAGCGCCCGCTCTTCCTTCCAGTCACTCCCCCGCCCATCTTTTCCTTCCTCACCCCATCTGTCCCCCGTTCTTTCTTAGTTCACTCGCACTATTTCTCCACCTCCTCATCCCTCATTTCCTCCGCGTCTTGGCCCCAACCTCCCCTCTTTTGTCCCAACACAAACTATCGGCCCATGCAGCCACCCTCTTCTTCTTAATCCCCCCTTTCATTTCTTGATTTATCCTCTCCTCTCCTCTTGTCAGCACTTCCATGTCTCCCCTCCACTCCTGCCTGTCTCCTACCAGTTTCAACATTTCCCCATATCTCTACTTCCTGTTGTCCCCCCTCTCTTCCAGCCGTTGTCCTCTCACACCCGTCCTCTCCTCTGTCTGCTACTTTTTCACCCGCCCTTTTCCCCCCCTCATCTGTCCTTCACTATGACTTCTCTTCCTGTCCTCCATCCTTCCATGCCAGTGTGCCACTGCTCCTCTCCTCCTCGCCACACATCCATCCATCCTCCCTTTCACTCCACTAGCCAAATCACTCTCTAACAGATGCCACACTCATTCAGTTGGTCTCCCAAGTGTACGGGTGTGTGCCTGAATGAGTGTCTGTTGTGTCTGCGTAATTATGCATGTGTGTGCGAGGGAGCACGTGTGGGCATGTGTGCACGTGTGTCTCAGTGGAACAGGCCTGGCCAAGGCTAATTGCTGCCTCCTACCTGGTGGTGACAGGCCTAATCAAGGATGATGAGCTCACTGCTGGTCTCGCTCTCCCCTCCTCTCTCTCGCTTGCTCTCTCTGCTTTTCTCTCCCCTCTTTTTGGCAGAAAAATAGATAGACAGCCTCCAGTCCCCCATTATGGGTTGTTTTTGGAGAGGAGAGGAGGATGGGAGGATGATGGCGGGGGGGGGGAGGAGAGCAGGAGGGAGGAAGGAGGACAAGGCTTTTCATTTCAGCTCTCTCCTCTTAAGGGGACAGCATGGGAGCAAAAATTGGCCAGAGTGCTTGAGGGGTTGAGGTACACAGGTTGCAGCACAATGGGCCTATTCACCTCCTCTCAACTAGTGAAGAGGCCAAAATGATTGGTTGAATGAATAAATGAATGAATAAATTTTGATTCAGGGTGTTTTGGGGGCAAGGTGAGGAGATGGAATTGGGTGGGGGGGTGTATATGCATGCGTGCACATGTGTGTGTTTGTGTTTGTGTGTGTCACAGGCTTTGAAGGGTATGGCTGTCCAACAACTGCCTCTAGTGGTCCAGGACTGCTTGAGTCTTGAATTAGAATAATGGCATTTGGCTTCAACAGCATCATAACAGCTGTGTGTGTGTGTGTGTGTGTGTGTGTGTGTGTGTGTGTGTGTGTGAGAAGCTGATTGCAAAGTACCTACTACTGTATATGTGTGTATGATGTGATATCTCAAAATAACCCCACAAACAGCACCACTACCAGACTTGTATGGAGTCGCACGGTCTGTCTCTTTCCCTCTCACCCTCTCTGTGTAAAGCACTCATGCACACAATTACTAAGACACTCATTCGTGCATCTATTATGTCACTTTATTGATTTTTTTGAAGGACATTTCTGCTTTCAATTCATCAGGTCTCAGGTCAAGGTCAGGTGCAGGGCAGTTAGGATACAACATTGCACAACCATGTTGTTTGGGGAATCATCTGTGGAAACATCCTAATGTCCACTGAACACAACATAACATGGAAAACAGACAAATGAAATCAAATGAAATGTCTTGATAACAAGTAAATATATTTGTATATAAACTGTAGTGTTGTCTTTTCAAATGTTAACCCATTTCTGTGGGGTAGTAGTGATTTGCACTGAAACAGATGTTTCAATACCCCAACCAGCTTTGGAAATGCGCCCGATACTGCCGAAAAACTTGGGTTGGGACTCAGCGAGTACGCAAAACTTATTTATCAATCCGATACCATGTCCTTACAGTTTATTAGTTTCACCATGATAAAACTGCAATTTTCTTTTACTAGAAGTCACTTCTTTGCTGCTCCAAAACAGCAGTTCCACTTTTAGTGTCGGCGGAGTGATTTTTAGTAGTGCAGCGTTAGCCTGAGCTATTTCACGCTGAAAAGTTCTGCAAGTAAAATGTTAACACCATATGCAAGACTTCAGTTTCAAGTGATTTAAAGTAAACTAATTGTTGTGTATTCCTAGATTTATTTATTTATTTTTCAGTAATGCCTGTCAAACTAGATAATAGAAGTTTTGTGGCATTCATTGTCTGTATGTATTTGTTTTTCAAAGGGGTTGAGCCAGGGCGAACAACAATCATTGAAATCACTTCCTTACAGGGTTAGTAGCATACTCTGGGACATTTTTTTGCAATCTGTTTTACAGATTAGATCAACATATTATACCTTTCTGCAATCCTTAAGATGTTTTCTAACCACACCAGCAGAATGAATGGAAATCTCTGATGAGACATGGCCCAGCTTTTAGTGTCCCTTGTGCCAAAAAAGAAAATTCTGTCTAAATCTGACGATCTGGGACAGGTCACTTTGTAATGTGGGACACTTGTATTAGGCTTTAAAAAAGCCTAAATCACCTTGCTTTATGCATGCCAAGATCAATATTACCATTTTTATTTTATAAAACATTATGAAAAAATTCAAAAGAAAATGTATTTGTACATTATTGATTCATATTGATATATCATCATATCATATCGCTGTCCTAGACAGCTGACTGATTATGTGCTATTTAATCAGTTTAAACAGACAGGGACTGTATTTACCATTCACCCCTGTCTGACAACTGCAGACCGTATACATCTCTTTAGTTTATCTTTTCTTTTAACTTCTTTAAATGCATACTGCATTTCCCCATTTAGAGAACTTGCAATTGCATTTGTATCAGATTCGATACCTGCATCGGCCGATATGCAAAGTCCAGGTTCCAGTCTAGGAATTGGTATCAGAACATGGAAAAATTGCATCGGAACATCTCTGGAAACTGTATATCCAGTACATCCATAACCAGTGATCACAAATCACTGAAAAAATGAATCAAAGAAGATTTCTTTCTGTTCCCCCTGCTCTCATTGCTTTTTGAACAGGACAAAATAAGAGTTGTTATTGTTAAACAATTTCTCGGAGGTTGATGTTTAAACACACATGAGGGAAATCTGTAAAGATTTATAAGGGAACCTTTAAAAAATAATCTATACATTTTCCAAAAAGATCAATTTAGTCAAAATCCGGGGATGTGTCATTAAATAGAAGCATTGACCATTAATTTATTAAATTCTGACAATTCTCCGCACCCCGAAAATTCCATCAGCTTCAGCTCCCTTATTAATTTCTCCAGCATTTCTTCCCCAACATCAAAAATCCCATTCCCATTTTTACACATGTTTTGAGAATAAGCTGTTTAGACCTTTAAAATGATAGACATCAAAGCCTGCAGACCTTAAAGAAGGGGAGGCCTCCTGGTGCAAAGGAGAGTTTCATCATGATGGATTTGGCTGGAAGCTCTTCATCCAAGTATATCTGTCATATGTGCGCCGCTCTCTCTCCCTCCTTCTCTTTCTCTTCCCACCTGCAAATCTCTCCTTCTCATATGCTGCTATTCTCTCTTCCCTTCTTTCCCTTTTGCCTTTATTTTCGACTTTTGCTATCTTCCTCTATGCCATCCCTTCTCTCTCGGTTTATTTAGCTCTCCCCCTCTCTCTCAGACCACCTTCCATTTCAACTCATCTCTTGCTCTCTGGGGCTTGTTAAGTATAGGCAGGATTCACTTGGATGGCTATCTTTAAGTATAGGCCACCCCTGCATATGGAGGTAGTATCTGGCCTTTTTGAATCAAAGGTAATGGGTGGCTGAATAGATCTCCATGGAGTGATTCGGAGTAAATCTTTAATTTATATTCCAGACTATCGCAGTTGGAAGAATATTACTGTTAAGGTGGTATATGAAAAAGAGTGAATGGTGAGAATACTAACAGTTGAATTTACATGGATTGCCTACTGCAATCCACAAAAACTTCAATGCGTACTCTCTTCTCTCTCTATTTACTTTTCTCAGTTTGTCAATTGTTGATTTTTTTTCAGCAGAATGTTGATATTCTAATCTTTAAACCCCTTTGTTGCTCTTTTCTTATGCAAAGAAAGTGGGCGAATCAGACCTTTTGTTCTGTCTCACGCAACTTTGAAATATTTCTTTGATGCATTTTCTGACAAATAGCTCCAGACCGAGATTTATATTTCGCCCATTTAGATCATTGCGGAAATTAAGATTCACAACAGATTATAAGTCATTAGTAGCTGTCCCTTTCTTCTTGTTGTTCTGTGATAATTTGTACTGTTTTAATTGTATGATTAATGCCCCGCCAATGGAAGTGAATCATTTTTAGATCTAGAAGCACAAAGAAGTAATGTTTATGACCTAATCAAATATATGACTGTGGTTGTAATAAAAATTCATAATTTCCCCAGTGCACGATATTACAGAGACATACACTCTGAGTCATAATTTCTGGTTTGCGTATGAATAATGTGACTGTGGCTTTGAGGCCGGCCCGTAGATCATCAGATAATTTAGGAGAGACCGGTCGAGAATATTGAAAAGATGGCTTCATCTCTTATATGCAAACATGCTTATACGCTAACAGTGCAACATCTTTAAGTAAATCAACTTGCAATATTTTCTTATTGCTAAATTATTATTCTCTGCCATAATAATTTATCCTTAGTTAAGTGTAGCTCCTCTGTTTTTTTACTGTTATGACGGTGAGCCGATATCACTACTGTATGTTTGACTGTAAAACATGTTTCAGTGTCAGTTGTTTTAAAACCTCCAGCAAAAGTTTTGGTAAAGTCAAGTGTCCTCCCCCATGAGTGTAGAATTACAGGAGAAGGATGGGAGTAACTCTGCCAAGGGAAGACTTGCTGAATGACTACATCTTATATGTTTAAAGTCAAGCGTGTCTTTACAGAAAAAAAAAAACAGGAGCAACTCCACTTCCTTCCTCTATGTCCAGAAATGAAGCTAAAGTATCCCGGATATGAACGCTGCCATATTGTGCCAATAACATCATTTAGAGCCATGTACATGCTCGACTAAATGCCTGGTGTCTAACATCTACGCACCACGTTTATATATCACATCAAATAACTAAATATATCCAAACTTACTGGGGAAAATAACATTTGGACATACATCAGTGACAGAACCCATTTCTAAGAATAATGTATTTAACAGTGCATGTTTGACTTTTAGTTTGGCCCAAATCCCATCTGCTGAAATTGAGAAAGCGAGGATTATGACCGACACTGCAGCGAGCAACTAGATGGTGATGGAGACTCTTCCACGGAAAGAGTGGTGCCGTCATGTGGACCATCTTTATATACAGTGTATGGATCCCACCCACCACACAGCCAGTAACATGTTGATGTTTCAACACATGCATAGGCAGTAGTCAGCACTGCATCATTACATGAGAAACCAGAGGCTGGACCACAACCACCTGCCAAAAGGCTGTGGTAGATCCCTCTCCAGTAAGTGTCTCCAGGAACACATTATATCATGTTCACACTCCAAACCGGCCCTGCCATCTGTTTACCAAAAGAACTCCACAGCAATGCATTTTAATCAAAATTGGAAATTGGAAAAAAAATTTGAATTGGAAAAATAAACCAAAAAAACACTTTCCAAACTCATTTAAATCCAGATTAAGTCCGACTTTACGGATTCAGCTGGTAGGTTTGTCAAGCAATCCACAATGAAACCACATGGATGTCAGGACAGTACATGTACACGGTATGTGCCCATGCTTTCTTCTGCATAGAAGATGATGTGTGCATAGGCATGTTAGGAACTTTTAGACCCTAAGGGGTGTTCTTGATTGTCCATGACACTTGATGTACCTGCCTAATATCTGCAGCTTTCAACAAAAAGCAGCGACACTATCAGATGTGGGTATGGTTTGTATATTTTCATGGTCGATAGATCTTTCTATTACGCCGAATCAGTATCCATAAGTGGAGGGTATACAGTTCTGTGTGGGAGAGCCGCGACAAATCTTCTCCCGAGATGAGGGGGCTTTTTTTTTCGCACACAAAAAGACACAATCTTAAGCGTATCGGAGGGAGAGGACGGGGAGAGGTAAATTGGTTCAAATAGGAATTTAAAGTGCACTCTATTCTCATACATTCCACTGAGCTATTTTTGACATGTGTAAAGTTGATGGTTGAAGACACTGACCGTACTGAAACAGGCAGTCATAGGAGTACTGGGTCTCCTCAAATATTACATTATGGAACACTCCGGTGATAATAAAACTTTCCTTTTTGCTCTCACAGCAATAACCTTCTAAACTGCACTGCACATGAAAGACCACAGCGGCGTCAGGTCCATCAAACCTAATTGATTCTACTATGTCTTCATTTCCAAGGAAAAAACGTGTTGGGCCGGTGAGAATGATAGAGGGCTTGATTTATGAAGCGCAGAGCACCGAGATGTGGGTGTTGCAGGTTTAGAAAATTTCATCTCAGATCAAGCGCCAGCGCTGTGGAGATAAAAGCAGAAAAGCAGAGGTTTTGTAGTTAAATGGATTATGTTTATGGCTTATGTGTCACACAACAGTGTGAGACTCAACAGTGCGCTGTGTGCGTTTGTGTGTGTGTGTGTCACTTCAGCTTTCAGATACAGAGCTCAAATCGGAGATAAAGTAACCTTGAATGGCTATCAAAAAGACAGACTAATGATTTACAGAGCTGTTTACGAAGCCTTCACCAACACACTGACCTCCTCTTCCCACCTCTGAAGCATGTGTTTGTGCTTGCATGCATGTGTGTCTATTGCTTTTACTCATGTATGTGCATACATTCACATGCATCTGTGGGTGAGTGTTGTGCATACATTCATGCAGACAGCATTCACTACAATAACAGAGAAATGTGAATGAACTTGGACATGAAATAAAAGTGTTGCCTTCACAGAGATATTGTTTTGCCTCTGGCTAAAAGCTGGGGCCTCAGCTGTGAGAACCGGAAAAACCACTAATGGAGCAATTAATGGACAATGAATGGAATTGTCGGCCTCCGTTAAAGTTTCATGTGGCGATATAGCAAAGTAAGTAAACAATATCCCATTCCTGCATGTGAATGGTTTGAAATACTGTACATTAGTTAATGGTAATGCTAAAATAGAACATACGCCAAAGGTAACATGTATGACAAGGTGATGTTTGAAAGAGTCTAATGGTGTGGAAGAAGTTGAAAGTACCTGCAGTTTAGACGGGGTCATGGATTCCAACTGAACTTCCCGACTATCTTACAGTAAGTACTGCTACCACCTCCCTTCCTCCTCCCACCTCTGATACACTGCCTCTGGCTGTGCTTTGTATGACGGAGACCAATAAAGCCTAAAGTACAGACGGCTAGTCTTTTTCAAGTCAGCATTATGCCATAGGAATCCTGCACCTGCTTTCAACTCCTCTTCCTCCGTCCTCTCTGCTGGGCTCAGGCTGTGTGTATAGTGTCCGGCTGGGGGATGTGATAACTCAGCCTATAAGCCCAGTCAAACCAGCTTAATTCTCCCTGTGTCGGAGTGAAGCTTCAGAATCGTCCATTTATGGTTAAAAAAATCTGAATGTTCATTTGGCTTCCAGCAGCGAGGTGGGGGCATCATCTAAGGCAGGAGATCCTTTCTGTTGCTTTCATATAAATGCGCTATGCTATTGGCCCTGTTCTTTGGTTTGGCTTATATCCTTGCAGAACTTCTTGCACTGTGCTTTCTAACTTTCATACTTTTTTCTTTCTTTCTCTCTCTCTTTCTGTCTACTATCGACTAGCAGACATTAAATAAGGGATAAAGCTTTGACTGGCCTTCGCCTGCAGCTCCCAGCCTTGTGAAACCCGTCTGCCCATCAAATAACACTAAAATGGATTCCTCAGCATTTGATTTAGTCATGTCAAAAGGCCAATGAAATGAACCTCTGTGACACCAAATCCTTCTGTGCCAGGAAATTGGAACTAAATGTATTTAATATTAACCAGAACTTTTATATCACATCCCCCATGTCGCCAATCCTTTTTCTTTCTTTGTCCGCTTTGCAGTGCTCTGCTTTGTAGAATTAGAGGCTGTGTTCACTTTATGATGGGACCTGGATCTTTATCCCTTTTTTAAACTCTAGTTTGACCCTTTCCTTCTTATTATGGAGTGTTATATGGGAGTTTCTAGAGTGAAGATCAAATTTACAACATATCTGCATTACATCAATTACATCTAATACATCAGTGGTAAATACGGAGTACGTGCCTGGACATCGTGATCTGCCGTTTATTGCACAGCATGCAACTTCCATCAGATGTAGAAGAACAATGCCAAAATATGTAATTTTATATTAACTCAAATCACATCCAATACTTTTGACTAAACCTGTTTTACTTCTGCACCATCATCTAGTGTAAAATTGCTCATGAGGGAAAGATAACTATGAGCTGTAACCCTATGCAGGCATTAAGACTGGAAACCGCCCTACATTAATACAACACATGGGGCTGGGTAGGTGGAGGCATGTTGATTCAGGCACCAGTGAGACAGAAATACGAAGCAGTAAGTCCACTTAGAGTAACAGATTAATCTGTTTAAAGGTGTCTCAGAAACCAAAACACGGCACCGTGATTTACTCGCGTATTTGAGATTTGACACCTCTGGAAAGTTGAGCACGGCAGCAACAATTCACCGGCTATAGGCCAGAGTGGACACTTAAATGTTGTTGATTGCCAGCATCTTGCCAGATCTTGTTGCGTTGTGGAAAAAGCTGAGCCTGGTTCAACGTTTTCTGCTGAACAATCCTGTTTTTTTTTGTTTTTTTTCAATGAATCCCTCTGCTCCATTAAAATAAATGAGAGGGCTGCATTTCAAACATGGCCTGAAGAAATGCTACAGGGGTTGCTCTGGAAAAACTGAATATTATTTCTCTTTAAAATACATGAATCTTCCTTGTGTGGTTCCATTTTGGCAAAGTTACAATTACATAAAACGTGTTGCATTTATTAAGACTTGTCCTGTTACAATTTTATGCCTGTCTCAGAAAACAATACTTGTACGTTTAAAGACATTTTATTTGCTGTTATTGTTTCTTCCAAGGTTCAGCAAAAGCTGGTAAGAGCATTAAGCATATTTGGTTAAAAAAACAAGTGGCAAATGGCTATCTTCCAGATTTATCGCATTTTTATTACTTCTCAACTGTTGTGGCTCAGCAAGGAAACTGCAAAGAAGAAAAGAAGTAGTAAAGCGAGAATTTCTTACTAGAAATACTCTTTTTATCTTAGTCAGTAAAAGAGAAGTGTGACTAGCATGATAACCTCTAAGTAAATACAACACATGAATTACCCGACATGGATAAAAGCTGAGCTCTTTTTTTAAATGCCTCTATTCTCTGAAATTGATGAATGCATGACTACAGGACATGTCTCCCTAACTTCCCCATGTGCTGTACACTCACATCTACAGCAAACCACGCACTGAACACAGACCCCAACTGTCAAGAACAGGCGCAAGTGGAATTGAAATATCAAGCGCCTGTTATTGGACCCTATGTTCATTAGTGTCTACAGTGATTGAATTATCCGAGACTACATTGTTGTTCAATAATTGGCTTATTAGCATGGCGACCGCAGCACTGGAAGGCCATCAGCCCAACAATTAGCCATCAGGGCAAAAAAAAAAAAAGTGCGATTGGGGGCACGCGGCATCGGCAGCTTATGACAATAGTGGTCAACTCATTTCCATTACAGTCAATTAGTGCTTGGCCTAATTCGATCAAAAGGAAAAGGAATCGCTAAACAATGATGCACGGTGAATAACAACAGCATCTGTTTGAGTTTGTTCATGCTGCAGTGATTGAAGAGGTTACTCCACTTGCTTGATTGAACATTTTGAGTTGATATTTATAGCCATCCGAAGAATTTTAAACAGATCTTCATCAATGTGAAAGTAAGACGGTATTTAATTTGTGTTGTGTGCATCAACACAATAATCTGGTGTCCAGATGTTGATCTAATATCAATTTACTCTGCACTTTAGTTCAAACTTAATATTTCTAGTGAAATATATATATATAGAGAGAGAATATAGGACGAGATGTTGAATATGTCTTGTACATTTGAAGGTCTTCTGCACAATTTAGGTTACCAACTACCAGTAAATGTTAGCAGGTGTTAGTGGCCACCAGCGGATAACTGTGCATCATCAAGTATTGGGCTTGTTATCAGTGATACAGGCCGAACATGAGGACACGCTGAGGCTAAAGGTAAATCTGACTGGCTACTGGACTGAATGGCAGTTCTATGAAAGCCATGTGGCCCGCTCAGTAGATCAGACACCATTACCTCTATTCCTTTTCAAACTAACCACTTTCCCTTTATTGAACATAGGACAAGATGGAGATATATATATATAAGAAATGTACTGCACATTTACATGTAATGCATGTAATGCATGTAAATGTACCAGTTTTGCTGTTGTATTCGTACTCTGAATAGAAAATGGATGTTCTGTTATGGTTCATGGGATTGGTGTCCATACAAAATGTAATATCCCCCCGTTTTGATTCAGCTTTGACTTCAGTTAGAGCAAACCCATAAAGTGAAATGTCTGTCTTGTGTGTCTGTGGGAATCGCCCTCCCGGAGCCTCGTCAATGAGCCAGATCAAAGAAACAGACATGCTGTATTTTTTTTTCTTTCCTTCTGTCTGTGCACTCTTTCTTGAAGTGTAAATCAGACTGTAAGCCATCTTCCTGCTGTAAGCCCCCAGCCTGATCATAACTGAAATGCCAATTATTTTCTCATCGCTATAAAGGCTCATCATGAAAATCTCTCACACATCCACACACCTAATGAGGTTGAGTCGTTCGGTATTGGTTTAAGGACCAGTGAATATTGCACAGACATAATCACATCTCTGAGAGGCTAATTTCCGTGAACTTGCCAGGTCGGCACTTTGTTATTCATAATGTTTTTTTTTTTATCTTTCCTTTTACGTGTTGTTAAATTGCAATGAAATAACTTGTAACTTGCATATTACTAAATCTTTTCATAGCAAGTTAGGGCACATAAATTAGAGTGTATCTCAAAACAAAAACTCCCCCACAAAGCGATGTCTAGGTCACAAAGCTTTTCAGAGCACATCGCAGTTTTCACGAAGGTACCCTCCAAATTGCACAATATACTTTTCCAGAGTAGTTGATCTTACAGTTTGCCTTTTATTAAACTCGCATGAGGGCTCATGCAAATGTGTTACGCTCGGAGGTACAACCAGCACATATCCCAATCTCCTGATGATTGTGAGGGATGCGTGACGACGCGCATTACTAATTTCACAGCCAAGGCATTTACTTAGCCCAGGGTGGAAGAAATCAATAGAGAAGCAGATACTGTTGAGAGAGCAAGTTTCTGCATCTTCTCTTAGACTTCTTACATGCATGGTTTCCATACATATGCAAGTGACAGTATGACTGTTCTGGTAAAAGAAAATGGAAAGCAGCAACACGAACACTCAAAAACTGTTTGAGAAATGTAGAAACTATCAAGAAACTGAAATGTTAGCAATCGAACCACCATTTGAAACTGTAAAATTCACAAATGATTTCATTCATTTCAGTGGAATTACTGCTAGTAAATTTGTTCATGCATAGGAAAGTAAATTTGAACATCTGAAAATCGATGGTAGCACCACTCACTTTTATTCACAAATATTAACTGCTTCTCAAAACTGCAGTGCATGGTTTGCAGACACTTATGAGACAAAGGCACAATCCTGTCTGGATTAATCAATGGAGATTCCAATACCTGGACTTTGAGTATCAGCTCTTTTCTGAGTACCGATCAGATTTACATTTAAAAAAGTTACCTATACAACATCTGTGTGATACTATCCATGTATGAAAGTGGGGTTTGCTACTGTTGTATCGCCTCGCTCAGGTTAAACCCTTTGAAAAACAAATACACAGAGAATCAATGCCATTGAACTTCTCGTTGAAAAAAAAACAAATATATATGAAACAAAAGTCTTACATACAGTACACATCGCTGTTTTAGGACTCTCCAGCATAGAATATAACCACATTGTTGACATTTTAACTAGCTCTGGCTAACGCTATGCTGCCACAAGTCACTTTTTCTTTGTCACTTTGTCACTCTATAATAGAGTGCTTGCCAGTGGCAGCACAGTGCAACTGCTGTTTTAGAGAATTTCTAAGACATGGTATCAGATAAGGTACGTAGATCTGTGTACTCGCCGATGACCGACCCGGCATTGTTGGCAGAATCAGAGGCATTTCGAGGGCTGGTGTTGGTTTCAGAACATTCCTACGAACCGGGTCCAATTATTAACTTGATAGCTACCAGGCAAAGCTAGTGAGTGTGCTTACAATAATCTTTTTTTGACTCGCAATCTGTTGATATAATTACTTGTTTGAATTAAATGTAATTAAATATCGAATGTTCATTTATAACAAATCAAAAATCACACTGGGCTCTGTGGGATGTTGTGACTTCTGCCTGTCCTTCGAATGCTACCCTCACTAAGTAGTCCACACTGCTGATACCTTTTTTTCCAGACACAGTGCAACTCTTTTCCCTTCCTGCTCCTATCAGTTTGTGAGCAGGCAGACCCAACAGATGTTCCTGCCAAGATCTATCAGCAGCTCGTATGAAGGTTTCATAGTGGGCAGGATTATAAGAATAACAAAGGAGGGACCATGTGGGTTGCGTACATTGGAGATTACCAATACTCCAAACACCTTTGCACATCAATATGAACATGCTGCAAAGTTATTAAACAGGGTATTTGTTGGGTATTCAGAACACCTGGAGAATTGCATCACACAAACCCCACTGTGAGAGCAGAGCAGCATCTGAAGGTGTGGTCAGACCAGAAAGGACAGGGTGAACTTTACCTGCAACTCCTCAGTGGAGAGTTTGACCTTCATTTAATCAAAAATTTCCCCATGAGATCAGACCTTTCTCCGACAGCCTTCTTTCCAAAAGGGATTGGAGTTATTTTGGCTTGTGATTTGCCAGCTCTACCATAAGCATTCCACAAATTTGTGATTTTAATAAAATGCTAACGAAAATGTTTGCCCCTATTGTCAATTCCCTCTATTCATGTTGGTTAATAATGTCCTAACTGTCGAAAATGTGTTGGGAATTAGCAAACCTTATTATTTCACAGATCTATGTTCAGCTGTGTTGATCTCAATGTGGAAAATGTTATTCTAGTCAGATAACGGCCTTTTTCTTCTTTTGAAATTCAGACACAAACTAAAACTCAAATAGACAGAAACATGCAATCACCCACAGACGCATTTAATAAACGCAAATGAGCAATTGCCCCCCAACATCTTAAAATGCTCCTTACATCTTAAAAGATATTTACCAGAAAGAGACACGGAATGTCATCAATCCCTCTCAAACAAGAAGTGAGTAGGGGCTCTCTGTGGAGTCATCCAGGGGCCAGTGGAGGGATTGATTGTCTATTGGACAGAGGATTACAGATTCCTGCGTTCAGCCTCCCACAGTCCAACTGGGTCTGTTCTGCCACGGCTCGATTATGGAGTTAAGTCTGAATGCATCATATATCAACAGTTTCCCCTGCGTTAAGACTAACCAAATGACACATCAGCAGAAGAGGTGTGTGGGTAAGTTGCACACACAAATGCTCAGACACTAGAAAAGGACACATAGAGACAGTTTTGTAAAAACACACACTTGAACACACACACACACACACACGGCCTGTAAGCTGCTTAAGGAGAGGTGTATTGACTAAAGATCCTTACACACACACACTGACACACACTCACTCACTGTTTTTACTATCTTAGTGAGGACACTCATTGGCATAATGCATTCCAGAGCCCCTTACCCTAACCCCTAACCATCCAAACTAAATGCCAAACCCCTAACCTAAACCTAATTCTAACCCTAACCCTAAAAACAAGTCTTAACTCTCAAACAGCCCTTTAAGAAAGTGAGGACTGGCCAAATGTCCTCACTTTCCAAAGATTTACTCACTTTGTAGGATCTATGCTTAAAATGGTTCTCACTAAGATATAAGTACAGGAACACACACACAGACACACACACACACACACAATAGACATACAGTGTACTGTCCAGCATGGTCACAGTTTTTATTTCGCAGGGGGAACAACACACATGAACAAGGCAACACCTCAATGTATGGCTAGGATCAACATGGATAGAAAACCGAGTGATGTTGTCAAGAATGTTGAACTTCTATGAAGCTGAAACATTTCCTTTGCCATGCAGCAATCCCTAATTGAGTAGGTGTTCTGGCAATCAACATTTTATTTGGAGATTTGTATTCATAAAAACATCCAATTCCCTTTTACGACCATTCAATGTGATATTGATTTATGTAATTTTACCAATGATGACAACTCCTCCATGTTGGCATCTGACATTTAAGTTAAGCATACTGTCAGCTAGTATTGAAGTTATAAGGCTTCCAAAAATATTTTCTTTCAAATGTCAGGTGGCCATATTTTCCAGCGTTATAGTCTTGGGGAATGTTATTATGGACATTCGTGTTAATGTGATAGACATTTCTTTTTAAAGTGTTTTGCTCACGACAGACAATTTTAAGAGAAATAGTTGAAATAATTATATGCCAGCTACTGACTCGTAATTGCCAACAAAAAAAAAAGCATAAGCACAGCAGGGTAACATCAAAAATCATTCTGCTACAATTGCTTCATCTTAAAATGGGAAAAGACTCAATTTACCATCAAATATGGCCACATATACCTCCAGGTTCTTCCATTTTCTAGATGTGCTAAAAATCTATTACAATAAAGTCAGGCTGCAGAAGAACACTGCCAGCATTTCACGTATGATTCTCAAGAGCCCGACTGCCCAAGATATGGCCCAGGACGTTTGAGCCCTGCTCCAAATTAGCAAGTCTCAACAGTGTAGGCCACACTTTGAAACAGCAGGACACTCATAAAACATAGTCCTAATTGCTCTGTCACATCAGATACCGTGTCCCCGATGTACTTTATTGTTCGCTATTAAATACTATCATTCCAAGAAGTTTGCAATAATGTATCTCTCATTAGGGCCGAAACCTCCCCTATAGATTCAAGGCCCATGCCAAATGGCCTTAATAAGAAAAAAGAGGAAAAGACAGATATGCCCCAATTTATTAAAAATACTATGTCCATTAATGGCTCGGAGACTGATTTGCATAATTTAACACCCCCTTCCCATTAGCAAGCATTATTTTCCCAGTACTTCTTTTCACCCCTGGGTTTTAGTCGGGGCACTGATCATAAATCTATGATAACTTTGACATCACTTTGCAGGCACTTCACAGCAAAAGGACATTTCAGCTTGGCAACAGAAACCACCGTGGCTCTTCACCGTGTAATTCCTCACGACCCCTCTTAGAGTTGTGTATCTGACCTAATTATGTTTGTTTATAGTATAAGAATATGTTCCAAAGCACCTCATTATTTAGTGAATGGCTGCTATGGTTATAAATACCAAAAGGCCAAAGGAGACAAGAGTGGTTATTTGGAAATTACAGTAGATAAACAATGGTGGGTGGGATGGTTGTTTCTACTGGTTTGCTCTACTTGCAAGATGCCTTCACGTACAATACCAGTGATAGATTGTGATCCCTCAGCTACAAGGCAGTGTTGCGTCTGAATGGAAAACCAAATAGCCATTTAGTGAATACATAACAGGTGGGGTTCTGTTCATGCACCCTTGTATTTGCAACAATAACCACCACAAACTCTCCCACAACCGCTTTCAAAAATATTAAATCTCAAAATGAAAACTGGCCCAACAGTAATGTGCAAAACCATTTCTCGGCTGCGATCATGGCTCCACTAGGTAAAGCATTTCCGTTTTGTTTTCCCCACAAAGGAGGTGATGTTTTCATCTGCATTTGTTTGTTTGTTAGTTAGCAGCATTACACAAAAAACCACTGGACGTATTTCCTCAAAACTTGGTGGCAGGATGTGGTATGAGTCAGGGAGGAACCAATCTAATCACTGTTTAAGCAGTGCGATTTTTGACATTTTCACCAATTTCCCAGGGAATAATCCGTGGATCTTGATGAAAAAGGGGCATATTCAGGGGACTGATATTTATGAATGAGTTTAATTTGGTGCAGATGAATTGAATGCGCTCTTCCGAGTGCTATTCTACTTTAATTTCTAATTAGAATGTACAAGCAGCACTACCTTGTGTTATGGAATTAATTAGCCGGAGCTCAACATTTTCTCAAATCCAGTTACTTAGGGAGAATTGTAGGGATTCTTATGCTTTGTCACATATTTTGTCCCAGGATCATCTACCCCTATGATGCTATTACTAGTTAGACATGCAACAGCTTAAATGCTACTCATAATATCCAGCCATTTCAAATCAGAGACAGCTTTAATATAACTTATGTTGACTCAACATACAGTAAGTTCACAGGCAACATCAAGCAAACAACGCAACAAAGCTTGGACATGCAAAGGTCTAAAAGAGGCTAGTGTTTTTACCACTCACTTAAATGTGTGAAATAAAACTTCTACCTTAAGCCCCAGAAATCCTCAGTCGAAAATGATATTGACCTTCAACAAATGAAGAGCTGATGTGAAGAGACATTCTAAATGGAGGAGACATCATTTGAGACCACTGATGGGTTAATAGCAATGTGGGATTAAAACAAGAGCATACTCAAAGGTATATTTCAGTGCCAGTGGCTCTGATGCAGCTAACCTCAGCCAAATCCTGCAGGCTCTCACCCTGCATGCAGTCTTCAGTGTACGTATGAAAAGAGTCAGAACTTTGCAGCCTTCTTTATGCTGTGTCAAAAGGAAGTGAAAGAGATGTTTCCCTGGAGCGTGAAACCCAGGATCTTCTCTCTCCTGTTTTATCTTTCCTGTAATTCTCTGTCTGCAGTGACTTACTACAATGGCCCCCAGGACAAATGACCATAGCATCTTACCAGACAAATAATTTAATAATATCATCTGTCCCTATAGTCATTTGCCATGACATCATGGTGGCAACGAGGCCAGACAATGGACTGACTTCATAACTTCACATGCATGTTGTTTGTATGGCAGCCTGAGGGGGGCAGACAAGACCTTTGGAAGCAGGCAGGCGTAGAATAAAATAATCATTTCAACATGTTTGATGCTGAAGTTTAATTTATACCACTTCCTTCTCTTCTGACTTGAAAAACAAGCAAAAAAATCCATCCATCCATTCCACATTTTTTTCTACCAACATGTCATACAAGTCAGGGTCGTGTTTAGTCCTTTTATTGAACATGCAAATAGAATCAGTGCATTATCATCAACACAGCACAGCTTATTAATATTTTTCTTTTCATTATTTCTTTCACAGTGCCTCAATAAGTGCGGCCCTAACTCTATGAACCAATTTCCGAGACTTGTTAATTAAAAACCTAACTCATCCTTTTTTCTTTCTTCCTTATTTCTTTGCCCTTTTCAGAAGGAATCATGGTGAATCAGTCATTACACTTCATTAATCGCTTAATCTTTTATTCTGCCTTTATCTATTTTAAGTCAATCAATGCACATGTATACATAGTGATTAAAGTGATCTTATTATTCTTCTATCTTTCTCTCTCTCGCAGTGTGACTCCATGTGGGCTTTTAGCTACTCATGTGTCAATCAACACTGTAAATGCCCTCATTCACCCCCCCTGTGTTATTCCTTTATGTTTCTCCTACTTCTATTCAAGGATTTAAGATGTTAGCTGTCTCCACATCTTCAGCCGTAGTGTCCCAATGACCTCCATCCTCACCAAACAAGCATATTTTATTTTTTCTAACCCTCATTATCGTTATTTATCTGTCATTTCTGTGCCACAAACCATATGAACCAATGTCAAAGACACTGTGAGCAGATGTCATGTGATTCAGCCCTGGCTTGCTGGTGCACCTGAGTGGACCTGTTAACCTTCTAAGACAACATTTGAGTATGTGTGTGTGTGCGTGTACGTGTGTGCGTGTGTGCAATCTGGGCGATGACATCGTTGCGTGTGTCACATGGTGTCTACAGAGCACCTACTGAGTAGCAGAGCCCCAGTCTTAATTAAAGTTATAGATAGAACACAACATACAGAGAGAGCAGCGTGACAACAACCACAAACCCTGAGGTGATAACAGTGTGGTATGCACAGAATGTTCACAGTACGTTGATGTGTAAGTTTCAACTGTAACTGCAGTTGTCTAAACACGCATGCACCGTAACTGTATCAATGGCCATAGAAAAACTGTGATTCTCTATTAGAAGTATGTTTATTTATGTGCTGTCATTATACAAAAAAATACACCAATAAATAAATAAATACATATAAAGTGTTTGTTTTTTTACAATTTGATAACGGAACTTAAAATTCAAGATTTATTGATCAGGGCATATTTTATGTGTAAATTGACATGGGTATACACATCGATAAAACCTAAAAACATGTGGTAGAAACTTGCTCGTTTATCTTCAAAATGCAGCAATATCGTGCCTAAATATTTAGACCATGTATTCTGTGTTTTGCACAGTCACCACAAGCATTAATTATAGCTTTGCATATTTTTTGTCTAAGGCTCCACCAGCTTTGCACATCTGGAGTTTGGGGCAGATTCCTCAGTTCCTCCAGGACGTTCCTCTCGAGCCCTGTCAGATTGGATTGTTGAGCATTTGTCAACCGTTATCTTAAAGTCTCTTCCGACAAGATCGCTGGGGTACAACTCCAGGCATTTGCTGGGTCACTGAAGAGCAGGGGGCATTGTGTTAATGCCACTCCAGCATTGTCTAAGCCCTGAGCTTCTCTGAGCAAAAATGTTTTCCTATTTTCTTTTGTTTGTTGGTCTTGTCTGCCTGAGGTGACCTGCTCTCCGGAGAAGCTTTTTAAAGATAATTCTGTGTAATTGGCTTTATTCAGTGTTTAATCCAACCTTGGTGCGTCTCCTTGTCCTTACATCCCTATGGCCTACTGCTCCCACCATTATGATTTGCTGGACAGATGGTATTAAGTAGGTAATGAGCAGTACCAAGATGTTATCACAGCTTGGTACTCAGGTTGAAGACTTAGACGCTGGTTTGGGTCATTTTGATTGGCCACTTTGCAAACTCAAGTAGTGATGTCATTTGTTATGTGCTCGGCTACTGCAGAAAGTCTATATTGATGAAGTGCTATAGACCGATGCTGCTAGAGGCAACTCTGAACTGCTATAGGAGTCTTATAGACAGTGTGCACTTGGGCTGTAGCTCACGTCCAGTCAGATGAATTCATATTTTACAGGTAAAATCTAATCAAGCTCAATAAAAACATCAAGTATTAAGTCACCAAACATTTATAAAACAAAGACACAAATAATGTTTTAAAAAGCCTTGACTAAATGCTTTTAAAACCCACTGCTGATGTAACGACCCACTTTTAGTATCACAAAATATCTTGTGTTTTAATGACACACTTTCTTCACACAGCAGTTTGGATTGTGCCTATCGGCTGCAGAAAAAGGAGAAGCTGTCATCATCAGAGATGTAGCTTCAGGCGATTCGCTTTGTGACATATTATGTAAGAATCGATGATCAATGTGACATTTCTTGGGGTACATTATCTTTCCTGCTGTACTTGTAATGTGTCAGGGTTAGCACCGATACATCTTAGCTTTGAGAAGCGGGGAGAAGAGGAGCAGAGAAGTCTTAGTCAGGAGAAATGTAAAGAGATGGGACAGCTGCAACAAGGCCGGGCAGGTTGAGAGCTCCCAGGGAGAAGAGGGACAGTGAGAAGTTGGGATGAGCAGAATGAAGGAATGGAGCATGTGTGTGTGTGTGTGTGTGTGTGTGAGAGTGAGTGTATGAGTGTGTGTGTGTGTTGTACATGCACATGTTTGTGTTTAGTATGTGAGAGAATCAGAACGTCTATCAAAAACGGGGTGCATGCATAAGTGTGCATGCATTAATGTGTTTAAGTGTATGTGTGTGTGTGTGTGTGTGTGTGTGTGTGTGTGTGTGTGTGTGTGTGTGTGTGTGTGTGTGTGTGTGTGTGTGTGTGTGTGTGTGTGTGTGTGTGTGTGTGTGTGTGTGTGTGTGTGTGTGTGTGTGCGTGTGTGTGCGTGCGCGTGCATGTGCGTGTGTGTGCAAGCAACCAAAGCATTTTGATATTCCTATGTCTGTGTCTTCCGGCGCTAAATCGGTTGGGGGTTCAGACCAGTCTCATGCTGGGTCCCTCCAAGCGCTTGCACTGCTGTTCAGCATTCATTTGTCTCCTCTCCTCTCCTCCTGCCTGTCCAGTTTCTCTTTCTCTCCATCCTCTCCACGTCTGTCTATCTGTTAACCGACCCTTCTTCTCCTCTTTTTTTCCCCCTTCCTGATCTCTCAAGCTCTCTTTCTCTCTCTCCCTCTGCTCTCCATCACACTCTGTTTTCACCACATCCTTTCTTTTCATGTGTGGATGGTGGATGCTCATGAATTTATGGATTTCTGCATGGGGGGCTCTCTTCCGAGGGAGACCAAAAATGATTTCACAGCCCGCTGTGTGGAATATGGGCTTGTGAAGGAACAGGGTGGGAGCTCAAAGCACCAGACAACTGTTTTGTTCTGGTCCATTCTCTGCCACAGAGGGAGTGGTCCACCTGAAATAGAGCATAAAGTGGCCTTTCTTAAAGGAGAGGTGTGAGGAAAATACCAACAACCTTGTTTTCTGTTATGATTTCTCTGGTGTTTACAGTAGTGTTTGTACTACTGGGTGGTTTGGCTTGATTTAATTCAGACTGTATCATATTGAAAGGTGAAATTCATTATTTATTAGATTCCCTTTAAAACACAGAGATAATCCAGTAAAGAGACATGGTTTAATATTTAAAAAAATTATATTAATGAGACAGTTGCACTAAAGCTATGGAAAAGTTAAGACTAAATACAGTGGATGTAACAGAGAGAGATTCAAAACAACTAACAAAAGACAAAAAAAAGAAAATTCAACCCAAATTAAATGAAAAAATTATAAAACAGAAATAAACCTTACCTGAACCTTCATTTTTTTAAATCTAATCGGCCGCTTTGGGGAGGGCAACATGCTACAAACACAACATCAAAAATCTATTATTTTGGAGTTGACAAGGCAAACCACAGACTTTACTAGGGCAGTAACGATTCTTGAACCAAAACCGAAACCGTGGACGTCTGGACCGCGGTTTTGGTTTAGGTTCGAGAATTGCGAAGACGGAACCTAGACCCCGTGCCGCCGGGAGCAGACCCCTGTCCCTGAAGTCGGAGTCAGGTGGAAATCAGCTGGACTGTTAATTCACAACGTAGTTTCCCTGGAGCTGCCGGCTGGCTTATGCCTGACTGACTGACCTGAACTTATTGTATATATGAACGCTGTTGTTATTGAAGCAACACGGACGCTTCTCTTTCTGTTTACTTTCCTGAGTTGTTGGTTTATGAAGATTGGCGTGTTTTTCCAAGTTTGAACTGAACTGTGCTGGGCTTGTTGGGGAACGTCAGAGGAAAATATCAACAAAAACAATTAAAGGTTGGGCTGGAAAACCAAAAATGAAACTGAAACACTCCATAAAACTGAGAATTTCACAATTATTCTATGTGGGTCCATCACTACTGATGTACTTTTTATGTAAAAACATTGATTTGAGCAGATTTAAATCTAACAGTGACATCCTCCGTACAACAGAGATGTCTAATTTCATGTTGGCTGTAAAAACATCCAATGATTTTCATTGGATGCTAGTCGATTTATTTTGGCTGTACACTTCACACCGCCCAAAGCACAAGTTGAAAGAAAATATACTTAAAGCATACAAATACACTTAAGGTCAGGCTTATACATGTAAACCCAGTCAGCTGGGTCAGTCAATGTAGACAGTTGTATTGGTTATAAGTGAAGCATATCTGATCCTTGAGACGAATGACTGACAAACGACTGGAATGAGTGTTCCAGTGACTGTTCGGGTTCAGTGGTGAAACCCATTTGACATCACTCTGCTGGGCCCTGCAGCAACACATCCATAAAATGCAACACTCTCCTATATGAGGTGTTTTTGGAGATGACCAAAGATTATTACATGGATATTTTCACAGGAGGTAAAAAAAAAAAATATTGAAACAAATTGACTCCATGTTTTCACCTAACAGTTTAATGAATAGAGAAACAGGCTGGAAAAAAGCCTGCAGCAAAGTTTCTTATTTTCATTCATGCAGCTGTACAGAGATGGAGCAGACAATGTAGATACAACCCTGCATTATAAAAACAATTACAGCAATGTCTATTATTTTTGGAGGTACGACTATAACCGTGATGCATTATGTGATTGTCCTTCAAAATCTAATGACATTAACAGCATGGAAGAACAAGTAATTTGATTTGTCCAATCCTCCAAGCAACAGGGAGTGAGATCTGGAGGGATGGAGAGAACGAGAGAGAGAGAGAGAGAGGGAGAGAAGTGGAGAGAAGTGGAGAGACACCATCGTATGAAAGAAAGGCAGAAAAGGGAATGCGTCTCTTTGGCAAAACATGGAGAACAGTACAACTACACATCATTTACTTGGAAGAAATTAAACTTCTATTAATGTGAAACTATAGATTTATCTTGTCATTACTACCTGAGTGAAGTACAAGTGGACATGTGTGAGTAAAGAGTGTGGTACTTGTTCACCTGCTGTCTTAGGTTAGGCAGAAGAGGTAGATCAATGCTGCCAGAACTATTATATAATACTTGGCAAGACAAATTATTAAAATCCGCAGTGATCTGATCTTCATCTAATTCACAAGCAGGGACAAACACAAAGGACCCCGTGCGAGAAGCATTCATATGAAGAGATTTGTTCTTAAATGCTACATGTGTGTGATTTAGGAGAACCTGCCGCATTCATCAATTTTTCTTGTGTTCGGACAAGTGGTCCAGACGTGTCAGAGGAGTGAAATTCGGTTTGTCTGTTGATATATTAAGTTTTTCAGTGATGGATTACATACCTCAATAGTTTGAAGCAATTGAAAATAAACATTTAAATTACTCCTCACACTTTTGTTGACATTATCAGTTTAAATCTGCAATTTGAATCATAATATAATTGTATATTTTTCATGTAGATGATAAATGTTGAGACGATCAGGCCGGAGCATGCAACTCCTTCGTGTTCAAGCATGTGACATTTTTGCCATTGCCCTAAGTTTTGCAAAAGGAAGGTGCAAAGTTGTTTATTGTCAAAATGCAAACAATATTCAAGTTATGGTTGAAACAGGTTATGTTTTAACTGTCTGACTCAAGACATGGACAGGACAGGAGTGCCCATACAACAAGTGTCATATTTGCACTCGTGGCATGATATTGCAGGGTTGGGTGTTGTGAGGGCCAGGTGGATGCGCCTTGACAAAGCTGCTGGCAAGCCGAAGAAGGCATGGCAAATTATTTTAGCATGCTGCATATTGAATAACATTGCGTTGAACAGAGGTGTCCCATTGCCTGATAGAGCACCAGCAGAAAACATGCCAGTGCAACATCAGCTATTATGGTGAATCATTTTTCATCCATATCAGTGACAGAGACTTCCCCTTTCCCTGCTCCCGTTGCAGTCATCGATACCCGATAAGGCATTGACATGTCCAACCTTTTCCTCCTTATTTCAGTGATGCTGTGACCCAGAGGTGACGCAGCATTAACTGTGCTGCCTTGCGAACTCTTAAGTCCACTGCTTCCTCTGCTAAAAATGATTCCCTTTCCTCTCTGGATATCTGAAAGCAGGACTTCAATCTCTGAACTGCTAAAGTTTGTGTTTTAGCTCTTAACTTTGATACCATTTTCATGAATGAACTCTTTCTGACATATAGACAGGTACCATAGCCTTATATGCTGGTAATGGGGCGTTAATTATGCTAATTTGCCAATATGCACGTTTGCGTAAATACATTTTTGATGTTTACATGGAGAATTTACACAGAATTTTGAAGTTACAAGCGTTTGCTGAATCTGACAAGTCATGTACTTACAAACTCACAGACTGACCAAATGCTCGGAAGAATTTAGCATTAGAGCATGCACATTTCTTGCATTAGGCCCAATGTGCCTAAGCTGAAACAATTTACATATTTTGTGACTTTAATAATAACCCACATTTCCTCACTAATGCTTGTAGACACCTGAAGACGCACTTTAGCAGCTGCAGATAAAGCTCAACAATGTCCAGGAGGAATTTGGACCATTCTTTCTCACAGAACTGCTTCAGCTCAGACATGTTCTTTGGATGTTTGGTGCAAATTACTTTCTCGAGGTCATTCCAGGGCATCGTTGGGATTAAAGTCTGGGCCCTGACTCAGCAACTCAAAGGAAGTGCGTTGTCTTTATTTGAAGTCATTCAGCCTCCCTGACAATATCCTTTGAAATAGTTTGATGAACCTGTTTTACCCTTTGATAATGCCAAGCTCCCCAGGCCTTGGGCAACAGTTGCTAGAGTTTAGATAGAAAGAAAATGTCTAATCCTTGAAATGTTTCTCAGATGATGAAAGTGGGATTGAACCATGAATTAAACATGTTTGTTCAAGGTGAGATTTTGATCAAAAATGACAGCAAGAATTCCACAATGCTGAATTACTAAATGGATAAGTGGACCAAGATTATTTAATAATTGGGTACTTTCACTATCCTGGTCTATGATTAATATATCTGTCAGTACCGCAGGAAATTTCATGACATCCATTTGTGAATCTCACAAAGGCAGTTAAGCATATTTGCAGCGTTCTGGTAGTTTTTAAGATGGCAGGGTCATAGATTAGATATATCTGTGCATTGTTGCAGTAACCCCAAAAGAAAATTCTTAATCAACACAAAAAGCCCTTTAAAAAAGTGAGGACTGGCCAAGATGTCCACACTTTCCCAAAATGTCTCCACCCCAGTAAAGGTCTTTACTCAAAATAATCCAACTGTGCCTTATTTACATTGATTATAATTTGAGCCAATAGGTGAAAGGAACAGTGTTACACACCTTGCAGGATAATAATAATAATAATATTAATAATAATATTAATAATAATAATATAATTCTTTAAAAGTATTCAAACATATTGTATATCCTGAAACCTACACCTTGTTGGGTCCTTCTGTATTTTTCATTTTCTGTTGACTCCTGCTTTAATATTCTGTGCTACTCTAATTCTTGGAGAGTTCTGTGTTTGCTTGTCTCCAGTCCTTACATTGTATCTGATTGCAGTACCATTGCATAATAGATACACAGTGAAACTGAAACCGTGCCATCAAAACAAAACCACAAAATATATCATACAGGCAGGATCCCCATCTCTCCCATGTTTTTGGTGGTATATATGGCTTGGCTTGTCTGTTGGACTTGGGCAGCGTTGTATAATAAAACCATTATTGTTGAGTTGACATATAGCCCTGCACATCTTCCATGAATCCTATGTGCCACCAGAGCTACGAGGATGTCAATTTGAGTGTCAGATTAGGACAAATTCTGGACAAACCACCGACTCAGCATTAATGACAGAGCACTGGAGAGATCAGGTTAAAGGTTAAGGCTGTGGGAGAGGAAAAAAATCTGGGGCACAGACTTGGATATAGACACTGATATAAACAGAGTGTGACAATATGTACTTAACCAGAAACATGTGTACAATAACGGACACCCCCTAAAACCACAAACTGTATAGTGTGTTTGTGTGTGTGTGTGTGTATATATATGTATATATATATACACACACACACAAAAATATATATTTGTCCCAAAGAAGCACATTATACACAGCCAAAATACCCATGTATTCCAGCAATTTAAGTTATGTACTTGATTGAAGATCGATTACCTCCACAAAGGAGGTTATGTTTTCGCCCCTGTTCGTTTGGTGGTTGGTTTGTGAATTTGTTTGTCGAGACATTTAGAGCGAGGGCATTTTAAAAAAACTAATTCACCAATATCGCAGGAAATAATTCATGTATCTGGATGAGGGGACTGTTGGGCCTTGCCGCTCTGCTGAGTGTCATTCTAGTTAATTATGTATCTGGTACGTTGAAGTAACAGGTGTAGCTTTAGCTGATAAGTTACTACCGGTTTTGCCAATAGAAAAGAGAGAGATAAGATTTGTGAATATACGCACTTTAGCCATTTAGGTGTCGGGGAGTCGGAGTCACTTGCTCTGGTAGGACACGCAAATTATCTTCACATTTGCACTACTTAAACCTAATAAAGGCTTTTGTAAAGGAATAAAACACTCTGCAGTTAGGGCTATCACGATTTTTTTTTTTCATTTCAGTCGATATTGATATATATCGCGATATAAATATACATCAAATCAGTGTCTATGCACTCTGCTCCTCTGATGTTTTCTAATCATTCACACTTAGAACTGATCTTAATAAAAAACAAATGCTGAGTTCATATTTATGTTACCGGATAAACAGGGCGTCGCTTATTCTGCAACAATAAAGTTAAAACACTGTGTTGTGTCATAATCTCCGGGAAGAACTTCTGTCTGCAGGAGTGTGTGTGTGTGGGACTGTGCGCTTGTCTCTGTCCCTCCTCACGTACAAACTGATAATCACATGTATTTAGTTATTAATCAATGATGTTAGATCATGACTCATGTTTAAACATGTGTCTCATAAACTCTGGAGCAAATCAAACAAACACAAAGTAAACGTCAGTCCTGTACGTGTCCTAATAACTTCTGATCAGTGATGGTGTTTATTGTTAAATCGACCATGTTATATATTTCTATCGAGGAAAAGATATATCTCGATAATTATTGCTATCGTTTTATTGCCCAGCCCCAAGTCCAGGAGAGATGAGCAAAACACATTAGAGTAGTACAGCAACGTAAGAATGAAATGCCACCCATTTATATTTGATACTGATCTATTGAAATATCCTTGGATCAGAGTGTTTTGCTCAGTCCACTCGGGACATCTCTACCCTCTTACTCAACATGCCTCATCTAAACTTTCTGCACTCAAGATCTTTCAAGGTCTGTTCACATGGCATACTGTATGTGTTTTCCATTGTTTTCCCAGCTATGACTCAGACATTCAGCCCACAGAGCGAAAAATAACCTTGATGAACTCCAGGCCACATGCATGACATAATGACCATTACAACAATTATTCCGGTAACGTCCTCCAGACCGGCTGTCTGAGAGCAACATGCCTAAAACACTCTACAAGATTAACGGATGTTGATTATGTTTGGAAGGTAAGGCTATTTAGAGAAAGCTTTGTAATTTGATATTCGGTTGCACTGGAAGGGAGAGACATGATGCTGAACAAGTGTCTCTGCACATTGTGTCAAACTATGGTAGAAAAGAGAATAACATGCTCAGTTCTTTGTCTGTTACTCACTATTCAGATTTAAGTCTTAAAACATATCAAGTATTTTATTTGTTCAAGAAATACGTTTCTTGAATATATAATGCAACTGAAACTGTTTAAAACTTGAAATATCTAACTTGAACAATACAAAGTATAATCCCAGGGTAAAGAATGTTGATATTCCTCTAAAAGCCTTTGTAATGTCTCTGGGGAAAAAAAAGAGTACAATCCCTTTTTAAGGAATATATGAGCTCCCATCGCAGAAAACAAGGAACACTCTTTTCATTACACAACCAGCTTTTCAATTCCAAATAGTCCATCATTTCTCTACCCCATGAATATTGAACAAAGTCTACTATCTTTATTCTGACATGCTGGCTCATGCATTCAAACATTCAAAAGCTGTCCACACCAGTCAATTCCTCAGCTCTTCTATTATATCAAAAGAACGCCCGAAAAAAAAAAAAAAGTGACTGAGAAAGAGAACGGATCAGTTACAGCTGAATAAATTCCTCCCAGATATACTTTTCTTATATAACATTTCACTCTTGGTTGATAGACACAAATCCCTGTAAAGGATAAATTATCCGTATATACCCCCGAGGAGTGAAGAAAAGTTTCCTCTCTTTAACATAATCCCACATTTCTATCCGTCAGACACAGAGGAAAGTTTCCTTAAATATTCCTCAAGGAAAATGAAGGAGCAGACCCCTTAAAATGCAGCTATTCAGAAGAGGTCATTATATTAACTCATTCTTCTTGTCTTAGAGATATAGTTTTTAATAAACATGCCTTAACTTTCAATTAAGTTTTGTATTGCTTTTATGGTCGGTAAAACAACGATGAACAGTGGAATCTGTGAAATTAATCTTGAATGACACGTTAAAGGATTTTATAAGCCTGGGTTAAGCATAATGGGTTTTAATCGTGGAGTGCCGCCACTTTGTGTGTCGGTGTTAACCTACATTATACTTTTTGAACCTTATCCAATTACTATTACTGCAGTAACTATATTCAAAGAAAAGCTCAGTGGGAAATGAATCATTGTGTAATTTTATACTCTAGAATCCTGTGGAAAGAATTCAGACATGGCAAAATGTACATTGGGTCACTGTGACGATGGACTGTCAGTACTGCACTTTGGATGCACGGGCATTTATTGAAGACAGATACATTTTAATTTAGGATTATTTATCAGGTCAGACTGACGGTTTGTGTTATGATGGGATTATAGGGGATGGACAAGACATGTATTTGTCTTCTTGACAGTTGGACGTTTCATACTTGATGTATTCTGGTTGTCTGTTTGTCCGTCCATCCCATTTTCATGAATGTGATGCTTAAGGGAAACCTTCAGAGAATGTTCTCAGCTTTGGTAGAAATATTAACTTGGTCTCAGGAATTAATTGATTAAAATTTGGTGGGCAAATGTCAAGTTACAGTAACTTCACAAAACAAATGTTTGGGCCATTTGGCCACCTCTCATTAAATTCCATCAAAGTCTCCACCATTGATTTTCAGATTCTGGACAGATATAAACCCTACTGGTTGGCGCTAGAAGGGTTTCCAAGCCACAGCATCAGAGAGACGTGCGAACCTTGTGCAAAAATACATCCCAAAATAATTAAGAGCTTATGAGGAAGTCAACATGAAGAGATGTTTTATATGCCCTAAAACTGTGTGAATTGTAAAAAATAATGAGTGGAAAAGTTTTATTGTCCCGAGGCAGGAACCTGTTCCAATGAATTGGTCAATGTATCAGTTAGAGTTCTTGATTTAAAAACTAAAATCTGTGGGTGGTATTATGTTCAAATGTCAGGAATTAATGCCAGTTTCAGGCAAGACAACTCACAAAGTCACAGTGTGTTTCAGACTGATAATAAATGTAGACTTCGGATGGAAATGGTATCATTTTCTTGTCAGTAAGTGGACACAGTCTCTTTTCATGATCTGGTGGGGCTGATCAGTAACTCTGTTTACACTGCTGCCATTTCCAGTATGAGATTTTGCATTGATTTAACACAGCTGGCTTATATCCAGTGCCTGGTGAAAAGAGCAATATCTTTATACAGTACATGCTAATATTGAAAATACAATAACCTTAGTGAGCGCACCAGTGCCCTTAACTTGTGCAACAGTGTTAACAGCATGACATTAGTTTTAACGTGTTCTTTCAGTTGGTCTTTGGACACACAGGTCACATATTTCCTCCTAACTTTGTAAATAGCTGGATGCAAGGATGTGTGTCTTTATACTCATTCTCCCCTTTCTCTCCCAATAAGTATCACATGGTTGATATTTTAGTTTGTGCTTGTATATAAACAGCTTACAGACTGATCTAAATAAAATTTGGTAATTACGTGTGTGATCCCCAGAGGTTGAATTTTAATGATTATCCTTTGACTTTTTATTTTTGGTTCAATCTCCACAACAAGTGTCATTTAGTGACATTCTTACTAAACTTTAGTGTACGAATAAATTCTTGCACAACTACACATTCAGATTATTTGGGTTGTGATGTAATAAGCAAACGTGAGCATGCTTAATTAAGATGGTGACCATGATCAACTTTGTATTCAACTTCCCATACCTGCTTTGTGGCGGTGGTTAGCTTCTGTCCCCTCTTCAAACAATGAGCTGCACAAATTTGACCAGGGCATTACATAATTGGAGTAAATATGTTATCAGTGTCCTTTAACTGGAAGAGAATCAAAGCCTTATTTAAAATGAAGAATATTTGATTATCTGCATTCCACACCAAACTCATATCAACCATCAACTTTTACTATAACTTTTACATTCAGCATAACTGCACCACGTGACAACACAAACAATTTACATATAATTTATGATGAGATAGATCCCTTGGTAGTTTGTGGAAAAGAGAGCTTCCAGCGAGAAATCTGCAGGAGCTCTACAGTGAATGATTCATGCCTCCAGTTTATGTATGAAAAGGGTTGAAGTACAGTGGTTTGGATTCACAGTCAGATACATTTAACTAGGTTATCAAGGTTATTCACAGTTCTGTCAATACTACTCCTGCCTCACAATATGCACGATAAGCCCTCTTCTATGAAGGATCCAGAAATCTAATATACCGCACTGGCAAGATATGAGAACATACAAGAGGCAAACACACACACACACACATCCTGGTTTGAAAGGGATTTGAGGATTTGCTCTTAGACCCGATGCACCTCATCATGACCTTATTGATAAATAGGCCTTTCCAGGACCCTGAGCAAACTCAATAAAACTCGACTCCAACTCCAAACCCACTGCACTCTGCGAGGTCCCTGAGGAGTGCCGAGACAGAACGAGGGGAGAGAGAGAGAGAGCAAGAACACTGACTTCAAGAAACAAATGGAGAATCAGATGGGTGGGGGGGATACCAGATATTGAGATTGAGAGAGACAGGGAGGGAGAGAATAAGACAGGAAAGAGAGAGATCAAAGATAAACAGTGAAGCAGCTGAGACAAGGAGAGAAACATTGAACGAGGGAGAGGGAACCCGGTGGTGGAAAAGTAATTCAGCGCTGCAGGGAGAAGTTGTGTTCCGTTCCTGCTCTTGGCCTCACCAGCTGTAATGAGCCTCAGATTACAACTAGGCCCCGACCCTGACATGTGCAAAAGGCATCACTGCTCGGGCTGGCAAAGCTGCAGACTGCACTCAGAGAATCAGCTCATCATTAAAACATATTGCCCTCAGCCAGAATAATTGAAAATAGGAATAAGTACTGTAATTCCTGATGAGTGTTTTTCAAGAGCCAGCCAGAGGTGAGAGATGGGGAGTCTGTGAAGATGCATCTTTTACATCTATTGACTTATTTTTTTTTTGAATGTTGTTTGCAATTTACAGTAGATCAGTTGAGTGAAGGGAAAAGACGAATCTCAGTCTCTCACCAGGAAACAATGGAAATGGAAATTTTGAAAGTCTGGTGAGGTTTTAGAATGATGAAAAAAGTCCTGCTTAGTTTAGTTTTACAGAGTTGATCTAATGCCTTGTGTGTGTGTGTGTGTGTATATATATATAGTGGCACAGAAATAAAAAATGTAAAGAACCCAGTTAGGACACGCTTGTTGTATGCTACAGGTATAATAATGCAATTTGACACCTATTTCAGGGGTCATTCTGCTACCATTTTTCATATTCCCCATCGCCCTGCGAACCATCGCAACCTCATTTTGATGAATATTTGAATTGTACATCAAACATATGTCATATGGCCTTTTTGGTGTTTTCTTTGCAGTGAATTTAGCATTTTTTTGACCTCCTGTAGCAGAATGATAATAGCTTCAGCCACATCATTCTCTAGAATGGACGTAGCGCTGTGGAGAAAGTCTTTGTCCCATTTGAAGTCACTGAAGTCAGGTACTTGTCAGTGGTTTTGAGCTAACATGTAAGTCACAAAGTATTAAACCACAATGTGTCCCAGTTGGGTTCATTACTTTTTGTGTTTCCTTAAAATGCAGCCGTTGCATCTGTGCTACTCGCAGTGCCTTTCTGTACTTGGTTGTGTTGTGTGTTTTTGCAGCGCATGGGTTGTCGAATTGATGTTTACTATCTGAATGTGTTTTTGTCTATTTGAATGTGTTTCCTTATGTTACAGTGCAATGAGCTCTATCGGCCAACCAACTGATAAGTGAATCTATGATTACGTCTTTATTATGTAACATCTTTACAAGCATTTTCTGAGTTCCCATTATATTATTGTATTTGTTGACCTTACACTACATTTTCATCTTTCTGGGAAAATATATATGGCTTCCAAATTACACGTCCAATACAGACACACATAACTGTATGCAAAAACACAGAGTTGTTGGATATTTATTTGGACACAAGACTGTTGCCAAAATAATGTTAACCATCTCAAAAGCCAGGTTGTGTCACTGACCACACATTTCCATGAGACCTGGTAATGATGTCTAGTGTAAAACAGGGGTGACACTATAGCCGAATGTTAAGCATGCATACCACATGGCTGCAAATAGCCTGAGCCCCCGTTTGCTGCATGTCATTCCGGTGTCACTCCCCCACCATTTCTTGCTTGCCTCCAATGTCGCTGTCAAATAAAGATGTAAAAATGCCCTAGAAATTTTATATAAAGACATCCCTAAATTTTGCATATATACAAAATATACAATACACGTATTACGAGAGAAAAACAAAATCCCAGATCCAAGGAGCGGGTCATTGAGTGTTCGAGGCCCTGCATCTGCAATAGATTGTGAGAATGCGTCAGCAGTTGCACATCCCTCCCCAACTGGAATCCAGGCTGTCATTTGGCCCTGCTATTTCACTGTGCAATGAACCACCGATACTATGCCATCAGGCCATCACAGCACACTTCACCACCAGCGAGGATTTTCTCTCTCTCACACACACACACACACACACACACACACCGGGTACAGTTCTCAAAAATGTGAAATGGAGCTAAAGCACAAGGGAAATATAACACAATTCCAACAAGCACTGTAGCAAGACATTTGTGGAGCAGACAGAATACCAGAAATGCTGTCCTCTTTTTCTTGTGCATGTAGAAATCACCTCATGTAAGTCAAATCATATGGTATGTTCATACTTTCTTGTAAGTTTGCCTGTCAAATGAAGGGTGAATGTATCCTGGGTATCGGCTCTCCTCCACTTTCCCACTGCATGCCCCCTTCGCCTATCATCATCATTTCATCCATCCACATTGTACCGTGCCACTTCACTGAACATCAGGGTGCACTGAGTTGTATGGGCTCCATCCCTCTTGCAAATTCACTTTAGTCGAGAAAATTGCCTAAAATTGAATGTGGGATTACTGTCCTGTTGTGCAGTTCCATTTCAAAACAATGGATGTGCTGAATCACACTGCAAACGTGGAATTGCATATTTGTAGGCTTGGAAATTGTATGTATTTCAAAATGCAAGAATCTCTTGTGTTATACCACTTAATTATACCATCAACCCCTGATTGATATAATGTTGTCCTGTTAAGTTGCATGCATTAAATACTACAGACCATATGTCTGTATTTTATGCGATGAAACCCAAAGCTTGCAACATGTGCACTATTCATGCATAACTATCCAAACCAAACCATGAGCAAACTAAATAGGTAGTAAGATAGATAACACTAAATTAGTTGAAGCCGCAGTGTGGCAGAGGCTCAAAGTATTCTGGTGTGTGTTGTTTAAAACAAGACTGCATGGTGTTTCTGCTTCCATGCAATTTCTCATTTAACTCCTTCCAATATCAAAGACATTGAGTTATAGAACTGCACGAGCTTGTGAGTCACCGCATTTGCCTGAAGTCAAATTACTGTATTAATTGGACTTTTTCAGGGTGATTCCCTTTGGCTGAACCTCAGTCATTTCTCTAAGTGGTGCTTTGTGAACATTACAATTTTTTTTTTACATGTTCAGTCTTTTACATGTTTTTTTGACAGTATTATAAATTAGATGGAGAATATGTGAGAAAACCTTGTCATTATATTTAACAACGAGGATCAATAACACTTTCGTACAATTGACTTAAAATTATAATCAATAAAATGCATTTCCCCCTCTGGTGAATGGCACATCTGGGTATAGAATAGCTATTTAGTAAATCATTTCAATGTTGCTCTTCAGTGTATAGGATACCTTTTTTCAAAAATATTTGTATGTAACAGCATATAATGCTCTAATATTCATAAAACATTGCTGTATGACTCAGGTAAAGTGTGGTTTTGTGTGAATGGGTACGACTAATTGTCTGCAAATAAGTACAATGTTTAACTGTAGAAAACCATAGAGATCCACTTAATGCTAACTAGCAGCTAAAGCTCAGCTAACTAACCACAGTAAAACATGTTTAGCTGGTCATTTTATTTTTGAGCACCATATCTGTGGTATTGAGCTGAAATCAACTGCAAAGTCAGTCTTTAAATTTGACAGTATGTGTTTTTGTATTGAGTGGGTAAAACATCTCTCATGAAACAGGTGGCACAGTTGTACCAATTTTTAACTCAGATCCAGTCCGGCTTTTATGTACGTAGGTTGACCAGGAAAACTCATTATCCAGCTGAGATGAGAACATTGTGGATACGTTTCTGTGGCCAAAACAATAAAGTGCCAATGTCAGAATGAAATTGTGATGCAATGCAGTGGTATGGCTTTTTTATGTGATTTTAATAGGATTTGAATGAAGTGGAGCTCTAATGGAAGAGAGGTTTAATCCATACACTTTGCACTGACAAATTGTTTCAGTGTAATCCAGTTGTTGTATTTATTTAAAATGTATAAAAAAAAAAATATTAATTTCAATTTCAATAAAAACAACGGTAGTACGTTTGCCGAGAACATAGATTTCAGTCTCTGTGATGTGAGCCGGGATATATACTGGTAAATATTTGATCGAACAGCTTTCTCCGCTCACCACCAGCCAAGCCACAAGTCGGAAAATCAAGGGAATCACCTTTGTGATTTGATGCAACAAAAGTCGGAAAAATGTTGTAGCCAGAGGACAAACTCACACACACACACACACAAACACACACGGAGACTCACACTCATCCATTTTGCTCTCATGCTTGTTAAGATCCTATCTATCTTTTGAGAGATGGTGAGAGCCCTTTAGCCATACTCCGAGGGCTTATTTCCATTCCAACACATACACATACACTCAAAACATACTCACGTACTGCGATCAACACCAAACATGCACACTCAGACACACACCCGCACTGGAATTCCTCGAGCACCTGTGGATCGTAATGAGACACTGAGTTCTTTTTGACCTTGGAAGCCCCAGAAGTGCAGCTCGTCAACCTGCAGGAAACGCCTGCTTGAGAAACAAGTGTGTATGTGTGTGTCCTGAGGTAATATGCTAGGCTTTATCCCCGTGTTCCATTTTGTGTGTGTGTGTGTGTGTGTTTGTCTGAGGCCCAGGCTGCATACTACATCGACCGAACACCTGCTGCTGCGGTAACTAGGATGTCAGTGTGCAGAGGAGAGCTTCATAAATATATATTAGAATCAGAGCTGATATTAAACCAGGGAATAACCCAGGGAATGATCTCACTTGGTCAGTTTGATCTTGTTTCATCCCTCCTCCTCCTCCTCTCCTCTTCCTCATCCATTTCCTTGGGTTTTTGCCTTTGTCCATCCATCCATCCATCAATCCATCCATCAACATCATTTTTATATGAGTGGTGGGAATAATAAGAGGACAATGAGAATATGGGGGGGAAAGAAGTGTGTTTTCAAATATAAGGGAGAATATTGACAAAATGTAAACCAGGCTAGGGAGTTCTTGCTGCATCTAAATCATACATAAGTAAAGTAAATTCTAGTGAAATATATTGCAGCAATTCTGACATATATGACAAATAATGCATGGTACCACAAGAAATCCTGGTTTGTATTAGATATGATATTCTTCAAAAGTAAGTGTTTTATAGGTCATCATTGTAGTATGTGTGTCAAAGTAGTGCTGCTGTACCACAGACAAATGTTGTGTCTGTGGTACAGGAGTTCATTTCATTCTCACTTATTTATTTCATGTGACTCAAGACCATGATCACATGGTGTGAAGCACAAACAGAAATATACAAAAACAAAACAATGGCCAAACAAATGTAACTAAATCAAAGGAAGGACGTTCTTCAAAAAAAGCCCCAGTGTACACATAACGCGTGTGTCTGATTGCAATAACATTAATTTAAACATAGATGGGCTGCTTGGATAAAACTTTGGCAGATACCTTTCTGTGTAATTCATTACATTCTCACATTCAACCTAAACATGATCTCTCGGAGTGTTGTCATTACAGAGGTTACAGATCCTCTGGTTTCTATCCCTTTATATCTTCCAATCACCTTTGAGATTCTGCTGTTATTCACACTAACACTATGTGTCGCTTCCTCATCTCATCTCCTCTGTGGAGTTTACACTCAGACACACAGGACCTGTGCTGGCCCCGCCCCCACTCACTCACACACGCGACACGAGGGAGAAGAGGAGGTGAACGAGGCGATGTCTGTGGAGCAGTGGAAACAAAAAGTGTGAATACACAGTTTCCACTACGGACCAACGCTGTAAAATTATTAGTGCCACTGATTCATAATCGGAGCAGAAGCAGCGGTTGGTTTGTACCGTGTCAGAGTCGGAGAGTCATTTACTTTGTGTTTGTTTTGGCACAGTTGTTGGATGGTGGGAATTATTAGTGTGTGACACATCGAAGACCTTGATTGACAGCCAGTGTGAAAGAGAGCAACTCTAACAACCCTAACACAAAAAAGAGAGAAATACAGGTACAAATGGATGATAACAAGGGGTTTGCATGAGTAAGAATACTAGTGTGCCTTGTGATTTTGGCTTGGTTGTGCCTTGGGCAGAAAAAGTTTGAAAACGATGTGTGATTACACTGAACATGAGTTAAATGTTGACATTAAATTGTTTTTTGTCAAACTATAATATCCTACTTTACAATTTCCACTTGTTAAACTGTTAAATGGTTTGTGTAAATAAGGTTGAATTCAAATACATAAACATATCTGGTGTTGCAGATTAGACACATTTCCACGTTGCTTTTTGCAGTGAACTTCTACTATCGATTTCTATTGATTGGGTTGTACAATGAAAGTGACTAGTTTATTCAGTTTAAGGTTCCTCTGACAAACCGCACGTATTTGTTTATTTATATATGTTACATTTCAGTTGTATGTGTTCCACACTGAGTAAGATGTTGAGATTACTAGACCTACCATGATTGACATAAACTGGGTCTTCCTCACTCCTCATAATCCCCTTCAGTTGAAAGCAGAGACGTTTTTGGGTGTGACTCTATTGTGGTGTAATGCCATACAATGTACTGTAAGATAAAAAATAAAATAAAACACATTAAATTGCATTCCCTATTCATTTTAGGAGGGAATTCTTAAGATTTTGCTGTTTTGAAACTGAACCATTGTCAGTGAACGTTTGCTTCATGAACTTTAATAGCCTCCTCGCCTCTGCTGACTTACAGTACCTTGAAATTACAGTATATCTCCACAAATTCCTGAAAATATGTATTCCAGCGAAAGACATCCCACTTTAAATGGTCTTTCACTCTCTGACATTTTATGGTACACTTCACACCTCTCAGCATTAATCTTTCTTATTTGATTTGTGACAGATTTTATTCGAGAGCACATTCGCTCCCTTAACTTATTCATTCAAGTCTTTAAATCCCTCTGCTGAGCAGTGCCAGGATATTGTCAAATCAAGGTGCTGTGAAAAGAAGTATATAAGCGTGAAATGCACATGTAGTTGAACCTTAAAAAAAAGGTGTTTTCACACTCTGGCCTATATCTCTGGAAGTGGGAAAAAAATACATTATTACGTGCATCTCATTCTCAAATATTGTCTTAATCCTATCTGAATAAAGGGTTGTTTACATTATGTCTTATCGCTGCAAAAATGGAATCTCCTTGTCTCTGAATTGAAGCTGATCACATGTAGAATGTCAAATTATGTTTTTATGTGTAATGTTTATCTTGCTTGTAAAAATCCTTCGGAAAAAAAAAACAGGCACACATGGCCACAAATCTGTTTAGAGTATAGTCATCTCAATTCAGTAAACCCTGAACCTTAATTTACTTAATATACAAAAGAGGCATAACATAAAATACAGAGTGGACTGAGAGGCCCATAAACAGGAAATACCTTGTTGAAATTCCTGAATGGCCCCATAAATTAACATGCGGATATTACAGAGTATCTGGATGGATCAGTGCTACATTACCTCATGCTTAAGACAATATATGGACACGCAACGCTGATATATTGCTCAACCCACGGGGGAATCCATCTTGGCTGACAGACAATAGAGCCAGTGAAAGACATAAAATCCTATCAGACTCCACCATTTGCCTGTAATTAGAAAAAATAATGAAACAGGCAAATGTGCATAATATCGAGGGCAGGAAATGTGGATGGGGATCTAATTGATGCTCGATAGTTTGTTATGAGCAATGCATTTTGCAGCTGAAGGTATCCGTTTTTCTTTTTTATACGAAGGCATGGCATGTTTATGTATGTTTGTGGTTTGTGCATCGGTGAATCTCTGTCTCTGTATGTTAAGTATGAATATAAGGCCCCTATATTGTGCTGTGTTTGTGGTATGTGAGTGCAATTCACGAGCTGCAGGCAATTCTTCAGAAGGGTTGCAGGGTTGACTAAAATCTAACAAACATATATAAATCATATTTATTTTTATATAAATATATAAATATATATTAATATATAAATATGTTGTCAAACAGAAATGTACCTGCACTTGTTCATGAAAGCCATCATTTTCCGGTTGTATTTTCATGTCGCAGAGGGTCTGCAAACTGCCTCTGTCCTTCTCGGTAAGAACATAATATCCCTGCCTGGAAGATGAAAAGGTCAAGCTCAACAAAGTGTGTATCAGCTAAAGAGGATTTTTCAATCTTATGGCAAAATGTCTCCATTTTCAAAAGCCAGACCTTGAACTTGCAAGGTGACAAACAGTTCCAGGCTTCAACCCATCACCTTAATTCAACTGCCGGTTGTTAAAATCACCAATTTATCAGATGTATGTGTTATCAGAAATAACTTGCTCTTGGCAACTGGAAAATTGAAGTCTTGTGCTGGATTGTGGGGTCAGTCTATGGCTTGAGGTGAATAATTTCTTCATAAAGCTTCTCTGGGCGACATCGAAAATATCAGATTGTAAGACAAAGTGAAAGCTGCTGCAGAAAAAAACACCTTATCTGCTGATCATCTTTACAGTTCGAGAGCAATGGACTATTAAGAAACCGAAACAATCTTTAATTTAATATATGGTCAAAATTCTGCTGTTTCAACATCACATTTACACTAAATATTTGAAATTTCTTTTCTAAAAAAAAATATTTGCTTTATAATGATTCCTACCGTTCACATAAATTGTATTAGAGTCCAAACTGTTAATTCCATGGTGGAGAAATTCTGAATATCTGCATTAAAATAGATTTGCACTGATTCTTTAACAGTGGTCAGTATCTTTGCAAATGTAACTTGGTGTGTTTAACTTATCCCACCTGATCAGATACTAGAGGGCACAGATTCACAAAGTAGCATATTCCAGTTTCATTTGTGTTGAACACTGACTCTGATAAAAAAACACATCTATCATTTAATGTCTTTTATGGACTATGGATGGTTGTTTGAATCAAAATTACATTTAAAACGTTATATATTCTTTATCAGGACAAAAACCAAGTGTTAAACGTAAGACCGAAATAAGGAAAGATTAAATGACAACATCCCAATATTTCAAACTCCTCGTGACATCAGCAGCCACACTGACCTCCAGCACAATCTCCAACAGTCCACATGACATATATGAAACTATTTTTTCACTTTGCCGTTTGAGGACAACTCAAAGTCAAACCTATAGCTCATTCCATGTGTGGGTGTCTCGATTCATTTTTCTCTTGACTTCCAATTTAGAGAGGTAAAAAAAAAAAGTAAACCCCATGGCAGTGACCTCTGCTGTAGGGCCATGAATAATGGGGACTATTAGTTGCAATGTGGTGCATTCTGAGAAAAGTAGCCATTTCAGCCGCAGGGCTGTTTTAATTTAGACATTGGATGGAATGAGACGTTTTGTAAAATGTTTTGCATATGTGAGAAATTATATAATAATGCTACATATGTAGAAAAGGTCACAAACATATATCTGTCCCGAAGGTGCACACTGAATTTAATTTGCTCTCATCCTGTTGCACTCTCCAAACCTCCGTTCATTTCACAATGCAAAGTAATTGTGCTATTTGTTATAAGAAGACACACAGAGTCCATCTTTTAAACCAGTTACCAAGTTAACTGTTGTGTTTTCTCTATCACCCTACAGTGGCTAAGATGTGTGAATGAATAAATCACAGACCATAGTTAAAGCTCAGCAACCATGACTCAAATGCTAAATTGAGGTCACGATGGTTAAAGAGTGAGCAAAAAAAGGTGGTATTCATTACCAGATTGTCAAGGAGACGCGAACACTCAGACTTGTGGTTTAGAGAAGGAGCACAAGCAAAGCACGTAGATCAAAATGAAGAAAACAAAGGGTGGAGAAAAAAAAAAAAAATCAGTCGAGCTTCAAAGACTAAATTCTTTCAGTTGAATTGGTCCTAGGATAATGATCCATTTAGCCAGTCTGGGAGATTGGCTGCCAAAGGCATGAGGGGGAAATTACTCACCCGTCTCCAGCAGAGAAATGTTTGTTTCCCAGCCCTGCCCTCAAATTATTTCAATCAAAACACAAATTAAGTGCAATTAGCGGAGTGCTAAAATGCTCCAAACCAACTGATATGGAATCATTAGGAGTCACCGCAACCACATCTCCTTCTTTCTTTCTCCCTCTCCCTCTCTGTGTCTCTTACTCTCTTCATCAATGAGCCCTCACTCGGGGTAAACTTCACACTTCATTAATTAATTCATCACCTAAAAGCCGAGTATTGATTTTCAGTAATGGCTTTACAAATCTGTCGGACACCTAGCTGCAGAAATAATTAAAAAGAATGCGCATTTGCAATAAATCATCTTTAAAAGGGTTAAAAGTCCCACAGGTCACCTGGGAGGTAGGTTACAATATCAACAAACAGGCTGTAATATCCCCTCAGCCATTAAGGACATCAAAGGACAGCTTTTACGATTGTTATTTTTCTCCATAGTAACAAGCAAGTGAGCTTAATGGATGTCAAGGAAACTGAATAACCACAGAATAGAAACTTCAAAGTGATGTATTTTTGAAGGGTTATTAATTAAGTCAGTGCAAAAATACAAGTGGCCAAAGTTCAGAGAAGAAATGGGGCTTTTGTGTCAATATCTGTGAAAAGCATTTCTTACATAATTTAGTATGCATTTGAATTCCTGCGGTGGACCTTTGATGAAAAAAAGGATTCCCATTTAAATGAAGTTAGAGAACACTGTTAACATTGGCTGTAAAGATGGACGACATGAAGGCTCCTGTAAAAATGAAGCCAGATCATCTTGATCTCCCCCTGGTGGCTGGCTGCAGTATAGGTCATTGACCCTGGCTCTTCCATTTTTAAAATTTTGAGTAGTTTAAAAATGTTGTGACACGTCGTGATTTACAGCTAAGACTGGCTCACCATTGGTCGACAACAAGTATCAACGGGACCTCAATACCACAGCTTTACACCATGATCACTAGTGCATAGACTCTGGCTCCAAATTATATCAAAATTTCAAGATGGCAGCACCCATATATGGGATATTTTAGTACAATGGGAGGAAGTGGCGACGCATTGTCAATCTTTTTTAACAGTGACCGTTACTGAAAAGAGTCTGATGAGAGTTTACACAGGAAAACAATGACGACAGTTTGATGGAATATCTATCAAGATGATGGACATTGTGCCGGAGGGCTGCTCCTTCATTCCCTCAGGTCAACTCCCACCAGTGCATGCTGGGAAAAACAAGAGGCGAGGAGGCCATGCACCTGGAGTTAGCTGAGCATGTTAGATGTGGCTCAGCAGAGACCCTGAAAGCTGCTGCCCTTAGTGTTTGGGGAACTGTGTGTGAAGAGACACCTTCACAGGTCACTGCATTAGTCTGACCCATTGACTGCATCCTCCAAACAACACTTGGGGACAACAGCTACATTAGGGTAACTTGGGCCATGGCCAAAAGGGGATGCAGTCTTTTCATTTTTGTATGCATTTATTATTCTCTTTATTCTCTCATAGTCTATTTTCTTCCTGTCCTTTCAACAGTTGAATCTTTTATCTCTGTATAAATGCTAATATCACACCCACAGTCACAGGTTCCAAGAACTTTACCATTTAACAGTTTAAAAAAAAAAAAAGCCATAGGTACTGTAGAATCCATTAGAAACCTACTGATTTTGTCAATATGGAAAAGATGGTCAATACCTTTGTCAAACTGATATATCATGTTTTTATAGAAAATCAATACAGCTAAACGCTATTAGCAAAGTGACGTTAGTGGTTCAAGATCCTGTGTGGTTTACCAATGATTTGCTGATGGCCCTCAAAGTCGGGACAAAGAAACATCTAAGAGGAACATTTTTCCACCCTCAGAGATATATACAAAGGACTAAAATGAATGGTTTGATATAACTGAATGAGTCTGTAAGTCATTAAAAATGAACCTGTCGGTATATCTGATATTCTCCACAGTGCAACCAAAAGCTTTGTTCCAGGGGAGCACAGAAGGACAACAGCGAAAACAGATGTAGTGCACGTACATTTTCCTCATAACACTAAAATCGCGATGGCTTTAGCCCCAACAAGGTGAATTTGTCATTGAGAACATGTAAATGTATTCAGCCAACACCTTATATCATAGTAATCACAGCCTAACTCCACTGGGGCAAGGTCTGTGATTTAAGACAGGAGACTGTTTTATAACACTCTTTAAATTTCTTGCTCTTGCTCACTCCCCCCTGCCCCCACCCCTTCCTCCCGCTCCCTGTTACCTCTCCGTTCTCTGCTCTCTGTCTTGCTTTATCTCCTCTTTCTCTTTTTTCCACTGTCACACACACACACACACACACACACACACACACACACACACACACACACACACACACACACACACACACACGCGCGCACAGACACACACAGCAAAGGAGAACATAAATCTGGATAGTGTGCCAGACTAGGCCATGGACACCATAATTACAGAACATCAAATGAAAAAATTAGTGTCCCTTTTCTCATTGCCATGCAAGACTTGCAAGTCCTCTGCAATTTCTCGGCTTACCTCTGCTTTCTATCTCCACACACTCTCGCTCTTTCTCTCCCTCTCTCTCCTCCGAACACACACACACACACACACACACACACACACACACACACGTGCAAGCACTAACACATGAACAGGTACGCTAGGCAGCAGACAGAGAACAAAGATATAGCTAACTGCACATACATGCTTGCACACACACTGTTTGGACCTGACACTTGATATGCCAAGTATGCACCTTTAAGTGCACTGTGAAAAACATACTGACTGATATGGATACTGTGCACTAATTAAACTGTAACTATCCAAGGCTTTGTTAGGCTCATGTCACATAAGAATTAACAACGTAAGCATAATGTAGAGTTCATAAAGCTGGCCTACAGCTTCTGTTACTTTTCTAGTTGAGTTTAAACAAACATTACTGTTTCTTTTAAAGCAACAATTAGTGTTGACCTTTAAATGGTCATAAAGTTTTTAAGGGGTAAAGACACTGTTGGACTGTCAGAGTTTTCTGCAAAGCATGCCTCTGTTTATATGGTTTACGCTCCAACACATGTAAACCTGTTATATTTTTCTGACAGGATGTGAAGAAAATGTACTCTATTACTGAATTTACTTAATGGACCAAAAGAGCAGGAAACACTTTAAACTTTATATAATATTCTTAGGTTTGGATTACTTACTTTAATTGCTATTTTATTCCTTATTTTTCTGTAAAGGTTTTGGATTGTGTTACTATTATTATTAGTTTAAACATATATATACATTCATATATACCTACTCTTAATTCTAAACTATTATGCCCTAAAATATTGAATTCAGAGTCGACATAGCTGTGTAATAAATACACACTGTGAAAACTGCAGACCTAAGCAAGTATGATAAACCTATATTTAAATTAAAAAAATATATAAAAAAGAACAAGTCTTGTTTTTAGTATAAATTGATTTAGTGCTTTTAAAGGAAAATCCTTTGACCCAGTTCAAGTTATTGTAAACTTGCTTTGTCTTGCTAAGCAGCTTCGTCTTTTGATTCATTTGAGGTATAATTAACTAAATATAAGGAGCATGTCTATAGTTTATCCACTAGAAGTCTTATTGTAGGTAAGTCATGACAAAATCATCTAATACCAAGTGTTTTCTGGTTAATACGATTTATTGCCCGTAGTTTTACTAAAAATCACATTACATAAAGGAAAGGGGGGATTAAATAGTTTACATCTCTTTTAAACAACATCACTCATTTGTTCATTGCACAACAAACTGATAACCCCCAGGGTATGGAACAGAACTAACGCATGGTGTATGTACTGCCTGCATCATATGTTCACTTCTATAGTGTAGCTGTGTAGTTTAGCTTGTGTAGTATTTATTACAAAAACACATCCTCATCATTCTACTGGATAACATTAAGCTGCAAAGCAGAGCCATTGCAATTCATCAAAAAAAAAACTAATCCTTGTTTGTGTTCATCATCAGCTAAATGATTTGCATGATTACTCGGTGGTATGGGAATTCTGGCCATAAGTGCTGCAAGTATACTAGAGTTTGCTTTGGCTCTAGAGTACTAGATGTACTCTATTTTACCTAATATGAAATCTTGGGGTTGGAAATATACTTTTTATCGGTATTATTATTTTTGTTCCTAATAAATTAAGCACCTGCATAAATTGCTTCCAAAGTTAATTATCTTTGTCTGACTTTTAACAACTAAAAAAGGATGAGACGGCATAAAATGGGATGTGACTTTTTTTTTTAAGTTATTAATTCTTCTTGTTATTAGTCTTTTATGAATAGTTAATTTGGTACCCTTAAAGTTTTTTTATTACAGCCATTCTCCCTTGACTGCTATTTCACAGAGAGGAGAGGAGGATAATATTTTTTAGAGGAGGTGGAGAAGAGTGTTTTGGAAACTAAATATGCCGTGTCAACAAGTGCAGTGTTAATACTATCAAGGGGAACATGAGAGGTATGCTGGAGGGGGAGGGGAGGGGGGGGTTAGGGATGTGGCATCATTAGAAAAAATAAAAAAAGCATCCAATCTTTTCCTAAGCTTCATCTAATTTAATAATTCAATAAGAATGTGGCAATTGATTTCCATGCTTAGATAATGATAAGTATTTGCTAGCGATGCCCCATGTCATGCTCAGTGGCTTGGTTACAGATAATAGACCCCTAAGTCGCATTGATTCTTAAAGCCTTTGCACTTTTCTTTCATGTGATTAATTCTTTTGTTATTAATATTTTTCAAACATGTCGTCAATGCGAGCTTTCACATCAGCAGGATTTCTCTGACGATATTGCGGCTTATATTTTTCGTTTCTCGAGCTTATCACCTCAGACATGTACACGTCTAACCAATCAGGATGTGTGTTGTTGCCAACGTCCCATTTGGAAGCAGCAGTAGTTGAAAAAGAACGACTTCCTCTTCTATCCTGGTGATATAAAGTTTATTTGGTGATTTATTTGATGCATTTGTCTTTAGCCACAGTTATTTTTGTCTTTAGACAGAAATTTTGCAGCCTATTTCAAGTTAGGATCAAGCAACAGGTGACCATACTCCTGTCGAAGAACATGAATGAACCAAATGAGACCGTTTATAAAAAACGGGCCCCTCCTCAAATTAAAGACTCAAGAAAAAAATATGATCAGTTGGCAGCTGATGCAGCAGTTCTTCAAACTGTTCTGGACATCCTTGGTGGAAGTAGCATCAAATCCCCATCACTTGCTAATGATCCAATCTTCATCTATCAGAGGCACAACTTTTTTCCCCCCATTATTCATTAGCTAAATAACATTGTGCATAATATGAATAGTCAGGAGTGTTCAAATGCACTTTTAGAGGCAGAAAAGTCCAGGTATAAACACACGCTTTGCCGAAGGTTGTTGATATACAGCATAAAAGATTGCAAAGATAATGTTCGGTCTTTCAGCTTCTGTCAAAAACACAAAAAAGATGAGAGAAAAATTGACAATATACACAAAAAGCCCCAAATGTAAAGCCACTTGTGCCACTTGATATATTGTCCTTGTCACACCACTCTAAATCCTTTTTGTGTTATTTGAAATTCCCCAATCAAAGCTCCACTAGGTACAGTACAGACGCCATGACGGACAGGCACTCCATCCACATGCCCCGGAATCTCCAATTCCCTGGGCTGAATTGCCCCAATCACAGACCCACTATGCAGACTCAGCGACAGGCGTGCAACCCTACACCTGCGACAGTAATAAAAGGCTCCCTTCCTTCCGCTTTCCTCTCACCTACCTCTCCTGTCAATTACCGCTCCACAGATAGATGTAAAACTGCACATCTCAGCAGCTTCAGAGCCACATCGACTCAAGCGTCTCCCAAGGTTTTGATTGCAAAATCATAGGAAGAGCTTGAGGTATAGTTGCTTTTGAGGATGGTTCCCTGTGGGATGTGAGGGCATACAAACGGCTGCCTATAAGTCCTAACTGAACATAACAAGGCCCTGGAGTTGGAGAAGGCCTGGGAGAGCCTGACTAGAGATGAGAAAAAAGAAGGAAAAGCATTTATATTGTAAAAACTCAAAAATTGAATTTCACCAGCACATTTTTTTTAAATGAAAAGAACCATTTAGTTGATAAAAACAACATGTGCGTCTCATTCAAATGAGTTTTCCTTAAGTAAAGAAGCTTTAATGAAGAGAAAATGATTCCTAGGGCTCAGTTTTCTCAGTCTTCTCTGTTGCCAAACCCACAGGATGAATAAACTGCACTTTAGTTAGAACACAAGAAGGAAATAATGAATAAATCTGGTTGTAAACATGACTATTGTGTTTATTAGATTTTTCCAAACAGGAAATACATGGTTATGATCAACAATTATTTGTAATACAAGTAAAATGGTATTGGCTTGATAATACTTGAAGATATTGCCAGTATTCATAAATACTAGACTACTACACAAAATGTGCTAGATTGAAAACTAGAAAAAAATCAAATATCCCAGTTTAGAGGTGGGAATCTCTTGGCACCTCACGATTCGATTGGAGTCCGATTCAGAGGGCTATGATTCGATGGTAAAACGATTATCGATGCATCACACAATTTTATTTCTATACATGATTTATTTTGTATCACTGTGTGACTGCTAGAGGTGTGCGTCTTCACTAGCCTCATGATTTGTGCTTTAAAAAGGATTTTAGAGTGTTACTGTTATTACAAGTGTGCTGCAATTTACAAAGTATGCTTTTCATTCAACAAATCGGACTAAACAAGGGGTCAGTTCTCTCCACATTGATTTGACATTCATTCAGTTTAGACTTGTGTGTTGCATCTTTAGCCTTCACTCTATCAGGGTGGCCCTGCCTGCCCTTGCTACCATTTGTATAACATAAAAACACATGTATTTCCCACATTTCTGTAAAATATAGTTCGATTCCAGCATTTTCTCGATGACTGTCCAAAACACTAACTTTGATGAGCACTGATTACCACGTCCATTTGCTATTGTTCCGTTTACCCGTATTTACATTTTGTTATTGGGTCTGCATATTTGAACCTATTGACATGGATTCCACGAGAAGAGGTTGGAGCCCAGCCCCACAACAGTCGTTCCCTCATTACCTGACAATCAATTATGGCTTTATGAACCTGTGTGGTTAGCATCCATCAGCAGAGCCCTCCATTACCACCACTGCCACCACCACCCATGAAGTTCACCTATGATTTAGGGGTAGCTCGTCATGAAACCCCCACCCCCTCTAGTCATAATAACAAATACAGTTGTGAAGCTTATTTACACTTCATGACGGAACAAGAAATGTTAATGATGTACCACTCTGGTTGGTTTGGGATCTGAATGTAAAAAGAGTTTTTTTTCCAGAGGTGACACTGGTACAATGCTGCCCATAAGCTACCACATGCTATGAACATGTGTTAAGGGATGACAACAACTACAGTATTCAACCAAAGTAATTTACATTCTTTAATTTTTCTGATGTTTAGATGCTGTCTACCTGAAAGTGACTGAAAATCTGCAGAGATTTCAGGACATGACTGATCCCGGACAAGAAACTGTCCAATTCACCTAAAAAAAAGTGTCTATAACAGTGACATCTGATAAGTTGTTACTTCTGTGCAAGAACCTTGTCAAAAACCATTCAGTTTAAGTTTAAATTGCAGTTTTCTCAAATGATGCCACCATCTAAAAACCTTCTACTGCTACACTGGACATTGTGTGTGTTGCTTTATGCAGTGAATATGGCTGCAACTTTCCCCTTGTGCATCACAAACCTCATCCATCAAATACAATGGGGCATCCCATTAACCTATTGATTGTTTAAATACAGAATCCCACCTGGTAGAGTCTTTGCCTCTCCATGGCAGACGGGGGTCAGAGCTGGGCAGAAATGAACTCCAATGTAAACGTGTGAGTATCACTTCAGATATTTTCCCTCACTGAGGCAGGCGATGACGGATGAGTGTTTTTTCTGCCCGACTGCCACCGCGGGTTAAGACAAGGGGCTTTATGATGCATGGACATCCTTCGTTACTAATTAACCTTCATACCACACTAATTAATTAGATTCCAGCAAGGTCAAGCTTTCTAAATGGGACAATTAAGTGCCTTCCTCTTACAGTTTTGTGCAATAAAGCGCATAACAAAGCCTAACAAAGAGAATGGATAGATATCTACACTTGGAGAGATATAATAAACATTTCATTCACTAAGTAAAATATTAACCTGTTATATATTATATTATATTTATATGCGAGGACTTTAAACGTGTTTATAGACAGGTTGCTGCCGTTTTAGTTTGATAAAACTACAAAGTTTGTGGTCAAGCTGATATCTCAAGATTTTTCCGCTTTTAAGTTGATTTGAAATAAAATAATACATAACCTGTGAAGCGACGTGAAATGTATGGTTTATTGAAATTGTAACAGTAAAATGAGCATGTGACAGTGTCCAGATGGATATGAGTGAGAAGTTCTAACAACGGCTCATGAAAGCAAAGAAATCCACTGTGGTGGGGCACCAAAACAAAAGATGTCCATGCATGGCAACAAAATATTCAAATGAAGGGTAAGGTAATAATGTGGCGATGTGTGCGTGCTGTGGGCCTAAGAATGTTTTAACAACACATTAGAGATTTCACTAATGATAGTGGTCGTTGCAAAGCAGTGAACATTAACACACATTTTCATTTTCTTTGAGATGCCGAGCAGATCTATTACAAACAAAAAAAAAAAGAAGATGCAGTGAAAGAGGATGTGAAAATCAGGAAATTAAGTCTGCATGAGTACACACACGCATTTTCACTAGCAGGCGTAATGGACCAGTTGGACAGGACAGCTTGCTTATGTTCAGGAAAAAGTTGTCACATAATGAGACGAGCTAATGCGAGTGCACGCAGACACAAACTCATGCACACACACGCTAACACACAATCCTTTATGTACACATGCATATTTATAAATATGTACAGTATATGTATGTCTTACACATTGTAATACATTGTATAAACATGCGAGCCCACAGATGCAGGCAGTGGGGTAGGTATCATTTAAAAGACTATTCCCACCGTACACTTGAGCTCATATCTGACTAACAGTCTGGAACCAGCCAAATGTGGCAGCCAACTGTTCCCCGTCCTCAGGCTATGCCTGGACTTGGCTTTAGTACAGCAAATTGTATCACTGTGATGTGTGTGCGTGCCAATGTGTGCGTGCTTGTCTGTGTGTGTTGTGTTGATGGGCTGCAGAGACAGACGGACTGCAGTGGGTTTGTGAGGTAAAATATCTGTATAGAATAGACTAGATGCGGCTGACTTGAGGCTGTGCATGTGTGTGTAGGGAAATATTTGTGGTTTGCTGGTGGATCACTAACTTGGCGATCAATCAGTCGTTCGACAGAAAGTTAACATGCAACAATTTAAATTAATTGATTTTGATTAACTAAATTAAGAAAATATGAAGCAAAATTTGATCGCTATATTGCTGAGGTTTTGCTGTAGCTTCATAATAATGCCTCATGTGTTTTGGGTGCAATACGCCACAATATCTGATTTATGAACAGATTTTTCAGCTCAGAGCCCATCAGGTGATGTTCACATGTTCCTATTGTCTTATGGTTACAAATACTGGGAGCTTGTCAGGTTTGCATCTGAAGTTTTCCCCTCTTCTCTCAGAAAACGGGCAAAATTCTGAATTAGGTCACAATGGCCAATGCCTTTAGACTTCAAGCCCTTAATCTTTGTTCTCTCTGTGTTTTCACAACTGGATCCCAGTGATACACTGGTTTGTGCTGCTTAGGCGTGTGTGCCCACATCTAGTATGCATGCAGTAAGTATGCATGAATGTTCCAGTGTATGTGCATGTGCCTCAGACGTCTAACTGTGCATTTGACAGTGATTAATAGGTGGCAACCACACCTTGGTGCTACCATGGGAATGTAGACCCTATATTTTATCAAGCCCCACATAAATAAAGCCACAGGGTGCCATTTGGTGACAGTAATCACCAATCTGAATTTTTGTGAAAGAGGGAAAGAAAGAAAGAAAGAAAGAAAGAAAGAAAGAGGCAGACAGACAGAAGTTAAAAGTTGTTTCTCCCATTTCACTGGGGTCACTTTGAGAACCAAAATCTTCCAGATGGTGTTTGATGAATTTTTATTTATTTCTGGGGAGCGATGTGGTTAGATGACATGGCTGATGAGAATATTTCTGTGATGCGCCCTGGGACAAATGAAATGCTGTAAAGACTGCAAGGTTAAAATGTCTATTACACAATCTGCTTAGATCACAGCTAGTACCGCGGGTTGTAACATAACGCCCTTCTCCATGCCTTTTAAAGGAATTTTCATTCGGAGAAATAGATTTGCTGTCTTACCGAGAGTTGGACGAGATCAATATCGATTTCATCACTGTGTCTACAGTAGAGAGACAGGTCGTCCAAGACGTGTTTAGCCTGGCTTATTGCAAAGACTGCAAAAAGTGTCAAATAGCTCCATCGTCCATCAAAGGTGCCTTTCAATTACTGTAAAGCTGTTCTTCCACGATACAACTTCTAAGTTCAATTTTGGACTTGTTGAAATGTGTGTGTCAACATTTAATTTTTTTTTTAATTAAAGCTTAGTTATATCCTGGTGGTGTATAGCTGTGTGCAGCACTATTTGTCGCATGCTTACTCATGCCAATCGTCCATAAAGTTGTTACTATCCACGCAGACAATCAGACATCATAGTTAAAGCTTTGGCGTACCCACAAGAGGCATGCAATGCATTTATCCCTTTTAATGCAAGAACTTGTCTTTCACTCTTCAGTGTGTGTTCCTTTCACTCAGAATCAGTTGCACAAGACCAACATTCATGCGCATGCACGTGCCCCCCTCCTACCTCTGTAGACTGAAGTAATTCTGGTGGAAATATGCATCAAAATGTTATGGGTTATTTTGTGATACTTACTGCTTCCTTCCACAAAGATTCATGGTAATCTGTTCAGTAGTTTTTGTGAAGTCCTACTTACAAACAAAGTGAAAACATAACTTCCATAGTGAAGGTAATAACCCTCCTCACTGTGCTGAGCATTATATATACATATTACTTATTATTGCTATCTATGAATATTTTATTGCGATGTTATTGTTTTATCACTCAGTATCACTCCTTGCATCTGATCAACATAAGTGACTTAAGCATTACTAAGCACTATAGACTTAAAGACCCCAACGATTTTTTACGGGACCATTGATGGGAAATCAGGAAGAGATATTGAATTCTGAAGTTTTAACCTGAAAGTGAGACATTATACTGTGATTAAATACAAATAAACAGTTAAAGTGCAATATGCTGATCTGAACCAATTCCATAGATTCTCTCTCTAGATATGATGATAAATGATGATTGAGGATGCATTTCCCTAAATGTCGAAGTAGCTGACACTGTGTTGCTTCTTATGATAAACTGTAACAGGAATACAAACTGAATGAAACTTTTCCTTTGTACGCACAAAACACTGTAGAAGATGCTGTTGTTGCTCAACAATGCTCTCTATCCTAACAGTGCCACAATATTTTCTATGATATTCAGGCCAATATTTGAAAATCAAGTCTGTTCCACACGTGTAACCACATGAAGACCTGAGAGGGAGGCTGAGAGTATGTGTGGGTGTGAGCCAGAGAGATGAAGGGGTAATTAGAGAACACACTTGTATTATATTCATTCATCCGCTGGGGAAGTCCGGCAACACAATGCTCATGGAGACAGAATGCCACATCTCCAGGTGTAATTTATTAGGGAGTGCTGGCAGATAATATGGATGCCCCGGCTCACACAGGAAACAATGTGTTATTCAGTTACCATTACACGCAGCTCGCACCGTAAAGGGCTTAGATTAATGATGCACCTGTTTGGTCTATATGGAGTACATGTTAAAAGCCAATAGCTCGCATGCATTAGGGCTTATTATGGAGCCAGAGATGGAGAGAATGAGAGGTGGCTAGTGGGAGATGGATATCAAAAAGAGAGGAGAAATTAGTGGATGAGGAGAGGAAACGAAAGAAGATTAAAAAAAATCGTGAAAGGGAAAGAGAAGGAAAGCAAGAGGAGAAGGCAGCAGGTGGGTAAACTGGATGGTAGACAGGAGAATATAACTAAGTGCTCCTAGAAAGCACAGTGAAATAATCCGATACACACTACAGTGTGTATATTATTATCATCACAAAGACCATTGTGTTGGGTTTACTATAAATCCATTACAGAGCAGGGTTCACAATATAGAGAATAAAGAAGCATAATCAGGGGACATATTCATCTCCCATATTGACAAGAAGACGTTACAGCCATACAGACACAAAATAACATTTCCCTCATTAGCTTTAGGTATTTATACAAATTTAATGGGATAGAAAATGAGTGAATGGTCTAATCACTGGAGAAGAGCACCTGTAAATCTTAACTAACGCAGCTTTGAAATGCAACAGCTAATAATGTACATTCACTGGAAGCAATATCATGCACAACATAATATTCCCAGTTATATCTCTAGTTGTTTTTCTGCATCTTTAGCCACATTTCATTATTAGTTTATTCTGATAGAAAAAAAACAACAACATAAATTCAATATCCAATCCACCAAGAACATGTGGACTGAAGTTCCATTTACCCGACCATGAAAGAAGAGACTTTGCTCCGCACTATTAGGACATGACTGATCGGGAGGTGTGACAATGATCCAGCCTCTATGACAACCTGCTATCATTACAGTATCAAATGACCCCCTGGGCTATATTAAAACCACCCAGTGTCACCAATTACTAAACAAAGATAAGTTGTAATATCACAAATGTGCATTCATACTGTCTGTTGTCAAATGTTAATGTTGCATAGAGGTCATTTGGGCACACTTTGAGTCGGTATTGTAGCGCTTGATGGACGGAAATGGAGCAAATTGCGCGCTGAATGAATGGCGGAGAGGTGCCGGAGCAAGACGAGCAGGACCATCATTATTAGTCATAAAACAGGAGTAAGAAGCTAAGATGTATCCTTTCGGGCCAAGGCAACGACCATGATATTTCACCTTGTGGTCTACTTTAAGTCTGCCTGGTTCCAAAACAGTGCAGCTCACAGTAGCTGTGCATACACTGGAGACAGCAAACCTGTGGAGGTTGTACTTATTATTATTTGTAAGAAAAATAAATATACATATATTAAATAATGTTGAAAATCCAAACAGTTAGGAGACTACAGCTGAAGATGACACATTGCAACTAAAACTTCCATTTGTTCGGAAGATTTTCTTTTATAATTTCACAATTTTTAACATAATAAATTATTTGAATTGTGTTGACTTGTGGAATTTGCCTATAACCTCTATGATAGAAGTCAATGGATGAATGAACCTGTGTCTCAGACTATTCCCCTGCGTCCCTTATGGACCAGAAAATGACAAATATACAGTCTGGCTAATCGTCAGTGGAGTGCACTTGCTATTACACACTGCACGGCCCCACAGGGACGGTCGGAGGGAAAAGAATGGTTAATTTGCTGATCTGGACATATTCTTGCTCTCCCTCTCTCTCTTGCTGTGCATGCATATGTGCGTCTGTGCCTGACTCTGTGTGTGTGCATGTGTGTTTGTGTGTGCATGTGCATGGGTGGGGAAGTGAGTATATGTGCACATGTGCTGCAGAGGGAAGAGAGAGAAAGAGAATAAATGAGTGTAATAAATGAAGATGAACATTGCAGGGCCTCTGCTCTCTTCCTGTGTTTTTCTCAATTTTTCTTTCCCCCACTGCCAAATATATATTGATTCCCATGCATATTTATAATCCGCGCTGAACCAGTGGGTCTCCAGTGTTTTCAGAGGTGATAGGCCTGCTCTGTGGAGCAGAATCAACAATATCGAACACACACTGAATCTCCAATCCCTCCTCTAAGCTCTGATGATATAAAGCATTCATTTCCAAACTTGAGTTTTTTCTGACATTGTGTGCCTCGAGTGGGGTGGAAGCTTGGTTGTGGGTTTCATGTAGCGGTCAAACATTATTTATTCTTTTTCATCCCTCTTTAAATCAGACTTGAATTGGATGTCTTTACTCTGTTGTGCTGTATTTTGTGCAGGGAATGGAATTAATTGCATTATCTTTAGTTATTTCCTCCTTAATGCTCCATTTTCTGTTCTTTCTGCAGGACATGTCCTCATCCGTGCGTTCCTCTTAATGGCTGGTTTATATGGCACTTTGATTAGGCAGCATCTCCTAAAGACACCCAACATGATTCATTCAACACTAATTCATTGATTAATTGTAATTTTACACCATTATGTTCTACTTTTCCATGCTACCTTAACACTTATTCCATTCATTTCTCTTCCGTCTGACATTGCGAGTAAGTATGACTTCATCGTTTATTCCCTATCAATAGGCACTTTGAGCATAGAGCTCTCAAAGGGGAGACACAGGATAAAGACAAGAGGCAGGTCTCTTAAGTGGCTCTTCATCTGCCTGCTGTCAGGCTTGACCTTGCTCTGATGGCTTTGTGGATGTATGCGGGCGTGCGTGCATGTGTGAGAGCGTGCACGTTTCCTCAATGCATTCAGCTTGTGAGGAAAATCTATTTGTGAGTGTGTGTGTCAGCAGGAAGGCTTAATATGTTTATACAGATAGTGTAAATACTTACAAGCATGTGTATTTGGTTCCTCTAGTGTCTGACTGATAAAGTAGTAATCTTAAGAAGAGGTAATGTTATCTCTATCTGTATGCCGAGTAAGTTTCATTCTTGTGTTCTCTTACCCAACATGTGTTTGACTGTAGGTTGGTTGTGTTTCTTTCAGATACTGGCCTCATTAGGGTGTTTGCACACTAACCTTTTTGTTCCAGACCTTCAGATTCTTCAGTTTAGTCCAAACCAAATTACCAGGTGTGAAAGGTGCCTTGGACCAAGGTCCGAGCTAACAGACCAAAATAATTCCAACCAAAATAGGGGGTCTTGATCTGGATCAACTTGACCTTTTGTTCAGTTTGCTTGCAGTGTGAAAACACATTTTTGGATAGTTGGAGAAAGTTGAGACAGTATTAAACAAAAGAAGAGGAGAAAAAATGCAAGTTGCTCACAGGATTGCTTGCACTCTTCGCCCTCAATGTTATCGCCTTCCACGATATAATGTTTGAACGATAAGGAAGTTCATTTGGGGCATTCAAACTATTGTTGAGTACTGCGCCTGAAGGTAGTGATGCTGGTAGGAATACATCATAATGATATATTTGTTTACTCAATTCAAATGGAAAGACTACTATTACGTCAGACGCAAGCCAATCAGTATAAAGTATAGGTAGACGTAGTCCACGTAAATGATGACAACAGGACATACAGATGTCATTTTGTCTTTTGTGGACTCCCTGAATAGCAACGTGAAACCAAAACTAACCGGATCCAATGTAAACAATGTAACAAAGACATTAACATTAGTTTGGACTTGTCAGGTGTGAAAATTCCCCAAATGAATGGACAACAAACTGCCCAAAATGATTAGTTCCATTCTTTATATCCTGTATAAGTCTTAAGTGATCAGTAGGGATCACTACACACAATATATTGTACAGGCAACTCACTGGCATCCGCAAACGTGAGCAAGGAATGTAAATTGTCGAATATATAATACGTAAACAAAAACAGGCATGCACGTTATACACTTAAAAATTAGCGAAACAGTTTAAGTTCAAATATCCAAGAAAGTCATGCATCAACACGCACGGCCACAGAGACATGCACAGAATGCACATGTACTTTTTTTTGCTGTCCAGTCTTCCAAAGAGTGATTGAATGCTAGATGGAGCACAAAGCACTAATGGTTAGATGGGAGATTTCCCCTGGTACCTCATCCCCTCACTCAATGGATCAAAAAAGAGACAAGTGATGGAAAGTTACATCAACCAAATACTATGTAACATGTACTGAATACAGTGCTAGTCGGGCCACCACCTTGTACACGGGAGGGTTTGAGGAGACACAGCCAGTATGTGGACTTGTTCAATGACAAACCACAAAGAAGTAAACTTGTGTTTAAATGCATTTCATTTACTTAAAGGGCAGTTAAACCTATATATGATATATTGTTTGTGCAAAGTCCTCAATGATGTTTGTTTAGAAACAAGAGAAAGCCTTGAACTATATAAAGTATTTTTGAGCAGAAGTCTTACAAAGTCCTTCTTCACCTGGCCCTGTATCCAAATGTGAAAGTTATAAAAGACATATGCACTCCACATTTGTATAAATGTACCTCGCTTTTTATTGACCTCATATGGTGAAGGTTAAGGTAAGCAGGTCTGCTCCCTCTTGGTCAACTACAAAGCCAATGGAGGACGGGGATGACTCTGGAAAGGAGAAGCAGCATCAAGAAAATAAGCATTGGCAGCAGAGGGCACAAGAGCTGGTGTAACTAGTAACTAAGGATGGCTGTAATTACCTAATGGACTTGTAATGACTTAATGTCCTTGGTAGAGATCGTGCGTACAACCAATAAATGGCGGTGATTTCTGAAACATTGTGGATGTTGAGGGCAGGTTTGAACTGGGTGGACGGGGCCCCCCCAGTACGGAGGTTGCATGTTCTCACTGGTTTCCTCAGACAGTCCAAAGACATACAGGTTAGGTTAACTGCTGACTCTGAATTACCTGTAGGTGTGAGTGCGAGTGTGAATGGTTGTTTATCTCTGTGTCAGCCCTGTGATAGATCTGTTCAGGGTGTAGCCATCCTCTCGCTCAGTGTCAGCTGGGATTGGCTCCACTCCCCTGTGACACCCGGAGGGATGGATGCATTTATTCATTCTATGGGGGTTATGGGGAGTTGATTGAATATAGGGCTGCAACTAACGATTATTTTGATATTCAATTCATCTGTTGATTCTTTTTTCGTTTAATCGATTATTAATCAGATAAAAAGACAAAAGCTACCCTTTCCAGCAGACTATTCAATGAGCTTCATCTAGTTGTACAATGCTCTTTCTATATGTTTTACAGACATCTGCGATTTAATTATGATGATAATTCCAGATTCAGATATCTACAATTTAATTCTGACTAAATTGTAATTTACTTTAGTTCATAGCTTGAATAAAGTTTGAGCTAGTTAGTATAGTGTTGTAGATATCCTGAACTTGAATTATGTCTAGTCATAGTTAAATTATAGATATCTGAAATTGGAAGATAATAATATAATATAATAGAATATTATAATTCTACTGCATTGTAGAAATATACACTACCGTTCAAAAGTTTGGGGTCACCCAGACAATTTCGTGTTTTCCATGAAAACTCACACTTTTATTTATCAAATGAGTTGCAAAATGAATAGAAAATATAGTCAAGACATTGACAAGGTTAGAAATAATGATTTTTATTTGAAATATTAATTTTGTTCTTCAAACTTTGCTTTCGTCAAAGAATGCTCCATTTGCAGCAATTCCAGCATTGCAGACCTTTGGCATTCGAGCTGTTAATTTGTTGAGGTAATCTGTAGAAATTTCACCCACGCTTCCTGAAGCCCTCCCACAAGTTGGATTGGCTTGATGGGCACTTCTTGCGTACCATACGGTCAAGCTGCTCCCACAACAGCTCAATGGGGTTGAGATCTGGTGACTGCGCTGGCCACTCCATTACAGACAGCATACCAGCTGCCTGCTTCTTCCCTAAATAGTTCTTGCATAATTTGGAGGTGTGCTTTGGGTCATTGTCCTGTTGTAGGAGGAAATTGGCTCCAATCAAGCGCTGTCCACAGGGTATGGCATGGCGTTGCAAAATGGAGTGATAGCCTTCCTTATTTAAAATCCCTTTTACCTTGTACAAATCTCCCACTTTACCAGCACCAAAGCAGCCCCAGACCATCACATTACCTCCACCATGCTTGACAGATGGCGTCAGGCACTCTTCCAGCATCTTTTCACCTGTTCTGCGTCTCACAAATGTTCTTCTGTGTGATCCAAACACCTCAAACTTTGATTCGTCTGTCCATAACACTTTTTCCAATCTTCCTCTGTCCAATGTCTGTGTTCTTTTGCCCATGTCAATCTTTTCTTTTATTGGCCAGTCTCAGATATGGCTTTTCTTTGCCACTCTGCCTAGAAGGCCAGCATCCCGGAGTCGCCTCTTCACTGTAGACGTTGACACTGGCGTTTTGCGGGTACCATTTAAAGAAGCTGCCAGTTGAGGACCTGTGAGACGTCTATTTCTCAAACTAGAGACTCTAATATATTTGTCTTCTTGCTGAGTTGTGCACCGGGGCCTCCCACTTCTCGTTCTACTCTGGTTAGAGCCCGTTTGTGCTGTTCTCTGAAGGAGTAGTACACACCGTTGTAGGACATTTTCAGTTTCTTCGCAATTTCTCGCATGGAATAGCCTTCATTTCTAAGAACAAGAATAGACTGGCGATTTCACATGAAAGTTCTCTTTTTCTGGCCATTTTGAGAGTATAATCGAACCCACAAATGTGATGCTCCAGATACTCAACTAGCTCAAAGGAAGGCCAGTTTTATAGCTTCTCTCACCAGCAAAACTGTTTTCAGCTGTGCTAACATAATTGCACAAGGGTTTTCAAGGGTTTTCTAATCATCCATTAGTCTTCGAAGGCGATTAGCAAACACAATGTACCATTAGACCACTGGAGTGATAGTTGCTGGAAATGGGCCTCTATACACCTATGTAGATATTTCATTAAAAAACAGACGTTTCCACCTAGAATAGTCATTTACCACATTAACAATGTATAGAGTGTATTTCTGATTTATTTAATGTTATCTTCATTGAAAAAAACAGTGCTTTTCTTTGAAAAATAAGGAAATTTCTAAGTGACCCCAAACTTTTGAACGGTAGTGTATATACTGAGGGAAACCACAATGACAAAAGTATTTTGAATCTTACTATGCAACTACAGATGTAGAAATGCTTTCTGTCGAGTAGTTAAAAGAGAATCAAGGATATTGTTTTGACAAGTCAGAAGGATTAATTATTAATATCTTATACAAAAATTATTCCTATTAACAATGAAAGTCAAAATGACGTTGCTGATATTGTAATATTAATTCTGGATAATTAAACTAAGAAAGGTTAAAACGACTTGTCCTGCGATCTATCACTCACACAGTCTCTGAGCTGAATGTCCGTATTTACACTAAACATGGCAGTGCAACATCTTCCACCAGGTTGTTTTTGTGCTTTAGAACATAACCGCTGTGAAACCATCAGACAATTACAGTTTGTGTTTCCCTGCTTTGTGTTCACTCCCTCTCTTCGTTCAGCCTAAAGGTCTCTCGACCACCACTGCTCTCTCTCTCCTCGTTGTCGGAGAAATAACAGCCTTTAAAAATGTGGAAACATTTTACGTTAAAGCCTCTAAAAACCGCTGATTTCACATGACACAGCAGCACAACATAAATGTGCTATAAACCTTGAAGTCATTTACGATCTGTCAGCAAACCAGAAGAAAAAGAAGGTACAGGATTGGCTGATTTACTGCCCCAACCTCAGGAGACCCGACTAATCGATTACTAAATTAGTTGCCAATTGATAGATCTCAGACGGAACTAAAGAAGAAGATACTCTAAGCATGTGTATATGCACACATGCACAGACAGCCTCTGAAGACACAGCAGAGGCAAAAAGTGAAAAAAAAGTGGTCTGAAAAGATGCAAAGTTCGAGGTGAGCACCAAGACACTGTATTACTCAAACAACACACAACATTGTGTTGGCAGCATGTTGCACGTTGTACTGATGTTTATCGTTCAGTGAATTTGTCCGGGGCAAGAAAAAAAGTTTGTAGAACTTGGCTATCAGCCAACCTTCATTTCACTGGCTGTTGCCCTGAGGTCACATACACAACATTACACTCACCCCCAGTCAGCTCACCACACACACACACTCTCGCACACTCAGGCCCACACACACACTCAGGTTTGCGTAGCTATTCTTATTAGGAATTTTAATTGACTTCCATTCATTGTGGACAGCCAAACCAAAACCTTATCTCTAACCTTAACCATGACCAATTTATCCCCAACCTTAACCTTTGCCCAACCAGAATTCTCATCTAACTTCGAACCAGGACCTCAGAGTTGATGTTTTGCATCATTGGGACCAGGCTTTGGTCCCAATCAGGGTCCTAAAAAGGCCAGTGTGTATACTGGAAAAGGTCCTAAAGCTGTAACTCACTCACTCACTCACCTTCCACTCAGCCCTCGCCCCAGAAGTGCTAGACTTAATTAATTTATCTCCCATTTTATCCACATTTAACTGTGATTGAATGTCCAGTACATTAATTTTGCATATAAAAAAAGAAGGAAAAAAAATCTGGCACTACTCTTCACACAATGACGACTGCCTTTTGCAGAAGTGGCCCACTGACATTGTGATTGTCCCGAGAATGAAAACAGCTGGATTCACAGAGCTTCAGTGTAGATATGTAAAGAGGTTGAGAAGGTGGTCCTTGTGAAGGTGAAGTTCAAATCAAGTTCAGCACTGACACGACCCCTCTCTTGATGAGGATTTGACAGGCAGTTACTTTTAATTAGAATATTGACATGTTTGATCATGAAAAGATCAATTTCCTCAGGAAAACAGAAAAATGTAAGAAAGAGGAGGAGAAAAAAGGGAATACCATACATAATATACATTTAAGCATTGGCCTATTAACACACTGATGACAGAAATATATTTTGATGACAAAGGGAATAGAGGACATTGATGTCTACAGCCCTGATCAATGCATTTTTTAATTGATCGGTATTGGTAATATTAACGCAATGTTTCCTCATATTAGCGTTATCTGTTGGCCACAACAAATTTTTAACATGAACCACTGTCCTTCACTTAGCAAAATAACCTGTAATATTAACACCGGGAAAAGATTGTTTAGGTTAAAAATGCAGCTGCTTTGTTATTTTTTAAAATGAGTTTGCAAGTAGATGCCTACAGCAGTTGGTCCTCTCAGCAAAGTAGCACAGGGCCGCATAAGATATTATTGGAAGCGGTTATGTAAATCTACAAAGCCAGGTATATTATCTTAATACACAATTCCAATTCAGCTGTCGATTTAAATGGCTCGACCGATTTTAATGTTGACTTATGGCATGTTAAGTGTGTCCAACAAACCCATATTAGGTAGGAAAGTAAATAAACTAGACTGGAAAAGGTAATAAATAAAACAATAAGTCACGTCAAGGCAAGTTAAATTTATTATCCCATCTGAGGGAAATTGGGTTGCAGCCAGAGGTAAAATAATGTACATTCAAACCATGAATACAACATTAACGACAAATACTGGACAGATAAAAGGGACAAAAAACTAAGTACCATACAATACAGAAATGAGAAGTGAAGAGAGTGCAAGACAAAGTTCATAAGTGGCATAATTTGTGCCAATTCAACATATGAATTGCCGTACATACAGCACATCCAAGGTATTGAGTACAATTGTGTGCTGTATTTTTCACTTGACTATACTTGATAATTTTAAAAAGTTAACATTTCTTTTTAAAATTTTGTAGCGTGTGCATGTTGAGCAATTGCTGTTGTTTGAATTTGACACTTGTCCACTTAAATTTGTACTTCATCATCTTTTTAAAGACACGGTACGAAACCCTCTTGCACTTCCTATTGTTCTCAAGCCTCCTCCTCTAACTTTTTAAAGTAGCAGCTTGTCGTGGATGAAGGTTTGTCAGCCCATCTTTCATACCCTGCACTGACTGGATGATTTATTTGGCCCCAATGAAGCCTTGATCTATGCTGAGGAAACGTCTCCACAGCAAGTTGTCGTAGCCAAGAAAGAAAGACATCTTTGTGTGTGTGTGTGTGTGTGTGTGTGTGTGTGTGTGTGTGTGTGTGTGTGTGTGTGTGTGTGTGTGTGTGTGTGTAGAAATAGGGGTTGAGAGTGCACTACTCACCCCCCCCCCCTTTGACGGTGGCCTAGTGATAGAGTGTCCATCTTGGAAGTAAAGCTGCCTGTGCGACTGATGGATGATGTGTCACATCTGATGGTAGAAATACCCAGAGAATAGATCAGAAATATGGATGTGCTACAGTAATATAGTGGTTAAATTAGACATTGAGAGGGAGTGACAGACAAAAGAGAGACAACCAAGAGAAAGTCATGAAAAAGGTGATCATTGGTGGTTGATTGATATGACGAGAACCAAAATGGGGACACAATTATCTAGGTAATGTAATAATGTACACCCTAAGAAATCACTGTGGGTTCGGGCCAAACCACGAGTCTACTAAAAAAATGTATCTGGTCAATGTTTGTGACAGGTAATAAAGAGAATATACAACTACGTAAATCACATGAGTTCCTTCGCAAGGCATATGCGAAGAGATTTATCTTTTAGAAAATGTAATGCAATACAATAAATATGTCAAGTCAAACCTCCAGACGTACCTTAAATAAGCTGTTTCACTCAAATAAATCGGTTCTGAGCAAAACTCCTTTTAACAGAAGAACCATCAATCACCAATGCATCTGTCCTCAGAAGACATTTTTATTCAAGTGAAAAGTCATAAATGTGGTGAAAACAAAGTATGTGAAATCATTACAGTGACCTTTGCCACTTGTGTCTGGGTTTGTTAAATATTTGCAGTTGTAGCACACACACAATAAGAAGCAGATATTTGTAATAAGTGACATCACAAAACAATATATCCCATATGCACAAAACAAAACAAATGTTTTAGCAAAATTATTGGAAGGAGACATATATTTAGGTTTCCATGCTCTGTTTAGAAAACACATCAGTTTCCTCAAACTGTTGCAGCTCTTCTTTTCAGCCACTGTCTAACACTTGGGCCATGTCCCAATTCACCCCTCAGCTCTACCCCTTTGTTTTGCACGTGGTCGTGAAGGGGTCTTGTTGTCCCATTTCTCTCTGTGATGTAGGGGTAGTGGCCATCCAGCCCCTCAAACACCCCTTCAACTATAGTGTATTCAGGACCCCACTGAAAACTAACGAGTATAGATGGATATTCCTGAATGCTTTACGAATGAATAAAGTGAATCAAGATGGGGACCGCTGCACAGAAAATGCTCATAAATGTAAGTATGAAATCTTGCAAAATTCCAATTCCTAGGGTAAGATTTTCTTGACCTCTCCTTCTCCGTTTGAAGTGGACACTACCACCGAAGGGCACTTCATGTCTACGGCATCGGTTTGAGCTCCTGTCTCTTTAAGGCCCCCTGCCAAAAACCTCCAGTCAGCTCTGATTGGCCAGCTGGCCCACTCTGTCGTGATGGTCATCCACTTCCATCATGTGGTGTAGGAAATTCAGAATAGTTAGAATTGGACAAATAAAGTTGTTTTAAATATAATTGAATGCCGGCCTCTTCTTCCGCGTTACCTGGCTTTGTAAGGGTGGCGTACTAGATTAGCTGCAATGCATGCATTATGCAAATGTGTGTCATTGTGAAGTGTCGTGATATCACAATGATGCAGACGTGTCTGCATTTTAGTATCAGTGTTTTTCTGTGGGATAGAATAAACACGAAAACCTATATAACATGGGAAGAAAAAAGAACCAATATGTCTCATGTCAAACAAGTTCCAACATGTTGCACGTTTTCATCTCTGGAGCAGAATCATGCAGTTTTCAAAACAGCACCTGCCCTGTCCAGGCAAACTTAACATGAACTGATCTATTAGCTGCAAAAATCCAGACTTAACTAGATCTAAGCTCAAAGATATACTTGATAGTCAATGCAATAAATAATGAATAAAAACATGTAACAATTAATGCAGAGGTAGAAACACAACAGAGGTAGTAATTTCAGTGTTTCATGTTCACTGGTTTTTCTGCTCAGAACCAGGTAAGAGGCACAAGCGCTGATTCACACCTCTCCATAATCCCGCTGACTTTACCCTCTGCTGACACAGTTTAGATACTTTCATTAAATATGTACATCATCAAGGATTTAATGTGAACTGACCTTGTGCATTTTTCAAAATACTAACTAGAAAATGTCCGAACCCAACAATTATCTTGTCTTAGTGTTATTTATTTTAATTAGATTAATTGGCCTGTAACCTGTTTGAACAGTAACCAGCCATTCCGATATTCCAGCAGCTGCTGGACAACAATTATCCGCTGCCGGTTCATTCTACACTGACGGAATATTTGGGGTGTTGTTTTTTTCTCTTTTTTATTGTATTTCTTTCCCCCAAGTGACCTCAGTCTTTTCCCCTCCCGTCTTGCTCGTATGAGAGGAACTCATGTGATTAGTCATTACTGGTCCTCGCCCCAAGTCCACCTGCTGATTCTGTATTCCTCCTATTAATAATGTATGCAGCCCCTCTTCCACATTACACCCAGCTGAGCGTGATTGCACCTGGATTGTGACAGCGCCTGTGGTCACAGAAAACTCCAAAACAATTGCTGGTCACGCAGGTTGATGTTTGCGCTTCCACAATTTGATTGGGTTTGTGTCTGCAGCCTGTTTTTCAGGGGGGAAAGAGCTCTTAATATGCAAGGTTTAAATGTTTGTGTCTTCATGTGTGTTGTGCAAAAATGAAATTGGGTGAAAAAGCATCCTCATCTGTCATAATTTCACACAATCTCTGCCTCCTTACCTTATCCCATCCCATCCTATTCTGACCTATCCTGACCTATCCTATCCTATCCTATCCCATCGTATCCTATCCCATCCCATCCTATCCTGACCTATCCTGACCTATCCTATCCCATCGTATCGTATCACATTCAATCTCATTGTATCGTGTTTTATCTTATCCTGTTCTACTCCGTTGTATCATATCCCATCATATCCCATCCTATCCTATTGTGTCCTATCCATAATCAAAACTAATTGCAAAAAAACTGGTTGCCAATTGCATTCAAATGTTTCACCCAAGGTAACAGTAGACAGTGGACAGTCTACTACACCATAGGCAGTGAAAGAGACAGGTCCAAAATACAGTCTTCATAGACTTTAACAAGAGATTAATCTGAAATTCTCACTGACTTCTTTATAATCCAAATTTAAAACCTTGAACACCCAATGAAGAATGATTATGGATATTTCACTTACCAACTGCTCTATGTCCCTAGCCTGTTTGGTCTACTCCAGTAGTTGAGTTTATTCCGCCGTCCTCTATTAAAAACGAAATCTCGTTAACAAAACAATCACGGTGCCATTTTGAAACTTCGCTCTCCTCTCCTCCAAAGTGAGGTTGGGTAGTCTGGTCTTATTCATGCATGAAGTAGCTCTTAATGAGCCCCAAGTGGCTGAAATTTGGATCAACACATGCCGTTGCCTTGTCATCAGACACTGTCAGGCTCAAAGTGTTAGATTGACAAACAAGAAGTAAGCTAGAAGCGCACTTTCAATTTTCTTTTGCGTTTTAATGCACTTAAATTGCGCTCGCATCAGTACATCAGCACAGTGTACTCCGTGATCCCGCTGTGCTGATGGAGTGGAGCCGCGGTATGGAGCTCCCTGTGATACATACGCTTGACCTATCATGAGTCAGTGTCTGCTGTCAATCATGACGTTCCACCCTGTTTTCATAGCATCCAATAATGAATCAAACTACCAGGCTGCCATCGAGGTGTTTTGTCATCACTTCTGGGTTTGCTGCCGCGTCGTCTATCTTTACATACAATCTATAGTAGAAAAGGTTTTTTACATTACCCTTGTAAAGTGCCGTAACTTTAACTACTGATAAAGCCCTAAACCTGGGCTCTCTGCAGTAGCCATCTGTACCTCAGTTTGACCAAGTTATTTTCCATTCTTTCTCTTGTGTGCATGTCCTTCATTCTTCCCCTTGTCTTTTCATTTACAGTTTAGCTCTGCTCATCCATCTCCAACTCCCTTCTCTTGCCAATTGCTGCCTATCCTTTCACAACCTCCCGTGTGACCTCCTCTGTCCCATCAGTCTCTCTACAAGCATCTCTTTCCCCCCCTTGTTCCCTCTCTCCAAATCTCTCCTGTATACTTTTTTTCCTCTCACTTATTTTATTTTCTTCCTCTTTATCTTTGCTTTACCCACTTTGCCATTTTACCTTAACTTTACGTCTCTTCATTGCATTACACTATCTGTAAGCTGTCTGTTCCTGTGTGTGTGTCTCTTGGTGTGTTTGCATGTGACAGGCACATCCTCACTATAAAGGGAATTTAAACTAGGTCAGGCCTGCATTTCTAATAACACCACGGTCTGCTGACCTGACTTGCCTAGCTGTCTGATGAGTGTGTGTTCATGCTTGCATCGGTTTCTGTAAATTGGTCTTTTTTTTGTTTGTTCTGTCTCTAATTGTGTTTGCCCGCCACCGAATATATTCCGCTCTTTGCATACAGTTGGTCGCATGTATTCCAGTTCATATCATGAGCATTTCCCCAGCCTTAGAAGAGTCATAATAATCTCAATTTCGAAGTGACACATTGACATATTACGTGGCTGGAGAGCAGGCAGATCAGCCAGACATATTTCTGGCCACAGACTCCCTGACAGTCTGCCATGAGGGACACACTCCAGAGCCCTGCTCTCTCTAAGTAGTTAACCTCTTGTTAGAGCAGGGGATAGTAATCAGTAATAAAATAGTGTGTGATATGGTTAATGTACACACCATCTGGTCCCTGGTCATGGGCTCAGCTATCATTTGGAAATGTTATTACACAGGAATCATCATATGGCATTGGACATTGGTGTTGATGTATATACTTGGACATGTGCTTTAAACTTTGTCCAAGGATGGATGTGATTGCGAGGTGGAGTCTAGTTCATTAGATCTGAAAGGAAAGTTCATGGGGATGTACAGAACGGAATCTTAACAGTGAAGTTAAAGGTGTAAAATGTCCAAAAACAATTAGACCAATATCATATATTTTGTTGACTTGTGTACTTGCGTTATCCAAACTTTTCTGATAATGGGTAATTCTCTGGTTTTGAACAATGACTCTAACAGGACGGTTCATGTTTGTCGCCTTGTAATTGCATTAAGTCTACTTTACTCATGGCTTTGCCCGTCTCTGCAATTCTTTCAGAGCAAACAATGTATGACAAAGGAAAAATACACTTCTGGCAAATTAGCCAATTATGTGTTCTTTCCTTCCACTGTTGGTATCGGTCACTTTTAATGCATCAAGATTAGTCTCTAGCGTTTGCTGCGTAATGTCATTAAAACTCTAATACATTACCTCATCGACGAACATGGTTTGTGTCAGGTTGATTTTTATTGGAAATGGTGGTGAAGACTACAACTCCCTTCATCCCACGCTGCTCACGATGTTTTGATTGAGAGACCCCTAGTGGCCGAAGTTACGAAATGTAACCATAACAACAAATTATCTCATTTTATGCAGCAGACTTCATGTTGGAATCAGTGCAACTGCAATTTCTGTCGCTGACTGAGCAGTATTTTTTTTTCTACGTTATGTGTCTCATTGTGTGACATTGTGTTTTTAAAAGATTTAGACAACACTTATCAGTCATTATGCACGAGCAGTCTGTTTATTACACAAGTTTATTACACGACAGAACTTTCTGAGTTACAGGAGTGCAGAAAAGATGTCTTTCTCTCCAGTGAAAGAGCCACATTTTTAAAACAGATACACTCTTATAGTATTAATGCGGTTACATGTATTTATAAGATCTGTGAAGAAATCACAGATTTGACAGAAGCAAGCCAGAGAGAAAGGTTGAAGAGGGGTGTTAAGGGGAAATCTCAGTGAAAGAACAGACTTTACCGTCACTCCGGGGAAGCACTCTCTGCTCAATCGCTTGCTCTTAGGTCCCCGCTAATGACATCTCCAGCATCAGATTGCATCCCCCACTAGACTACTTGTTTCAGTCTATTGTCCCAGAGAGATGTTCCTAACATGGGGTGCTGAACATGTGGAGGTGGTGGTAGGGGGGGACCCAGTCTGTCAGACAATCAAATGATAGGATTTTCTCTTCCAATCACTTTTTTGATAGCCTGTCTCTTTTTCCTCTTCTCTGTGCAACAATGAAAATGGAAAGGATAGAGATTTTAAATAAAAAGAAAGGAAACAGGCACTTTCACTTGCTCTCTTTTCCCCATCATGTCCATAAAGATTTTTTGATGAGTAATCTTGATCCAGTCTTTAATTTCTTCTTTCCCCAAATCTTCCCTTGATCCACAACCAGCAAATCCTGGTGGTTCAGCAGATGAAAAATACGTTGTATCTGTATCACATAGCTTTAAAATACCTTAAAAACAACTTTAAAAAAAGGAAAAGTAAAAAAAAAAAGTCTACCTTCAAGTGAGCAGAATTTTTTTCTTAATCCAAACCTTTAGCACCCGCACAAAAAATGGCAAGAGGGCGATCCCGCTCCGGAGCATAGTTTCGACGCAGTAAAAGCGACGCTGCTGCAATAAATGTGGCAGGACGTTGCGGTGCCTGTTAATATGTCAGTAACTGGCACTTCCAGCTGCTGTTCCGGCTGACTCAAGAAACTCTGAATGAAGTTTGATTTCCTGTCGGCAATGCCTTCTCCAGAACCTGTAGCGGCAGACGTGCTCTGTTCCCACTGGTGGCATCGCAGGCACAAGCCACCACAAAATGAATGGATGGAGAGGAGGGGAGAAGAGAAGGGAAATGAAAGGTATTTTTTTTTATTATTTATTTCCTATTGACTCATGAAAAACCCTCTACTCCTCTGTGTTGTATCACCTAATGATGAGTGATGTTAAATTGTTGATTTGAGGTTATTCATTGACAGAGTAAAGCCACAGTGTTCATCACCAAGATGAGACTTCTCCCTCTTCACCTTCTCTCTGTGTCTTTCTCTCCCTCACTTCCCTCGCCACTCCAGCTGCTGTTCCACACACGCAAGCCTGGTGGCAGCAATCAGTCATGTGTATCACCACCCTAACGTCTTCTCTTTCCATGTGTCTTTACAATTACACAGTACAATAGCAAGTGCATTACTCTTATTACCAGAGTGCTTCCAGGTGGGGAGAATATAAGCTAATCCGTTTACAGATCTAATAATTTCATGTGCAATGTATTTTTTTTTATTTTTTATGTTGGTTTAATGCCATTTTATCACCAAAAATCCTGACACTACCACTTCTCTAACATGATTCCTGAGCTGCTGCCAGCTTACACCTAACACAGCTTTTACAGCAGCTGACACAAGTTGAAACTCAAAGTCAATGTGCTGCAGCACTGCAGAACCAATTTTTTTTCGGATTTGGTGTTTACAAAGAGACTTTAGTTCCCTGAATTTAGCCTTTAGGGTAGTACCTCATCTCAGGCAATTGAACACCGGTATAACTGCACCAAGTTTGGGGAGACACGTAAAGCAAAAGATTCAGGCAACTTACTTCCCAACCCCCTTAGTTACCTTAAGCTTCCTGGTTCAGACCATGGGCTGTATAAATAGATAGACTGTATGACTGCAAGTTAAAACATCTTGATCACCACCTTTTTGCTGGCTGTCATAAACCCTGCCTCCTCCATGTTAGCGGATGAGACATGGACTAAATGAAAAAGTTAAAAAGCACGTAAAATACATTTTTCTCAAAGATGGCTCCAGTCATGATAGGTCGTACTTATCACATTGATGTATGCCTGATGTATTTTCTTTGCTAAGTTTCATTTTAATTGTTTTTTTGACGCTATAAAAACTAGGTGAAACGTCATGATTAACCGCTGAAACTGACTCGCGATTGGTCAAGCATGTGTACCGCCGCGACACCGCTACAGTCGCTCCCTGCTGGTCACTGTGCAGAATCTGGCTCCAAATGTGCAAGATGACAACATTTGTAAACAGGATATTTAGGATTCAATTTCTGGATGGTGGGGGGAAGTGGAGAGACGTTCTTCATGTCCATCTTTATTGGTCAGTCTATGGTTCAGACAAATGTGGAAAGGCACACAGCTGTGCACTTTTAAACTTGTCGAGAAGAAAAGAACATCTGGTAAAGATTACACCTAATATTTCAACAGCCTGCAGGGAGACGGATCTCCGGAAGCTGCCGTGAACATAATGTTAGGTAACAACATGACACTGGCAGATGTGGGATTGTGTGTTAAAGGTTGGGGGAAGTATTCAGTAGAAGAAACTCACAGCACAGATACAATAGAAAACTATAAGTATATAAGTAAAAGTTGTGCACTGAAAACACGAGTGGCATTTTATATTACTACCAATGCTTTAAAGTTGTGGCAACATTTTCCTGATGTAGTCCATGGAGGTGGAGCTAGTTTTAATGATTTTATATACTGTGTCTCCTTTATGTAGAAAAAGAGATGCGTCTGTTTCAAACGATTCAAACATCACTGCCACCGTGCACCCTTTACGTTAAGCGATACATCCACTAGAGGGCAGCGCAAAGTTGAGTTTCGGACAACAGCAAACATAGCGATGGTGGAGGAGGTTGTGATAACTCTTGAGAAAGAGGCAAAAGCAGCTGTTTGTCCCTTTGTGTGTGTGAAGTAGCATCATAAAAATGCCTTTAGTTTCTGTACTTGCATGGTTGCAATTTCTTCCACCATCTTTCCTATGGTTGTCTCTCTCGAACTATTGGCTACACTGCCCCCTGTGATATCCGGTGGTACTGCTCCATTTTGGCTGTTCTATCCATATCTGTAAGCTTTCAGAAGACAGAAGCACAAATATGGACAAAATTAACTTAAAGTATAGTCATAAGGCTCCATATGTTTTTGTATATGTATTTAACATTGAGCATAAATGACCCTTTAGAGTGCTTAGCTCAGCTCTGTGTACAAAACTCACCTATACAGACGACAGTATCTAAAGCTGTCAGATAAATATAGACTGAATATTTCCATCTAAATTGTAGTGTATAAAATTGTTAAGTGCTGGTTGAAGTTCCTTACAGTAGTATTACATCCATTTCAGATTTACTACAAAATTCATGTAGTCTGTCTAAAGTCAGCTGACGAGGAGGATGTTGAAATACACCACTGCTTAAAGGGACGCTCTATCTACTGGGCCATGTAGCATCATGGCCATTCCAATGGGGCCCATTACCTCTCCAACTGCAATGATTACCAGTATGAACATGGCCTCAGTCCCCTCTCTGGGATTTCTATATTTACTCTCTATTAAAACATCCTGATGAGTCTGTGTTTTCTGTCTGAAGGCTGGCTGAGCTGAAGCTGCCCAGTGTCCTGCAGACAGAAAACAACACAATCAGTGTCTCCGTGCCACGTTGCCATGTGCAGCTGTTGTGTGCTGCACATTGTCCTAATAGGACATCCGATCCTAAATGCTGCATCAAGCGTACACATTTTACAAGAAAAAACCCTGACCCCTAAATCTGGCCCCTGTTTTTCCTGCTGTCCTTTTCTATCTCTCGCCCTATTTCCTGTTTTCTTTCCGTCTATATCTCCACCTCCCTCCATGCTCATGTATTCTCCCTTTATCCCTCACCTTCTCTCACATCAACTCGCTCACTACCCACGCTCACACCCTCTTTTTTTCCCCTCTCTCTCTCCTCTATTTGTCTCCCTCTTCTATCCCTCTCTTCAAGCCCCTTGATCCTTTTACTCCTCCCGCAGTCCACAGTTTGTCACCTTCACTCCTCTCGATGCCTGCTCCCCATCCCTCTCTTCCCCCGGCTCGCAGGAGGGTCAAGTGCACAGGCTTTTGTCTCAAAACATGTAGAGGGAATTAATTGGCTCCAGCATTTGGCTCTTTCCGCCCGACTGCATGTGTGGCTGTCACCTGGCTCTTGCTCTCGCTTTTCTCTCTCTCTCTCTCTCTTTCTCTCACTCACTCTCTCTCATCTCTCTTTCTTTACCCCCCATCTCGCCTTTTTGCTCATTCACACTCCTCCTTATGTTCCGTCTCTTCCCCCCCACCACCCACCCCTCTGTGCTCTCTCTGTGTCGTGGCCCCCTTGTAAGATCAAGCCCTGTGCTGCAGCTGGAGGACTCTCACGTTGTGTCTAATGAGGGAGGATAATGTGTGCTGCTGTGGTTGATGGAAAGGAGACAGAATAGATGGACAGAAAATCAAAGAACAGAATGACAAAAATAGAAATATAAGTATAGAGCCAGTTTGCACTTAGATAAATCATTTTTTAAGGTCTAATTCCAATAAAACAACAGGAATGTCCCAGAGATGAGTCTGATTTTCTCTTTTTGTTTATTTGTGTCCACCTGACTGCGGCGTGAGCTTTCTGTCCACTAGAGTTCAGTTAGTTCTTCGGCTTCATATTTCCAATTTGAAATTTTGGTTAAAAAGTCACATTTTATAGCGGCTACACAGATTGGTGACAACACACGTCACTCCTCTTTCAGTTACAGCCATTTCACCATCCTTACGCCCTTCCATCGACCCACCCATCCTTACATTGTCACAACTGTCACAATTCCATAATGAAAGGAGGAAAAAAAAACTGGGAGCTAAAGATTGATTTAAAGCCACCTTATTCTTCTCCCTTATCCCATTTTATCCCCACCCATCAATCCATCCATGCAACCATCCTCCTCACATCCCGACACCATCACACCCCAAAATTTGGATGAATTTGAAAAAAAACCTTGCTAATTTCATTTCCCCCACCCCTCCTTTTTTTCTTCTTCTTAGCCCAATTACCAGACCCCCCCACCACCAAACTACCCCTCCCCGCATCCCATCCGAAGAAAGACGGATAAATCAGGCTGCATATTAATTGTATTCAAGGGGGGGGGGGGGAAAAGGACGGACCATGTGCCTGGCGTACTTCTTGTTTCCATGACAACTGGATCAGGAGCCATAAAGATTTCAGGGGCAAATGGGGCTGAGAGGGTGGGGGTCACCCCAAAAGAGGATAAGCATAATTACAGTGTGATAGAAAGACAGTCGGGGAATGGTGAAGTCTGTAAGCAACTGTCCCAGTGAGTGAGATATGTGCTGTACAGTCTGCTTACAATTTAATGGCTGAAATATGTTTTATACCCTTTGAAAAACAGTTTCTGCCATATAGTATGTTATGATACTGCAATACACCAATGCAAAGTGTATTTTTTTAAATATCATCTTAACAACTTATTTTTATCAACAAATAATGGAGGAAACAACATATCGTTAGAAAAGTATTTTTACATATCTTCATATATATATACTGTACACATCTACATATCTAGAGGGCATTAGTCCTGTTTCCACTCATGAATATCAGTAACTTTCTATTTGTACATGCACACTTGCAGATCAGGCTGTTTGTTTTTACAGCAACACCGCACTGCAGAGTCACTTAACGACACGAATGCTCTTGATTTATGCTTTTATCTGTGCGGTCTGCTCAGAAGTGAACCACACAAAAGAGCTAACAGAGCTAGGACGTCTTTTCATCTTGACTTGGCATGTATTCAGTGTAGTGAAATTGATTTTCACATGATTAGGCACAGCATATGGCCTCCTGAGCACTCGCCCACCCTAGATTATATGCTGAAGCTTTTGTTTTTAAATATATGCATATGAATTCATTATTTGTAGACAGATTTTGACTGAGCAAAAGAAGCATTTTGTTGATTTAGTCTGTTGGGAATCTGCAGTAGAAAGACACGATATAGGCAGGCTTTTCTCCTGCCTCCTTTATACAAGCAAAGTACACGTTAGTGATCTAATACATTCACGTGCACTGTGTATAAACGCTATTTTTGGTTTGTTTTATTTTGTTTGGTTGTTTTCTTGTTTTGTTGTTGTAATACTCATTTTGGACACTAGAGGCAGCACTATCCCACTTTCAATTAAATTTTCTTTGTAATCATAATAAACATTATCTCAAGGCACTTTACATATTAATTTTGAGACCTTAAAAATGATAGACAAGCCCAACAGTTCCCACAATGAGGAAACACATGTTTTCTTCCAGGTCATTTTTATTGATTTGTCCACGAACAATATACAAAAGGTACACACAGTATTTTCTTTACAGTCATATCTTTCTTTTTGGAATCAATCTATTTTATTCAGAAATCAACCATTTTCCGTCTGAATATTTTTTTGCACTTGCATTTTGCAGGTGAAAAAATATGAAATTTGATATGAAATGAAAATATACTTAAATAAAGAAATGGATGTGTGTACACATTATTCAGAAAACATGAAAATACAAATTATATTTTATTATTAATTTCTGTCGACTTGATCATCTTGACACCAACTACAATGGAAGCATTGTCTGCTTCTACGTCCTCAGATGAGGTGACGTGACATCCTCACATATTCACACACTTTGTTAGTGCACGTGAGAGGTGGATGTCAGGCTCCATTGACTTTGCTGGCATTTGGTTTCCAAGTGATTCATCTTTCGTGTTGATACCACTCTTGGAGAAATGAAAAGTAGCCACACCCCTTTTTGTCCCAAGGATATACAGCTGCAGACAGGCTGATATTTACACACACACACACGACCAGACCAGTGCAGAGGCTTGATGTATTATGCATGAATTTGGTTTAATTGCAGGGATCCTATTTGCATAACCTCTCCTAGTTTGATCTAATATGCTCATCTATATTGCAGCCCTCTGACCTTGGCTGTGGGCAGGTTAGTTCATGTGCTTGTGTGTGTGTGAGATGTGCATGAGTATACAAGCTGTTCAAGTCTGCAAATATTTTATTGCAGGCATATATATACACACACACACTAATTGTGAACATATTCCATGTGTGCAGAATACATTTGTATTTGTGCGTGTGTGTGTGTGTGTAGGTGGGCCACGGCTGAACCTGTCTGATCTTAATAGCTCCTGTCATTGGTGCTAATGCTGGTCTACCTGTGAATGGTGCAGGCACGACAGACGCAGGTAGTTAATCTCAGGGTAAATGCAGCTCTTTCAACCTGTCAACATACTGCACACTGAGCTGGGGAGGCCACATTCAAAAAAATGACTGGTTACAAACAGGCTATTACACTCAAAAAAATCTGTAATCAATAAACCCACAAAATCACTGTTGGTTGCCATGGGGACTGGCCAAAATAGTTGCTATTAAACAAATGTTTTTCCAGCTCAATTGCATATTAGACCATAAACCAAGAATTCATGTAATTTACCATATTCCACTTTGCTTCCATGCAGCTAATGTAATATTTGCAATAGATGTTCTTTTTTTTAACGGATAATTATGTGACTGGTCTTTTTAGTCACTGGAAACTAAGAATAAGAAAAAAAAAGGTTTACAATGTGCTCAGTAGTCAATTTTTAAAAACATTTTAATATTTAGTTTTCGTTAAAATACTTGAATGAGTACATTCAGTGCAGGCAGTAAATACACCAGGTCTCAGCTATGTGCTTGATAATACTTGGTTGCTTACCTGTAGGTGCTGGGAACTTTTTTGCTATCAGTAAGAATTACAAGGGTGTCAAAGCTATCACCAGTGACGTACTGCACCATGGCTTGTACCGTAATCACTATAATCAACAGACTAGTTTTAAGAGTAAAACTAAATTGCTCTATCAGTCGCTGCCCTCAGGGAAGCTGTGTGGTATAAAGCATCAAAAGTAGCCGAATAAACTTAGAGATTATTGGAGTGTCACATCCAGACGAGGACACCAAGGCAGCCACAGGACAGGAAACTTTGTTTACTTGGTTTTAAACCACAACGTTTCTGTTGTTCATTTTTACTGCCACTGATTCAGGATCTGGGAGGATAAAGTAATACCGTGATATAATACCATCACTTTCCAAAAACTGAAAAATACCATGAAATTAAGTTTAGGTCACATTGCCCACTTCTGCCTCGAGTACATACAGTATCACTCTCTACTCTCTAATGCAATAATTGGACATCTCAATTGGACAATCTCAATTGGACAATCTCATCCTCAGATTTACAGGTTTTGGATCAGTCAGTTTTGTTTAGAACTGCTCTCAGCACCAGGTCGTCCCAAACTTTCACTGCATGTCCCTGCAGAATGGGGGAAATCCTCCTGACTGAAAAGAGCCAGAGTGGAGATAGGTTGTGGGACCTAGTTTTGAGCTTCACGGCACAATGATCTCATGCTGTGGGTTGTCAGGCACATCATCATCCGTTTGTCTACTTTTCATGTGGTGAAACCTCTCACCAAATGCCTGATGGAGTTTTGCGGCGTAGTTACTAGAAGCCCCGCAGCTGCAGTAAGTCACTCCTTCACAATTTCTCCTTTGGAATGAGGTTTCAGCCTCTAAGCGATTAGCTCACTCACCGCAAAACTTGCCTGCATAACATTGTCTGTCAGAATGTGGTCTCGCGAAGCTGCTTGTCAGGCACCAAAATCTGCACAGCTGCTATAACTTCTCTGTGGGTTTGCAGTTTGCAGCTTTTGGTTTTTACACAGTCTGCGGTTCCGACGAGAAATCAAAAATATATTGTATTTAGCCCTATTCCCCTTATCAATAAAAACATGGTGACTGTAATCTAAATCATATTAAAACTTACAAAAATGTTCAAGGTAACATCAGTCTCTCACATGAAATAGTGGCTTAAACAGTGTGAAAGTGTGTGAACTTGAAATCTTGATGATTTCAGTGGCTGGAGTTAAATCAGTGTCTTCACATGTTAAACAGAAGAGAACAAACTGGTGTAGTTCCTACAGACTGGTGCAGAAAGAGAACTGCCCGATCAAGTTGAAAAGTGTCAGGTTGAGCAAACCCATGTTGTGAGGTGCTGCTCCATGAATGAGACAGAGCTGTGGATTCAGAGGAAATCTGAGAAACACTTGAAATCTGTCTGTCTTGCACACAGCTTCTTACATCCGTACCCGCAGTTGGTTTTTGTGGCCAAATAATACAGATTGCAAAAGTAAAAACAAGCCTGAGATGTACTTCACATTGCATTGGAACAATTTGCCAAACTGGACAAAAACATCCCCAAAAAATCTCCCTATTGGTTCACTCCCACTCCATGCTGCTCATATAGTGTTTGGGATGCAATAAGATACTTACTTGATAGAATAGAATAGAATATAATCCTTTTATTGTCATTGCACAGTGTACAACGAAATTTAGCAGCAACCCTTAAGGTGCATAGTATAAATAGAAGAAAAAAAAAAAACAATAACAAGAGGAAACAACATAAACAGGTAAAAAGAAGGTGCGATACTACAACCAATAACATTTATTCATGAAATATACTGTTATTCCTGAACTGGAGTTGCAGTTTCCCTCCATATTGCTCTAACATGCATGAACTTTGCTCTGACCCCCTTGTCAGAAACATATTCCCCTTTCCATCCTCTTCCCTTAACTTTGCTAAATGCTATTACACTCAATACTCAGGTTGAGGAAAATCGTCAATACTTTCACCTCTTTCAGATCTCTTAAATCCTTTCATGAACCGTCTGTATCATCGCGGCCTCCAGGTTGGAGCTGATATCTCAGACCCTAATTCAAAAGTTTGATGGATGGATGAGCAGACAGATGGATGTGGCGATTGATGGACCGATAAACGAATTGGCAGACAGATGGACGGATGAACAAATGGATGGTTGGATAAGTGGATGGGTGAATGGATGGATGGATAGGCATTTTTACACATGGCTGTCTGTCTGCATTCCTGTCATGTCCAAGGCTGATGTTTCACCCTGGGTCCGTGTGTGCACGCGCGCGTGTGTGTATGTGTACGCAAGCGTGCACGAATATATACAGGCAACAACTATTGTTTTTATGTGCGCGCTCGTGTGTATGTGTGTCAAGCAGCTGTGTTCAGCAGACAGGTTATCTTCGAGCGATGTGCCTCAGACAGCAGATGATATTTATTCAGAGGGGCAGATCTGATTTCTGCTTGGACCATTTCATACTGAAGGCTCCACGTTGTTCCTTAGCATTCTGAAAATATGTGAGGCAGCACTGGCTCTTGGCACCGGCCAGATGATGCACATACAGTACGTCAAGCACAGCAGGCATATTTGGGGGGAAAGAAGTAAAAGCTTGTGTTGAAGATAGAGAAAGAATTTGAATCTGCATGTGACACTTTCAGTAGACAAATGCTTGGCCCAACAGCCCAACCCTTCTATGGGCGTGCACTAAAAGTATTGATAAACCAGCACTATGTGTTCACATGTTGGTAAAATTGATGAAAACATATTCCTTAATGATTCATGCATTTCATAATGTAATGTAAGAGTTTGTGTTGATGTGTTTGAATGGATAGATGTAAAGCAATATGCATATACTGCAGCCACAATGGCTACACATCAATAGCAAACTAAACTGTCCCCAGAGCCTAAAAACCACATAAACCCCAGATGGTACAATTCTATCTGCTTAGACGCGTCATTTCATAAACAGTTAATTCATTTGTGTTGAATTAAAACGGTGTTTATTACACTGGGCTGTCATGTGCGGCTGATAGGTGGCGTTATCGCGACACTAACTGCCGCGAACAATCTGTAAATTGCATGTAGCACTCACTATCATCTACATGTTATTAATATAATGTTTCACTCGCATGTTGAAAAGTTTTAAATCCCCGTCGTATTGATCGTGTAAATCCACTTTGGGTTTGTCTCCACTCCTTCCCCCCCTCGATTTATATGCTGTAAATACCAATAACCTTAGCGCAGGAAAGACCTGGGAAAGAGTCATTAATTACGGGACAATGGTTTGGCGAGGGGCCACTGAGTGCAATCTATGAATTAGGAGCTGGCCAGCATTTCTATTTGCATAATACTGGGGGACTAAATTGCGATTCCAGCGATCTCTTGAGAAACAGTTGTGGGGCAAAGCTAATGCATCTAAGTCAAAGGAAGCTAGGCACACATTCATAATAAATTATCCCTCATCCATGCAATCACTTGAAGAAATGATTGCTCTCTTCTCTCTCATTAGTGTTTCCTCTCTATTTCCCTCGTCTTTGTCCTCTTTTTTTTTTTTTTTCCTTCTTTACTTCATTCTCTCCCCGTCCTTATTCACATCTGTATGTGACTCAAAGGCACAAATGCATACAATTATCCGAGTGCACTTCATTGTGCAGTTCCACCTCCTCCGAGCACGACCGTTCCTTGCTGCCATTTAGGTGAATCTCTGTCGCTGTGCATTTAGCCAGGCGATGACAGGTGATGCATGGTAATGACATCAATTACTGAAAGCTTTTCCTCGGAACACCCACAGAAGTAAAAGCACAACTAATGTTTGTATGAATGTGGCATGAGGGGCTTTCAGGAGCATGAATTGGTTTTGGATTAATCCACGAAGAGGGAAAAAAATACAATGGAGAATAGAAAGAAACACCTTTTCATTTTATTTTTTAAGTTAAGTTTTCCCTTTAACCTTATTCAAGACATGAATTTCATTTTCTCAGGTGGAGAAGTAGTTTTGGAACCATGGGTGTCAGTGGTGGATTGGTAGAAACTCCTACTGGCGTTGCATTTGAATATTTATAATGGCAGTGTTTCAAAGCATCACCAAGCCACTTTTTGGCGGGGCTGCTGAAACAGTGAGGCCAGCTCTGGAAACATGAATATGACCGATTGATTATTGTTTGGTCAGGTTTGGGGGTTTCCCCATTGTATGTTGCTGTTTCGAAACAGGCAGCATAAGCGTTGCCAGATGGGAAATGTGGAGTATCGTACCAGAAGCTTAAAATGACCATATTTTGAGGAAAATTATCGTACGCGACCAGAGTAGGGATGAGACACTCAATACCGACGTTTTGATGCTGTGCCGAGATTCCGAAGTGCAGTTATTTTGAGACACAGCTCCAAAATGTGGTTCAGAACGATCATGTCACATGACCATGACTAAGTGACACTTTATTTTATCCTACATAATGGAAATTTAGGCATTATTAATCGTTATTATACTCAAGGCAAAAAAAACGTAAACTAACGATGATTATCGTACATCCGGCAACAATGGACAGTGCTGCCAACTCAGTGTCTTTGTTGTTAGACTTTTAGGATCACCCTAACAACATCGTTTTTCTTTTTCAAAAACAGCAGCTATTGCAACAAATCCTGCAACTTTGTGGACAAACCTTTGCTAAGTGGTGTGGAAAGGAGTCGCCAGTATTATACGAGTGTGAGGTTGGTTGGGCTTTCCCTCCACGGACACACTTCACTGTAACCTCTCTTTTACATCACACACTTTTAAATTAGCAGGTATATGCAGTTTTTTTTTAACGCAGGTAAAGTCGCTGGTTATTGACTCCTTTCCCATTGCCTGCAGAGGAGTTTATGTCACTGTTATTTTTTCTCATGTACGCACCGAAAACTGAGAAGCTCTTTCACTTTGCTGTCTTGCATCTTGCCCAAGACGAAGAAAAAGACCTTTTCCACGTTGTTCCCAAGATGTAAAAAAGCAATAAGGAAGTAATCTGCAGGCCGAAGTGTCCTTGGGCAAGATACTGAACCCCCGAACTGCTGCCCATAGATGCACTGTATGAATGGCAATAATCTGTACTGTAAAGTGCTTGGAGTGGTCATCAAGACTAGAAAAGCACTATATAAATACAGACCATTTAAAATACAGAAAAAAGGTGAAATTGGCATGTTTGCCCGGGTGTCATGTTTTTGTCACTGTCAATCGGAGCCGGAGCTTGGTCTACTGCAGAGTCGTTTGACCTGAGTGTGAATGCCGATTGCAGACAAAAGCCCGATGTTAGCGGGTGTTAGTGGGTTTTTTGACCAGTGCAAAAGGGGCTTATGTGAGGAGGCTTTAACTACTCTCCATTAAAAGTAGTTGGTTACAGCAGCCACACAAAGGGCTTAAGATACATCCTCAATTTCACACATTGACCACACGCAGTCCAGACATTCAGCATATTAGGTTTTGACCTAGTCTGTTGTTAATTCACTATATGAACATCACACTACATTTTACAATGTAGGTTACGTAAGGTCACGAGCCTACAAATCACTTGAAGATAACATTTCTTTCCCAAAGAAAGATCTTACTCTTTGCAATTTAAAATGATATTTGTGAAATTGAATGTCAGATTATTAAGCTTTCCTAGATCTTAAGGTAGATGAGTCAGTGCAACATAAATAAAAAGCTAAAGCACAGACAGAGAAAACAGATAGCGGCAGAGCCACAGAGGATGTGTTGTATCCTGTGTCTTTAATCCCTCTTCAGCCGGACCATCTGCAACCCTGTCAATGTAGCTGTAATTAAAGGTTACGACAGCCGAGGCCACCAGGCAGGGGGTCTGCCTGCCTCGACCCATGATGCACGTCAAACGCACCCCTTCACCCTCCACTGTACCTCTGCATTGGCCCTAATCTCATTTGACATTCGCTGGAAAACAATGCAGAGAAAGAGCTTTCCTTAGGAAACTATGTGCCAACAATGCTCCAATCCAGCGAGACACTGAAAAACATGGCAAGTGTGAAAATGTCGAGGTTGGAGGTCTTTACATTGTGACTTATCTATTGTTCTATTCTGGCAGATTGTTTCAAGAAATAATCTAGACACATTACCTTTTAATGGGTCAAGGACAAATTTAAACTGTTTTTTTAACAGTAATACTGGATTATTTTATATTCCATCCTTCCTGACAACATTTCTTAAACCAAATCACTGGAACGCTCAATGAATCAGATTTAAAGATTTAATATTTGCTTAGTTTTTCCATTTATGCAAAATTATTGTTTATTGTATTTACTGTATTTGTGCTGCCTGCGTGGACATTTGAGGATGGGGAAAATGAAAGGTTAACCGGCTTGGACTGTGTGTAGCATCAAATCTGGGGGAAACCCGGGTGGCGAGACGTAATTGCAAGTGAATAGGGACTTTTGTGTCTCTCCTTGGGCAATGCATAAGGGCCTCTGCTGGTCCGCTCAGATAGAGGCCGCTTAGATGCCGAGAAGATCTGGAGGATGCTAGACTTCTATTTGATCTGACTTAGTGGTCCTGCATACATTACTATCTCACCACCACACACACACACACACACACACACACACACACACACACAAATCACCCCCACCCCCTACCCCATACTGCACACACACCCACATGCACACACATGCACACACACACACATGCTGTATGTAACATTTATTAGTTATCTGGGCTCACACTAGCAGGGAAAAATATTGCTCTCCTGCTGAGCTGCCACAACAGTGAAAACACTGTTTGCAATATTTTTCTCCATCTACTGCATCTATCTTCCTCTTCCTGCAGCATGTGATCCCGCTCCGTTAGAGAGTTTGTGTTGCTGAATGCTTCAGCCTCATTTATGTTCATGTAGAATACAAGAATCACCTTCCAATATACGGCAGCACAAACTACCTGACAATTGAATCCATCACCTTATATTCATCGCAATTGAAACAACACCTTTCCGATAAATTCTCAGTAAATAGCTCAATAGGGTGAGTGTCATAAAGGTTACATTTTCCTAATAAAGAAAAAGCTTCAGTCACAGTGGGAATGGATCTGTTACATAGATTTATTGTGTTGTGTCTTTCTTTGCTCTTTTAGGTTCGATATTCATGGTTTTGTGAAGAACCTTTAGAAAAGAAACAGAACTTGAGCAGAGCTGAATATTGGGAAAATGAATGATAAACAAATTGGAATAAAAGTATGAAAATACGCTGCAGTGTTTGATATAGAAGCAACACATGCAGCTGAGCAATGATATTGTACTGTCTGCTCTGCTGTGGGTGATGAATGGAGTTGTGCCAGATTCTCTTATGAGAGTGTCAACAAGTGCAGGTAATAGTACTCCACTTGGATCACGTCCAGCCATACACACATCACACCTACACACACACTCACACGTGCACAGACGGAGAGACGGAGTGTCTGCCCTTGCAGGTGTTTGGCTTGCTAACAAGCATCCCCTCATTATTCTTTTAGAGGGCCGATTAACTACTGAGATCGTAACGATCACGATCACTAATCAGCCGATGAATTCCACAACATCATAATTCAGGAACTTGTAAGCCTCGTTTGTCTTGGTGACATTTTAATAATAAAACTTTAATTGATCACGTACTACCTGCTTTGGACGATAAAACTTGTTTATGTGTCTGGGCTCACGTTAACACACATACATTCTTTTCTTACTCAGTTTTATCCTGATAACTTCCTGAAAAGTTTAACAGAATGCATGTGGATATAAAATTGAATGATTCTGTCATTACTGTTAAGACTGCATGGACAGCGTTTCAGAGTTACTTAGTGTGACATAGATTTTACATTACAGGATCAAAATAAGACCAAAACACTGCATTAGTGAATTGCAGGCTCCTGTCTGTGCAGGAACCGTGTGGTACCCTGGGATTTACCTTTGGCTTATTGCTATGAACTAAGTAGGCGAGAGGAAATCAATATCTGGTGACAGCTAGTCAATCTTAGACTCAATTCTGAAACTCCGGTCTGCTTTAAAGGACAGATCTTGCCCATACACATTCAATCTCAACAAGGAAGCCGCGTAGCTCAAGACGGAGAAAGCTCCATGTAAATTGAACCAAGTCGGAATAAATCGCCTGACAGCATCACTAAATAACTTTAAGTCCAGCTGTCCCAGGCTGGAAATGGGTTTATGTTGACTTGTACTCAGAGCATTTACATGAGGGTGAGGCCTGTGGTGTTTTTACATGCCTGGACTCCAAATGAATAGAAATCCTGACACATCGAAAAACTGTCTGAAGCTCCTAGGTCTTAAAAGAAGCCCCGCAGCATGTTGCAGGAGTGTTGTCACACAGGGAGGAAGGAAAAAAAAGCAATTTCAGTCTTTCACGGTGCTTGGATAAATCAGATGATGCATTTCTGTGTGCATGCAGGAGTTGATTTATCAGGCAATATCAGTGGTGTTGCAAAAAATCCCCTATTAAGCTTAGGTGTTTGTTATCCTTTGGTCTAGTGCCTTGAAAAAGTCTGTGTGCCTCTTTTAGATTCATATAAAAATGTTTTACACGTTTAATATAAATCTAAAACAATATTATAATTTTATAAAAATGTGTTCAATTATAAGTGTTATTTGCATATAAGTATATATGATCTATGTAGGCATTACTTAATATTTGGATTTTACAAAAATAGTCATGTAGCAAGAGGAAGAACCTTTGAGCCAATCAGAACCGGTGGTTTATGCTCATATTTGCCTGTGTACTTTTATATGTTAAATGTTGGTTTTTACAGCATTGTAGAATTTAATTTAAAGATAATTTTTTACTAAATTTTAACTATTAATAAAGTAACCAACACAAATTTACTATAGTGGAGAACTGACCCCCCTAAGTAGAGAATATGAGTGTTGTAATCCGGGCTTCTCTGTTCTGTTTGCAGGTCCAGCTGTGCATGCATGTCCGTGCATGTGGGTCCCTCACTGTGAACCTGCTGGCCCTCACCACAATTATAAAGTGAGATGGCAGAGACCACTACCGAGCAACACCTGCCATAATTTACTTCACCGGGTTCCTGCCAGGTTCTTCAACAAAGAAAGGTAAGATCAGTCAGGGGTGGGCACCACTACATTTCCCAGAGGCACGACCGGCAATCATATGATAAGCAGGAATGAGTAGACGGACCTTTTGCATCACCTCGCTTGTCTAGTGGCTGCCTCACTGAACTGCTGCAGCCGGCAGTGCATGTCCCCATCATTTCAGAGGCTCCTCAGATGCACCATAATATCTCTATTTTTCGACACTGAGTTTGCCTCATGGCCCATAGATGATAATAATCTGTCCGTCTGTCATTAAACGTATGTGTATAACTCACCATTTCATTATATGCAAATTAAGTATTGGAAAATTACACTTTTTATGTCATATTTTTACTGTTTAGTTTATTATTCTTTTTTGCAACCTGCTAAAAGGCATTTTAGATTTATTATAACCGTTAAATTTGCTCCACCGCTTATATATAACATGCAATTTAACAACTTCTTTTCTCAATAATTATTTACAATATATTTTTCGAGTATTTTGCCTTGGTTTTACGCTGAACACTAATAATATTACTCAACCATATTTGAATTACAGTTTTATGATTTTATCCCAAACCATTTATCCAGTAATTGGAGTAATAAAGTGTTGGGAAAGGGTCCTTTTGCTGTTGAATGCAGCGAATCCCTGCAATATTTTATTATTTCTTCAAACAGAAATGTGGTAATTACATTATTCTCTTATGAATTTCATGATTTACTTTGAGTAGTTGGGGAAAGTTGTTGCCTTAGTCAAAGGTTGGGTAAAAAAAAAGGACTCTTGACCGTCCGTGGGAAACAGGGTTGCATCCACATTTTTGCACTCGCGACACGCAACGAGCTGTATCTGGCTTTTAAAATACATTATACATATTATATATTGTATCTGCAGGCAGTTCAGTCTTTTCCCTGTAGCAAGTCTAGTTAAAAAATCAGTGACCTTGAGAGAACAGTCTTGAGAACATTCAGCTTCATTCCATGCCTCCTCTGCTGTTTTGACAAGTACAGTCCAATCAGACATGTTGGTTCAGGCTCCGTTTTCTCGCTCTCTTGAGACTAGGAGGGGGTCATAGAGTGTGTGTGTTTGTGTGTGTGTGTGTGTGTGAGAAAGAAATATGTGTTTGGGAAACTGTGGGTATTATGGGTTATACCGTAGGTGACATTCATTTCCAGTTATGTGTGTGTTGGCATGTTTCGGGGCACTCTGGGTGCATCGCTGTGCCTGAATGAGTATCTGTGTGTTGAGGGCATCCATTCACAACCGATGATAGTGGCATGATGAGGGACAGCCGAGGGCCTTTGGACCCGAGGACACAAAGACCCCTGACACAACTGCCTTCAGGTGAGTGTGTCCGAAAGAGACACCAGCATTTATGCGTGTGTGTGTGGGGGGGGGGGGTCAGCAGACTGCAGTAGTAACTCGTACCAGAGGGAGACATTGGGCACCTTTTTTGTCAAGACTGACTGAAGAAAGAAGAAAGAGAGAAAGAGAGAGCATAGTTTCAGATAGATGGAGAGAGAAAGAAGGAGAAGCTAGTTGAGCTGACAGATCACAGGAGCCTTGGAGCAGGGCCCAGTTGTCCTCTGTGTATGGTTGGCTTGGGGGTAGGTGATGTCAACCCCTGACAGGTAATTTGGTCTGAGCCGGGCTCCCTGGAGCCAACAACACACATGACCAACACACACACTCACACTCACACATTCAGACCTGGTCAAAATCTACTTAGTTACTCTATATTTGGGGTGTGTTCTTCAAAATGACATTAAGAAGAAACACATGCAATGGATAGAGGAAAGTGTTGTGAAAACAGGGCAAGAGGTTGCAATTTATAAACAAAATAACAAAGACACATCTCAATGGCTCAATTCAATCTCCTGCAGTTAAAGATGTAGATAAAAATCTTCAATGGAAACATCTTAAGAATTCATCTTGTGGACACCAAGAGGAACCATCCAATTGCTGTTGAGATATTTCAGTCTGGACTGAAGTGGTCAAATGCTGGAGCCACAGTAACATAAATCACGAAGTCAAATTTTCCAGTTTAAGCACCTTGGCAGAAAAAGTCAAAACTGTTTATTAGTAAAAAAATCTATAATTTACATCTGAATGCTAAACTGAATTAGTTTTGACCACAGCTTCCTCTCTATTTAAGAGATTCCCAGGGTGAGGGTAAAGTGTAATTCAGTGCTACAGATATATGGGGAGGGACGTCTTTGACAGAAACAGTAGACTTACCCTAGTTGAAATCTGTGTCGGGCAAGGTATGCAGTCGGTCTCTGCCTGTTGGCCAATTACTGTATCCCTCTCAGCACCGAGAACAGAGGTTCTCACCCTGTCTGCCCCAGCTGTCCCCACGGAGCCCCAGTGTGTTGTGGATATGAAGGCATGGTGAGGGTTTGTCATCCGGCAGGCTGGCTCGGTCAGCTCCTCTTGATTTGGCCAGGGGGCGCGTGCACACTGGCTTTTGGCCACCTAATCTGAATAAGGTGATTTTTAATGACTTTCATTAATCCTCTAGTGGTTGACTTTTTAAATGTTGCACTTTTACAACTCTTTTATTTCCTTTGTGCTAAAAGAGCAGTAAAAAAAAATGGTTTAAGTGCTCATGACATGAAATAAAGACTACTGAAATTAAAATGTTAGGCTGCGTGAAACATTCCAGTTTTATTGGGTTTCTTGAAGCTATTCATAAATAATACTGCACTTATTTCCATGATAATGTTGTCAGTCTGTCTTCTGGCCAGTGTCTGGGTGTTTGTATTTAAAATTGCCCTCGCAAAATTTATTGAAAATGTATTTTCTTCCAAATGATACCCTTCAGTCTGCTCAGGAAAGAAGAGCATGATTTATTTTCTTTTTGCCGTGCGTGTTGATTTATTTATTAACAGAACTGGAAGCTAGAATACTGTTCTTCACGGAGAAACTGAATTATGTCCCTCATCCCAAATTGTTATTTTAAGCTATTAAACAAAGCAGCACCTCTTTATTTCCTTCATTTTGATAAAACCGTATCTTTTTCACGTATTGGTACAAGAGGAATGAGTGAAACGTCACCCTCCCCCGCTTTAAGAGCAGCTTCACACATCCATCTCACAGCAGACCCTGTAGATCCCCTGGTGTGCTGTGGATGTGAGAACATGTCAACACACTGGTTGGCCCGGTCAGTGCTGCTCTGGCCTCACTGGACTCTCTAACTGCCTAGTTTATGTCTGTCTGTCTGTTGCTTGTATAAATTTGGCCCCAGCCTGACTAGCGCCTGTCTGTCTGCTGCCCAATTATTTTCCCCAAGCCAGGACCCCTGAACTCTCTTCTTCCAGGACGGACCTGATGATCCCATGTGTGCTGTAGTTGTGTCATTGAAGGTTGGTGCGGCCAGTATTGCTTCAGTAAGGCAGGGCATATCTGAGTTCAGAGTATTTGAGTGAACAGATGTAGCGTCGAATGAAGTTGGGCCGATACCCAACTCTTTCTGCCGTGGGTCATCTTTGAATATTGAGAGACAAGTGCACACAGCTGCTCTGCACCATTGGGAAGAGGAAAACATAATTACTGCAGTGTTCATAGTGTTAGCTAATTTCTTTTGACATTTTAATGATGTGGATTACCACAGGATTTAACTCATCCATGGTTTTAGGTTTCTTTGGGTCCAGGTTGGCTTCAAGTGTGTGATGTGGCCCTTGTGAGCCATGATAAACTACTGCCATGGCATTTCTGTCTAAGCCTGCCTGTGTTATGGTTCCCAATTATCTTCCCCAGGCAGGGTCCCCCGGACCCTCTGCGGAAGAGATATGGAGGAGTGGTCCTGGGGAGGGTCATGGTCTTTGCAAGATGTATGAGCAAGAGCAAAATAAATGTAGTCGCAAAAAAAAAAAACAGGCACACACACACACACACACACACAAACCAGCACACATAGCCCATCATCATTCGCATCCCTCAAATTCAGTATCTCTTCATCGCCAGCCAGTGTTATGTCTGCCTGTGGAATGCCCACAGACAGTTGTAAGTCCAAACACACACACGCATGCAAATACATGCACAAATACAAGCCTACTGTACAGGCATTTGCAAAATAATGAGTTCACAAGGGGTTCAAATTCAAATCTCTGGGGACTGGAGGACAACTTATGCAGGGGTGAAATAGTGTATGTGTGTGTGTGTGCACTTGCATACATTTTTTGCACGTTAAGTGAATTGGTTACAGTAGTCTGATATAAAAAACAAGTGGTCCATGTTATTCATCACGTCTACTGCTCAGAACTTTTTCTTTAGCCAGCCTTTATTGTATAAACACTAGCTCTCTGACAGCTCGGGTTTCCTGATGTGACATATCAGCCCCTCGAATCCTTCAAAATACAAGAGCTCGAGCTGAACTGAGCACTTACAAGTATCTGCTGTGTCAGTGAGCAAGGCAAGTTGTCAAGAATAAAGCCAAGAGAAACAAATCAGTAAACTGCCATATTTATCAAAAAAGGCCTCCTGCACAAAAGCAATTCCTTATTCAGTACAACACTAACACAGGACAGTTTAGTGAATACATTATATCAACCTGTTGCTCACTTTGCAAACTGATCCCTGAGCAACAGCAATGACGCTTCCAAACCAGAGGCAAGGCTAATAATAATCAGTCTAGAGGGCAAAAGGGCCAGTGATGGCATCATTTATGACTCAACTAAATGTGTAACTTGGCCAAGCGCGCCGCCGGGTGTTGTTTTCATGCAACACACATAGAAACTGTTGATTTGAATATCGACAGTATTAGTCAAAAATCTTACATCGCTATCCATCTGCACTTGGATTCAGAAATTTCAGTCTTGCACAATTTTCCTCAGGCAGCTCTTGTGGTTAGCGAGCTGATTGCTGAGCCTTGTCAGTTTGTCTCAAAGAACGGTCACAGAGCGGATATGGGAAAAGATATTGAAAAACCAATGAGGGCTGTCGAGAGAACTCCAGCTCATTTACAGTCATTGCCAATGTCAAATAAACCAATAAATTAAATGAAATGATGATACAAGAAATATCCAGTTTTCCGGCCTGCGATGAAACAGAACTATAAATAACTCCCAATTAGACATTTTTGTATGCAGAATTACTGCAATTTTTTTATACTTCTAGGGAATTGTGAGGTACTCTTGGTACTACCAAAGGTGATGATTTATTTGAGCAAGTTGTTATGACTGAAACCAGCTCTGAGTAGTATCGTCATCATCACCATCTGACGTCAGACGCCTCAACAAAGAAAAGCAATTCCAGCTGTCACATCAGGAAGGTAACTTCAATATACATGATGAATAATTTTGTGTGGTCTGCTACGGATGTTAAAAAACATGTTACTTTGTAAGAAAAAGCTTACTGCTCTAAGACAAACCTTTTACTCTGTTCAAATCATAGACTCTTTACACAAATAGATGATATGACAACTCCCCAAAAGTGAAGCCAAAGCATCTAGACCGCGCCCTAGTGGCTGGCTGCAGTGTAGATCGTAAACCCAGTCTCCTCCATGTGAGTTGATGGGACAAACTAATAAATCTAATTATACATTGAATATATTTTTCTCAGATACAGTTTCTGTCAAATCCAGGTATTTTCAAGTATTCACTTTTCTAGTGTAATTTTTAGTACGTAATTTGACCCTATGAAAATGGGGTGAGACTTCATGATTGACAGCTGTGACTGATGATTGGTCAAGTGGGTATTTTGGCGGAACCTTGATTCTGTGGTTCAATCCCCAATCACTGCTGCGCAGACTCCAGTGTGCAAGATGATGGCGTCCATCTTCATTAGTCTGTGGTTCAGGGATTTACGTTTGAGTGGTAAAAAATCTAAATAATTTTTTTTAAGGCTGCATGGAAACTGCACACTCTATTATACTGTATTGATACATGGATTTCTTTAGGGTTGGCCAAATGGCATTTTCCAGCTACATTTTAACATGTGACAGGGGAATTTGCACATTTTAGCATATGTGTGGAGTTATGTTTCAGTACTGTCATCACAAAGAGAAGACAAACATTCAAACATTATTACATTACCTCATTATTCAACCCAACCATGACTCTTCCTCCCTCCCTCTCTCTCTCTCTCTCTCTCTCTCTCACTCTCTACCTCTCCCTCCTTCTATTCTCTTCATCTCACTTTCTCTGTCTGTTACCCTTCCTCCACTCCTCAACACACACCCTCTATCCTCCAATTCCCTTGGTGGCAGCCAAGGCTCAAACTGAGAAGCTTCAAGGGAGACAGAGAGATAAAGAGATGGCACGAGAGAGAGGGAAGGAGGTAGAGAGAGGCAGTGTTATACCAAAAAAAAAAAAAGATCCTGGCACCAGAGTACATTGTTTTCGCTCTTTGCCATGTTTCCTATTTTTCGCTCTTCTTACCCCCTCTTCCTCCTCCACTTCCTCACTGCTCCCTCCGTCTGCCTTGCTTTTTAGTCTGCGGCGCTCCAGGCAGATCAAAATTCAACTCACTGATGTGTGACTAACGTTAGGACACACAATACGCAGCCACAAACACTTTGATCATAATTCCATTTAACAGTGAAAATGTACGTGGCAAATAAATAATAGGGAAGAAAGAGGAAGCAGGCAGACAGGGAGGATGGGGATGAAAAAAATAGGGAAATTATTGTGCTTGTTACTCTGTCTTCATGCCCCATCGAGCTTGAGATGGTCGGCTAAATGTCAAGAAAATGAAAGACGCGTGCTGTACACAATCAAGGATTACTTATTAAAAATGTGCCCACAGCAAAGGCAGATTTTTTTATTATTTATTTATATATTTTGCTTCATTTACATCACAGGCTGCAATTCTTTAACAATTACTTTGTGTTGAAAATAATATGGCATTTCAATGGCTTGCAATAGACTACATGCTGCACTGAATCCTGCTGTTTTGGTTGTAATACAAATAAAGGGTTATCGAGTAAATTCACATTATATCCAAAGATGACGTTATGGTAGTTGCTGGAAAGAGGTTGAACACCGAATGATGAGGCTAATTTGGATTCACGGTTCCAGTAAAGTATGACTGTTATATATTTTTTGAAATAAGAATTAATTTCCGTGAATGTGTCGGATGTGGACATCACACACAACATAACGTAGAGTACTCAATCCACATCTCAATGACGGTTCCCTGCTGACATACAGTAATAAGGTCTCTGATCTTCATGAGGGACTGCAATAGATGAGCTGTGTCACTCTCTGTTTCAGGCCTGCAGTGTCAACACCGTCTCACTGTCATAAAAGGAGTGAAATCTTTATGTTCGCGTTTTGGAATCAATATATGCAATTCTGTGACAATTTTACTGCTGTGACATGTCCATTTTGTCACCGACCATGCAAAGTTACCAAATGTGGAAAAGATAGTGTATAACTTTCATTGAAGATAGATGCTGAAAGAATGACTGGTCGTGGAATATTCTATCAAGTGGATTTTCTCTGCGAGTCTGATATTAAAATGAAAAATCCCTGAGTTTGCATTTTCTCTACCTGCCCCCAGTGTCAGCAGATCCACTCCGAAAGAAGAACAGCGCATTGTGACTACAATAATGCAGAGATGATGGCAGTGATGACTTGCATGTTCAGATTGTATTCTCTGTCTGGCAGATTCCCGCTGGAGAGATGGCCACCCCCCGCGCTCAGTGTTCCCAAATACATGGACTATGCGCAACAAAGGGAGATGATAACTGCTCCACAGTTACATGCTGCGCGCCAGTCTTTGTTACTTGTGTAGCGGCGTCTGCCTCCCTGAGGGTTGATTTATGTAAAACTGCTCCGCTGCCAATCATTCTTAACATTATGTGATGATCCTAGAGATCCAGAAGAAAGAAATCTTCCCAAACTCCCTTTTACACCCTGCATTGGAGGTTGACGGCTGCATCAGCGGCCTCCAGTTGCCTTGCATGATCAAACTGGGGTAGTTCGAAGCGTCCACAGAGTTTCTCCAGCAGGGAGACGAAGCAGGCATCTTAGGAATCTCATAGTCATGAACAGTTGTCAGAACAAGCTCCCCGTGCAGCCTGCAGGTGCCTCTCTGGTTATTGGGTTGAGAGAACTGCAATGTAGGCAACTGTCAGCTCCGACAATGTGTCAGTTTAAGATTGCCTTGACGGACAAGTGTGACACAAGTTAGTGCAGTAAACCCCCTGATATCCTCTGGCAGCATGGGTTTTGTTTCACCCATGTCTGTTTGCTGTTTTGTCTTTTTATTTGTCAGTAGCATTACTGATAAAAAAATATTGATAGACACAGACTTTGTAGATGAATGGGACATCACGTTTAAAGGTCCAGTGTGTAAGAAAGTTAATATAAAATAATCCTAGTGATGTTTTCACGAGTGTGTTTCATCTAAATTATACAAATTGTTGTTTTATTTACCCTAGAATGGCCCTTTATATTGAAATACTTTATATTTATATCAGGGGGGGGTCCTCTCTACGGAGGCCGCCATGTTTCTTGTAGTAGCCCAGACTGGACAAACTAAACACCCTTTGAGTTTTTATGACAACTGAAGGTTACCACAGGTTTTTTTTCATGTTTGGAAGGGGAGGGTGAGGTGAGGGGTGTTCAGCTGCAACATGCAACTTCACCACTAGATGTCACTAAATTCTACACACTGCCACTTTAAGGATCAGATCGATTGATTTATCACCGTCCTTTACATTGAGATTTTAAGGGCATTTTTCAACTAATAATATAAACACACCTTCGTCCCAGTGCTGTTAAAGCAGAAACATTATAGCTGTGTCAAAATTCAGTTTCACATGATTTGGAGGCTGCATTTGAAGACATTTGAATTGTGTCACAGCACCGGGACTAGGCTGTCACATTCATTGTTTTTCAAAGAGATAATGGCGGCAGCCAGCGTTGACACCAAAACATCTGATGCTTACAATTTTGAATTTAAAAATCAGGCTTCAACTCAACCAAACAACTAACAGTATACATATTAAAAAACCGAGGGGCATTAAAACACCACCGTAGTGTCCAACTTCATCTGAGTTACTCGGTGACAGCAGGGGCGGGACAAGCTGGTGATGCAAATCACGAACATTTCTTTCGGCATTTCCTCTGAAAGAGATAGAGACACTTGAATGTAGACACAGGCTACAGATAGCATGGAATGAATATGCTAATACACTAGTCATGCTAACTAACTACTATCAGCCAAGCAGGCACGTCCCATACCGAGACTCATAGACGTTATTAGGAACACAACCCGTTGTTGAGACACAGTTTGCTCTGAATAAAGTAAGTAGGTTTCTTAAAAAAAATCTTTTTATTAACAAGTTAATCTGCTGATTCTGCACACATTGTCATTTAAACAGGATGTTTCAAAACAAACTTAATCAAAGACTGAATTTTTAAAGTCTTTTGAATCCCCCTGAGAGCACAGAGGACGGAAATAAACATCTGAAGCACACTGAGGCAGTTTGATTTCCTCTAAATGTCCTGGATTTAGTTTTCTGTTGAAAGAGAAAGTGAAAAACAGGAGGTGGCGGGAACCTATCCATCCTGCATAAACATTTATATAAAATAGCTTCACTTGACAAGGAGGGATAGAGGTTACATCACAGATTGTCTAAGTGTGTGTGTTTGTGAGAGAGAGAGAGATAGAGAGCTGCTGCCGTCTCTCTGCAGGTGGTCTCCATTACCAGTGAATGCCCAAAAATGTGACACTTTCTGTCAGTGATCACACCCGGCAAGGTGAGGAAAAAGAAAGAAAAAAAATTACCCTGGAAAAGAAGAAATAGCAGAAGAAGGAAAACCATGATAACAAAAACATGATCCCTTCACCACAACACTGTTCAAAGAGTTTCTTAAAACCTTACAAGTGGCACTGCTGCAAGAGCTGACAAACAGTTTGGAAGGTACTGGCTTTAAGTAAATAATTATTTTTTTATCGAGGTGATATGCGCTCACTAATAAACATACAGTAGAGTTGGCCCTCCTGCTGTGAGGAGATTTACGACTGCGTACACCGTGGCAGCAGCGTCTGCCGGTGCATATGGCTCGTTTCTGATGTGTGTTTGTGAGAGAAAGACAGCAGAGGAGGATGGGGAGATGAATGCAGAGGGAGATGGATGAGGGGAGGTCTGGATGAGGAGGGAGATGAATAGTGCGAACAATAAGAACAACAATGCTTTTCTTTAAACATCAGGCAGTGGCACAGGGTAGAAATTATAGTATAAACCTCACATAAAACACAACCACGATAAGCCATGACATAATTTAGGGTTTTCCAACGCTTTCATATGGACGCACACTTCACATTATGTTGATGTTTACATGTCATTGTTTAGTTGTGACAAAATCCGTCCCTTTCATGATAACAGGGTATATAGTTTTCACATATGAAAAGCCAAGCTTGGAACTCTGTAAATCACATTATGTAGAATTTATAGTGTGATTTTTGTTGTTGTTGTGAAAGACATTGCAGATGTGAAATCAAAGCATAAAGATGAAAGGAAACAGAGACTGTTCCCCCTCCACAAAGAATCATATATATCATCCGTGCGAGCAGGTTATTATGACCCATAGTTTGGTGATATAGTGTATAGAGCAACTAAAGTTCCCATCTGGAGGATGCATGGGTTGACAAATGTGAAACTGTCTACGATCTGTCTTTATCTATGACCGTTCCAAAGGTTCAATACACCTGCTGCTGGTACACTCCTGTGGGTTTTACCCAATGTTAAGGACAAGCAACCAATACAGTCATTGGAAAGAGTAAAGGCACAAACATAAAGAGATTCTCCCCATCAGATTTTATGGACGTAATCTAGCCTCATCTTGTATTACTGTGTTTTCTTTGTGATATTTCTCAGGGCAACAAAGGGAAGTTTTAATTTGAAATCTGTGGTCAGTTTATCCCAAAAATGCCTCCTAATATTTTTTCTGAGTTCTACTCCTGGGATTGACCGGTCAGCGTGTTCTCTCTGCCTCTGTTGTCTGTGACAGTTTAATAGTTGACATAATTCTCTTTGCAAGATAAAGTTTGGTCAAAGAATTGGAATTTCTGTTGCTGCCAGTGTTTCTGAAAATACAATAAATATAAAACCGCACTGCCTCCACGGACTTTGGGGTTCTTAAGTGTTCAATAAATCACCACATTCCAATAAAAAACATATACACTTAATAAGCACTTTGTTAGGAACAATATGTAAATACCGTGTAGGGCCTACTTTGCTTTTGAAACAGTTTTTTGTGAGTCCACAACGTGTTGGAAACATGAGATTCTGCTCCATGTTAACCTGATTGCAGCATGAATGTGCATGCTGCCAATCAGCTGTTCTATCACATCCCAGAGTTGTTCTGCTGGATTCATGGGATCAGGGATGCACACGGTCAACAACAATGGTTGGATAGTCTATGTAATTGAGACCATAATGGATTGGTATTTAGGGGCCCAAAGTGTGCTAAGACAACATTACATAAACCATTATACCACCACTAATGTGGACAACTGGCAGGTTGGGTCCATAGATTCATGCTGTTGATGCCAAATTCGTATATTCCATCTGTAATCTCAGCAGACTTCCAGATTCATCAGACCAGGCTACGTTTTCTAGTCTTCACATGTCTAGTTTTGCTGGTCCTGTATCCACTGCAGCCTGGGATTGCTGTTTCTAGCAGACAGGAGTAAAACCTGACCTGATCCAGACCATCCACCTTGAGGTTCATCATGTTCTTTCTGAGATGCCTCTCTCCTTGCTGTGGTTGTACAGAGTTATCTGTAGCCTTTTATGAGCTCAAACCTGTCTGGCCATTCACCTGCTCTTCTGACCTCTCTCATCAGCGAGACATTTCTGTGCACGCAACTGCTGCTCGTTGGATGGTTTTGCTTCCCCTGTGTGTGAAAGTCCCAGGAGATCAGCAGTATTATGCTGGGAACAGAAATAACGTGATAAGACACAGAGATCACTTAATCAGATATTTGATTTGAACATTAACTGATTCTGCTGTCCTGTAGCTGATGCTGATGTATTTCTGGATTTGGAATTGGTGTTTTCCTTTCTAATTGCTCCGATATTCATTTTTGTATTTGCAGCATCTTTCCCTTAATGTTTAAGCTCTGTTCTCTCTTGTATATACTCTGTCCTTTGAGGCCACCACGATTATGACATCATAGTTTACAAGACATCTCTCTCTGATGGACTCCCATACCTGAGTACAAGGTTAGAGGGCTTCACAATGTTCCACCCACACGAGACAGAGCAGCAATGACAGGTTAAGTAGCCACAGAGGATTAAATTATATGAAGCTCATCCCCAGTGGATCGACGTCTGTCTTTGTATTACACATTCTGGAGACTAAGGGATGAAGACATGAAGACAATTCATCATGTTCTTCCTGGTACATAGGATAAGTGTCAGAGTGTGTGCATGTGAGTGTGCATGTGGGTGTGTGTGTGTATGTGTTTCTTAGTGGAGACAGAGAATTACTGCACTGTTGAAATATAAAATGGTGAAGTGATATAAATTTCAAACATTTCCCATTTTCAAAGTAGTGATCACCATAATCACCATTTATTAAATTTGTTTTACTTTTTAATACTGTTTGTTAAAGACACTTAATGGAATGATTAATAGAAAGAAGAATATACTGGGATGTGTTGATTTGGATTTTTATACTAATTTATTTAAATCAGTAAGTTAAACATTATTATTTTCTTTTCAAACAAAAAACATCCCATCAGCCCACCAAATTAAAAAGGAGGTGGATGTTGAAGATTCCCTTGATAGTCATATTCTTCTTACTAACAGTGTTGGCAATCTCCCTGTTGGGTTTGTATGTTGCAAGGGTTGCAAACTGTGATATGGTTGAACACCAGAATCACATTTCAGCCAATCTGCCTTCACTAAAGTGGGATCTATGTTCCACTGTTAACTGGATTCCACTGAGTCGTGCACATGAAGAAGATGAGTTGAACCGATTCATAATGTCTTTCCACCAGTCAATCTCCTTCCTCAGCTCTTCTTTACATTTACAATTATCTTCACATGTTTTTATATGAGTCAAAAGCAACATTTCTGAATTGATTATTCTCGGTCAAACCCCTCCCTAAGCACCCAGTAGGTGACTGTGGCCCTGGAGTTAGGTTAGGTTGTTCACGTAATTGGAATGTAGGTGCTTTAATCCCTGCCTCCTCCAGTCTGCATATGGAAGTGTCCTTGTGACAAGACACGGAACCTGAAGGGGCCAAATTTCCCGAAATTGCGGCTGAAGTACCATCGATGTTTGAGTGAGAGAAAAGTGCTGCATGTAGAAGATCTGTGTGAGTACTAAAGCAGTTTGTACCAACATTTCTCACTTTTCACCAGTTTACCAAGACATACATAACATAGGAAGGTGCAGGCAATAAAGTGGCCACATTCACCTCTCTCCATGCCACCTTCACTTCCTGGATTACAAAGAATCCAAAAAAAAACAGGATTACCAGACTCTTTCCTATTTCCATCTCATAATCCTGCAGTAAGTGCTTGATACATGCTGTGTGACTCACCTATTCCTGGCTTATCATACTGACCTTTAATAGATTAATTGAATTATAACAGCTAATCATTGCACACATCTGGAGCATCCGAGAATGACAAACGCTTATTTAGAAAGTAAGGATTGCTAGGTTATATATCCTGGGGCATATGCTACTTATTGGAGCACAAATTAGTCTCACGGTGAGGCAAATTAAACCCGAAATGACCATGCATATTCAAATTAGTGCTGTATTTAGGCACACATGTACATATACAAGCACACAGACACACATTCAGAGAGAGTATAGCTGGGGGTTGTTTAATATGAATTCCTAATTTAGCGTTTTAACTCCAGGGTAAGAGGTAGCCCACTGTAAAATGATTATGTTAAAATGACGACGACGTAGGGAACAAATATCCACATTTCACCATTCAAGCATAATAATTTGCCCAGCCAAGTGTGTTTATGTGGTTTTAAAAAAAAAAATTAATGTGCATATGAAAAAGATAAAATAACACATTAATGGGCAATAAAATATTCCAATATGCACAATACGGTATTAATGTAAAATAAATGTTGATTTATGACTTCAATAATTTGTTAAATGAAGCTGAATACATCTTCCAGCGAAGGCTTCGCAAATTAAATGGCCACATATGTTCATATTGTGAAATGTGATCAACAAATTAGGTGTTAGTGTTGCCATAGAAACGATGTTTAATGCTTAACCATGTTTGTGTTTTTTTACACATGTAAAAACTAATTTCTCACAGATTTATTTTCATATTCTGTCAAAATAACATTTGTTTGACTTGCTAAGTCATAATAATGGAAAATAATGATTCTGACTGATGTCTACCACCTAGTAATTATAGTTGAAGATGCCAATATTGTATAAATATTCAGTTTTCTCCTTCTTAAATTTCAATACATTAATAATAGGATACCAAACATTTGCATATTAGTGTATTTCTAAACATTAGTGTGTGAGAAAAATGTCGAAAAAGACTTGTGACTCTGATATAATTCTACTGTACAAGTTGGCCTGTGCTGAATATGTGTCATCTTCTTCTTGAATACACTGACATTACAGATCCCAAAAAAATGTAAGGCCACTGAAACACTCGGCTCAGTTGTTATGAAAACTTAATGAAGCTTTTTTGCTAAGGGAGAGTGCAGGCTCTGGTACGTGTCAAAACATTTCACTGGATGGCATTCCACTGGGCGTCACTGCATTAGACACATTCAAATATGAGTATTATAATAAAACATAAAGTTGGTTAGCTATTTCTCTTGTTCCTTGATTCATAATTTTTGCTCTATCATCATCCTATCATTGATGTTCCAGTTTCATTGATGTGTTTTTGCTTAAATTCTGAGGACTCTACATTAACAAAAAACATGCATTGCAAACTAGAGTTATAGAAGTAGTCATACAAAATTTAAATAGTGACATTCTGTAAGATCTTACTTAAGACTGGGATGGCTTAGGCTGGATATGATGAGATACATTTTTAATGTATGAACATGAAGTCTACATTGTCAAATATTGTCTTTACTTGCCACAACCAAAGTCTTCATTGCAATGCAGACTATTTATTATGTGAAACACTCCAAATCAGTTGGTATGATCCCAGGATGTCACGAGAAAGTGAAGTCAGGTTCCTTCTCCGTTATCGACGATGATAAAGTTACAGTGAGACTGTTGTGGAGCTTATTATTTTTGGAGGCCCAAATATAGAGGTGTCCTCCAATATTCACAAAGGAGCAGGTCGGGTGAATAGAAGGTTGTAAATGATCCATAGGTGTGAATGTAGATCAATTGGTTTCCCTGCCCTCTCCTCCTTGTCTTCTGGAACAGTAGTGACCCTACTGAATAGGAATAAGCAAATGTGGAAAAAGGTAGGAATGGATGTATAATATTTGGGAATAAAACATATACGGATATTTTTTTTAAATCAAATAGATTTTCTAAATCTCCATAAAACACTATTTGGTTTTGGTGAGAATTGAATTTTGTTGTTTGTTGTTGTTGGATCAGCTAGTCCCAGAAACTGTCTTCCACTTAATTTTTCCAAAGTCAGGATTTATTTTTAAAACTTTCTTTAACATTGACTGGGCGTTTTTCAACATTTATAATGTTTTATTTCTCAGTGAATAAGTCATGGATCTTGATAAAAGTAATCGGACATTTAAAGGACTGATATTCATTCATGTGTGTCGGGCTTTGAGTAGGAAAATCACATGTGATGTAATGTTAAAGTAACTGATTGAGATAAATAAAAAAGAAAACCTCCACAGATGATCTATTTAGGTAAACAATGGCAAATTATTGTAGTCTGATGGTTGCTTAAGCGAGTACACTGTAAACTGTGTAACAAGGAAAACTCCAAATAATTATATTGTGTGTGTGTGTGTGTGTGTGTGTGTGTGTGTGTGTGTGTGTGTGTGTGTGTGTGTGTGTGTGTGTGTGCCTTTAGGTTTAACATCAGGAGAGTGCCCTTAGCGCTTCCTGACATCTCACAACATCCTCTCTTGTCTTCTTCTCTGCATTTCCTGTCTTCCTCTCGTCTTTTTGCTGTATTCACACATCTGCCTTATTGTCGTCTTTTAATTCAAACTGCCCCAAACTGTTTTCTTTGTTGTCCTATAGGAGGAAGCATCCATGTGCTACCTCTTGTACAGGATTGTTACGTTAGTATGGATTTTTGTACTGGATCTCAATTAATATGGATTAGAAAACCTAGAATCCCTGGTTTGCTCTCTCTCACCTCTTCTCTACCCATCTTTCCCTTTCTGTGACTTTCTGTCTCCTTTATTTTACTCTCTTCTCCCCCTTCTTTCTCTCTCTGTCCCATCTCCCTCTTCTTCATCTTCTCACATTCTCCCCCTCTCTTTCTGTATCGCTCTCTCTGTCTTTCGTTCAGTGCCAGGTCTTGGTGGTTGGTGGTTCCCTCTCTCCAGATGGCCCACTCTGATCATTTATTGATGACAGGAGAACAGAGGAAGGCCTTCCCAGCTGCTGCCTGGCACCCCGCTCAGTGTGTACACACAGCCACACATTAATAAGCACGGATACACATATTCGCACAATGACGCGCGCACACACATACATTCGACACTCTGTCACACACACAGACACAATTTTGCCGCTCTTTGTCTCCTTTTTTTGCGGTGTCACGCGTTTCTGAATTGCTCTGTTCTACTGTCGAGTGCGATGCCGCGCTGCACTTTTGCACCTTCTCCCTCCCTTCACCTCCCCTCCTTCCTGCCTCCAGTTCTTCTTTCACCTCCTGCTGTGGTGTTACTGACTCTGTCACACAAGAACAGACAGAGGGTGGGAGGGGGAGAGAATGTGAGAGCTCGACAGTAGTGTGTTACATTTTAGAGTTTGCACATGTTACAATAATAATCAGGGTTCTTTCTGCAGCTTGTAAGAAACATGTCTGAGGGGAACATTTTATATCATAAGAAATATTTGACTAAAAAGTTTGTTTTTGATTGGATCCACAGTAGATAGATATATTCCTCTCTAAATACTGCACTTTGTACAGCCACTTTGTTTCCAGCGAGTATCAAAGTTACATCCCTCTTCCATGTCACCTCTTACACAAGCTTCCTTTGGGAACTAACCATTCCACAACCCTGTCTCCAACAATCGATGTTTATTTATTTCTAATTCCTTCTGCCAAATATGTTTTGAGGGGAACACAATCGCTGCCGGGATTTGGACTGTAGTCAATTATCTCCTATAGTTTCTTCTACCACACAGACATTGTAGGGTGAAGTGGTCATTGAAATAGTCAAATCTGAGGACACTAGACACTTCTGAGCCATCCTGAGTTCTGCATATGGTTTATGTTACTAAAAATGTTATTGAAATGGAATTCCTCACCCACCATCTTGTGCATTGAACTTTTCAGCATTCAACCAACTCTTCCAAACCAAGTTCTGAAACTGACAAGAAGTCCTCGGTCGTTTGTCCCGAACCCCCTTTTACAACACATAAGAATTAGAGTGGCAACAGGAGATATGCCAAGGATAACCTGTTAAATAGCACAGGTGAAAAATATTACAAAATATAAGTAATATTAATGGTTTAGTAAGAATGAGAGTTTGGATTAAAATAAACATAAGTTTATAATCGTAAGTCATGGATAAGTTTAGACCATTTGTATCACCATGGTTGCAATGATTAACATGTGGTTGAGGTTATTGAATGCCTGTGGTCATGGTTGAACAAAACCAACATGTCAGTTTGAAATTGAAAATGAACAGTCGTCTCCCGTGTTAAAATTCAATGTCGACCTGTTTTTTCATTTCATAAAAACATCACCCTAACTTTTCCTTTGCTTTTTAAAGAATCACTATAGCAACCACTGAACTGTGTCACTTTAACAACATCAACATTTGATTTTGGCTCACAAGACCACAAGAGGTAACTTAATAAAATGTCTCTCAACCTATATGTCATAAGCTAATGAGCCGCTTTAACAAACGACCGATTGTGTCATTTATAAATAGAGGGACTTGCTCAAACATAAAAATAGAATAGTTTATCATACTTTAAAAGCTAGGTCAGACATTTATTTGCAAGCAAAGGGAATTTATAGTCAGTTTTATAAATGAAATGCATTCATTAACCATGGGTTACCAGTTTGTGGAAGCTGGGTTGCAGATCCAAAACCAAGCAACCTGAACTGTCTCTGCTTTCGAGAAAAAATCGGAACTTTCCTTGACGTATTCCACATTATTCTCTGGCCCATGACTGAGTAGCCTCTCTCCACGCTCTTTTACCAGCACTTGGCTCTGACATCAATTACTGTATATTCAAAAGAACATTGAGACTAGGCCTGAGCTGGCTGGATAACACTTCTATGTAGATACGCATCTCAAGGCAACACATCATGATGGACTGCCACAATTGTTGAAAGAAAAGAAAAGAAAAGAGAAGAAAGACAGAAAGAATCAGCACATGGGAGTCTGGCAGAAACCCAGTGTGACCAATGTAAACAACACACACAGGACGAATAAAATAAGCAGAAGAGGTCGTGTTACTGCCTGTTGGGAACCAAACAGTTCTTCTGTTTTTGTGGAAATGTATTATGTAGAGAAGCAAAAGCACTTTGCTGTATGTTTATTTACAGATTCCTCCTTTTTCATTTCTTGCCCCATATGTTTTTTATTCCATTTTCCTTTGTCCTCTTCTTTTTTTCTCATTTCACATCCACTCCCTAGTCACGGCAGTCCAGAAGTTTTCAGGCAGAACTGAAAACACAGTCCGAACACAGCTCAGAGAGTCGAACTCTCTGCGGCGAGGCCGTTTTCAGAGCATGGATATGTTAGTTTTAAGTTGTGTGAAGGACACATGGCATGCATGTATGCTTCTGCTGTGCCGAGCCAGAGAGACTTCTCTGCAGTCCTCCTACATCCAGAAATCACGGAGAAAAAAAATAAATACTCGCTGACATGATATCCTTGAAGGAAGAACGTGGAGACAGTAGGAAGGTGAGCAGTATTTTTATATATGTCCAGGTTTTGTTACACAAAGCCCAGCATAAACACGTGTGTCCTTCCTGTGACTGAGTCATAAATAGCCTGAACCGAGCAAGCTGCGACTTTGAAGTTACACATGGGAGACTGCTGTGATATACAGCTGGCTTCAGCTGGGGTACCCCAAGAGATGCATGAAAACACACACACACACACACACACACACTCAATATATTCTTTCATACAACACACACACACAGGCGCACAACAGCTACCTCTCCATTACCCCGGAGGTGCTGTTAGTGGCAACACACATTGTTACACACCAGGAGGGTCATCCTCTGGAGCACAGAGACACAGTGAAAAAGGATGTGTGCGTGTGTCTGTGTGTGTGTGTGTGTGTGTGTGTGTGTAAATCAGAGACAGAGAGAAATTTGAATAGCTAACTGCATTAAAGGTAAATTAGGACTGACAACAGCTATACTTGTTCTCACAGTGTGTGTTATGTACTGTATTTACTGTACTGGGAGAAGCATGACAGACATCATTTCATAATTTACCAGCATGTGTCAATACCCATTTTATCCATCTGTGTCCATGTTGACGTTTTCCACAATAAAAGGTATACAATACATTCCCTGTGTTTTTTCAGGTATTTGTATAAAGTATACACAAGTGATGTAACGAGTGACCACTCTGATTATTGTATAAAAACTCTGCATGGTAGAAAACATGCTGAAACCTGTCCAGGCTCATTCATCAAGAACATGCAAATGTACCTCTAGGTGGCACCATCATCATGTGTGAAGTTGAATGACTGTGATGCAGAATCACAGCAGTAATCATTCGATCATGGTGTAAAGATGCAGACAGCCAGTGTGTGTGAGTAAGAGAGGATTGTGTCTCTTGCCTCTAGTCGGGTTAAATTTGTTGCTTTATCACCTAACGTCACAAAACAGGGGGATCGGAGACAATGAGTTTTAACACAATTGAGAACACCAGAAAAAAACAAAACAATGGAGTGCAAGAGACAGGGAAGAGGACAGTAAGATTCTGACAACAAGGTGCAATTCTGACTTTAGCACTTTAGTTCCCACAGACTTTGTCCTGCAGGAAACATCTGCATGCCTGTGGAAGAGGTTACAATGATGGAGGACAGGATGACGACCAGATTCTGTGTGTGTGTGTGTGTGTGCGCGCGCCTGCGTGCCTGCATGTGTGTGTTACTATGCACTATACTTGTGTGCGCAAAACACACATGTGCATATTAGGGGCTGAGGACAGGTTGACAGCCATAGAACCCTGCTGTGGTCTAATCCCTTCACAGGTCACTGTGGGTCACGTCTGTGTTTTTGTATACATGAAAGAGAGGGATTGTGTGTGTGTGTGAGTGTGATTGTGTGGGTGTGTGTGTGCGAGTGTGAGTGCAATCTTACACATGCAGATATAGTTCACACACTCACACTTAGACAGATATTTCCATCTACACACTACAGAGTCGGGGAGAGTGGAGCAGCACAGAGGCCCCACTGTATGCCCAAAGCCAACTGTACATTCCTTTCTGTCCCATTAGACCTTCTGTTGCACACAGCAGCACATCTGGAGAACTCAAACACTCCCAAACATACCTGCGTCTATATATGGGAGAAAGTGTGTGAGAGGAGGAAGGAGACCTCGAGTCATGCAAATAACCATGAAATTTATGGTTTTCTTATCGTAAAGTTTCTATTCAAATTTTAGAAACCTGGTTCAGTTGGAAGACAGACCCTCTCGTTTTCACGTCAGTTGCTTTCTCTCGTTCCCACACCTAAATTTAGATTATATAAAACTTACTGGTATATGATTTGACATTTTCATTGTCATAGTACTTCACATCACTAAAATTTTCATAATTTCCTTTCACTTTGGGTTAAACATTTGACCAACTTAAACAAAACCATCTGTTCAAAGTGCTAGAGCAAATTTGTCTGATCTACATTAACACCTCTCAGTCGTATATGGCATGTATAAATGCATAATTGTATAAATGGCTGACACTTAGAATGATCTTAGAATAATTCTTTCCGGGAAAATGGAGTATTTCACATTATAGATCTAACCTTCATAGGATTAAAATAAAAATAAATCTTTGGTTTCCTCTGTCATGTCAGATAAAGATGACAGTACCTAAGCAGAAAGCCAGAAAGAAAGGAAAGTCTGGGGTGAGTGAGCCTGAGACACAGACATGCAGAATGAGCCATGCAACTGAATGAGTTACAGCGGGCCTCTGATCGTCTCTGACCCCTCTGTGTCTCGCTGGGAGCTACAGGCTTGGAGCTGAATCATAAAGAGTTCTGCTGCAGCCTTTAAGATTTCAGATACGACCTTATGAAATCCTGCAGTGGACTGATGAAGGGACAGGGCCGAACACTTTGATCGTGCCCTCAAGACAACTCTGTATCCAGGAGTTTCTTCAGTGTTAAATCAGGACTGCAACAGATTCTAGAAATGTTTTGAACAGTGTGTAACATCCAGCACTCATGGCAGGCAACCTCCATCCAGATGAGGTCCTGATCCTGATTGTGCCCCTGCTGTTGTGGCCCCTATTTTTGAAAACACCCCCTCGACCCTCAAAGAATAAGCAGTATAACCTATGGATGGACACGATCGGTGTAGTGGTTAGCACTGTCGGGTCCAAATTCACCAGGTGTCTTTCTCTGTGGCGTGTACGTGTTCTCCCAGTGTCTGGGTGGCTTTTTCTCCAGGTTCTCCGGGTTCCTCCCCCAGTCCAAAGACATGCAGATGAGGGTCAGGTTAAGTGAAGCCTCTACAAATGACTATAGATGTGAATTCTAGTGTGAACGGTTGTTTGTGTTATGTGTTGCCCTGTGATACGCTAGTGACCTGTCCAGGGTGTACCCCGCCTCTCGCCCAATGTCACCTGGGATGATTGACATTTGGAACATATACAGAGCTGTTTAGATGTTTAAAAAACGTTAATTACAGAGCGATTCTGGACTGTGTTGTTCTTTTTTACTGTAAATATTGCTTGCCCCTGAGCACCATTTTTCCACCTTCCCACACACGGAACACACGAGTGTATGGTTCAGTTTAAAACTCTTTGCACTCAGCTGTGAGTATTTAGGTTCAATAAAGTAGCGGGGACCTAATGAGTCAGTGAGGGAAGATGGGAAATCAGTGCTCTTTGCATCCTTGAATGTTTCCATGGAAACCTTTGACATGTTTTCATACAAAAGAAAAAGTTTTGTATGGAAACCCTTACAATCTTTTTTTCTGATAATGCAGGACCTAAATTATTTTGTCCTCATTTTGATGTATATCATGTAAAAAGTGAAGGTCTCGATTTATTTTAAACATATTATGATCAAGTAAACAAGAATTTGACCATGAAGCCTCTACTAATTACTGTAGCATTAAAGTGTTAAAACGTGAAGTAGCTTCCTGATATCTGAAGTCCAAGTAGCTAAAAGGTTTTTTATAAGACTCATCTGTGAGTATTTAACGTTAACAAAGCAGCAGGTCTAATGAGACGGTAAAACAGATGAGCTCTTAACACATGGGGGATTTCAGTACCTACCACTTGTCTGGGAGGTCCTTGTTAAGGAGTTTTCTCAAAGATCATAAGGTTTATTGGTGATGTTATGCAGCCTTGCAAGGTCAAGTTCTGGCAGAGAGGTGTTTTAAGAACATCCCATTAGTTTATCAATTAATGCCACACCGTAGTGCAGCATTTCCATATAAATCGCCTACTATTTATCTTGTTCATCTCTGTATACTTCCTAGATATGCCTTTCTGCCTACTGTATGAAGAAGGCAAAAATATAGAACCATCATTAGAATGATATTTTTCGGGAAAGATATCTCCTCTGAGATGTATCAGCTCATTATTTTCAGGCAACCTTATGAAATCACTTCCACCCGCTGGGGCTCGCTGACTTTAAAGAATGTGGCAGAAAAGTCTGACATCAACGGCTGCCAGAGCATGTCATGATGTCACACTTAGAATCATGGTAAGGGCTTCAACGTTCACATTTCATAATTTCAGAAGAGAATCGTCAGAGGCGCACGGTTCCTTCCACTTTGTGCCAGCTTTAAATCATCCTATTGTCTGAGTGCAAGACACATTTCTTCAGGGAAACCTGTGTCAGGGTAGAGGAAACCATTACATAGTTTAAGACCACTGATTCTCCTTATGTAGTATTGGACAGACAATAAATAAGGTGTAGGTGTGGGGTATTGTAGGGGAACATTTATGTAATCCACAGTGTAGGTATACAATTGTAGTAATCCCTTATCTATAGTATATTGTTCTACCAAAAGTATGTATTGGGAGCATAATTAACACCTTACTCACAGGTCTGATTGTAAGTTTAACATAAAGCAGGATTAAACAACATGATTAAACCTTCTCAAAATGTTGCAAATGTCTTGTGTGTTTATCACAATTAGACCCAGTTTAATCTCATAATGTGTCTGTCATATCACAGTGGTGCAGAAGATTAATCCTTTTGAGGGAGAGGGTGAAGTTTCCTCAGATGATTTTACCTTTGATGATATGTTTAAAGCAAAGTGATCTAAATAGCAGAATCCATGTCCTTGTGTGCTTTACCACACATTACACTTGGAGTATATTGCTGTGGTTCCACAGCTATGCAGCCATCAGTCAACAGGTGGAGCTATTCCACACAAGATCGACCATAGACGGTTAACCAAGCCTGACCCACTGTGAGGTCTTGACTGCAGTCTGCTAATGTGAGTTCAAAGTGTGGGATCACTCTGCAAGACAGGTGGCCAAGATGCCAGCTCGCGTGCTACATTCCGTGCTCGGCTATGGCGAGAGTTTTCCATATGTTTGTTTACAGCAGTTTAGAATAGCACAGAGGGGTTTAGTACACAGCTTTGTGAGCAGTTTTCCTATGAACACACAATCTGCTGGAGCCAGTTGTCTGCGAGGACCAGGATTTGAGTGACAACTCTGTGGAACATGTGAGCTCAGGGTGTGAGTTATGTTCAAGTCAGATGGAAAGACAGGAGGAGACAGATGCTTTCTGACAAAATATATGTTTTGTGTTCTTCAGCTACACTGCTGGGCAGAGTACAGGGATGACAAGCAGTGTAAATAAGAGAAATGGGGAGGTAAAGTGTAGCAGTCAGATATACAGTGTGACTATCCTCTGGCTCTATGCATGGAACTGAGGAAGCCACAATTATTTGAAGATGCACTGGTGTCAGCAGGTTAACACACAAATGTCCCTCTAATCCGAACTTCCAAAAAATAACAGGAAAATACAACAACATTCAAACGTTTCCCCATAACCTTTTAAAAGATGATGTTGCACTGTCAAATTGAGTTTTTCCGAATCACTCTTTAATTAATTTGACAGATGCTGTTTAAGCTTGGACTCATCCCAACTTTTCTTTATTGACAAAGCCACATGGGAAAGGTTGTGTGTGCATGTATGATTTTGTACGTAACTACAACATGTGGGAATCGGCTCATTGCTGATGTTTATGCATCATTTTCTCTCTTCCCTTCTGTCTGTAAACACTTTTTCATCAAGATTCTTTGAGCAACAAACTCTTTGAAGGACATCGCCTTTAGGTACATCTGCCTTCAAAGCACTGCCTCTCTTTTTCTTCTTTCTTCTGACTGTTTCTCTATCTCTTTAATGCTAAGCCTACACTTGTGTAGCGGGAGAACAAAACTCCTAATTTCACAACCCCTTTGTTCAAAGCCATGCACGCATAGAGATGTAGAGTTGTGTGTGTGTGTGTGTGTGTGTGTGTCTATCTGAGTCGTTAAGTTGCCGTTTTGGCTACAGCACTGCTGAGTTTGAACCAAAATCCTACAAAGAAGTTTGAAGTCTGGCTTGGCTCCTCTGCTCAGCTGTGGTGGGTGCTATCGCACACACATACACTCAGAGATGCGGTGGGAACACTATCAAAGACAGAGATGCCTGCGAGGCACAGCAGCCTCAAGCCCAAAATTGATTTATATTGTGGGAGAGAAAGAGAAGTAGGGGAGGGGAGGAGAGGAAATGCGTTAGATTTAGGGTGTAGGAAACAGACAGATACTGAGAGAGTGCAATAGATTTTAGGATAAGCACATGTATACCCAGCTCAAGTGAAACCTTGTTAAAGTAATTTGGCCCCTTGTAAATCATATTTTTCATTCGTGAGGATTTTAAGGGTTTAAGGATTAATATGTGTTGCTGTTCTTTCCATCTCAATGCTTCACTTGTGTTAATTTCAACCTTGAATTCCAAAACTTAATTTCACAGCTTTGCTTGTTGCAACATTACCAGCCCATGTCCTCAGTGATTTATGGTAAATCAACTCAACAAAGCAGCACACAGACCCAAATGATCATCTAATGCAAATTCTACATCACATGTATAGGTAAATTTAGTTTTCATATATATATTTGTGTTTTTAAGGCGACACATATGGACCTGAAAGGGTGTCTGCAGGTAACAGCAGGGATGTGCTCATGTGCTTGAGCCCCCATGTGAGACAAATACTTTAAACCTGAGTTTCAGGATGAGAGAACACATTTCTTGGCTGAGTCAGTGTAGAGTAAAGTGTTCAGAGTGAGGTGACCTGGCTTAGTGGGCCTGATTTAGAACTCAAATAAGTGCTGCACAGAGGTACTTCAGTGTGTGAACACACAGCCTTTTCCCATAACTACCACAGGGAACAAAAACTGTCGGATGCAGAGCTGTATACTGACTTCTTTTCATTTCTAATACCTGTCACTGTTATTTGATTTGCTTTTAACTGTTTTCTTATTTGTGCCTTGTATTGTTTTATATGCATACAAGCCTTCTGCAGAATGATATATGCATGGATCGATCCTACAAGAGGGGTATTCAAGAGAACTCTTTGATTGACAGACAGGGCTTGAAGGAAAATAATGATTTATTAAAACTTGGGTTTTATTTTCATATCTGTGCTCACGGGTCATCAATCAGTTTACCCAACACAATAAATGCTGAGATCTTGCATGACAGAAACATCTCTTGGAATAGGCCCAATGGGGCAAGAAACACGGGCAGTCAAACCATCATACAGGCTGTAAACATGCTGACGGTTGAGCCAGACCTACTACTTCTAAGGTCAAAGTTGAACCAGGTCTGTTGGTCTGTGAACAATGATGGATGTGCACAACTGACAGTTAGGGTAACTCTTGCGTAACCTTTGGGTAAATTTACTATTTGCTTCCTGTGTGATCGTTTGACGGCTCGCTTTTCTTGAACATTACCTATTTTTAGCCGTTGCCAGGCTCCCAGATCTCGTTGGTTTCCTTGGTTAGTAGAGAGTTATAATAACTCAAAAATCTATAGTCAACATATTCATATGAAAATAAAGATGCATAGAAGATGAATCCATTTGTCAGTAAAATCAATATTCTAACAATATTAGAACTGACTTAACATAATCATTGAGTATTAAATACATTTATACAAGTACAAGAAATCCATACTTCCCTGCTCCTCTTATTGTGGGCAAATGGAACATCCCACCTGAGACAATACCAAGTCACTCAGTCTATAGGGCCTTAAGGTTGGCTGGAATATTAAACCACATAATTACAAACAGCTGTTTGCAGGATGCATGGGGATGAGTTGATGTATCGTAATTCTCATTCTGATCTCATCCATCTTGTTTGTAAGAGACGTGGACATGGTGAGGAACTGACTCTGGCGCGTTGGTCTGTACGGGTTAGCCTTTAGCCTAGCACGTAGCCTGGCTCGCTTCCCTCACTTCGGTTTCCTCTCCCTCTGCCTAAACATTGGCTTTTCCAGCCTGACTGCTGAAAATTGTTGCTCTGACATCGCGGGTAATCCGTCCTGACCACAGACATTGAGAATAGTTTATAGAAAAAGTCTTGTCTCATTTGCTGCTGTAGGTCATGAAGAGGTAGCAATATTAAAATAAGACAGTTTCATAACCAGTGAAAAGCTCTATGTAGGGGCTTTAAAGAACCAATGGCCAAAATCACTCAAATAGAACCCAACTTGTCCCATTGTCATTATTCCTTCCTATACTGGACAAGCTGCATAAAGTGAACAAGCAGTCTGTTGACAGGTTAGTGAAGGCTGTGAAACCAGAGATGGTATACTTGAGTTTAAAAGGCCCTCACATTTGCAGAGGTATGTAACACGTGTTCAATAAGAAAGACAAAGAGCTGTTTTATGGTCTATTTATTATCTGAAGTTGTGAGCAGTAGGAGCACCAAGCAGGGCCGAGCATGAGCAAGTGACTGCCTTGTTCTCTCTCACTTTCATCACTCTGTGCGTTGCTTTTGTGTTGTTGATGACAATTGCATTAGTTGGTGCACTACAGACAGACTAAAGGGTCATTTATGCTGCCTCGATGTACGCAAAGAGATTTGTCTTTGTCAGATAATGTAACCGCCACTACCTCACATACTCCCATGTGTTCTTTACGTTGGCATGGTTGTTAAACAATACATCCACAAGAGGGCAGCGGAATGTTGAGTTTCTGACAACAACAAACATGGCACATGGCGATGGCGGAGGAGGTTGTGATAACGTAGCGTACCTCTTAAGACGTGTTGTAAACTGTCGCTGTGACCAGGTGAAGTAACCTCGTATCGATTCCTGTAATTTCCTCAAACTCGCAAACTCTCTAATTCAAAAGTTCCGCAATCGTTGACATTTATTCCCTGTGCCCTACTGTTGTCTTGCTAGACTGCCTCCCACAATTGCTGGTGATAATGCTCTGATTCATCTGTTTCGTTTGTATCCATAGTCTTTCTGAAGATGTGAACAAAATTGGACAAAATGAATGCCGAGTACAGGCAGATGGCGTCTGACATTTCCGTTGTAAGATGGGCAAGAATAGCAGGAAGTCTGACTAAGTGATAGATGATTATGTTGCTGTTAGTGGCACAGAAGAAAAGAGAATGATGAGCAGACTCGCTGCTGCCTCTTAAAAGCAATCTCTCTTTTGTCGAATAGTCTGATGCAAAGTCGAAAGACAAAGTTGATTTCTCTGTGTGACAGTGAAGGGCACAGTCTGTGTAAAATCAAGTAAGTAAAAAATGTCTACTTTGTCAAAACTGTCAGTCCACATCGCCTCAAAATATGACACAACATTGGCTCAAAACAATTCACAGTGATATACTGTACACTGAGTCAGCTCCGTGCCTCCAGCGCTCAGACCGACACAGAGAAACTATCACTTGGCCGGTAACTCAATCACTGTCTGTCTTTCTGGTTTGTTTTCCCTCGAACTCATCCTCTGGAGATTCCAGCAGGAAGGAATAAAAAAGAAAAGATATCAGACAGATAAGATGGATTCACCTGTACTTGCTATTTTCTTTTTCTTTTGCTATCTCACTTACTCCTACATTTCTCAGAACAGAATTGAGGACACGTCTTTCACAGCTTTAACGGACCAGTGTGTAGGATTTAGTGCCATCTAGAGGTCAGGCTAGAGGATTGCAACCAACTGAACACCTCTCCTTTATCTTCTCCCGTACCAAGCATGCAGTTGAATGTATGGTGGCCTTCAGGTAACAAAAACATACAAAAGGCCCCATCCAGAGCCAGTGTTTGGTTTGTCGACTCCGGACTACTTTTGAATCAAGGCAGTGCAACATGGCGGTTCCATGAAAGAGCAACCTGGTCCCTTTGTAGAAATGAATGCTGCCATCTTGTCCCACCAACACATGCACTCGACCAATCGTGAGTCAGTCTCAGCTTCCAATCATGATGTTTCACCCTGTTTTTTACAGCATTAAATAACCAATTTAAACCAAACTTACCGCAAAAATGAATGCATGAAGATTCACTGCTTTGAGAGGGACAACCTAAATTTACAGAGACTATGTTTGGGAAACATTCATTTGACGTGCACTTTGACTTTTTAGTTTGTCCCAACCACTAACATGGAAGAAGCAGGGTGTTTTACCTTAAATGCAGCCAGCCACTAAGGTGTCAATCAAGATGCTTTGGCTTCACTTTTTGGGATCAGTCCTGTCGTCAATTTTTTATATACAAACTATGGTTTCAGGTGTATTTATACTAATTAGAAAATTATTATGAATCATATCATATCCCAATGTATAACCCATTTCTGCCAATAGATCCCTCGAAATCCTACAGGTTACTGCTCTAAGGGTTAACTTTTAAAACCAAAGACTAGAGTTCAAAGGTAACAATGGGCTACTAAGGCGGTAGCTACTTAGATGCTAATGAGTGGTTGAGTGTGTGTGCGTGCATGTTCTATTCTCTTGTTTTCTAGCCAAGGTCATACCTAGGCTTCATTCCCTGTGGACTCAAGGAGTCATCAGTTGTGACTTACAGTTGTGTTTTTTGTGTTCTACAATAATAGACCCTATGAAGTGTGTCCTTCCTTTGGAGATGTTAATTGTAGAGGTAATTAACTTAACATATTACTGTCAAATTAATGTTAATATCACTGCAAAATGTCAGAGGTACAACACCACTTGAGCTCTGTTATATTCCCCTGGATGTGACTTTGTGCAAACCATGCAGGCCTGAATCCAAGTGCAAACCAGGTGACTTGACTTGAGCAAAACGGGCACCAACTCACTTTTGATGAATGGCCGGATATCCCTCTAAATGACTAATTGTGGCACTCAGCTGTATAATCCTCCAATAAAATGTGAAAAGACATTTAGATGAGGGAAAAGTCTGAAAGAGTGTGACAGCTAAAAGAAAGTCACATTTTTTCTTTAACGAAGACACAAAGACAAACTGTTTTTGGTTTGACACTGATGAAGGCTGGGTAGCCGAAAAGGCTTTATCTTCTTTAAACACAGAGGATTGCGATTACCCTTAACAGCAAATAAGCCAATATTTGCTTTTTCAATCTCTCACCATGCTCATTTTAGAAAAACAGTTATCACCAAAATTTTGAATACTAAACAACCAATATCTAATATAATTTATGATTTCATTATGTTTTTTTTTTTTAATGCTTTTTAAGCCTTTCATCCCGTATTCGGTGTAGTGCTCTTGAAAACAAAATCTGGATTTAAAGTGCCACTGAAGCAGCTTGATGTGGCAAGCTAATGACATCAAAATGCAGATTGGGAGCTTTGGCTTTGGCACAAACACACCTCTCACTTCTCTGACAACTATATGCTGTACCACACACAAACACACACATGAGTACACACACATGTATGAAAGCTCACTCATACAGTGACACAAGCACAACTGTGTTAGCAGCCACTCCTTCCAAACGCCACAGACACACACACACACACACACACCCACTCACAGTCAGTCCTCCACTCACACAGTTTGCACAGTTAAATCAAACTGATTTGCTACCATTGTGAGAGGAAATTAGCATAACAAGGATGGGATCAAATGAGGTAGTTACAGCTTGAATCATAAATTGCAGACTGAGCAAACGTGCGGCTGCAAATGGATTCTAGTTCACATCAGTATTCATGAAAAGAAAAGTAAGCTTCAGAATGGGTTGTGGTATTTTTCTCTTATTTTTTCCATTGCCAGTTTTATTCCCAAAAAACCTTGTATCTCAGTTCTTGTAATTTCTTGTCCAATGTTTAGTTTAATTAAGTTTTATGAGTCAAGAATGAAGGAAAATCTTCAGACAGAATTGTGAAATGGTAAGGGTGGTTGATGGGTGAGTAAATTAACCTTTTTGTCCATTTATTTATTTACTGAATATCTGAGGTTTCACAGACCGATAATTTTATATGGATATATTTACTTCATCTTGAATCCATATGGCAATATTACTATTAGAACACATGCATTCATCAGACACATATGTCCATGTATAATATAGGCTTAAAGGGTTACGCTATGCAAAGCATTAAGGCTATGATCACCTAAACCACTCCCCTCCCTCTGTCAAGTCAGTTATGGTGTATTATACCAATATTATACCAATAGTAAAAGTGTTACCTATACATGGAGAGCCTGTATAGGTAACAGCCTGCTAACAGTCATACATATATATTAGCACACAGGCTCATTGCAGATTGTCTCTCTGCAAAACATGGAGACCATTAACCGGGAGGATGTTCATTTTTAATACACTTCTGTCTTTGACTCTTTGTCGATAAAACATTTACGATGAAGCAAAATAAATTGTGGAACATGAACCTCTTACACACCTGTTTGGCATTTGAGTTGCATTAGTAAGATATAGATGAGCAACAACATTACAAGGAACCTCTGTAGACCAATTACTAATTGATTATAACTCTGATTCAATTATCCATGGTCAATGTTTGAATTTTAAAGTCTCTTTCCCTGGGTCTGCGTCGAGTTCAACATTTCGACTGTCACACTTTCCATTCTTTCTCATTTGGCAATTCTTCTTCCTCTGCTTCACTCACTTTCTCTCCATTATACAGTGAATGCTTTCTTGCACTTAGCCAGCTGTTGACGTAATGATAGCTAACAAAGTGTTAATATGGACCAGGCATGTCTGTAGATGATCTACATATGTGATACCCACACTGTACCTGCGATATCTTAAATCTAAACCAGATTTTAACTAGATTTACCTCAAACTAATTTATCCATTATCTTTACATAAGGTGTTGCTATGTGTGTGTGTTTTTGCTTCAATTCATTTGCTTCAATTACCTCCTCTCATCCTAAAGAGGTGGTTTCAAAGATATTAACTTAAGTTTAATCACACATCTGAAACTCAAAGTGGAACGGCAAGAAAGCACAGAATTCCTTCTAAGTGAATGATGATAGATTTACCGCACATGGCCAAGTTAGACTTTATTTTCTAGCAAACCTTATTTTTCCAAGGGAAGTGACAAATTGAAAATTAAAACAATTCTTAACTGTTAATCTATATTTTGAAAAATCAGCAACTCACTGCCTGCTGTTTGAAAAGTGGTTCTAAAAGGTTTGTAGTTTTCTCCTTCACAATGACAACAGTCTTGCTTGGAATCAGAGCAGTTGCATTTGCTCCAATGGTGGGCCTTAGTCCTGGCAAGGAAAAACATGTCTTTAGAAACATCTCAATAGACTGCTGAATCATACTGGTAGACCATATATTATATACTTTCTTTTCTTTTCTTGGACTAGGATAAATCTGCATTAGCTCACATCAATGCAAGCTAACTTTAAGCAAGCTATTCAATCTAAGTCAGTTGCCCCACACTCAAACCTGAACAAGGAGGTGAGCAGCAATGTGTTGAATGACGTGTCACTTGGCATAATATCAGGGTGTCCATTGGCATTTTGTATGATAAAAAAGAAAAGAAAGTGAAAATCACAAGAATATAATTATTTATTATTTTTTTCTCTTGTGCCATCACTAGTCCTTTTCATTTCTATTTAGTTTTTCCACTTTTACAGCTGTTTATAGTTGGTATGTTTACTTATTTCAAAAATTTGCTTCTGACTTTGTTAATCACAAATAATTCATTCCTCTCTATGCAGAATGACGCACGCAGTGTCATATTCTCAGGGTAGGCGTGGTCTGTGGTGGTGCACGCCCAGTGTGACCATTTTTCATGCGGCCCGAATTCTGCAGGGCACCAAATGGCAGATAAATAAAGTAAGCAACTAGCTGGTGGATGTAGCAGAGCACTCAGCAGCTAAAGAGCTATGGATTTCACCTCATGATTTGGAGGAGACCAAAACAAAGCTAAAAATAGAGTAAATATTAGACTCTATGTTGCTCTGTGTGAGCTGGATGTGTGAAAAGTGGTGGGTATAAAAATAAATAAAGGAAGTTTCGCAGCCAAACTTAAAATAGGACGGTCAAAGGAACGCTGGACCAAAGTAAGAGTATATCAAGAACTAGAACTAGATTTGGTGACATGGCGTGAAGCTTTTGAATTATGCATCTCCAAGTAAACAGCCTGCTGTGTTCTGGAACTGCGACAATGCAAAGTACCCTGACATAGAAATGATAGAAATTTGCATTTATTCTCTATAAGCATCTTTTAACTGTGGATGGGAGGTTGGCTGGTGTTTATTACCTCTCATGTAGAACTGATGATTGCTTACCTGGCCCCTGTCACCTTCAACCCGACTTAAAATTACATGGGATTGCTCAAACCTCTACTATTGCTTTCGTCTCTATATGTGTATCTTGATTAATTAAATAGATGCCTCCTGTAACGACCAAAGCTACATGACATATAATTGAGCAGGAAGGTCCATTATTTATGTCAGATAGAATTTATAAAATATTTGATTTGGGAGTAGAGCTTCAATTTATCATGTCAGAGCTTAGTTGTGTTGTTTCTATTGTTTTGTTGCATGTTCTCACGTGTTGAGAAAAAGATGTAAGGAATGATTAGACACAGACATACACACACACACACATACGGAGGCTCAAGTTGGAGAGAAAAAAAGTTGTTGTATATAACTTGCATAATGAGTACTTCAATATCAATAGGTTAATGCCATATTCCTATGTGACATTTTGCTTGCCAAATATTCACCATCCTGGATTTGGAGAGCTTAACCTTCCATATGAATATGGGGTTATTAAGAAATACATTTCGGCTTGCAGACATGGAGGATGTCACAGAGAATCCAGATATTAGCTAATAAAAAATGGAACCCAAAACAGAAACTTTGGTCTTAAATTAAAAAAAGCCATCTTTACTTATTCTGCTCCATGGCTGATGGTGACGTCTCCCTGAATGTAATTAAGCCTGAGCCTGTAAGGATAAAAAGTAAGCTTGTTAATACGTTCCGGGAGTAATGAAAAAAATAAAGACAAAGAATAAAATACACACAAGTACTGTCTCCCGTTTATTACTTCAGGAATGATATTGGATCTAATAACCCAGAGCTGTGAGAGCATAGCAGGCTGTCATTACACCAAGGAAACACCTAGCAACTGAGGGATGGCGCGAGGGAGAAGGCTGCGGTGGAAGGAGGCAGGAAGAATTGAGGATGGAGAGAAGAGAAGAGTCTGTAGCTACATGAAGAGGAAGCAGAAAGAGTTGGAGATTAGCAGAGACACTAGAAAGAACAGACAGGACAATGAAATCAATAAACATCTGCTGTCTTTGTTTTTTCCTGCAACTGAGAAATCTCAATTAAACCAATGAGGGGAATCAGCATCAAGCAAAAGGGCCCAAGCTGAGACTGATTCATATGTTATCACAAACCACCACAAGTTTATTACACTTGGATCGACTGTTTAGTTTAAAATTCATTGTCTTTTCTAAATAAAGTGGTGTTTGACATGACTACTCAGTACTGGAATTAGCTGAAACAGCACTTTTATACAGCAAATAATCATTTGTCAAATAACTAAACATACTGAGTTGAAATAACACTTATCTTCAAGTGGGATTTACTCAAGTTGAGGCAGCAGATAAACTTTCATTTCGAACACCCTTACCATTCCAATGTGTCTCTCTTCCAATCCACACGCAAATGCAATTTAAATTTAAAACAGATTTTTACAAATAACTTTCAAAGTACAGATTTTTAAAAACTCCTGTTTCTTTATATAAAATGGAGTGTCTGGGAAATGATGATGTCACAGCTTATACTTGGTGCATACACACTGTTGCTTTGTTTGATTAGCATGCGCCCGAAGAAACTACATTGGCGGCTTTATACCGGTTTCTCTGCGGTCGGTTAGCACTGCTAGGGATAATTACAAGTTTGCCACTAAAGTTTGCATCACTTCACAATTTTACAGGTGTTCACAGGTGTCTGCCGCACCCAATATTACTTGGACCACAATATTCTTCTCTGGTATTTGATTGTTGAGGTAGACTTTATCACCACCTACTGGCCCGGCATGCTTGTTTTAGCATTTGTAGTCTGTGGGCATTGAGGTGGCTCAGACATCACCTCTAGCTGTACCAGCAGAGCTGCCACAAGGGGGCGACACATGGGACACAAGAGACAGATACAAAAGATGCATGGACAGAGCTGAGCCGAGCTATCACGACACCAGCAGAAATTGCTGGATTTATGTTTGGTTTTAAATTTATGTTTGCACCTGGTCTCCAATAATAAAATTTGAAAAGCGAGTGGTTCGTCTCTGGTTGCTGTGGGGAGACCCCAGTGGTATCGTCTATTGCCTCCTAGTCGTTTTTGTGTTTTTGTCTGGACGGCTATATTTTGTAAATGTGGGTTGTGTTGACAGAGATTTAAAACAGAGGGGAAAATATCAGTTCAAAAACATATCTGTAGTAGTGTAGACCAGGGGTTCTCAAAGTGGTATCCGACCTCCCCCAAGTGTCCTTGAGGGGGTACCCCTCCTGTAAAAAAATATCAAAAAGTCAAATGGGTGGTCCGTGGTATATATGGGTGTGTTGTCCTTGACAAGCAAAAGTTTGACAATCACTGGAGGCCTAAGTTTAACCAACCTAGAATGTACTACATTGTAGAATGCAAAGGGGACTGAATTTGACACTTTGTCAAATTGAATAATAACCAAAATCCTTTGCAATGCATGCTAATTCCATACTTGCTTTCCAAAACTAATTATTATATTTCATTACACTTCACTTGAAAGAAATATTTTAATAAGGACATTTATAGATTCTGCATGCATCATTTTTCATCTCAATTTGTATGGATTTAGAGAACCCACTTCATGTTTTACTTTGCAATGAGCACAGAAGAAACACGAGCAAGGCAATCTGCTAGTTCACGACCTCGGTTTCTAAAACTGCCTCGTTTTAACTCTGGGTTCAGGCAGTTCATTCAGATGATAATCCTCACTTCAAACAAACAAGCCACGGTTGCTTGAAAACATTCCATCACCAGCCTCTTGCTTTTCATCATCATCACCATCTTCTCTCTTCTCATGTATTCTTTCAGACACGCACATTTACAATATCCCTTCCACCCAGAAACTGAAATTATTGCACAAGTGCAAATCTCCATATGAGTGCCACACAATAGCAGATCTCAGCACGCAGACTGACGAACACATGTGTGCATCTTGCCAAACACACACTATGACACATAGGCGCGCAAGCACTCCTTTTTTTTTTAAACACCATACAACAAGAAAGGGAAGAGGCAAACGTGTGCATGTGTGTTTGTGTATTTTTTTTGGTGTGTGTCTGGTGGGGTGGGCATGGGAGCAATCTCTTCAGCAGCCCAGAGTCTTTACAGTGAGTCACTGTGAAGCCGGCTGGTGAGAGATGGAATATCCTACAGAGCATGGATCGTGGTAATTGCCTCTATGTCTGTGTATGGGATAGAGGGAAATAAAAAGAAAAACTGTGTGTGTGTGTGTGTGTGTGTGTGTGTGTGTGTGTGTGTGTGTGTGTGTTGCCAACACCACCTCCAGTTTGAACTGATGAGCTCATTATTTTTTGCTCACAGAACCCCCTCTAGTCTCTAGAAAAAGTAACACACAGCGGAGCTCCCTGTAAGGATGTGTGTGTCTGTGTGTGTGTGTGTGGGACCATGGTCTTTCCCTTGGAGTTCTGCCTCTGAACAATTACATGTAAAAGCGATAGGGATAAAGAGTAAAAAGGAAGTGAAAAGAGACGAGCGGGGAGAGAAAGTGAGGGACAAGTCGGTGAGAGCTGCGAACGTGTCAGCGCCAGTGAGGTGGAAGATATTAAGCAATGCTGCGCGAGCAATGATTAGAAATAATAATAGGCACAAACTAATCAACGTGCCATTTTCCAGACACATACATTTGAGCTTTTACCCAGATTGTGACGAAGAGGATCATACGCTTTGAAGATTAAAATGTAGCTGCAGACAAAAGGTCGTGCAAGGATGCTTCTCTCATTCCTGCTCTGTTTCTGCTCCTTAAAGAATATATACAGGGTTTGACATGATCACCAAGCCACAAGCAAAAAGTCCCAGCCAAGATAACTGGAAAAGAATTATACTTTTAAATAAACTAATATTATGGTTTTCTTTGGTGTGGATCATATAACATTGTAAGACACACATTTGCCCCCTTTGCACCATAGGCTTACGTGAGTAGAGGTCGAGTCAGTGGGGATAGAAAAAGAGAAAGGATCCTTTCAAGTTCAACTTTTTGACTTTAAAGTTTTAGTGAACACCTGTACAACCCACTGAGATAGTGTGCCAAACCAAAAATGAAAACCAAGCCGAAAAACAAAAACACGCAGACACTTGCATAGATCAGTAAACTATGAAAGCAAGACGTTTCCTGCCAGAGGATCTCACACATCACCCAGGCTGATGTATGAAGCTAATCCCACGATAACTGTGGAGTCACTGTATAATTAGCATTTCTAAGTTCTTACTAAGCAAGATTAGGGAGGCACACACACACACAAACACACGCACACACACACACATACTCAGATCCCTATCATTTTGATAATTAATGCCAATATAATAAAAGACAGGACGTCTTAATTTAAGACTTTGGGCAAGACAGACATCATGTGGCAAAATTAAGCTGCACGATACAAAACAGACACACACACCCAACTACCCTTTAATGTGGTTTGGAAAAGCCAATGAGTATGTGTGTGTTTGTGTGTGTGTTTGTTACCTAGTTTAGCAGAAATGAATCCCATGTAAGTTGTTTTCCAACTTTTGGAATGTTGGAGATTGAATGGTGTTTATTTTTTTAACCATAACAAGTTCTGGTTAGGTCAGGCCAGGTCAGCTTTCTTCTTTAGTTGTGTGTGTGTGTGTGTGGCTGTGTGTGTGTGTGTGTGTGTGACAAAACCCTAGACAGCATGTGAATAATTAACAGCATGATAAACCCTGCTGTGTTAAAATGCAATTAACACCACCAGTCATCTCTCATATCAGAAAATCACACAGAGGCATGAGCAGGGTGGACGTGTGCTTCATCTTATAAACTGAATATTCTCTGTAATCATATTTAGAAAGAACCTATTTGCATCAGAGCATCTGTCCTCTCATTCAAAATCTCATCTATCAATCTCCTTTGCCGTGGTTTAGCGTTTTCCCCCCTATTTTCCCCCTCTCGTCCTCTATCTCCCTGTCAGAAGACAAATGTGCCTCTTCGGAGGTCAGCGGGGGAACAGAAGCTTCGGTACATTTACTGGCCATTAGCAACACTCACCATCCTTTGTAAAGTCGACAGCGAGACGAGCAAACTACTTCCAATGCCTGCTTAAGTTAAACAACTACAAATGTTGCATCTCCAAACCTTTTCCGAACTGACTCCTGTTTACAGGTATGTTTCAAGTGTGTTGAGGTATTCTGTTACAAAGGTTGTTTATCAGAGAGAGGAAAGTGCTAACGTCAGATTATGAATGTTATCATTCATCGTCTGGAGGCGAAGTCTTCTGTGGGCCTGCGATTGCATCAGATGTGGCCGTGAGAGGAGCAAGGCTGTGGAAGCAGTTTTTTTCGATGACGCACATGGTTGGACGGGATAGAAAAGGAATTTGAAATACGTGAACATTCCTGAAGTCATTTGGCGGATCGACCCAAGCGGTTGATAATTTTGTCACAGATATGGGCATCACTGTTCAATCATGAGAAGCAGTTTAACCTTACATAGGTCCACACGTGCTTCAGAGAATCAATTTAAAAGTTAAGAAAATCATCAGCAGGATGTTGTCCTGGAACATCAGGAAAAACATATCCTTCATTTAAATCATTTGTCATGTACAAACAACAAGCTAATCTTCAGTTTAAGTAATCAATCTTAGAACCTGACATAATGCACTCACCACACCATCCAGCTTTCCCATGACATCAGCTGCTAAAAATTGTAACATCTAATAATCCGGAGGAATCATTTATCATTTAGGTCGGGGTAAGTCATGCCACGGAATATGTATCGGAATATCATATTTTTAGATCTGTGCTTTAATGATGATGTGGCGACGATGTCCAGCCACTGTTTTCCTGGAGCTACGACCTCTCTCTGCGTGTCTGGACTCGTCAGCAGCTGGAGCTGCAAGCCTCATTTACCAGATTCAGATCAGTTATGTTGTGCCACAGTTTAACTGCTGAAAAGTACAGGAAAATAAAGAAAGATAGCATCTGAACTAAAAACAAACCCATAAAAGAGTCCTGCAGCAGAGGCTATTACTGTTCTGTATGAGGGTTTGAAATAATGCCAGAGGTATTAAGAATTAACTATTATTGCCAGGTCAAAAAGTTGCTTGCAAAGCAGTTTTTGCTGAGATAAAAGCTGCCTTTTCATTTAAGTCACACGTAGAGTAAGAATCTGTGCAGTATGGACGAAGATGAGGACAGACAGAGCAGAGGCTGTTATGGCAAAGATACACGAGCTGCATTTGAAGAAATCCAGAAGGAGAATATTATTTTCATCTGGAATGGTGAAGTGGAAAATTGCCACATATAAAACTGATTAAACAGATAATTTTGAATGGAAACGGTTTGCAGTTACTGTGTCACACAGGAGAAAACACAACAGCAACTGAACCTAGACCCTCCCACCGGAGGCCAGGACAGGGGCAGGATGAGAGAGAGGGGATGGAGCTGCCAGGTTTACTGCAGCTGTGGACATGACAGCATGGGAAAACAGCAGGAGGTGGAGGAAGAGAAAGAAAGAAATAAATTTGCTGTGGGAGAACAGAGTTGAGCAGGTTGTGTGGCAGTCACTGCTGAGCCGACATGTTGGAGCAGTAAGTACAGGTCTGCTTCCCATGAAACAGCAGGTTCACACTCCTGGACTGCAATGTTTCCAGTCTTTATGCTAAGCTAAGCCAGCTGAATGCTGTTAGTAGCTTTACCGATATTTCGTTTACAGACACACACACATAGTATATAGCATAAGTATATAAAGATGAAGGACACGTCTCCTCCCACTCTTCAGAAGTGAAGCCAAAAAACCCTGGGATATATGAACGCTTCCCTCTTGGTCATTTGGAGAAATGTTTCTGCACATTAGCAGTCGGGGGATGGAGCTGCAGGAGCATAACATTTCACATCAAATGACGAATTGAAACCAAACTACATGAACAGATATACATTTATCAGATTAGTTTATCATATTAGTTGTCCTTGCAGAACATGTTTTGCATGGTGGGAGTTTTCTTACATTTATATTGATTACTGTGGGGAATAATGAGGTTGTCAAAAAAAAATTGACAGTATTTTTGTCCATACTTCCCCTTTGACCTTATTACTTTCCTCCTTTGCACCTCATCCGGATGCATTTTCTTTTTCCTCTCATTTCCCCTCCCTATTTTTGCATCTTTTTTTTTTTTCCCACCCCGTCTCCTTTCTTCTAGTTGTGCCTCTTCTATCTTCCACTGTTCTATGTTTGCTGTTATTTTAGTCAGCCAGCAGCAAGCATAACACACCTGTCACCTTACTGTCAGCGTTTGAGATTTCAGGGACGAGCTAAAAAGATCCCAGTAACGTCTGGAGAGTAAGCAATTTCTTTTTAGATATTTTTATTTTTTATTTAAGAGGAATAAACGTGCACAGTAGTTATTTGAGAGGTGCATTACCCAAGATTCACCTATTTTTTTCATTGTTTTATTAACATTCACAATATACTGTATGGGTAGTGGGGGAAAGAACAACAGCAGATGAATCAGAGAGATTCATGCAGGGGAAGGGGAGAGGAATCACACGGAGAGAGATCAAGAGTAAAATATGAAGAGAGCGGGAGATGCTGAGACATACAAACAGGGGAAATAATAATAGGTTGAGGCAGCGCAGAGATAAGAATGAAATGTGAAACAGAGGCTTGATTGGGATAAAAATGAGATGACACAAATGAGACAGAGAGGAAGAGAATTGATATGCTGTTCACCGACAACACAAAGGATGCCACACACATTCCTTCATAAACAATTTAACTGTATCTCCCATATAACATGCTCCTCAGTTATTCCGCACCATATGCTTGTCCCATTTACTTACGGTGGCGCATGCGAGCAGTGCTGTGACTATAATTTAAGAATAATTTGTTCTTGCTGTTTCATATGCCGGGCGTCTTATTGGTACCCATATGGCCGAGCACTGTGGCATTCAGTTTACATCCAGTGCGCTTCTATTTCCAACATCTCCATCAGATAACATTCAGCACAATCACACTGGATATTGGACTGGCTATTCTCTCTCTCATAGCACGATGTTTTCCTGATTACCATCATAGGCGATATGGGGCACAGCAATTCACTTGCAAATGCGGCATGTATAAGGCCGCATTATGCTTTCATTGGCGACTGAAAACATTTCTAATATAAGGGCAGACACAGGGGGAGGAATAAGGAGGCACTGTGCTGGGTGCAGCCTTCAGTAATACAATTTCAGCAATACAAGACTCCCTCCTGTGTCGCACATACACTGCACTGGCCTGTCACGCAGGTTTTTATTATGAGAGACAGAGAGGGGGAGAGTATCTGAGACAGCAACAAAAAATTACAGTATTATTTGGGGTTCGATTATTTCCTGCCACCCTGTGTGTGTGTGTTTATGGGAACATGAAAGCAAGTGTGCGTGTGTGTGCGGTGGCGTTTGTCCTGTGTCTTTTTCCACATATTCTTCTTGGTTCCCTCAGATAACAAACAGGAAATGCTTGTGTTTCCGACAGTATTTCTTCGCAATTGTTTTTTATTTATTATCTATTGGATATTTTGCCTGTATTCTACCGAAGGTGATCTACACTAACTTTGACCCTATTTATCTCTGTATCACATTCATGTGATGTGAAGTCTGAGCCAATGGTGGTGACTATACTCTGTGCTTCAATAATCTAATCTTTGCTAATTGTGTTGGCATTCATTGTAACCATATAGGCCTCGATTTATAAGGGCTTATTCATTCCCACTTAACCTACTTTGAAACATCACTTTTTTGAGTATAATATTATGCCGCAAGTAACAATATAACATCAACACAAATATATAAACTCTATTTTTAAGGTCCCTCAAATAGACCATAGACTTAGAAAAAACTGACCTTTTATATGTGCTTGATTTCAGCTAATGGATTATAATGACAAATATTGAAGTGAAGCCCAGAATTTTACAATAGGAGCAATTGCACTGAAGTAAATATATATATATTTTTCCAATTTGGAATTGGCCTTTAAATTAATGAGGAATTCCCCAGCAAAGTGCCTGTTGGCTGTGGATCAGCCAGGTCCTTTCAGGTCAAGCTAGTCTGGTCAGTGGATTCCTTTTTGTATTGGCTGCCATCAGGGACGTGTTCCAAGAAGCAGAGTTTACTGAGTTGTCTGGTACTTTACTGAGTAAATGCAGGAAGATGGCTTTCCACATCTGTCCATATTCCAGATGTGAGGGGGTTAAAAATTATATTTAGAAAAGTTATTGGGATATCTCGGTACACCTGCTTGTTAGAACAGGCCACAGGTTTTGGAACAACTGCTGAGCTCTGATTGTCACGATCAGTGAGTGATGCTGGAGCGGCTGTCAACAGCGTGTAACTGATTGCTTTGAAACAATAGAACAAGAAGGTGACAGTCACCACCTGCAAGATGAATATAAGAGTTAATATTACCTCCATCGAGGCTCAACATTCCCCTTATGCAACCAAATTGAGATTCACTTGCTCTGTATTTTTCTTTGCATCTGCACAGACTCAGAAAATCAACTATAAGAAATCAACGGAAATGTTGAACAATCTTGCAATGTTAAAGAAAGTGGGGGAAAGAAATCCTTGATTCCCCCACTGATACGTAACCGCACCCACATTTAATGGGTTCTACCTTGGGTTATGGCCCACCACTCCACAAAATGCCATGGAAATCGGTTGAGTGGGATAGATTTTGCGCAATAATGCTCATTTACAAGCAAGCAAACAAACACGGATGAAACCGTCACCTCCTTAGCAAAGGTTATAACGACCTCAACATAGAGGCCCCACTGTCAGAGAGGTTTATGATGTGATCGTGGCCTAAAACCACCTCCAGGATCTAACTGTGCTCTGCAACCTTTAAAAAAAAGACGTGTTAATAGCTACACGCGGTATGCAGTTGTACACAAAATTAGCTTCCCTAATTTGGAACGCTCCCTCAGTGTATCACCATGTTGACAAGGTATTAACGGGGCGGCCTCTACTTTGACAGCGGTGTTAGATGTTATAAGCAGCACAGTTGTTGACACAGAGCTGTGGCTGCTGGTAGGAGAGAGCAGCGAGGGACTGGGAAGGTGCATGGGGCTAATAAGAAATAATGAGCTGCTTCTGATGCCTGTGTGGGAGCTATAAGCTATTTATATCTTTGGATCTTTTCAGGTTAAGATGACCCTGCTTCATATCAATGAAGTTTACCTGGACTTTCTGGACAACAAACAGCAAGGGAACTCTGAAGCATGATTGGCTGTCTGTGTTACTATGCTGACAAGTTTAAAAACACAATGGTTTAAATGGCATAAAAGCAAAACTCCTGTCAAACATGCCACGGTTACTATATTGTGATTATTACTACATATGTGAATATATCACATACTGGATATTCCATTTTTGAGCATTTCCATTTATCAAGGCTATAATAGATAGATAAATGAGCCAAAAACATTAATGTTCCTTAAAGCTAGCGTTGGTAATCCTGGAAAAGCAAGATGAGGCTACACTTTGAAAAAACTGCAACTGATACATCATTCATTCCCATCGGCCCTCTCATCACAGCTATGCCTCCAAAACACATGAACGTGCACTGACTGACACCTGCTAGAAGCCGACTTATCTGCGCCTCGCTCGCTAACTTCTGGTTATCGGCTCTGCTTCAGCGGTGTATGTCTCCCTGGCTGGAGACTCAGACTCTGAGAGCACAGACAGGGTGCGCAGGCAGGCAGGCAGGTCAATTAGTGAGAGACAGGTACGCCAGACAATCGTTTTATTTGGACCAAGTGAAATGATTGGTTTTGTTTATTACAGTCCCAAAAGGGCCACAGACAACGACTAACCCTTTTTATTTCAGACAACTTTATTTATTGATGGCTGGCAGGATGTGAATAGTATTTCAAAAAATAATATGAAACCTGCTTCGGAAATCACTAACAGCCCTGACTTTAATGTCATTTTCATGTACCGGTGCTTAAAGGTGTTTACATGTAGGCTTTATGCATATTTCATTCTCTCATTTGACTTTCTTACAAATGCTTTCCTATTTCTTCATAGTTCCCCCAAAACATCTTTCTCACCTTTATAACAATCCAATGATCACCATGGGTAAAACTGTCAAGCACATTCATGACACTGAAGAGTTCACTATCCCAGATGTAAGTCAATGGGAAGTAATTTGCCGAGCTCCAGACAGTTTTTAGGCTGTGACACGTTGTTGGATATTTTGACTCCCTGCTGTTATTACTTTACTGAATATGAAATGACTCAGTAATTATGAGGTAAGAGACTGGCAGCTTTAATTAAAGGTTATATTCAGTCATATGGAGTGCACAATTAAATAACTACTGTCATTTCATATCCAGGATAATTAAAACATTGAACAATGTGTCACTGTCCAAATACTCAGAATACAGAGAATCACAGAGAATACACTAAAGAATGAGCTTCAATGGGAAATGGCTTCTTTTCCCTGTGAAATTCAGAGTGCCATTAATATTCTGAACTGGTGACATGTTGACTGAGGCTGTGATGCATTACGGCACAAAGTGTAAGTAGTGGTCAAGTCATTATTACATCATTTCAAAGGCCTTTTAAGAAAACCCAGCACAGTCACCACTTCCAGTGATCTTGCATGATTTGATGTGACATGGTATTACATGACACGTCATGTTGATCTGAAGGAAGGCAGCTTACCTTGACAAGAATCAGTGGAACATTAACAAGATAATTGGCTCATCAAAGGATGAAATTAGGTGTGTGAATTGAAGACGACGATAGAGAAAAAAAAGAAAGAAAGAAAGAAATATTGCCCTGCAAAATCCTGACATATAGGGTTACCTTAAGAACGGCTCGAAAGAATCCTTGTAAATTTGGCACATATGTTCACTTGGACTGATTAGATTTGGGTGGTCGAATGTTAAGGTCATGGGGGTCTCACAAAACATGATTTTGACCTCTTGAACATGATATCTCAGGTCTGCCTTTTGGGAATACATCTTTCTCTTCTTCAAATGTTTTCGTCACTTGGACTCAAAAAACTGCTGGATCAAAAATGACTTTGTTCCTTGGTGGCGTGCACCTTTTAATGGAAATATGAACAAAGGCAATGTTTCAATTTCTCCAGTGTTGTGATCACACTAGTAAAATCAATCATTCAATCAGGAATCAAATTTCAAAAGGCTCATTTCTGGCTTTTTGGTTGCTGTTAAACATTGTTTCTTCTACTTTATTCTACTTTCAGAAACAATATGACATTTCAGTTTTATTATAACATATTTGGATTCAACTTCGATTTGAATAGAACAACAAAAATTGCTCTCTCTAACTTTACTACAATACTGTCACTAAGCAGCAGCTGGTTGTTCAGCAGATTAAATACACTGTGCAATCTTCACTCTTGGCCTCCAGCTTCTTCTCCACTCTTTGCAAGAGCTGTCCTGTCATTACTCACTTCTCACTGGTATATTTATAACACCACGTTCTAGCAGATTGGAAGCACACGTATGAAGAGGGCCAAGCGGAGCTGGAGGCGGCCCAGACGGAGGCTGGATCTGTGAGCTCTTGAAAATGAAGAACTCTTATGAGAAGACTGTAGGTCAATTAGAGACATTGAGAAGGGAGAAGAAGAAGACGGGTACATCAAGCATGTTCTTCCAGAGGTTAACACACAAACTGCAATTGCAACATACTTGAATTCAATTCCTGCATCACCCTCTAACTAAACTGACTCAATGGAAGTTGTCAAAGAAACTACATGTGTTCTCTGTTGGTTACTGAGTAATATCAAGTCAGATCAATATATA